>NW_023494795.1:12337398-13072398 GCF_904425465.1 Colossoma macropomum | reverse complement strand
ATATATATATATATATATATATATATAGTAAAAACATCACATATATTGCATGTATATGTTTATATTTTTGAAATTACCAAATATGTCTACATACATTATTCTTCCATATGGGATGAACAGCAACATCAGCATAACCTAATTACTACAGCAATGACTGACAATAAATAAGACAATAATGAGGAATGTTACAACAAACCACACCATATTACATGATTAGACTGTAATTTATCCAAAGATATTATCATAATTTTCCAAGACACCATCTGTCAACCTTAATATCAAAAATATTTAATATCAAACCAAATTATCTAGATATTTAACAATGCTAGTTCCACTGTAAGTAACTGAAGCCTTTAATACCGAATTGCTTTCACAAGTTGTAGTTCTGATTGGTTAAGTCTCACCACGGCAGCTGACAGCCAATGAAATGTGATTAAACAAGCTAACGGACACAAAGAACCCAAAAGTTTAATTAATCCTACCATTGAGAACACAACACACACGGCTTGTTATTCAGTCAAACCAGCTCATATTACCAGCTGAACAGCAAATGAAATGGCTCACCTCTGTGCACACCTAGATGCCTTTGTTCAAGGGATTTGTGTTCAGCCGGTGAGCTTTACCACACAGATGAATACAAAGCTTTTTAACTTTTTTTTTTTGTCTTTAAACAACATTCTTGAGTCTGTCAGGCTATCGAGTGTTGCCCAGGCACATCTGACTCTAAACAGAGCTTCAAACCTAATGTTTTATAAAGGGAAAAAAGGAGAAGGAGGGTTATGCACTGTGTGCTAATGTAAAATAAATTGGTTTATGAACTTCATTCAGTTATGCATACTAGTCAGTATGCAAGGACTTTGTAATGTTAGTGTAAAATTCAACTCTTGATGGAGCAGAATTGAATCATTTTAGTACAGTTTATTTGAGTTTCATTGGAATGGAATTGCATTTTCATAATTTTTTGTCCATTTTACATAAACCAGTTACTTAAAGACAACTAAATGAATGCATTTCATGCCAACATATTCTCAGTTCGTAGGTCCAACAGCACTGCTTCAGTTTTTTGTGTGGCAACTTTGGTACAGTGGGCTTAAACGAGTTAAATTAAATCTGAACTTTACACAGATAAAGATGGAAAGCAGTGGTTGCTAAGCAGTTACTAGACGGCCAAGACAATAAGGCGGGGCTTGTGATTGGTGTGCCAAAGAACAGGATTTGGTTAAACATGCATTAATCATTATGTGACCTCTGTGTTCATGACCCTTAGCATTTTTTCTTAACCAGACTAATGACATATCACCTCCTACCTGTCTGTACCCAGATGTGTGCACATTTCATTAGTCTTACATAAGACATCAGTGAAGTCTGGACATCAACAAGGTTTCAAATGACTCAGCAACATTTACAGATTTTATTACAGCTTGTAACTTAGAATAGATCAGTGCTTTCTTTATGTTCACTGGCTGTCTGATCACTCAAATGTGCACAGACTTGACTTAAAGAACTAAAATATGAAAGAATTATCAACAAAGTTCATTTATTTGTTCCTTTACTCACCATTCCTACAACTTATTCACCTCAGTCAAACATTCACACAAATAGTCCTATACTTTAAACTTGCACATTAGACACACATTACACTTTTATTGATGCGTTTATCTTCTGTGAATGAGGTAGTCAAACATAATAACTTGCAGGGCAGAGGTAAGATACTGTGCTTTCATTTGAATATGCTTTATTTGTTTGTTTGATTACTGTTATTTACATCATGGCCACTTCACAAGAAATAACCCACACAAAAACAAGATTGAAATTGAAGAATGTTTTTGCCTTCTCCTGTAAAATTATGATTTTGGAGATACAAGCTTTTGTTCCAACAGGACAATAATCTGTTGGAATCTGTTCCAACAGATTATTGTCCTGAAAAAAATTTTGAGATTTTATAGAAAATGTTGTTGCTGACACCGTACAGGATTAAAATTATTTACTAAACTAATTTACAAAGCATAACTAAAGGAAGGAAGGAAGGAAAAATAAGTGAACTGGACTCTGAGTGGAAAATGCAATTATAAGTGGAATTTTGTCTGATACTCTGCTTAAACTCTGGTGGGCTGACCAGAAAAATGCCAGTGGACCACCAGCTTTGCCATCAGTGGGCCAACATTGCAGCATTGTGGTCCAAGTTACAATTCGGCAATTCTTTTTGGCAAATTGTCTTCAATTCTACATCATTATAGAACATGCCATGTCATATATGTTTGACATATATGTAAATATAAAAAATTGACACTATTGCATACATTTAATATAAATATGTATTTTTATTTCAATATATTGACATATATATGTGCATAAATTGTGATACATTTATATATATATATATATATATATATATATATATATATATAGTAAAAACATCACATATATTGCATGTATATGTTTATATTTTTGAAATTACCAAATATGTCTACATACATTATTCTTCCATATGGGATGAACAGCAACATCAGCATAACCTAATTACTACAGCAATGACTGACAATAAATAAGACAATAATGAGGAATGTTACAACAAACCACACCATATTACATGATTAGACTGTAATTTATCCAAAGATATTATCATAATTTTCCAAGACACCATCTGTCAACCTTAATATCAAAAATATTTAATATCAAACCAAATTATCTAGATATTTAACAATGCTAGTTCCACTGTAAGTAACTGAAGCCTTTAATACCGAATTGCTTTCACAAGTTGTAGTTCTGATTGGTTAAGTCTCACCACGGCAGCTGACAGCCAATGAAATGTGATTAAACAAGCTAACGGACACAAAGAACCCAAAAGTTTAATTAATCCTACCATTGAGAACACAACACACACGGCTTGTTATTCAGTCAAACCAGCTCATATTACCAGCTGAACAGCAAATGAAATGGCTCACCTCTGTGCACACCTAGATGCCTTTGTTCAAGGGATTTGTGTTCAGCCGGTGAGCTTTACCACACAGATGAATACAAAGCTTTTTAACTTTTTTTTTTTGTCTTTAAACAACATTCTTGAGTCTGTCAGGCTATCGAGTGTTGCCCAGGCACATCTGACTCTAAACAGAGCTTCAAACCTAATGTTTTATAAAGGGAAAAAAGGAGAAGGAGGGTTATGCACTGTGTGCTAATGTAAAATAAATTGGTTTATGAACTTCATTCAGTTATGCATACTAGTCAGTATGCAAGGACTTTGTAACGTTAGTGTAAAATTCAACTCTTGATGGAGCAGAATTGAATCATTTTAGTACAGTTTATTTGAGTTTCATTGGAATGGAATTGCATTTTCATAATTTTTTGTCCATTTTACATAAACCAGTTACTTAAAGACAACTAAATGAATGCATTTCATGCCAACATATTCTCAGTTCGTAGGTCCAACAGCACTGATTCAGTTTTTTGTGTGGCAACTTTGGTACAGTGGGCTTAAACGAGTTAAATTAAATCTGAACTTTACACAGATAAAGATGGAAAGCAGTGGTTGCTAAGCAGTTACTAGACGGCCAAGACAATAAGGCGGGGCTTGTGATTGGTGTGCCAAAGAACAGGATTTGGTTAAACATGCATTAATCATTAATGATGAACTCGCTGACTTTGCAAAAAAATTACATTCTAAATCAAAGGGCAAAGCTGCAGGCGCTCAGGCATCAGCTGTTTCTTTCCTCTACACGTGTATGGCCTGCACTGCACTTTGTTCAGTATAAATGTAAAAAGGCTGACTTATGTAGGTCATAATTCATTTTGTTTATGTGCACCCTGACCTCTGTGTTCATGACCCTTAGCATGTTTTCTTAACTAATGACATATCACCTCCTACCTGTCTGTACCCAGATGTGTGCACATTTCATTAGTCTTACATAAGACATCAGTGAAGTCTGGACATCAGCAAGGTTTCAAATGACTCAGCAACATTTACAGATTTTATTACAGCTTGTAACTTAGAATAGATCAGTGCTTTCTTTATGTTCACTGGCTGTCTGATCACTCAAATGTGCACAGACTTGACTTAAAGAACTAAAATATGAAAGAATTATCAACAAAGTTCATTTATTTGTTCCTTTACTCACCATTCCTACAACTTATTCACCTCAGTCAAACATTCACACAAATAGTCCTATACTTTAAACTTGCACATTAGACACACATTACACTTTTATTGATGCGTTTATCTTCTGTGAATGAGGTAGTCAAACATAATAACTTGCAGGGCAGAGGTAAGATACTGTGCTTTCATTTGAATATGCTTTATTTGTTTGTTTGATTACTGTTATTTACATCATGGCCACTTCACAAGAAATAACCCACACAAAAACAAGATAGAAATTGAAGAATGTTTTTGCCTTCTCCTGTAAAATTATGATTTTGGAGATACAAGCTTTTGTTCCAACAGCGACAATATGTATATGTAAAGTAGAAAAGAAGAATTGAATTAAATAAAGAAGAAAGTCTTCAGCTAAGTTTTAAAAGATGAAATAAAAGTTAACAGATACAGTGAATTATTTTAAATGTTTTCATAGATTTCAGGTTCGGGCTATGGGCTCATATATGTGTGTACCTGTGGGATTTTCTCTATACATCCACACATAGCTGCTGTCCGAAGAAAACCTTGTATCTCCATTTTTGTCACATTTCAATTTTTGACATAATTTGAAAGTGCCTGTTTCTCTTTACATTGTGTGTAAATTTCATGATGAAAGGATCAAAAGAAATGTCCCAAAATTACATGGAAAATCTGGTTCCATTGACTTACATTAAAACTAATGTATGTTTTTGCTTTTCCTGTAAAGTTACCATTTTGGAGATACAATGTTTTGTTCAGACAACAGCAATATTGTTGCTGTTGTGACTGTGAATATAAGTGTTATTGTTTTTGTTTTGTTTTTACACCCTTTAAAAAGAGCAGGTGTCTTTACGTCATGTAATCACTAGGTGTGTTACATTTATTGGGCCCATATCATTTAAAAATCCCTTCAATTTTCCTTGCTCTATTGAAATAAGATTTTAACTTAGTATGCAATAAATGGTAAAAGTTCACTCCAGTCCATACAGTCCATATATAGAAACTAAGCTGCAAAAATGGCCCATTGAAATCCATTTTTTTTTGGGATGTCACAAAAACCAACACAGCATATTCAGTCTACAGCAGCTTCGTCCTGCCCATTTACATTGAAGTTATAAGGAATGTTTCTGCCCAGACTGTTTTCTGAATGAAGCACAATACAGGACAGCCAATTAAAAAGATCTTTAGAAGATCATTTACAAATATATTTCTGTTTAATTCTAATGAATGGAGAGATTGAAAAAAGGTCCTGTAAAAACAAATGATGCCCTGTTTTTGGTACATAAACCTACACAAATGTCATAAGTGGACCACAGAAAAAAAAATGAAAAGGACAGAAAAATGTGGCATAGAACTATAAAAATGATCATTGTTCAAATGTTCATTAGGACAGTGAGTTGTGTAGTATATTATTTGCATATCTATTTATCATTAGCAAGAACCAAAATGAAAAAAATGAAGTACGGTTCATTTATAGTACAGTTCTCATTTATAGTCTTCACTTTTGATGACTTTGATAAGCACCATGCATTTTTTCTATACATCATCTTTCCACTTTTGAGGTTTGTCTTTCATTTTTCACCAACTGTGCATCAAAAAGAGAAGAACAGAGTCTATCAGACTTCGATTCCTATGTGCAGATAGATGCTGGATGTAATAAGATGTTCTGCAGTTCTGTAAGTATTCAGTGCAATTTTTTGACCCACTACTTTGTACTTCTACTCAAGTTGTTTGTTTGGAAAAGTACATTTATTTTTACTTAATTCATTACTTCAAATACAGTGGGGTCCAAAAATCTGAGACCATATTGAGAATCATTTTTTTTTACTTTGAAACAAACAACAGAATGTTTTAGATTTTTTCAAACATTAAAAACAAAGAAAATTGATACATATAAAATGTAGAAGAAATATTCAAGATTGTGCACTATTTCTAGGTCACTATTCAAATTGAAATGACACTGTATAAGGCCTTTGTACAAAAAGATCATTTTTTTCTTGTCTCTTCTATTGAAGCTCATGTTCAGACTTAATTTGACCTGCTCGTCAGAGGCCTTTGCACAAACCCGTGGAGTCAGTGCCAGCTTGAATGCACACTGTCATTAGAGCGAACGATTGACATATTCTGAAATTCTGAAAATGTATGTAAGCATTCAAAGATTCTACTTTTCACTGAAACTGTTATGCTGCTAACATCATTTGTACATCACATTAAAAAACCTTAAAATAGAAAGGAATGAAAAATAGAACCACTTTCACTAGTGGTCTTAGACATCCGTTTACTAAGGTAGGGGTTTAGGTTACTCTTCCCACCTCTTGTCTGTACATGGCTTTATCTCCTTATCTTGGGATGGCACAGATCTTGTAAGGCATTGGGGCCTGCGTGAAGCCGAGATGACTGTCCAGACTGGGCTCTTCCCCAGGAGGAGGACAGAAAGTGAAGTTCTGTAAGAGGATGGTGAAGAGGAGGAAGAGTTCCACACGAGCCAAATATTCCCCAGGACACAGCCTTTTACCTAAAGACACATCCAAAACCACAACGTTTGTGAATTCCCTGCCAAGCTTTACCATTCAGCTCAAGAAGGTAAACTGTTTAGGCTAGCTGGAGAGAGAGGGAGAAAAACTGTATAAAATGTAAAGAGGGGGTCATCGTAAAAGGTGCATGATAAAAACCAGGAAGATACTTGAACAAGATGACAAGCAATGCACAAAACTGCAAAACGGCTATCAGAGAGAGGAACTGCAGGCCCAGAGTGCTGAAGGGGGAGCACAGAGTTCAGAGCCTGTGAGAACTTTGCTTAGTTAGCTAGCTAGCTGAGTTAGCAGGTTCATTCAGTCTACTTGTAAACTAAGGCTACACTGGTTAGCTCAATGTTAATATACTGTTACACACTAAATCTGCCTTATTAACTAGCTAGATAACTGTCACTCCAGTTCTCAGCCAAGCTACAGCAGCTAATCAGTTAAACAGTGTTTGTTCTTGTTCAAAAATGTGTGTTCACTCAATGTAACTATGACAGCAGGCTTATTTGGTGTCTTTAACATAGACAAAAGTGAAAGCTTATGCTTTACTTTCAGTCCATTTTTTGTGAATGAAGTTAATCTTTTCCTTTGCCAAGAAAGAGAGCAGGAAATAAAACGATAAAACAAAAAATCCCAGCATGACTTAGTATAGTAAGCAATGACTAGACGTTAAGTGAGAAAAGAAAGAAAAAAATAATAGAACAATTTAAGAAAATCTGTTGTATTCAGTGAACGTAGTATTTGCTCCCTCCCCTGTTTCTTCTGTTTTTGCTAATTTTTCATAACATTTATAATAAAATTTTAGATCATCCAACTAATTCTAATACAAGATGAAGGCGACATAAGTAAGCACAAAATTCAGTTTTAAATGACTTTTCCATTTATTGAAGATATAGATTTATTTAAACCTATATTACCCATGAGAAAAAGCAACTGCCCCTTTAACCTAAAAACTGGTTGTGTTACCTTTAAACCTAATAGCTGGTTGTGTCACCCTTGGCAGTAACAACTGCAATCAAATGTTTGTGATAAATTGCGATAAGACTTTTACATCACTGTGGAAGAACTTTCTTCCACTCTTCTTTGCAGAATTGTTTTAATTGGGCTACATTGAAGGGTTTCTGCCCGTTTAAAGTCTTAAAACAGCATCTCAATGGGATTCAAGTCAGGACTTTGACACGGCCGCTCCAGGTCACAACTGACAGGGTGACGTTCTCCTTCAGGATTTCCTGATAGAGAGCAGTCATGGTTCCATCAATTATGTCAAGTCATCTAGATCCTGCAGAATCAAAGCAGCCCCGGACCATCACACTACCACCACCATGTTTGACTGTTGGTATGATGGTTCTTGTGGTGGAATGCGGTGTTAGCTTTACCCCAGATGTAACGGGACCCATGTCTTCCAAAGAGTTCCACCTTTGACTCATTAATCCACAGAATCTTATAAGTCTTGGGGGTCATGTAGATTTTTTTTTGGCAAACTCGAGACGAGCCTTTGTGCTCTTTTTGGCCAGCAGTGATTTGCACCTTGCAGCTCTCCCATCAATACCGTTTTCACCCAGTGTCTTTTTTTATTATGGAATCATGTACGTTGACCTTAATTGAGGCAAGTGAGTCCTGCAGTTCTTTAGATGTTTGTCTGTGTTCTTTTGTGACCTCCTGGATGAGTCGTTGATGTGCTCCTGGTGAAATTTCGGTAGGCCAGCCGCTCCAAGGAAGGTCCACCACTATTTCGAGTTCTCTGGATAAAGGCTTTCGCTGTGGTTCTCTGGAGTCCCAGAGCCTCAGCAATGGCTTTGCAACCTTCTCCAGACTGGTAGATTTCAAAGACTTTGTTTCGCATCTGTATTTGAATCTCTTTAGAACGTGGCATCATGTGCTACTTTTGAAGACCTTCTGGTCTGCTTCACATTGCCAAACAGGTACTACTTAAGTGATGCTTAGATTTAACAGGTCTGAAAATGATCACACCTGGGTATGGTAAGTGAAACTGAACCCAGTGGTCAGTTGAATTAGGTTAAGTGGTTGATTGAGTAGCTAAGGGGCAATTACTTGTAAGGCTGAACAGCATTTTTCCTTCAAAAAATGAAATCATCATTTCAAAATAGCATTTTTTATTAGTTGGGTTATCTTTGTATAATATTAAAAGTAATTTTAATGACCTGAAACACTGAAGTATGACAAATATGCAAAAATCAAAGAAATTGGGGAGGGGCAAATACTTTTTCACAGTACTGTAATGTCTGGGTAAGGTACATCTGATGCAGTTAAAGAATCGCTGAAATTTCTGAGGGGACCATGCCTGAAACCCGTGCCATCCAGAACTCCAGTCCAAGTACTACAACAACAACAACATTTATTTGTATAGAGCTTTTTACAACTGGTGTCGTCTCAAAGCTTTACAGAAAAGCAGTTTATGGAAGGATCGAAAGAATAAAAAAAAGAAAAAAGAAAGTAAAGAAATAGATTAAAAGCAGTCCACGTATAGACGTGAGGAACTGAATCTGGGTCCAAGCCCCCCATAAGCAAGCCAGAGGCGACGGTGGCATCGAAAAGCTCCCTTGGAGTAAGAGGAAGAAACCTGGAGAGGAACTCATCCTCCTCTGGTTGACACCGGATGAAGAGAGAATGACATAGCTAATGAGATGAGATTTTATGACAAGAGTTACTCAGAGTTATCTCCCCTCCCTTAGTCTCCCCTCATACTACCACCAAACTGAGGGCACGGTCCGAACTTGCGAATGGGAATTTAGTTACCTTTTTTGTTCCCTACAGAGCCCTGGTGATGACATCCTGTGTAAATTAAAAAAATGTTTGGCCATGCCTTATTAACGCGTGGGAACGAGATCCTAATGTGTGACCACGCATTAGGACCTCGTTCCCATGCTTTACTAAGTTGTGGCCACGACTAAATCATCTCATTCCCACGCCTCATCTCATGGCCACGCATTATTTTTATTTATACAGGATGCCACCTGCGGGGCTCTGTATGTTCCGCATTTATTCATGCAAAAAAGATTATGATTGTCGCTGGGATTGTAGTGAGCTGCTCTAGACAAAAGTCCAGAGCAGTACTGAAGATATTTTGCAGTACCTGCGGAAAATGGAAAGAAAGCGTCTCTCCTGCGGAACTGGCCCTCTGAATTCAGGAAGTGTCCTGGATTGAAGGTATCTGGTGTTTCCCATTCTTTTTTATCATGCAGCACAGAGGAGAGGTTGGTGATCATCACTGTTCCCTGCAGACAAAATAAAAAATCACCATATTCTCGAGGGCTGTTAGGCCTGTTTGAAGAAGAAATCATGATATATCATTATAACATCTCATGTCATCTTATGTTTATAAATAAATATGTTCATAAATAAT
The DNA here is from genome assembly GCF_904425465.1 of Colossoma macropomum. Lineage (NCBI taxonomy): Eukaryota > Metazoa > Chordata > Actinopteri > Characiformes > Serrasalmidae > Colossoma > Colossoma macropomum. The sequence continues at coordinate 13,062,407 of NW_023494795.1, read as the reverse complement.
GTTTTGTAAGAGTGTATGAGCAAAGTTTGTCTATATATATATATATATATATATATATATATATATATACATAGATAGATAGATAGATAGATAGATAGATAGATGGAACAAGTGACACATTGAATTTACTTGATTCAAACGTATACCAGTCCCACAGGAATGAAAGATATTACATCCACATATATTTGTTCATGTGGTAATGATGTGCAACAGTGTAGTCATATAGTACAACTCCGTGAATTGCAATATTTTCTTTACCTTCGGAATGAAGTAGCTCCCCAGTGTAGTGTCTTTTATTGCCACCCTGGACATGTTTAGTGGGACAATATTGCCTTTCCTGTGCACCTCATGAAGAACAGCATTGGTGTATGGCATGCTGGCCTTGTCTGCCAAAGTGGGTAAATGTGATCGTCCACTCACGCGGTCAATCTCCTCTTGGACCTTCACTGATCAGGGAAATTGTGATTAGACGAACTATTTAAATTTGTTTAAATATAGATAGTTTAAGTTGTACTGCATAGTAAATGTAATAACCGGATAGTAAATGTAATAATATCAGACACTATATGCTTGAATGAATGCAGACAACTGTTCATCTGATGCATCTTCAAAAATCTAGGACATTACATTCTACTTCTTCCATTTTTTTGGAGGTTACATGACCACGTGTGTCCAGTTTATCGCCACTGCAAGCAACAAGTGTGCCTTGACGTTGCTGAATCCACTAATTAGAAAAGGCGTCTAGATACTTTTGGACATGTGTATTTTGTGGCAGACGTTGTTGTCATTTAAGCCACTGTCAGTTCACTGCTCTCTCAGAAAGCATACCCTGCATCAGTGGATATTTCATCATGTACAGAAGAGCCCAGCGTAAGGTGGTGGTAGTTGTTCCTGTTCCTCCCTCAAAGAGATCCACCGTGCACCATGCCAGGTTATCCAAGTCAAACCGGGCCTCTTTGTCGTTCTTCCTCTGAAAAAGTATGATTTCAATTTTTAAAAAATCATGAAATTTGCATTAAAAATGGCTAATAATAACAGTGTTTAACTCACAAGTGTACCCTTAGATATATTTACTACCTTCTCAATTTCTGCTAAGTAGGAGTCAATGTAATCTCGAGGCTCATTTGGGTCCCAGTCCAGTTTGTGTTTCTCAATCTTCTCTTTGAGAAAGGCTGCAAGTCTGCGGTAGTTTGTGATTATAGTGTGATGTGGTCCTGGTATCCTGTTCATTATGCTTGGGAATGCATCATACCACTGAAAAGCATAAAACAAAGAGTGAGGCTTTATATAGTACTTAATAACACTTAACAAAGTCAACTTAATATGATTTAAGTTGCTACCTGCCAGTATGTACAGTTTGTATTGCTTTACATGGTATTTTAATCCCATTTGAAATGAATTTGTGATGTTGCACCTCACTAGGATTTCTAATTTGCTCAGAGTGTAAAGCTGAACCCTCTACCTCGTTCCACACAGAGCCAGTAAGGTGCACAGACTCTGCACTCATATGTAGAAGTTTCTGGAACTGAATGTCATCGTATTCGTAGCGCTGACCAAATACCAGGGTGCCAATCACATTTGCCACTGCATTATTGATTTTGACCAGAGGGTCAAATGGACGGCCTGTAGCAATCGAAAAACATCTTTCAAGTATAAGATACACCATGCTGTAAAAAGTGGAACAGGGCAGTTTTTGTAAGTCATGTTGACATTTCTTTTCATAAAAAATATGAAGGCCTTATTGTAACCCCATTTCCAAAAAAGTTGGGACGCTGTGCAAAGTGTATATAAAAACAAAATGCAATGATGAGCAAATCATTTAAACCCTAAATTTACTTGAAAATAGTACAAAGACAACATATCCAAAGTCAAAACTGAGAAATTTCATTGTTTTTTTTTTTAAATATATGCCCATTTAGAATTTGATGCCAACAACACGTTTCAAAAAGGTTGGTACAGGGGCAACAAAAGCCTAGTAAACAGACATGATTCTGCAATGGAAATCACAGCATGGGCTCAGAAACACTTCTTAAAAACACTATGTCTGTGAAAACAGTTTGTCACTGCGTCCACAAATGCAGGTTAAAACTCTAAAATGCAAAGAAGAAACCATATATAAACAGGATCCAGGAATGCTGCCACCTTCTCTGGGCCCGAGCTCATTTAAAATGGAAAAATGGACTGAGGGGAAGTGGAAATGGGCATAAGTATTTAAAAAAAAAACAACAAAATTTCTCAGTTTCAACATTTGTTATGTTGTCTTTGTAGTATTTTCCTTTAAAATATGGTTCACATGATTTGCAAATCATTGCATTCCATTTCTATTTACATTCTACACAGCATCGCAACCTTTTTTGGATATGGGGTTGTATATTAATATAAAAAACATATATTAGCCCCCTGAGCTGCAGGCTTATTTTTCACATGTTCAAACGTTGTTCAGCTACTTCTATAAATTATTCAGTAACTACAATAAAACTAATATGTAGGTCATGTAGTTATAAGAGTAAGGAACTGAAGTGTGTGTGCACATATGGGTCCTTGTGATATGATGATTTTCTAATACAAATGTAACATATTTTTAAATATATAATTAATTATATTTTATTAGAATAATTACGATTATTATTACAATTGTCTTGTGATGGACTGGCAACCCGTCCAGGGTGTTTCCTGCTTTCTGCCCAATGACTGTTGGGATAGACTCCAGCACCCTCCCGCACAACCCAGGAGGGACATAATGTGTATTATTATAATTCATTAGATGTTTAACATAACTTATCTAATATTATATCATTTCTGTCCAAAGACAGAATATATATATATATATATATATATATATATATATTTCTGCTTTAACACATACTGTTCATGCTGTTTGATATGTTTGAATCATGCAATTTTAAAGCACTGTTTTTTTCAGTGCACAAAGCTGAGCAGCCCTCTAGAGAGTGGAGCAATCAGGACATTCCAACTCCAACATGTAATAAGAGGCTCTTCCTGCATCACCACGGGACTCACCCTGTTCCTCTTTGAATGCCTCACAGAGGAAATGACACTCTCGCTGGATGTGGTGTTCCAGAGTCTTTCTCCCCTCTCCAAAGTTCTTCAGGTGGCTAACAGCAAACTGCTGCTGCTTCCTCCATGAGTAGCCATTGCTGAATGACAGGCCTTTTGTCAGATTTCATCCAGAAGAATTAGATGAAGTCATATAAATCAGAAAGAATTGTAGTAAAAAGACATCAGTAAATATGAGGTTATAGATGGTCGATGTTTAAATCATTCTGATTCCTTTACGATTTTCTTACCACTCCCTCCATAAATTTCACCAAACAGAGGTGTAACACAACGTGCAAAGCTGTCCACTTGAGTGACAAGAGCTTCCTTTACCATCTTATATCCAGAAACATACACTATTTTAGTGTTGCCTCTCCGCAGACTGAAAATATCCCCATATTCTTCTGCCAACTGTAAAAACAAAGCAGATCATGTTTACACTATATATATATATATATATATATATATATATATATATATGTTTTGATACACACACACACACACACGTTTATATATATATATATATATATGTGTGTGTGTGTGTGTGTGTGTGTGTGTGTGTGTGTGTGTGTGTATCAAAACAATAGGATCTAACTGCTTATCACATGGCCATGAGGGACAGGGATGCAGCCTCACTTCCTGCTCCAAAATGCAGGGGTGTGGCTAAAATAAGGCTCCACTTGTGGACTAAAACTCTGTTTCAATAGTGATGTGCAAATATGGGACAACAACTTCTGAATGATAATCTTTAAAAAATTTTTTAAATCTTTCAACTTCACTTTCACAGAAAGCAAAAGTCCTAAAAGAAATAAAACAATATATATGTTCACAAGTTAAATTTAGGGATTAGAGTTTAAGACAGCAACCTGCTAATAGAAAGTACCTTATAAATAATGATTTTGTAGGTTTTCATCTTATTACTATCCAATTAATACCTGCGATGCGATTATGAAACGATTATCAATACATCTCGATGCATCTTTTTTCTCTACACAGGATTTCTATCTTCCTACTGTCTGAGGACTTGGTAGTTTTATGTAAATGCATTATGAATCATTACAAATACTTTGCTTTAAATATCTAAAAATTTGAGACTGGACGCTGAATCTCGGCTCCAAAGTGTGCAGCATAGCGCGAAAGCCCTGGTTCTCAACGACTGAGAACAGACAGCAGACAGCAGGTCACATAGCCCCGAGGTCTGGCCTCGCCAGTAGCGAACGAAAAAACAGAGATTAAGACGAACATTTGGAGGACTTATTCGCATTTATAAGCAGCGCGGTTGGTTAAATCTGCAACGAGAGACTGTCTTTATATTGTTTAGCCTAAACTAGGACATTATCACATACTGACACATACTGGACATTAAATGTTGCAGCTGCCGAGGTGGTTTGACTTTGTTGAAAGGACAAAATGGCTCTTCTGATCATTTGTGTTGTGACTCCTGACCTAACCTGGCTTTGATGCAGAGGGAGCCGGTCGGATTTCTCACTCATCCAGTAGTGTTATGTTGTTATGTGCCGCCAGAGACTGTCCGGGCGCTGCACTTACCCACTTCCAGTTCAGCCTTTTGCGTTCCGTCAACATTACGCTATAAATTAAATATTTAGAACATTTTTGACATTTATGAATCGATTCAGAATCGTTCACCTCCGCATCGCGATGCATCTAAGAATCGAGTTTTTCCCGCACCCCTAATTAAAACTATGAAAATGAAATGTCAAAAGCACATTGCTTTTCCATATTAACATTTTCCAGTCATTATACATGGTAATGCAAACACAAATTGAATTTTAGAATAATGCACACTTACATTGGAAAAGCAATTCTAAATACCAAATTCAATTAGCATTTCCAAATTCACATTTGAATTTCCAAATTTGCATTCGAATTTGAATAAAATCCAGAATATGCTGCCACAGATGACATGGCAGTGAGACACAGATGCAAACAGTGAACATGGTGAGGAGCCACAGAGGCCATTAAAGATCACATGGATCACTTGGAGGCTATTAAAGATCACATGGATCACATTGAAGGCTGCTTGACACTTATATGCACTGGCTAATAGACACTTACTATTTAAATACTCAGATTAGTGTGTTATTGTAGTCTGTACTCTTTTCTGTTATTAAGATTAATTGAAAGCACTCACCTTGTCCATAGTTGTATAGTCAACTCCTGTGAAGACATTTCCCAAAAAAGGCAAAGGCAGCGGTCCTGGAGGAAAGTTAGGTGGATTTTTGTTCCAAATATAATCGATAAGAATCAAGAGAACAGGAATGATAATCAACCACCATTTAACATCAAACAGCTCAAATAAGGCGTATGAAATCATAGCTAATTCTGTCTTAGAAGAGTTGATATAGTAAGCAGCAGTCTAGACCAGCATGCATTGGTACAGTTCTTCTATAGTGCAATTCAAACAGTCACCACAGCCTATAAGTGTGTAGGGGTTGTCTGTGTATGTTCTCATGAGTATGTGTGTCGAGCATGTGTACACGTTTCTCTGGAGAGAGAGAGATAAGTGATAGAGCTAAATGGTAGCGGGGTTAGATAGCACAAAGGCTCTTGTGTTGTTTTGGCATAGCAGGGTTCAGTGTTACATAACCAGGGGCTGGTGTGGTCTCCAAGTAAAACAGTGGGCCCCGACAGCTTTTATTTACATTCTGCTGATTTCTAAAGGGGCCCCGCAGAGAACACATTCCAGTTCTGTCCTCTCCGTGACATCTACTTGCCTTTTTTGCACACAGGGATTTAATACTCACACTACTTTAAAATCAAGGCAGATATGCTCACTGAATATAAAAGGTGAAACATACATATAGTCACATATAAAAGGCATATGCATTCAGTTGGAAGGCCCCAGTCAAATGACATGCTTTGTTGATTTCCTACATGAAAAATAAGTGAACACGTCCTCTACAGAGAACAAACTTTCATACGGCATTTTTATGCAAATTTTAGCTAACAGTTCTTGCTTATTTGCTTAGTTTAAAATACAAAAAAAAAAAATTAAATAGAAAATATACATGTTTTTCACAGGCCACATTTTTTGTTTTATTTTTTTTTCCAATCCGGATATATATAGTCATATGCAAACTTTTTGGCACCCTTAGTAAAAGTACTAGCTTTGCTGATTTTTCGAAGGAAAAATAAATAAAACAAAATGTTAAATAAAAAAGTTTTTCAATCCATATCATACATCTTTATGTGTTACCATCACACAAACAGGCTCAAAAAGAAGGTCCGACTTAATGTTTAGGTACCAAATGCAAAATCAACATTACACTGATGAAGATATGATCACAATCGTACATCATTCACTCACATCATCGAAAGACAGTGTGCTCTTCGAATACTCTTTCAACACACTCTCAAGAGTCAGGTTCAACTGCTTGTGGAGGTCCAAAGCACAAGCAACATTAAAAAATATTCTTCAGCACATTGCTTGCCATTACATATTTCCACCAGAGAGGTCTCCAAATCCCCAAATCCTACAGTGTTGCGTTAAATTTGTTCTCTGTAGAGGATTTGTTGTTTATCTTATTTTCACTTTATAAAAACAAGTAATTTGACCAGGAGTGTTCAAACTTTATGGCAACTACAAATGCAAATCTTATCTTGAATGAATGAATGAATGAATGAATAAATAAGTAAACATATAAAACTACAGTGATAGCTGTGATGGTGCGGTAAACCTGGTGGTTTCCCTGCTGAGATGGAGCAATAGAAATCTGTACTTTGGTCTGATGAGTTGAAATTTGAGATTATTGGTTTCACCTGCCATGTCTTTGTGAGATGCAGAAAAGGTGAGCAAATGGTTTCTACATGTGTGGTTCCCACCATGATGGTGTGGGATGCATTGCTGGTGACACTGTTGGTGATTAATTCAAAATTCAAGGCACACTTAACCAGCATTGCTACCGCAGTATTCTGCAGTGACATGCCATCCCATCTGGTTTCCGCTTAGTCGGACCATCATGTGTTTTTCAACGGGACAGTGACCCCAAACACATCTCCAGGTTATGTAAGGGCTATTTTACCAAGCAGGAGAGTGATGGGGTGCTGCATCATGTGACCTGTCCTCCATAATCACCCGGCCTAAACCCAATGGAGATGTTTTGGGCTGGGTTGGACCGCAGAGTGAAGGTAAAGCAGCCAACAAGTGCTCTGCACCTCTGGGAACTCCTTCTAGACGGTTGGAAAACCATTCCAGTTGAGAACCTCATGAAGCTGAATAAGAAAATGTCAAGAGTGTGCAAAGCTGTCATCGAAGCACAAGAATCTTTGAAGAATCTAAAGGATAAAATACATGATAGTTTGTTTAACACTAGTTTAACACTTTTTTGTTTACTACATAATTCCATATGCATTCCCTCATAGTTTTGATGTCTTCAATATTAATCTTGAATGAGAAGATAAATGAGAAGGTGTATATATACAACCCCATTTCCAAAAAAGTTGGGACACTGTGCAAAATGTAAATAAAAACAAAATGCAACGATGTGCAAATCATTTAAACCCTATATTTAATTGAAAATAGTACAAAGACAACATTTTCAAATGTTGAAATTGAGAAATTCTATTGTTTTTTTAAACATATTTATTTACCCATTTTGAATTTGATTCAAGTACTATTTTATATATACATCTTTTAATGCTTATGCACATGTTATGAAGTCCCACACATGCAAATATATAAAGGTAGCTTTCAAAAAAAGTATTATCAAAATGTTACAACATGCTGCAATAAAAATACAAATGCAGAAATCAAGTTCCTTGAACCCGATATTATTTTGTAGAATAAAAACCAAACTTAATCGACAACATCCTTGGGTTATTTAGGCAATATTCACAACATCCAACATTTTTACAGTTCAAAACATACAATTAGAAGAACAATTAAAAATGACTCAAGATTACATTTCAAAGATAAAGAATTTCAGCTCAGTTCAGTCGTTCTGTAAGCTTTAAAGATGTCATTTAAAACCTGTTGAGGTAAATTATACAAACTCAAGTGGGACAGTATTTAAATTTTGCAAGGTTGAATGAAATGAACAGCAATTTTTACTTAAAAGGTTTTCAAAGCTTAAAAACATTTCTGAAATAAACTTTTGTGCAAACCTTAACTTTATCCCTTTTGTCAGCATATCTTGATGTTTACCCTTGCTGAATACCTGTCTAGTTTGTATAGTTCATGCAGCATTCTCTGAAAAATTCTCCACTTATATTATACACTACATGGGCAAAAGTATTGGTACACCCCTCCTGGTTACTGAGTTCAGCATGTGTGTAAAGCATGCCGCCTCTGGAGTGGAAACCTATTCTGTGGAGTAACAAATCATGCTTCACTATCTGGCAATCTGATGGACAAGTTTGGGGTTGGCGAATGCCAGGAGAACATTACCTGCCTGACTGCATTGTGCCAACTGTAAAGTTTGGTGGAGGAGGGATAATGCTGTGGGGTTGTTTTTCAGGGGTTGGTCTAGGCCCCTTAGTTCTAGTGAAGGGAAATCTTAATGCTTCTGCATACCAAAACATTTTGTATACAATTCCAACTTTGTGGGAACAGCTTGGGCAAGGCCCTTTTCTGTCCCAGCATGACTGAGCCCCAGTGCACAAAGTAAGGTCCCATAAAGGCATGGCTGGGTGAGTTTGGTGTGAAAGAACTTGACTAACCCTCACAGAGCCCTGGCCTCAACCCCATCAAACACCTTCGAGGTGAACTAGAACGGAGATGGCGAGCCAGGTGTCTGACCTCACAAATGCTCTTCTGGATGAATGGGCAAAATTTCCTACAGATACACTCCATAATCTTGTAGAAAGCTTCCAGAAGAGTGGAAGCTGTTATAGCTGCAAAGGGGGACCAACGCCATATAAATGCCTAGGGATTTAGAATGGGATATCATAAAAGCTCCTGTAGGTGTAATGTGTAGGTGTCCCAATACTTTTGTCCATATTGTGTATCTCATGTCTTTGTCTATGGGAACTCAGCGTGGAATCACACACATGCGATATGGGCTGGGGACGTACATGAAACCCATCAGACCCTCCAGGCTCAGCTTCTCTCCCGGGCCTGGGTAGAATGTAAAGCGTTGTAGCAGAGAGGTGAAGACCAAGAAGAGCTCTATACGTGCCAGCGGTTCCCCTACACACACCCTCCTACCTGTAGAACAGTAGAAACAAAAGGAGATGCTGTATTTGTTCTCTAAAATGTCATTACTGTTTTTTTATTATACATTTGTTTCACCTGCTGAAAAGGGCAGAAAGGCATCTCTCTTGCGGAATTGGCCTTGTTCATCAAGGAAGTGTCCTGGGTTAAAGGTGTCTGGGGTTTCCCACTTGGTCTTGTCGTTAAGCACAGATGACAGGTTTGTAGTCACTGCAGTGCCCTGTGAGTGAGTGAAGGGCAGGAATCAGCACTGATGCATTTGTGGATATATTGTTTGAGTTTTTTTTTACTACTTAATGTCAAACCTTTGGTATGAAGTACCCTCCCAGTGTTGCATCTTTAGAGGCTCTTTTAGGGAAACCCAAAGGAGTAGTGTTGCCTGCTCTTTGTATCTCATGGATGACCGCTTCAGTGTAGGGCATGTTGGGTCTGTCAGCCATGCTGGGTTGACGTGACTGCCCAATCACTCTGTCTATCTCTTCTTGTACCTTCTCTGTGTGAACAGGAACAAGATAAGTTTAATGGTATAGCATCAGTTAGTGCTGAACATAAATTCAATGTAAATGTAAATAATAATGTAAGAATGTGGTTAATATGTAATAACAAACAAATAGTCCTGTAATCTAAACTGAAACATGTTTACCATAGTTTATACTCTGTATGTACTCACTCTGTATCTCTGGGTATTTCATCATGAAGAGAAGACCCCACCGAATTGTTGCGGCCGCGGTTTCTGTTCCTGCCTCAAGCATGTCCAGTGTAGCCACTACTAATGTCTCAATGTTAAAGCCAGCTTCAGGGTCACTGCTTTTCTACCAGATTCAAAGAGAGAAGTGTTACATATTGTGTATGAATATGGGGATTTTAAACACTACTGTCGTAACAAAACAGTGTATCTCCAGAATGATAACTTTGGAAAGGAGAAAGAAAACATAAATTTCTTTTTCAGAAAACTTTACCTTTAATGTAACTCAATGTAACCAGACTTTTTTCCAAGTCCATTTTTGTTAGTCCATTCATCATGAAATTTACAAACAAACATTTTCAAATTTTGTCAAAAACTAAAAAAATGACAAAAATGGAGTCACAAGGTTTTGCTCCGACAGCAGCGATATATAAAAAAATGTGGATTTTGCTAATATGAACCATCTTAAACAGACCTTTTCCATTTCTATTAGATAAGCGTCTATGAAGTCCCGCGGGTTTGACGGATCAAAGTCCTCCTTGTGCTTTTTAATTTCATCTCTTAAGAAATCTATAATTTTGCCATAGTTGGCAAAAATCTTCTTGTGGGGGCCAGGAACAAAGTTAAAGAGACGTGGAAAGGCGTTGTACAGCTAGAGAGGAAAGCAGAGAGAGGGACATGACAAGATGAAGAAGTGATGAATCTCGGTGATGATGACTTACACACATGAATTAAACACACTGATTGTCAGTACCAAATGCCAGTAGGACATTATTCTAGGACATTGTATTATTCTTTTTTAATCATTATTATTTCACAAAACCTCTCAGTTGTAATAGTTAAATATTGATAAATTGTCTTGCACTTTAAAAATACAATTTTGGTTTTCATATATAAAACAATTAATATTCAATAAATATTTTAAAGGAATATTTTGGAAAAACAGCATTTTGAAGAGTGTTAAATGTTACTCCAAGTCACATAACCCAGGAGTTCATCATATGTGATGTTTCTACCCTTATGACAGTGTAACCTGTTTAGTAACCACAGCAGTAGGCAACCAGTGGATAATTTCAATTACACTGTAATACATTTGCCAATATGTTGTATGATAAAGCAGTATAATTAATTGTTTATTCTGTATTTTTTCACTTTAGTTAAAAAGCAGGAAGAATACTGTTGCATGAATAGCAATGGTCATTATCACATTTGTGCTTCTCTTGCCTTTTTGAAGTAATTTCTCAAAGAAATGCATAGATTTAACAAATTCAGGGACTCTGCTTTTTAAAAAGTATTATTATGGACACAGCAGTGCTGCTGGAGTTAAAACACCTCAGTGTGACTGCTGGACTGAGAATAGTCCACTAACAGACCAGAGGATGACTAACACAAACGGTGCACCAACAGATGAGCTACTGTCTCCTGTTTGGCACATACAAGGTGGACCAACAAGGTAGGAGTGGGCAGTTAGTGAACCTGGTGTTTAAAACTCCAGTAGCACTGCTGTGTCTGATCCACTTGTACCAGCGCAACACATCACCACCATGTAGGTATCATTGCAGTGCCGAGAATGACCCACCACCCAAATAATACCTACTCTGTGGTGGTCCTGTGGGGGTTCTGACCATGGAAGAACAGAGTGTATGCAGAGAAACAGATGGACTACAGTCTGTAATTGTAGAACTACAAAGTGCACCTATATAGTAAGTGGAGCTGATAAAATGGACAATGAGTGTAGAAACAAGGAGGTGTACATAATTAAGAGGCTGATTGGTGCATATGTACATACTGTTTTCTTTCCTTTGGGTTCTACACTGTAACAAGAACACTCTAATGTAAAGATGTACCGTTTCAAACTATGAACAAAAATGCGCTCTAAGAACTAAGAACACACTGTACCTACTGACCTGAGCCCGAACAGAACCTGCCAATACGAGGGCTTCAGAGTCCAAACACAAGACAGTAAGGAAACGCTCATCATGATATTCAAAGCGGCGTCCAAACACTGCAGCAGAGATGATGTTTGCGATGGCATTGTTCACGTAAAACTGAGGGTTAAAAGGACCTGTATGGGGAAAAGTCATATAATACTGTGGATATAAAAAGTCTACATACTCTTATTGCACTTTTTTGTAATGTAAAGCCAGAAATTAGGGTGAATCATGTAAAACATTAAACGCTTTGAGTTTGAGCCAAGTCATATTCTATGGTTTCAGGTGTTTTATTGAGTTTTTCAAAAGCTTTAGTTTGACCTTTTTGTGAAAAATATCTTTAAAAATATATAAAATATATTTTATCTGTTAGTACCTGCCAGTAATTCAGGCAGCTGTAGGCCTATATAATATGTATATAATATGTAAATAAAAAAAGTTTTGTTGTTGGAACATCAGTTTAATTAGTTTAATTATAAAATTATAAAAACGTAAATAACATGATTTGATCTAAAAAGAGTCTTTGAGTGGTAAACATGAGGAGGTTCACCACTCTGTGAAAGACTGCATGAATAATGTTTCTCATTGTACAATAACAAAAAACTTGGGAATTTTATCTCTGAAACTCTGTATGCAATGCCAAAAAACAATACTGGATGGTCATGATATTAGGCCTTCAGGCAGCACTGTATTAAAAGCAGACATGATTCTGTATTGGAAATAACTTCATGTGGCCCAAAAACACTTAATTGTCTGTGAATACAGTTTGTTGCTTTATCCATAAATGCAAGTTAAAACTCTACCATGCAAAGAAGAAATCATATGTATATAGGATCTAGAAATGCTTCCACCTTCTCTGGGCCTAAGCTCATTTACCCTTGTGTGGTGTTGGGGTCTGTGGGACCTATTTTCAGTGTTTACCAAAAGAAAAATGATGCGATTCATTATTATTTCAACCTTAGATTCCTTGGCTTTTGCTCATTTTCTGTGAACAACATATAAAATAACACATTTTCAGTGCCTTCACTCTGTTCACCCCCCACACACATTTATATTACACATGTGGTGTTGGGGTGAACCCACAGAGAATAAAAGTGTGGAGGTGCTGTGTCCTTCACTCTGTTCTCCTCCTACATGGCCTGCTGTTAGTGTGTATGTGTCTGTGTGTGTATTTGTGTGTAGGGGTGGTCAACACGGACAGGCTGCTGACTGGCTACAGCTTCTAAAGAGAACCCTAAGCTGGCCACTTGTGATATTTTAAACATCTGACATTTTTACTTAAATTGTTATGGCTGTATTAATTAACAATAATGCAGTGGGTCCACCAGACCACAGAGTAACAAAAACATAAATATCACACAAGGGTTAAGATGAACTGAGGTGATTTATTTTGACTATTCTGCAATTCTGCTTGTACAGCCTGTAAGAAAGCTCTGACCTCTTATCATGAGCACTGAAAAGAACAGCAACATGTCTCATACATCTTTAACTGACCACTTGCCTTTTTCCTCTTTGAAAGCTTCACACAGAAAGACGCTCTCTTGCTGGATACTCAGCTCAAAATTCTTCTTTGCCTCACCGAAGTTACGCAGGTATATGTTGGTAAACTTTCTCTGCATCTTCCACAGGTACCCATTACTGAGGACAACACCTGCAGAACATTTCAAAGTGTCAGTGCATCCTCAGATGAGGTGTGAGAGAAATTAGACGAAATGCATGTGAAAAGTGAGATCCCACAGTATAAGGCATTAATCATTAGTGTGTCGATAAAACATAAAAAATCTAAACTAATAGGACGTCAACAGATTGTCTAAAATATCAATCACCAAAGTAAGTAGCAGGTAGAGGTGGGTAGAGTAATCTACACCCACACTAAAGTACACATGCCTCATAAAACACAGCTCATCATTTACTGTGACGATGAGAGCGAGTAGTGTGGTGGAAACACATTTGCTCACTCACAAACAATGATTACCTGTGTGGTTTGGCCTTTGTGTGATGTGAAGCATGACGGCTCTATAATCACATTTAAATAAGGCAGTATCGATTTAGAACACAACACAGTCCCACAAAAAGTAACCTGAACCGCTCTGGAGGTAAGAAGCTGATGTATGTTAAATTATTAATTTTCTAACATTTTCAAACATGTTTGGTCACCAATGCAACAAATCACACATACACACACTGAGCTGATTAAACAATACATTTAAAAGGTTTGAAAACACATTTTTATCTTTTTAGACAGAGGATCATAGTAAACCTTCTAACTGCTGTTGTAGGAGGACACACAGAGACAAAAGCTTCAGCAGGATTTTAGAAGATTTCACTGGGCCTGTACTTAAAACTGCCCTTTCTTCCTGCATCAGATTCAATGTTTGGTGAATCCCCTCCCATGTGTAAGTTAAGTAAGTTAAGTTTATAATCCTAATAAGTGAAAAGTGTTGTGAAATGTTGAGATTCTAACTATATGTTTGAATTTATTTTATTGCAAACAGTTTTAGCTTTGAATCCTATTTTTTTCAATTTACTATGGATTTTACTATGGATTTTTTCATTTGCAGGGGTGGATGAAGTGCAATACTCCGGTACTTGGGGTAAAATAAAAAATACTACGTAAAAGTGCAAATCTGTTTTCTATTGATATTTATACATGAGTAAACCATGTGGAAAGTAACTGTAGTAAACAGTTAAACCAGGCTGTTTTTTTTTCCTTCAGCTACTTTTTATTTGAATAATTTTGCCCCTTACACTGAAGTGGACATGCAAGCAAGCACAGAAATAGTTTGTGCGTTAATGCTTAACCAATGTCAAGTAAAAGAAGATAATGCAGTGCAGTTCAGTAAAGTTGTGCTTGTAGTATACTGCCGTCTCTGATTTGGCCACAAATAATTCCATTAATATCTGAAAGTGGTGGCCGCCTAGCTTAGCCCTTTGCCTGTTAGAAATGACCCACTTCGCCTGATGAACGAGAGCTGAGACTTTTTTCTTCGCTTTTACCATGTTTTTTCCAGAGACATGAAGTCTCTGACATAGTAAAGTACATTTAAGTACATTTACAAAGAAGTTCTTATATATTTCCTTGTACTTACACTCAACTAGTATTTTATCAAGAGTGCATCTACTTTTACTCAAGTACAGAACTATTGTACTTTATCCACCCCTGATCATATGTTATGCCTTTACGTACCAAGTCCTTTGAAGAATGGATGAAACAGGGGGATGATAGGACGGTCAGCAAAGCTGTCCAGCTGAGTGATGAGGGCCTCCTTCACCATTTTATACCCAGAGATAAACACCATTTTCTCACTGCCCCATCTCAGGCTGAAAACCTCCCCATACTCCTCAGCGAGCTGAAATCACGAAGAAATTCTCATTAAATAAAAATATCCACAAAAATGACAATATTTTGTTGTACAGAAGTCGAGGGAAGTGAATACAGCGAAAAAAACATTCTAAAAAACATTTTCTAAGTGAAATAAGTGAACACATCCTCTATAGAGAATAAACTGAAATAAAATTTGAGAGCACATTTTTATTTTTTTGCTCAGTTTAACATATAAAACGCAGGAACAGGCCACATTTTGTGTTTTATTTTATTTTATCAATATCCCTCAGCAAATAAACAGTAATTTGGTATTAAATGTGCAGAAGTGTGTTTTCTGTAGAGCATATTTTAACTTATTTTCTCTTAAAAAATCAAAAAAACATTGTTGATTAAAACATTGATTTTCTTTCACATTAAAAGCTCACATTCCTACACATGAATTGCATAATGTAAGTACTGCAAAATTTGATTCTACTTCCTGAATTAGCATATTTGAGGAAGTTTCAGCCTTTTGTATGTGCTGACTTAGAAAACCAGCTGTTCCTTTTAATGTCTAGCAGATTGGATACAAATAGTAATAACAAAAGTAATATTAAACAAACAAATAACCTCAAAATGACCTTTTTTAAAAAGACATTTTCTTCTCTTGTTAATATGGAAGTTTTTAATGCAGTAAATGCTGCAAATTATTCTTTAACTATTATAAAACTAATATGAAAGGTATGTAGTTATGGGGTTGCAGAATGAAAGTGTGGATCATCTGATACATTTTTAGAGTTTAAAGGTTTAACCTACTTTGTCTATAGTTCTGAAGTCAAGCCCAGTGAAGATATTTCCCACAAACGGCAGAGGACGAGGTCCTGGCGGGAAATTAGATGGATTTTTATTCCTGATGATGTCGACAAGCAGCAGGAAAAGAAAAATTCCTATCAACCAGCTCATAAAATCAAGGGAAAATAAGTACTGTAAAAACATGGCTGGAGTTTGGTGAAAGTCCTGTCTGTGAGTGTGTAGAGTGTGTGGTGTGTTTGTTTCCAGGTGAATGTTACATTCAGTTGGGCTGGGCAGAGTGAAGAGATTATGCAAATCTCTCTGGATTCCCAGAAAAAAGGAACAGTTTTTCCTTTACCTAACTTACTGTTTATAAGTCAAACTATCACAGTAGATAAGAAACATTAACGTGTTGCCTACTGCACTGTGGACTGGAAAGGTCTGGGTTTGAATATTACATTCAGAGTGCAATTATATATTACTGACTTTGCATGTTTAGTAATACTGTGTATACTTCAGTGATACAAATGGCTCCTTTTATTTCAACTCTTTCAATTTAACCCTTTAACTACAGGTATATTATTTAGTCATTAATCTTATAGTTATTCAGCAATGACTATCAATTACTCAGTAACTACTATGACACTGCTATGTAGGTTACATGGTTACAAGTGTGCAAAATTGAAGTGCTAGGGCAGATATGAAGCTAAATCAGTATTATTATTTCATTATTTTATTATTAATATTGAATTTTTAGTATCATAATTCAGCATAGGGTCACTGATGCTTCTCAGCTGATTTTTGCCAAATATGAAAAAGTCATCTACCAAAGTAAAACCTCCACAACATCTGTTTCAAATTTATGTCCAATTACCTTTAAAGAACACCCATGTAAATTAATCAGCTAATGCTAAAATAAGAGCAGTAGTAGACATGATGAACTAGGAAACACACTCACTACATTATTATTAGAAATAGCTTACACTTGCACTCACTGCTCAAATTAAGACAGTGGTGCAGTCTAGTCTGAAGTAGTACGTAGTGAGTATACAGTTTCTAGCTGACCTAATTACAGTAAGCATACTTGCCTAGCTGACACATAACAACTTAACTAACTAGAACTAAATAGGTAACTATATAAACACCTGTAACCCAAGCATGTTTATATATTTTATATTCACTTATTTTCTATTACTGTTCATTGTATGGAAAATTTACTTACAACATATGAGGCTAGTTAAATAGCTACTGGCACGTTGTTAGAAAAAAAACATTGTGCCCGTAATTTACAGGTACATGTTTTATTCATCAAGGTACGAACAATTTAGATCTACCCTCAAATGTACAAAAATGACCTTAAGATCCAACAGCGAACCTTAAATACATTTTGAAGGCACTACAGTCACATAGTGACTCCATAGTGTTTCCTATAATAATAAACTGTCTTTCATAACATTTTAAAATGGAAAAATAAAATAAAAATGCTTAATTTGAGTCAGTGCAACTTAAGAAATATAACTGCAAGCAAGCATGGTACAATTTTATGCCTGTGGCATTTATACAACACTTTAAAGCTGTATTGTTTTTGTTTTTTTTTGGAAAAAACTCTTTGAATAAACTGTCTTTATGTCCTGATAACTATCACTGATATGAATGCTCTGAAAAAAGTGACTGTCCTGGATTCTTTACTCTATTCTTTATTCTTTACTATAATTTTAAATACACAAGGTTAAAGTTCTGGAGTGGAGTCTGTTGGAAGGGTAAGTGCTGTTACTAAATCGAGATGTTCTACATAAGGTGCTTGGAAACCTTTTGCTTGAAGGAAGCAGTTTAAAAAGGTACTGTGCTGGGTGTGTTCATTTTCATTCTTCTAGCATATGTAGAGGCAACAGATGGAAGTTTGCAATGATTTTGGAGGCAGTACGCACCACTTTCTCAAGCCTCTTTCTTATATGCCATTGTACTACCAAACCAGACACATACAGAGAAAATCAACACACTTTATACACTTTCTCTATAAAAGCATATCCTACTGTCTCTATTCACACCAAATTTCTCAAGTTGTCTTATAATACATTGCTCTCCGTGTGTGTATATATGCACACAGTTCAACAGCAAGCCAAACTCCACTCAAATACATGGCAGTCAGGATACAGCCTCCAAGCTCCAGTGCTTCATTGAGCTGCACTGAGCTGCACTGAGTGAATTATAGAGAGGAATTTATGCCAAGTTGAAAAGCAAATCACTACAGTGGATGCAAGTGAAATGCAATGAACATTTGCCCTTACCTTTCCAAAGTGACATGAAAAATGCATTCAAAAATGAAAAACAAAACCTCTATTATATTGTTTTCACGTCACTTGACCACTTTACTGAAAAACAATGCATGAGGAAATGAAACACTGAATATGTGTCAGAATTAAAGACAATCCACTTTAAAATGTAATTAAGGCATGGCTACATTGCTTTCATTGTTTTCCACCATGCAGTAAATCAAACAGATTTGCCTCATTGAAATGCAGTCATAACAGTGAAAACATTGAAATGCAATGCACACATGACATTACTTTTCCATAGGGGACATGCGGTTTATGTGCCAGAATATAAAGGTAAATCTCTATTACACTTTACAATGTATTTGCTTCATTGAAATGCAACGCACACAAGATTGCGATTAAATAGCTACTTGCAGAAAATGATCCAAAATGAAAAGTAAAAAAGTGTATTACATTAATTTCATGTTAAGTACTGCACACTAAAATCCAAATTGTCATGTTTCAATACATTTTAAAGCAGATTTTATTAATTTCTAATAAGTCAAACTGCCAGGCAGAAAATCTCCCGGTACTCCTGATGGGCAGTCCAAGCCTGGAGGGACACCCTTCGCAGTGGATCCCAGGGTGGCTGCCCACCCTGCCCTTGCCCCACTGGTTGCGACACGCAGAACAATTTGAACCTATCAGTGTGACCCACTGAGCACCACTGCCCAACCCAAAATATTAGTGATGCATCATATTAGTTTTGGCCATTCACACAGAACTGTGTGTTGCTGTATGCTAAAGATCACTCAGTATGGAAGCACTGAGTTTTCTCTGTTTGTCACTTTTACTTTATGGAATCTAAAGCGCTGTTAAACTTTAATCTGTTTTAAATCTGTAACTAAATTCCCTCACATTTCCTCATAGAGAGATGGTTACAGCTAAATGCTAAACCTGGACAGTAGCTTACACTAGCTTAAAGTGGCTTGAAGAACTAGAACATTGACCAAGAAATATCATATGTTTTAATATTTAAATCTATTAAAATAGTATAGCATGGTAAACTTTATATGTTAACCCCCTCCTCTCCATTCCTCACTATTAAACAACATGTGAAATCAAGACTCATCAGACATCTGTGTGGGAGCTCCACTTAAGTATGGTGCTTGACAGCCCTAATCAGACAGGTGCAGCTCTCTTCCTCCTCCTGGTGACCAGTGGTGGCCAAGCGGGAGGCCAGGATGTTACATATACACACACACACACAATACAAAAAAAGGCTTCACTTACTTTCAAAACTATGGCATACACAACTAAACCAACACTGCATTCAGAGAGAAACATCTCACAATTCAATGTGGTGCTGTTTTGGTGTCTATAACAAGATGAAACTCATTTTATACCAGATTACAAATAATAAAATAGCTACAAATGAGCAGCGACAATCTCCTACACAACCTACACAAACACAACCAACACTGCGGCACCTTCACTGTAAAGCATGCCACAGTTCACCACAGACACAACTTTTACCCAGAGAAGACATCAAAACTAAGTTAAAATCAGACAGCTGACATGTACAAAGTGAAATGTACAAAGTTAAAGATGTACAAACATAAAATACTTATTGAAGCCAAAAACACAGGTTACTGCCACAGCAGGCACACACAAATGAAGACGACATGAAAGTTATATTGAACAGCTGATTTGACCACTCAGCAATCTTAAAAACCTGAAACTTATTGTAAGCAAAAGCATATAGTCACTGCAGGCATGAAATACATTTATGGTCTATTTAAGTCTTACCTGTAAAGACTCCATGCACTGAAGTAGCGTTAGATGTCTGCTTTGACACTTTCTCAAAGCCCATGGCAGCTTCTTTCATAAAAGAGCCCTGTAAGTACCAAATTCGCAGAAAACCGATGATGATGATGTTTTCTACCTTTGTTTTTGGCTTTGAAAGGGGAGAAGACTTGCTCTCAAGGACAGATATAGGCTTTTAAATGTTAATTTTTAATTACAGTAATCAAGCTATCGGGTTACTATATTCACTGATCAGGCATAATATTATGACCACTTCCTTGTTTCTATGCTCACTGTCCATTTTATCAGCTCCACTTACTATATAGGTGCACTTTGTAGTTCTACAATTACAGACTGTAGTCCATCTGTTTCTCTGCATACTTTCTTAGCCCCCTTTTACCCTGTTCTTCAGTGGTCAGGACCCCCATGGACCCTCACAGAGCAGGTACTATTTGGGTGTGGGATCATTCGCAGCACTGCAGTAACACTGCAGTGTGTTTGTGTGTGTTGTGCTGGTGTGAGTGGATCAGACACAGCAGTGCTGCTGGAGTTTTAAACACTGCATACACTCAGAGACAGCAGCTCATGTGTGTCAGCATAGTTTGTGTTGGTCATCCTCTAGTCCTTCATCAGTGGTCACAGGACGCTGTTGGCTGGATATTTTTGGTTGGTGGACTATTCTCAGTCCAGCAGTGATACTGAGGTGTTTAAAAACTCCAGCAGCACTGCTGTGTCTGATCCACTCGTACCAGCACAACACACACTAACACACCACCACCACGTCAGTGTTACTGCAGTGCTGAGAATGATCCACCACCCAAATAGTACCTGCTCTGTGAGGGTCCATCAGGGTCCTGACCACTGAAGAACAGGGTAAAAAGGGGCTAATAAAGTATGCAGAGAAACAGATGGACTACAGTCTGTAATTGTAGAACTACAAAGTGCACATATATAGTAAGTGGAGCTGATAAAATGGACAATGAGCATAGAAACAAGGACATGGTCATAATGTTATGCCTGATCGGTCTATATATGCATATAAACATGCTGCATAGCAACATGAAACAGAATGTTGTGTGTCTCAAGACAGCAAGAGACAAATGGTAAATCATACTGAGAATAATTAGTGCGTTATAAATAACCAATGAAAAGTGGCTTCTCACAGCTGCATGATACAGTGCATGTTGTAAGACATGGCTGGTTGAAGTAGCCGAGGTTTCCCACGGTGAACAGGAAGAGAGTTCTCAGGGCAGCAAAAGGTGAATGTGTTA
Source organism: Colossoma macropomum (assembly GCF_904425465.1). Classification (NCBI taxonomy): domain Eukaryota; kingdom Metazoa; phylum Chordata; class Actinopteri; order Characiformes; family Serrasalmidae; genus Colossoma; species Colossoma macropomum. The sequence continues at coordinate 13,041,134 of NW_023494795.1, read as the reverse complement.
TGTAATGGTGTTACATAACATGTTGAACACTTTTCAAGAAAAAACAAAACAAAACGACATTCCATGTGTGAGAGAGCTTCCACAGATTGCTGTTAGACAGACTTGATATCAAACACAATCTTACTTTGTTTATTTTGTATGGGCCAATAGCAGCACAGCATGCTAAAATTTTTAAATGATAGCATACTTATACATTTGTTCTTGCATTGCCATAAAAGCCTTTTATGTAATTCAGTAATGTACACAGAATTTATCAAATAGATGATTTACACAGGCAGCTTACAAGACAGGTGAACCATGAGACGATACTAAGAAAGAATTGCATATGCATTGTCCAAAACGTTTTTTAGCCCCCTTTTATATACATGCCTATTCCATGCCCTTTTCAGTACAGGTTATATATATATATATATCTGCAGTACAGGTTATATATATATCTGCCTAGTTTGTATTCTTGATGCAGCATTCTCTGAAAAATCCTCCACTTTCTTCATATCTCATATCTTTGTGTATGGAAACTCAGCGTGGAATCACACACATGCAATAGGGGCTGGGGGCGTACGTGAAACCCATCTGGCCCTCCAGGCTCAGCTTCTCTCCCGGGCCAGGGGTGAATGTAAAGCGTTGTAGCAGAGAGGTGAAGAACAAGAAGAGCTCCATACGTGCCAGCAGTTCCCCTACACACACCCTCCTACCTGTAGAACAGTAGAACCAAAAGGAGATGCTGTATTTGTTCTCTAAAATGTCATTACTGTTTTTTATTATACATTTGTTTCACCTGCTGAAAAGGGCAGAAAGGCATCTCTCTTGCGGAATTGGCCTTGTTCATCAAGAAAGTGTCCTGGGTTAAAGGTGTCTGGGGTTTCCCACTCGGTCTTGTCATTAAGCACAGATGACAGGTTTGTGGTCACTGCAGTGCCCTATTAGAGAGTGAAAGGCAGGAATCAGCACTGACACATTTTTGGAGCATGTCTTATTATGTTTAGATTTTTTTACTACTTAATGTCAAACCTTTGGTATGAAGTATCTTCCCAGTGTTACATCTTTACTGGCACTTTTAGGGAAACCCAGAGGAACAACGTTGCCTACTCTTTGGATCTCATGGATGACCGCTTCAGTGTAGGGCATGTTGGGTTTGTCAGCCATGCTGGGTTGACGTGACTGCCCAATCACTCTGTCTATCTCTTCTTGTACCTTCTCTGTGTGAACAGCAACAAGGCAAGCATTGATTTTTAAATAGTGCTCTTCATACACAGCGGCAAAGTGCTTCACACAAACACAGAAAAAAGGCATTAAATATTATTAAATAATAAAACTAATGTAAACATGAACAGTGTAATATAAATGTAAACTATTGTTCTCATTATACTCTCTACCTGTGAGACTGAGAGCGGCACAGTAATTCAAGTGACTCTTTAAATTTATGCACAGATTTTATTACACGGGCGGCACGGTGGTGCAGTGGGTAGCGCTGTCGCCTCACAGCAAGAATGGCCTGGGTTCGATTCCCGGCCGGGTGACCAGGGTCATTTCTATGTGGAGTTTGCATGTTCTCCCCGTGTCTGCGTGGGTTTCCTCCGGGTACTCCGGTTTCCTCCCACAGTCCAAAAACATGCAGTCAGGCCAATTGGACATGCTAAATTTGCCCCTAGGTGTGAATGTGTATGTCTGTCTGCCCTGCGATGGACTGGCGACCTGTCCAGGGTGTATCCTGCCTTCCGCCCAGCACCCCACCGCGACCCAGAAGGATAAGCGGTTTAGATGATGGATGTATGTATGTATGTATTTTATTACACACCTTACAGCTGTTACAAAATCAGTCTGATCCCCAAGTACAGCTGTCAGTAATGTACAGGGCCTATACACATTTCTACATAAAGTACTGTGAAAAAGTATTTGCCCCTCACCCGATTTCTTCTTTTTTGTGAATTTCAGATCATCCAGCTTATGTTAATAGAAGATAAAGATAACCGGAGTAAACACAAAATGCAGATTTTAAATGATCACTTCATTTCTTGAAGATACAGATTTATTTAAAACATATCATTCATGTGAAAAAGTACCTTTGGCAGCAACAATTGGAATCAATTGTTTGCAATAACTAAGTCTTTTTCACTGTGGAGGAATTTTGTTCCACATTTCTCTGCAGAATTGTTTTAATTCAGCTACATTGGAGGGTTTTTGAGCATGAACTGTCCGTTTAAGGTCTTGCCACAGCATCTCAGTGGGATTCAAGTCAGGACTTTGAGTTGGCCTTCTCCAAAATCTTAATTTTGTTCCTTTTGAGCCATGAGCCTGTTCAGAGGTGGACTTGCTTGTGTGCTTTGGATCTTTGTCCTCCACAAGCTTTTGCCCCAAGAAATTTGGGAAGGTGGCAAATATTTTTTTATAGAACTGTATGTGCTGGGAATGTGAGCCTATTTCAGACAACTTCTAATGAAAGTGTTAAATCTTAATTATATCCCAAACCCTGTGTGTTGGGGGTGGGAATGCTTGAAACCAGCAACATTTTCTTTAATTATTTCTCACTCATAGTTCACAGAAAATGAAGAAAATCTGTTAAAGCTCAATGGTTTTAAACTTACAGTTGGTCCCTCCTTTGTGTTTATAAGTTGAAAAGGGCTGTTTTGATTAGAATTGGGGGAAAAGCTATTGTTGAACATACAGATTTGATTTGCAGAAAGAAAAAGTACACTTTACATGTTTTTGACTTCAAAACAAACAGAAAAAGTCAGAATCACAGAATTGAATTATTTAATGCAGAAAATAAAGTGAATGTAAATGTAAATAATTATGTAACTAACAATAACAAACAAATAGTCCTGTAACCTAAACTGAAACATGTTTACCATAGTTTATACTCTGTATGTACTCACTCTGTATCTCTGGGTATTTCATCATGAAGAGAAGACCCCACCGTATTGTTGTGGCCGCAGTTTCTGTCCCTGCCTCAAACATGTCCAGTGTAGCCACTACTAATGTCTCAATGTTAAAGCCAGCTTCAGGGTCACTGCTTTTCTACAAGATTTGAATAGAGAAGTATTACATATTGTGTATGACAGTAATAACGTTATATGTATATACAAAAAAATATGGATTTTGCTAATATGACCCATCTTAAACAAACCTTCTCCATTTCTACCAGGTAAGCGTCTATGAAGTCCCGTGGGTCTGAGGGATCAAATTCCTCCTTGTGCTTTCTGATTTCATCAGTTAGGAAATCTACAATTTTGCCATAGTTGGCAAAAATCTTCTGGTGAGGGCCAGGAACATAGTCAAAGAGACGTGGGAAGGCGTTGTACAGCTACAGAGAGAGACATGACAAGATGAAGAAGTGATGAATCTTGGTGAAGATTAACCCCTTAACTAGGCTTAGTTACCAACCAAAGTTTTATTACACACTTCTATAACCTAAGAATAGCTCCATTAGTTTGCATTGAAGTCCCTGTAGTTACTGAATAATAAGTCTTTGTATGAAATAAACCTGGATTGTTAAGGGGTTAATAGACATTGATTGTCAGCACCGAGTGCCAGTAGGACATTTATAGTATTTTTTCTTTTTGTTATTATTATTATTATTATTTCACAAAAAATCTCTGCTGTAATTGTTGAATTCTGATATTTAAATATTGATATTTTAAATATCGATTGGATTTTTGGTTTTCATATGCTACTGCTTCTCACATCTGTTTAACTGATCTATAGTTGAATAACATAATTATCATTTTCCTTGCTGATTATCTGATTATATGATAAAGTAATATAAAAAGTTGTTTATTATGTATTTTTCCCTTCACTGTAAACGCAGGAGCAGTACTGTGGCATCCACAGCTACAGTTATCACATTTGTGCTTCTCTTGCCTTTTGGAGTCATTTCTTGAAGAAATTCATGTATTTATCTAATCCAGGGATGCTGTATACTTGTAGTTACAAATGTAGTTACATACACTAATACACCACCATCATGTCAGTGTCACTGCAGGGCTGAGAATGATCACCACCCAAATAATACCTGCTCTGTGGTGGTCCTGTGGGGGTTCTGACCACTGAAGAAAAGGGTGTATGCAGAGAAACAGATGGACTACAGTCTGTAATTGTAGAACTACAAAGTGCTCCTATATGGTAAGTGAAGCTCATAAATTGGACAAAGAGTGTAGATACAAGGAGGTGTACTTAATGAAGTGGCTGACTGGTGCATATGTACATATATTTTTATTCCATTTGGGTTCTACACTGTAACGAGAACACTAATATAAGGATGAACTGTTCCAAACTATGAACAAAAATGGGCTCTAAGAACTAAGAACACACTGTACCTACTGACCTGAGCCCGTACAGAACCTGCCAATAGGATGGCTTCAGCATCCAGTCGCAAGACAGTAAGGAAACGCTCATCATGATATTCAAAGCGATGTCCAAATACTAGAGCAGAGATGATGTTTGAGACGGCGTTGTTCAGGTAGAACTGAGGGTCAAAAGGACCTGTATGGGGAAAAAGTTATATAAATACAGTGGATATAAAAAGTCTGTATACTCATTTTGAATGTAAAGTCAGAAATTAGGGTGAATTATGCAGAACATATCTTTAAGAGTTCAATTTAAGTTGTAATCGATGTAATTTTTGTTGTATTTTATTGTATTTTATTGTATTTTTAGAAGACTTCAGATGGACTTGGATGGCCTTTTTATGAATAATATCTTCCATTTTTCTGCTAGTTTGTGCTTGACGTTCCACCAGCTTTTTTAACCTTGCTTTAGGCCTCTTGATGGCCTCCCAGATACATTTCATTTACTTTTGTTCTGTCATCAACTTTTTAGGATTTTTCTGACCTTGGCAATGTCCCTGTGGTGCCACATTTTTACACATACTGATGTCAGTCTTCACAGTGCTCTAAAGTACAGCCAATGCTTTTTATAATCTTTTATACCATTCTCCTTATCCGTCCTTTTAACAGTAAGACTCTGTAGATATTTTGTCAGCTCCTCATGGACCATAGTTATCCCAGAATACTGGAATCCTGAAAATGCTAGGAACAGCTAATTTTGTTTGGGTTTATTCAGAATGACTTTCACTGATGGCAGACGGACATCATTTTGAACACAGTCTATTTATAAAACTGTGCACGTTCATGCAACCAGCGTATTGTGTTTATTTATTTATATGATTTAATTATGTTTTTTCTCTCCAGTTTAGTTGGTTACATTAAAGATTTAACATGACAAAGTCTGACATCACTTCTCTTATTTTATGGCTTTACATAACAAAAACTGCAATTTCAACGACTTTTTAATCACTGCACATCACAGACATTACTTGAATGAGTCTATGTAAAACCCTCCTTCTTATACTATACTGTTAAAACGTTTGCCATCACTTGTCTGTAAGGGTTCAGCCGGCCCCGCCTGCTGCCGGCGGAGGGCGACGGCGGCAGGGTGTCCAGCCTGCGCCGCCTGCTGCCAGCAGAGGGCGACCGCGGCACAGGGCCATAACTTCAGGGAACTCCAATTCCCAGAAGTCCGCGGGCTGATTAGGCCCAACGCGACACACCTGCGGACTCCTCTACTTAAGGTCAAGGCAAACAGTGGTGTTTGTCACACCTTTGTAGAGGGGTGACCGGTACGGTACTTAGTGTCAGAAAAGAAAAGAAAAGAAAAGAAAAGAAAAGAAAAGAAACTGCCCCAAAACTAAAAAAGAAAAAGAGAAGAGGGCTGAGAGAAGAAACTGCCCCAAAACTAAAAAAGAAAAAGAAAAGAGGGCTGAGAGAAGAAACTGCCCCAAAACTAAAAAGGAAAATGAGAAGAGAAATTGCCCCAAAACTAAAAAAGAAAAGAAAAGAGGGCTGAGAAAAGAAACTGTCCCAAAGCGGCTTAAAGCCAAAAAAAAATAAATAAAAAAATAATAATAAATAAATAAATAAAAAAAAAGGAAAAGAAGAGGTCTGCCTTCCCTTCGTTTTTGGAGTGGAAGTGTTTTTTGTTTTTCCTATTATCTGTCCTCTCGCCTCTCTAGTTCAGCCTTTGTTTGAGCACGCTGCTCTCAGCGTCTCTTTTGTTTGCCGTTCGTCATTTTCCCGCCTTTTCTTTTCCCCCTTCCTTGAGGTGTTATTGCCAGTAGTTACCTGTGCTCCTCAGTGGCGCAGTGGCAAGGCGCCGATCAATACATCGCCGGTTCGAACCTGGCTTTGGGTCACCTCATGTGCATGTTTCGGATCCACAACCCAGTGTCACAAACAACTCATTTTTTCCCATCATTTTTTCTGTTTCCATTTCTGCACTTGGGTCCGCCTCCCCGCCGTCCCGTAACATTGTCATATTTCAATCAATAATAACTTATGTTACATAGGGTAAACATAAAATACTATGAACTACATACAAAAAGGTACTTTTATATTGTTCTTTGGGTTGCTTTTTGGCAGTAATTGTTGTAAAGTGTTTTATTCCTCTGCACCCGTTTTGACACATTTGAATCATATACATTCAAAGCAACATTATTTTAGTGCATTTCCTCCACGTGAAGACACATGAAGCCAGACACCACATTTTTTCACCTTGCCGCTTACGCAAAGTCATTGGAAAGCTCAGCGCACATGGAAGTAAGCAGAAACTTTCCAATTCTGTTGTGTGAACAAGGAGATGCTGCTAACTGGCTAACATTGCACAGAAAGATAGAAGGACACAAGTTCATCCCTCACACCCAGAGAGAGCAGCAGGGCCTATTGTGCTCTCCCTGACACGGATGGCTTTGGCATCATTGGAATTTGTGCTGGCGAGCTTTTGTCCACTGCGCCACTCAGGAGGCCTGGACACCTCCTGCAAACTTGTCAAGTGTGCTAATTAAGGCCTGTTTCATCAAACTACCTCTGTATGATATGAGTGATGTAGCAGTGTGACTTCTACGGCTGGCACAAGTTGATCATTCATGCATACAGTGTTTGCTGCAGGATAAAAAAATTGTATAAAAAAGCTAAAAAATTGAATTAGTTACTTTACTCAATAAAATATGATTCATAAAAGAGAATGATACTTTTGTTTATCCTCACTAGCTTTTCAAGCCTAGTAGACCAACAGGAAAACGTGGACACAGCATAAAATGTTTGGTTAGTATTTTATTGTATAATGGACAGGATTTGAAGAATTCATGTTTTTTTAGGTTTTTAATTTGATCTTTTTTTTTTGATCTTCTTTTGTCTAATCTGCTGCTCTGCTTAAAAGCTCTAACCTGTTAACATGAGCACTGAAATGAAAAGCAAGGTGTTCTGCAGCATTCCCGCCATGCAGAGGGCAGTATGCATGAAACAAGCCTAATACATCTTGAACTGACCACTTGCCTTTTTCCTCTTTGAAAGCTTCACACAGAAAGACGCTCTCCTGCTGGATACTCAGCTCAAGATTCTTCTTTGCCTCACCAAAACGCCGCAGGTGAGTGTTGGCAAACTTTCTCTGCATCTTCCACACGTACCCGTTACTGAGGGCGACACCTGCACAACATTTCAAAGTATCAGTGCATCCTCAGATGATGTGTGAGAGAAATTAGATGAAATGCGCGTGAAACGTGAGATCCCAGTGAACGAGGCTTTGCTCACATTGTCACACAGTGACAATTGGACACAAAACCATCAGTCACTTGAAACATTCTGCCTTGGTATATTCCCAACAGGAATTCACTGACTTTTAGTCCATTTTAAACACACACACACACACACACACACACACACACACAAATGTAATCACAACCGCTTCCCAAGTACAGGTGAACACACGTAGGTTAGCAAAACATAGGAAAAAAGTCGACATTTGCACAGACAAGTCCATCTATGGTGACTTTGCTGAATATAATTATGAAGTTTAAACTTTAATATGGTGATTTTTTGTGAAATAGGTTATACAGAGAGCATATTGCCCTACCATATAAATCACTGCCTGGATTTAGCTTCAGTGCACAGTGTTAGCAGCACAGCTTAGTTTCTCAGTGTTTGCTCGGTACTCTGTGTGCAGCGTGGCAAAAATGTGGAAAAAGCGATGAAACTACACAGTGAGCAGTGACTGGTTCTCAGCTCACAACTGCCCACTCTGTTCATCTCTGTATGAGATGCTACACAGCCCTGAGTACCAGGCTCACTTTGACTTCTTGAGATTTTCAGATATGCAGAACACATGCTGTAAGACTAATATAAAACATTACTATGGTAAAATGTAAGAGTTTATTAGCATAATTTACATATTATGCTTGTAAAGTGCATTTATTTATTTGGAGTGCTCACACGTTGCTAGCTAAATCAGCATGCTTTAGGCTAGTTCCAGTAGCTGCTCAGTTTAGGCTACAGGCTCTGTATGTGGCTATATTAGTCATTAGATGATAAATTAAACCTGTATTTTGTTCCCTACACGTAACATACTACAACTGGCATAAGAATGTTCACTGCTGACTAGATATGGATGGTATAGTATCATGTAGCAAACAAGTAGCATTTGGCTGTATTTTATCTCATTAACTGTACAAACGACTACCTTTCTCAGTAGCTGGGGTTTAGTACAGAGAGGCTTTTATAATATATGTTTAATGTGAGCTTTTACAGTAATCAGTGAGGACAGAGATGAGAGAGATGAGGGAGAGAGAAAGAGAGAGAGAGAGGTAAATGAAATAAAAATCAATTTGAAACTATCACTTGATTTAGTATATGTTTCAACATGTATTTCCAGCTGAAAATAAACATATAAAAATAAATAGTCAAATAATTATTTAAATAAACCTAAACAGGGTCGGAGTCAAATAATCAGTTTATGGAACAGTATTAGCAGTTTATGGAAGAATGGAGGGATGAGGAAGGAACAAAAAAGGAAAAGGTGCATAACAGTTATAAATGGATAAAAATGAGCAATGATTTGTTTAAAAAAGGACTAAAAGAGAAGCTTGTTGTTGGTGTAAGACTCATATTCGACAGTTATTTGATCCACTATGAGATGTAGGTCATATTTCTACTAAAGTTTTGATCCTAGTTACAGTCCTAAATGGAGCATAGCTAGTTAAAGCACTTCATTTAAAAGCAGGTAGATTTTAATGATTTAACTGTTCACTTTACTCTGAGTAGGTTACTCAGTATGGTATCAGACTTGATATTGGCGAGTACTAAAAATATCTACTCCTACTGAAGAAAATGGTATTGATGCATCCCTACCCAGACACAAGTAGACATGCTGGGCCATATTCATATAATGCAGCGCCAGATTTACCATGATGGTAAGAGCAAACAGTGTGGCGGAAACATATTTGCTCATTCATAAATTATGATTACCAGCGTGTTTTACACACACTCAGCTGATTAACCAGTGTATTTAAAAGGCAGGTTTGAAAACACATTTCATCATGGTAAACCTTCTAACCATTGTTGTAACAGTACAGGAGTAAGAATTCATAATAAGAATTTATTTCTTACTAGTCAAAAGTACATTTTTACTAATTGATTTTTAATACTTACAAGTGCATTAATTTTCACATGTGCCAATCAAATTCCTGATATCAAGAGTTAAACATAAACTAGTTTAAATTTAATTTTCACATGTATATTGAATTTCTGAGATCAAGACAAACTATGAATTAAAAGCTAAAACAGCTTTCCATAGCAATTAGATGTCAATTAGTAATTAGCATGTCAGTTTAATTATAATTAAAATACCAAATGTTAAACTTTGTCAGTAAAAATTGTTAAAAAATGTAATGATATTGAAAAAGGTTTGGATTCTTACCAATGAGAAATTAAATCTTACATGCTAAAATGTAATTCCTCCATTTAAAGCTGAACGTTAAGATGTTGTTATAATTAGAATTTTTTAGATCATTAAAAAAAAAAAACAACAACATAAACAAACTTTCTTTACTAAACAGCAGCACGTCTTTGTAGCTTTATTTCTAAAAATGTTGGTCTTTTTTATAGGTCTTTAATGTATATGACCTTGTTTACATTCTGATAGGTTCTTGTCTAGGACAGGAGTGAAAATACAGCAGTGTTAAAAGACACTGGTGTACTAATCACTGCCACACTGACTTTATGAATAGCTCTTATTTAAGGAGCTGCAAACGTTGTGTCGTAGCGCTGTGACCACCAAGTTTAATAAATAATCTGGCCTATTGTAACTTAACAATACTTGATACTTCAGAGTAGTTACTTTTACTATTTAAGCACAAGGAAGTACTTTTATACTTTTACTAAACTAGTATTTTACCAAGAGTGCATTTACTTTTACTAAAGTATAGAACTATTGTACTTTATCCACCTCTGATCATATGTCATGCCTTTACGTACCAAGTCCTTTGAAGACTTTATGAAACAGAGGGACGATAGGACGGTCAGTAAAGCTGTCCAGCTGAGTGATGAGGGCCTCCTTTACCATTTTGTATCCAGAGATAAACACCATTTTCTCACTGCCCCATCTCAGGCTGAAAACCTCCCCATACTCCTCAGCGAGCTGAAATCACAAAGTAATTCTCATAAAAACAACTCCAAAAAATGACAACTTTTTTGTTGTACAGAAGTCAAGGGCAGTGAATGCAGCAAAGCAACATGTATGATATACAGTGGTGTGCAAAAGTTTGGTCAAATGACATGTTTTGTTGATTTTCTAATTGCAACTCTGTCCTCTCTGTGACATCTTCTATCCTCATTTACACACAGGGATCAAATTCTCACACTACTTTCCACTTAAGGTAGATACACAGCTGTATTCACTGAATATAAAAGGAAAAACACACGTATAGTCATGTAAAAGACATATACATTCATATGTACATTCCTACTCTAATGATGTTTTGGAGATTTCCTAAGTGAAAGTAAGTGAATAAAGTGAGCAAATTTTAGCCCACATTTTATATTTTTTTGGCTGTATTTAACATATAAAACATAAAATAAATGTATCAAATTCAGCAAACCTTTGTTGATTCAAAGTTTGATTTTTTTCTTTCACATACAAACTCACTTTCCTACACATTTACTGAATACAAAATGTAGTTCTATTGCTTAAACTAGCATATCTAAGGAGGTTTCAGCCTTTTTCAGCACACAAGCTTTACTTTTTTCTGTCCAGCAGATTCAGTGCAATTAAAGTAATAATAAACAAATACATTTTTAAATCTCTTATAGTTGTTCATGTGACAGTTGTTTATGCAGTAATTGCAATGTTATTCAGCAACTACTGTGAAACTAATATGAAAGCTATGTAGTTATGAGGTTGCAGAATTAAAGTGTGGATCATCTGATGCATTTTTAGAGTTTATAGGTTTAACTTACTTTGTCTATGGTTTTGAAGTCAAGCCCAGTGAAGATATTTCCCACAAACGGCAGAGGACGAGGTCCTGGTGGAAAATTAGATGGATTTTTATTCCTGATGATGTCGACAAGCAGCAAGAAAAGAAAAATTCCTATCAACCAGCTCATAAAATCAAGGGAAAATAAGTACTGTAAAAACATGGCTGGAATTTGGGAAAAGTCCTGCATGTGAGTGTGTGATGTGTTTGTCTGCACATGCATGTTATGTGCAGCTGGGCTGGGGCAGAGTGAAGAGATTATGTAAGAATTCCTAGAAAAAAGAAAAAAATGAAAACGGACACTAGGGCCCCTTTCCTTTACCCTGCATACTGCAATTAGTCAAACTAACACAACAGATAAGGAACAAGAATGTACACCCTATTGCACTGGAGACTGTAAAGGTCAGGGTTAGTTCACAAATAATATATCCAGGGTGCAATTCTATATTACTCTGTATGACTGTGTATGTTTAGTAATACTGTGTGTACTGAACAAGATATTCCAAGGCCTGCCTTGCTGGATATCAAAACTTCAGCACTCAGCATGGATCCAAGAGGACAGAAAATCAATGAAAACGATTTGAAAATGATTTATTTTTACTCAATAATAAATAATATTATAAACCACAAACCAAAATTTTTTAATTTTCTACTTCAGAAACACTCTAGTCTAACAATTCCTGAAAAGGTACATGAACTGACAACTATTTTCAATGTCTGTGTAGGCAAAAAGCATATAGCAGATGCCGAGTACATTTTTGATCAAAATGGCCAAATTTATAAAGATAGCAAAGTTCTGTTAGCATTGACATGTCAAATAATGACATATCTGAGTAGCCTAGGGTCTCCTGAAAATAACAATATATGTGTGAGTGTTTCATATAAATACTTTGTAATGGTAAATGACCAAAATACCAAACAATTATGCAAAATTACCCTAGGGTTGTAGGAGTTAAGCTTCAAGCATTCCTAGCATTACTAGGATTACATTATTATGGAAAAATTCCTAGCAAATTTTCAGAATGCCTGTGCTATTTATAGAACACTTTAAAGCTGTAATCGATTTTTGAAAAAGAACTCTTTGAATAAACTGCCCTTATATCCTGATGGCTGTCACTAATTCAAATAGCTATCTTATATTTTAACTACTACTAACCACTAATATGTTCTAACGAGTCAGAACAAATCAGACGCTGGCAGATAAAAACCAGTTTTGAGGTTTTAATGGCAAAGGGAGATCCGAACTCATAGTGATTAAACAGGTGAAGGTCAAAACTTAGAAAGCGTAAAAAAGCTACAAAAGACATCCACTGAAAGGTCAACAAACACAAGAAGAGTCAAAAACCAGAGAAGACAAAACAGTAGAAAAAGGCAAAAACTGCATCAAAATTCAGGTCATAAAAAAGACAGGACAGGCAGGTAAACAATGCTCAGTATGCTCAGTGCAACTGGGGCAATATTTGGCAAGGAAGTAAGGGCAAACAAACAATATATATAGGGCTAGACACAGGAGGAGAATCAGTAATCAGGTAAAGCTGATCTAGGATAGGCTGGTGCCTGTGAGGTCTGAGCCATGTGATCCTCCTCTGAAATCTGGGAGTTGGAGTTCGGGAGCACAACAGTCTGAGAAGTAGCAGCAGAGTTGGAGGGGGATGTGATATATATGGTACTAAACTGATGTTCTATATAAGATGCTATGAACCTAGGACCACTCCTACGTTGACACTGAAGATGTCTACCTTCACTATAACTGGCAGTGTGGAGTTTGGACACCACAGGACCAGAGTGGAGGTCAAGTGATGCTTTAGCTGTTCAAAAGCTTTCTGGGCTTCCAGAGTCCACCAGAACCACATCGTGCCTTACTTTGTGACAGCAGTCAATGGAGCGGCCTCCGCACTGAAATTTCAAATGAAACAGAGGAAGAAATTAGCAAAGCCCAGAAAACCAAGTGAGTCAAGTGAGAGTGGGATGAGACCATTCCACAATGGTCTTGGTCTTAGCTGGGTCCATAGCCAGTCGGCCGTTTGACACAATGAACCCAAGAAGGTGATTGACTGAGTGTGGAAAAAGGGATTTCTTCAGCCTTATATACAGATGGTTCTTGAGCAGAAGCTGGAACTGGTGAACACCAAGCCTGAAGCTTATCAAAAGTGAACTGAAGCTTATCAAAGACCCTTAAAGTAATTATTGTATTAACTGCTGAACTATAGTCTATAAATAAGATTTATGCATGGTGCCTCCAAGTGTTGCAAAATAGAGTGTAAGCAAAGTGACACAGAATCCTTAGTAAACCTGTTCAGCCTATGAGCTACAGGTCTATAATCACTGAAACAGGGTACACTGGAATAATTATTATTAAGGACTATTCAAATTTGACTCAGCTTTTTATTAATATATAGTCATTATTTCCTAATGTGTTAAGTACTAGCCTGTGCACTGATTGACTGTGACGAAAGCGTTAGATAAGAATTAATACATGCTCATTTGTGGTCCAGTTGTAAAGTATTACCAAAAAAGGCAAGTGTTCCAGACGTCAGTGAAAAGTATTTTGTTAGTAGTTTGCTAATAGGGGCTGGTTCTAGCATCAGAAACTGAGGTTCAACGTTTGAGATGCACAGTAGAAGAGTTTTTTTTGTTGTATTTCTGTAAGTTTCAGTCTCAGGCACTCTGCCCATAGAAGTACACAGACTGTCTAATGTAAACTGCACTCTAAAGTTACCACAACTCTCAGAAACTGACCTTCAACTCAGAATTTTTAGAATTACATTATACCTCACTATACCTCAGCCCATTTGAGCTTGAACCCAGAGAAGTCAGTGGCATTTTGGGACGTTGTAAACAAACGTCTACAGTACAGTTCTTTACTTGCATTTGTGGAAGCAGCCACAAATGGTGTTTAGTGTTCCCGAGCCCGTTTGGTGATATCCATCAGAGAAGCATGCTGTTTTTTAATGCAGTGTCATCTGAGAGGCCAAAGATCACTTGTGGTTTTCAGTCAGATTTTGCCAGATCATGACATTACCAAATACCAATACCAAAAATCTTTCCAAATGTAAAACAGAAATCAGAACGCATTTTTCTTTCTTAATGTGATTATTTTTCTGAGTGAAACCAGCTACTTGGGCGGAAAATAATTATGGGTGGGACATGATTATGTTCATCAGGATTTGATTGGATTGTGAAAAGTGCGTATGCTGGGACAGGATTCGTCTGTTTTGCAGAAAAGCCAACTGAAATAAAACATTGTTGTTTCTGAAATAAAAATTGTTGAGAGATTGATTTTAATGTGTAAATTCTTTATTTTATTAAGACACAAACAAGATGAAGTGCTGGCCAGCATGCTAGCTCATTAGCATCCATGTTGCTCTCGTATTTCTTACACTTTCACTGCAAAAGCAAAGACGTCAGGCAAATGTTTATGGAAAATGTTTGAGCAGGTTCTTTCAAATAAAAAAGTTGAAATTTAAAAAGTAAGATTGTTGTGAAAAAAGTAATTTTAGATACTGGCCCATTTTAGCTTAACCAGCTAGCTAAGAGGGCCATGATTTTCAGTTAAATGGGCCGCATGTACACACACACACACACACACACACACACACACACACACACACACACACACACACACACACACACACACACACACACTCTTATATAAACTTTACAAAAATTGAGGGTGCAAAACAGGTTCATAACTCTAGATATGTACCCATGCAAAAACACCAGTTTTTTTTATTATGCAGTAGCTGTGGCAGGAGGACAGGCCAGGTTGATTGGGAGATTTTGTCCAAGCGGACTGTGTGAATACAAGAGATTTCCTTAGCTGCATTACCCAAGAACACGTCACAGCCAATAATTCTAACACGGATGCAACGATGCAAAGACAAAACAAAAACACAACAATATCATGCCAACCACAGAAAGTACATTTCTGACTGAATTCCTAGTGACCATGAAAAAAAAGGATTGATTAAAAAACTACACCGCTCAATCAAAAATTTCCGGCTATTAGACGTCGTCACCATCTCTAAAAATTTACTGCAGTACCACTTGGCAGATGTAAAACCTACCACTCATAAATCGATGCATGAATACTGAAAACAGAAACAACATCTGTTCTGTGAAATTACATATTTTTTGCCAAAAACTCTGTTTCCATTGCTCTGGCAATAAAGATTCTGCCAGTGAATCACATAAGAAATCTACCAGTGATCCTTCAATGCAAAGGAAAGGAAAGTTTTGACTAAATCGCAGTGAGAACTGAAAGAATATCTACTCTGCCAAATTTCCCCAGAGAAGGGAAGGAGGGAGAGAGAAACAGAGAAGAGAAAAAGACAGGAAAAAGAAGGAAGATATCAGTATAACCAGTGGAGAAGGGACAAAATGAGGAGTGCCATTAATAAGTATCAGGACAAAGTTGAGAGAGGGCAGACTGTGACGATGCTCCACCGAACCCCATAAGGAGACACGAAGTCCCCGGGTAGACTGTGGCTGAATGGGTAAGTGGGACGTAGTTGCAGGCTGAAGATGTGACGACTCTGAATAATTCTTTGCAATCTGTGTGATTTATTTACAAGGTGAAAACACTGTACAAACACAAAGTAAATGGAGGTTAAAATGTTGACCCGACTCGATCAGCACAGGTAAGTATAAGGAGTCTTAGGCCGCAAGGCCATAGGACTATACTTTCTAGCTTGGCTCTTACTCCCTTCTCCTCAGTCTCCTCAAGCTAGCCCCCTACTAAACCCCACCCCTGCATCACCTGAGCTGAAACATTCCACTCTGCAGGGGTGTTACTGTCCTATAAGAGTGGATTAAAAAACAAGGGTAAATAAAATCATAATTGCATATCACAAGGCCTTAATATGTAACATTAGCGCTAGGATATTTTATACAGTGCGCACGTTTACTAGCCTGCCTCACTCTGTCCTCTGCAGAGGTTTAAGTAACGAATTACATTTACTCTCGTTACTGTAATTGAGTACAGTTGTCCCTGTAACGGTACTTTTGGAGTAGAATTAAACTATACTTTTACTCATATTTGAGTTCATTTTTAATAAAATACTTTTACTTCGCTACTTTAATTTTCTTAACGTTACAGAGTAAAAATAAATTCTGAGCGAATCAGCTCAGACACCAATACGAACAAAAGGCGGATAAAATTCAAAGATTCACCAATCAAAAAACAGCAGCTCCGACTGGAAAAACAGTACAGAGATGTCCTGTTCAGTGAAGAAGGACAGGCATCCAAACGGCCGTCTGTATTCATTTAACACGAACTAAAGAAAACGGCGTTATTATCAGGGGCCACACACGAAACCTGCTGAGATCCGCTCTCACAGCTCCACTCCAGCCTGAGGCAGCGTTAGCCGAGCTAGCTGATCTGAGCTAAACAGGTACCGTGTTTACGAGTTTCTTCTTTCTTTTATAATGATTCTGTTTATTACACAAGAAATCTGCTGAGTATATTTTATTACAGTGTCTGTCAGCTACTATAGTTAACAGGTGTCGCCCACAGCCCACAAGTTACCGTTTATACAGCCTAGTTTAGCTGCTGTTTTGGAGATAAACGGTCGTGAAGACAAGAAATCTAGCACTCTCTCAAGAATCACATAATTACATAATTCACATTCTCAAGAATCTCAAGAATCACATAATTACTTAAGCAATTTACTCATAATTTTGACTCTTTTTTTCTCCTAAGTGTACTTATTGAAACAGTAACATCCTCTGCACAGTCTTTCAGGGACTCTGAAATACTTTACTGGAAACAGATAAACTAGGACATCTTATATAATCGTCTAACCGTGAAATACATGCAGTTTAATGTAAACCTCATTCCTTACACAGCTCACAGAACGCTGTGTAAGTATTCAGTAGCAGAGTGAACTGTGATCAGTCTCAGCTCTCTGAACTTTAGCTTTAGTGTTTTTCTGTACAGATTATTTCCAGTGATGTAGCCGGGTCAGCTCAGAAATATGTTCAGGTTGTGACAGCGGAAATACGAAAAAGTAACTAAGTAACTCAGTACTTAAGTAGTTTTTCAGTGAACTTCTTATTTACTCTTACTACTCTTACTTAACCAGCTAACTAAGAGGGCCATGATTTTCAGCTAAATGGGCCGCATGCACACACACACATACACACACACTCTTATATAGACTTTACAAAAATTGAGGGTGCAAAACAGGTTCATAACTCTAGATATGTATCTATGCAAAATCACCATTTTTTTTTTATTATGCAGTAGCTGTACGAAATACGAAAAAGTAACTAAGTAACTCAGTACTTAAGTAGTTTTTAAGTGAACTACTTATTTACTCTTACGTGAGTAATTTTATTTACTAATACTATTACTTGTACTTGAGTAAATTGTCACTACAGTAACCGTACTTGTACTTGAGTGGCTTGATTTTCAGTACTCCTTACACCTCTGGTCTTCTGTGCCCTAGATAGAGACATCACCCCTCTCATGAGCTAGCCGTGGGCCTTCCGGCACACTCATGAGTGAGCTCCGTCTGATCTGCCTCCCTTTTGCTGCTGGTGTTAGGAAACAGACAACAGGTGAGTATTACAGTTAAGTGTTCAGGTAAGTATTACACACACACACACACACACACACACAGTCCTCTGGTGAAGGGCAACACGTTTGCCTCATCACACAGACGCTAAACCTTTTTAATGACCTGCCAGAGCGTGTATGATGATGTCAATTATCCAAAGGCCATGAAGGACTAGGTGTGCTGTTGTAAGTGCAACTTATGGGAGTTTTAGAGAGGATAATGGCGTCTGCACAGCGACACACACACACACACACACACACACACACACACACACACACACACACACACACACACAGAACAGACACAAAGACACCACCAATGTGCAGAAACACACACCTGTACAACGTGATTATACAGCATGATCATCTTAAATGCATTTTATACTTTTTCACATTATATACCAAACTAATATTTATAAAATACCAGTAGATGTCATGCATAAATTGTTTGATGTTCTTATAATTCTTTTACCAAAAAGTGACGCATTTTAGCTGACTCCACCCTACTGAGACTTTGCTCTTTGATAAACGCAGATCTAATCTTAGGATTGCTTATTTGGATTTGGTTTTGGCTTCAGTAAACACAGCATGTTCCACCCACTGAAAGAACCAGCACAGGAAAATATTTACAATGATTACTTTAAAGGCCATTTGCTTGTGTTCTGATTACAGACACACAGCTGGAGACAGCAATAGTGTATAATAGGATTTCTGAAAAAACAGAAATAGTAAAGAGAGAATTTCAACCTCAAGCAGTTAAACTACTAAACAAGTCCTTAAAGAAGAATAAGTAAAAAGGCTATTCATGAGGCCCCTCCCCTTTTTCTCCTTTGACACAGATTCAGAGTGGATTACGTAATCCCACACCTCGCCTCACCTCAGGCACAGACATTAATAAAAGAGCTTGCATTTTTACTTGATGCCAGCCATGATCGTCCACTACTTATTTGATTACATTAATTTCACAAGCTGCCTAGTAATTATTTTCCTTTTTCTGTTGCTCATTGATGTCATCAGGAATAAAAATCCACCCCGTTTTCCCCCAGGACCTCGTCCTTTGCCCTTTGTGGGAAATGTCTTCACTGGGCTGGACTTCAGAACCATAAACAAGGTAAATGAGTTTGTTTTATCTTTGTTTGCCTGATATTGTAAGAGAACCAAATTAAATGACTGTGTATATTTTTACGCTCCATTGCTTGCAGTGCTGGACAGAAGTGTTTCTTAAGTGGTTGGCCAGTCTGCTCATGCATTCCTAAAATACGACAGTGTACACTGCTCTCCACATGGCAGCTCTTCCAATGAAATATTATCAACAATGTCGCCTGCCTTTCATTTATTATTATCTAAGGACTTCACTTGTTTCAGCTCGCTGAGGAGTATGGGGAGATTTTCAGCCTGAGATGGGGCAGTGACAAAGTAGTGTTCATCTCTGGATACAAAATGGTGAAGGAGGCCCTCATCACTCAGCTGGACAGCTTTGCTGACCGTCCTGCTGTTCCCATGTTTGAGAAAATCTTTCAGGGACTTGGTAAGAAACATAGCACAAGCAGAAACCAATTCTGAAGTTGAGCATGCAATTATTACTAATTGTACTTCTTTTTTCCAATGAAAATAAATATATCTTAAAACTGAATTTATAATGTTAGTAAATTGTGTGCAGGTCCTTTTGGGGTCTCTAGCTGTAAGCAGGATTTTTGGGGGGCTGCCCATCTTTCTTAGTCGTATACATTTATCACTGGCTAATTTTTATGCATTGCTGTTCCTTAGAGGCTCACTTGGGGTTCTAATAAATCACAATTTCAGTAGCACTTTATTTTGTGCAGTGGTCACTAACTCTCCTCCTGGAGCTCTGCTATCAACAAGATTAGAGATTTTCTGCCCAAACCAGACTTGGAGAAACTTACCCATGCCTTCTAGCAGGATTGATTACTGTAATGGTCTCCTAACTGGACTCTCAAAAAAGACAAACAACTTTAATGCAGCTGCCAGCATTCTCATTAGGAGTGAAAGAAGGGAACACATCAGCCCTATTCTTAAATCCTTTCACTGGCTACCCATAGGTTACAAAATAGACTTCGCTCAGTGGTAGAATCGGCATGCTTATCTGATATGCTGCAGCGATATGAGCCAAACAGAACTCACACATCATTAGGAACTAGTCAGTTAGTCCTCCTAAAGTAAAGACTAAACATAGATAAGCAGTGTTTAGCCTCTATGCTGCACCAGCTGACAGAGATCATTAGAAGAGCCTTGCCGCTGGACACTTCAGGCTCAAAACGTTCCTATTTGAGCAGCTTTCATCTCAGTTTAAATGTGGTTAGCTCTACTGTACTTCTCACCTGCAATGGCACTTTATTATCCTAATTTAATTTGTAATTTGATTTTTAATGTTTAATTACTTCTTTTTTTAACACTGTTGTTTGAATCATGTTTCAATGTTTTGTTTATGTTTCTTGTTTTAATGTCTATTCCCCTACATCAACTTTAAATTTGAATTATCTTTGTATTTGTATTTATATTATCTTGTATTTGTAAAGCACTTTGAATGACTGCACTGTATGAAAGATGTTATATTAATAAACTTGCCTTGTCTCGCCTCGCCTCGCCTTCCTGCTTCCAGAGTTCAGCTCCAACCCAAAACTTCCATTGCTAATTAGAGTTGGAGACCACTAACTTAATGCATCATATATAAATAAACCTAACAATAAATAATAAGTCTTTATGCTTCCTTTGTCATGCTATGTAGGTCTAATTGCGAGTAATGGGCACATGTGGAAGATGCAGAGAAAGTTTGCCAGCTCATACCTGCGCTACTCCAGTGACAGGCAGAAGCCCTTTGAGCTCAGCATCCAGCAGGAAAGTATCTTTCTGTGCGATGCTTTCAAAGATGAACGAGGTAAGTGACCTGTCTGTCTTTTAGGGACTTTTGGCAGTGGTATTTCCACTGATTTTCAAAATGTCTTAATAATTAAATGCTTAAAATGTAAACAAAGTCATTCAGTTTAATGCCTCTGAAAGTCACCTCACAGGAAGTTATTACATGAAATGGCCATGGATACAATGCCTGATATCTAAGACATTGTTTTATAATAGTTTTGAGGAGCTTTTAGACTAAAACATTTTGTACATGCAGGGTGTTGTAAAGCAAAATAGTCCCCAAACAAAACCTATTCTTTCATATTTACCACTATTTTAGTATTATCAACATCACATACAAAAACTCAGAAGACATGTATGGATTCACTGATTGTTTTGGATAATAAATATAATGGCTGCATTTGCATTGTAGACATTATGACCTTTGGTTCCTGTCATCAGCACTATGAACCATATCATATCAAACTACTCAGAATGACTTTGTTTACGTCTCAACAATCAAATCAAACAAACATTAAAAAAATGGTAGTATTATTGTTTAACTAAAGCCTGGATTCAGCATTTCTCAGGGACTCATGGAAGTAAACTCATCATAATGAAATGTACAGAGATAGATTCACTAGAGATTTAAGAATGGGGGGCTAAGCCTTTACTAAGGGGTTCTGAGGGCATGCTCCCCAGAATGTCTGTTTCCATATGAACTTTTAGAGTAGCAACAAGCAGAAGAATAATTTAAAAACTGTTATTTGGTCAAGTTGGCACACAGTAGATCTGTTTCTTCACAGTGTATTCAGTACTACAAACATAGGACGTATGTATAATGAAGAATTAATGAAAACTACTATCTGTGATTTGAACTAACAGTGTACATTCATTTGGAGGGTGGGCCCAAAGCCCTCCTGAAACTGGCCTAGCAGTGTCCCTGGTATTTACTATGAACTGATCCTACATTTGAAACTAATTAACGCATCAAGCCACTGTTTCAGAAATGTGTTTGTATGCGTGTCCTTCTAGAAGGACCCTCTTGTGAAAGATAAAAAGGAAAAAGCAGGTATTTATTTCCACATACACAAATTTTGAGATCAAAATGGCCAGTTATCTGGACATTTGGACTCAGTAAATAAAGAATAATAATTCACATATTATTATTTAGTATGCAGCAGAGAACATGTTTCATATTAAAACATTGTCTATTTTCAAAGTGTCCAGTTGACTGTGGAGGTATAAACAACTTATTTACTGTTACCTGACTAATTTCCTTTATTAATACTTTTATGTGTACTGATGTAAATGCAGTACTGCAGTAATAGTACTCTTACTTAAGTAGGTATTTTCTGTACTCTTTCCACCCCTGCAATTGTACAATTCATATCTTGAAATAATCCTGACCATCTATTTTGGGAGTAAATATGGGAATAAAACTGGCTTTTTCATCTTACAGGGCCGTTTGATCCCCAGTTACTCCTGAGCAATGCTGTCGCAAACATCATCTCCTCTGTAGTTTTTGGGCATCGCTTTGACTACCATGATGGACACTTCCAAAATATTCTGCGCTTGGACACTGAAGCCATTGCCTTGTCAGGCACCACCCAGACTCGGGTCAATAGACTCAATCTTCACACTCTCTGACATTTGAATAGAACGATCTGATATTACAGTACTGAACTGATAATGCATTGTATTTTATTATTTCAACATTGTCAACATTGATTGTCTTGATTTTCTGCTTCTTTTTGTAGTTGTATGACGTCTTACCTTGTCTCTTTGATCACATCCCTGGCCCTCACCAAAAAATGTTTGCCAACTATAAGATCATCTTAGCCTTCTTAAATGATGAAATCAAAAAGCACAAGGAGAGCTTGGACCCCTCAGACCCACGGGACTACATAGACGCTTACCTAGTGGAAATAGAGAAGGTCTGTTTAAGATGGGTTGTCAAGTCAATAAACTATGTTCATTTTTACAATGACTTATTACAGCTGATGTAGTGAGATCTGCGTATAAAAATGTAACACTCAAATACAGCCACACAATTGTGCATAACAGATCTCTGTTTGAATACCTTAGAGAAAGAGTGACCCTGAAGCTGGCTTTAACATGACGACATTACTACTGGCTACACTGGACATGTTTGAGGCAGGGACTGAAACCACAGCTACAACAATTCAGTGGGGTCTGCTCTTCATGATGAAATACCCAGAGATACAGAGTAAGTATCCATGGAAACCATGGAGATATATTTTGTGCATTTATGTCTGTTTTGCAGCCGTGTTTACTTGATAATAAAGGCCTGT
This sequence comes from Colossoma macropomum, assembly GCF_904425465.1. Lineage (NCBI taxonomy): Eukaryota > Metazoa > Chordata > Actinopteri > Characiformes > Serrasalmidae > Colossoma > Colossoma macropomum. The sequence continues at coordinate 13,018,105 of NW_023494795.1, read as the reverse complement.
TCACTTATTTACTCAGAAAAGGTGCAGGCAGAGATAGACAGAGTGATTGGACAGTCACGTCAACCTGTCTTGGCTGACAGACCCAACATGCCGTACACTGATGCAGTCATTCATGAGACCCAGAGGATGGGCAATGTTGTACCTCTGGGTGCCCCTAAAAGCCCCAGTAAAGATACAACACTTGGAGGATACTTCATACCAAAGGTTTGTTATTAATTATTGTTTAAGGAGAAAGTAGTGGTCAGATTTCTATCCTATTGTATTCTCTTCTAGTCTATTCTGTTCTATGCATATGACATAGAACAGAATATGACGTAGATACTTAATCTATGTGTAAATAAATGTTTAGCTGACAAGTACACTCTTAAAAATAGTTGTTCTTCAAGGGTTCTTAAGTGAACACAATGGTTATACACTGATGAGCTAAACCTTATGACCCAATATACCTAATATGTTGTTGGTCATCTGCATGCCACCAAAACAGCTCTGACCCACCAAGGTCTTGTTACAAGTCATAGAACTCTTTTTGCTGAAAATGTTTTGCTGAAAATCTCAAGCGTAATACTATACAGATCTAACATATCTGATGAAACTGCTTTTGTAATCATTAGGGCACTGTAGTGACGACAAACCTGTCATCTGTGCTTTATGATAAAAATGAGTGGGAAACACCAGACACCTTTAACCCAGGACACTTTCTTGATGAACAAGGCCAATTCCGCAAGAGAGACGCCTTTCTGCCCTTTTCAGCAGGTGAAACAGATGCATCATTAATTCAGAATATTGCTACATCGTTTACCCATAGTTGACATATCTAACTGTAATCTTTGTTGAAATCAGTTATTTCTTATTTGATAGTTTGCTTGTTCCACTTTCTTCTTTTTATTTATTTTATTTTACATTTCCTTAATATTGGCGCATCATTCTTTTGACTCCCATTGTACCGAGTCGCCCTGTCTATACCACACAGACTTGGCCAAAACACTTCAAATAATCACTTTGCACACCTGTTCCAACCTTTTGAATGATTTAGCAATATCTTGTCCCTACACAAATTTCAATTCTAAAAAAGTTGGGATGGCTAAAAAACAGAAAGCAGTCATAAGTAAATTCTGTTTGACCTGTATTCATCCATCCATCCATCATCTAAACCGCTTATCCTTCTGGGTCACGGTGGGGTGCTGAAGCCTATCCCAGCTGTCATTGGGCGGAAGGCAGGATACACCCTGGACAGGTCGCCAGTCCATCGCAGGGCAGACATACAGACATACACATTCACACCTAGGGGTAATTTAGCATGTCCAATCGGCCTGGCTGCATGTCTTTGGACTGTGGGAGGAAACCCACGCAGACACGGGGAGAACATGCAAACTCCACACAGAAATGACCCTGGTCACCCGGCCGGGAATCGAACCCAGGCCATTCTTGCTGTGAGGCGGCAGCGCTACCCACTGCACCACCGTGCCGCCCGACCTGTATTCAATTGAAACAATTTAAAAACACATGTTCCAAAAAAGTTTAGACAAACATGTTTACCACTGTGTTACATTACCTTTGCTTTAACAACGCAACAACTGGATTTACAAATCACTGCTTTCTGTTTTAATTCTGTTGTGTTTCAAATATTGTACCTTTATTAGAATTGAGGTTTGTAGCATCTTGTGTGTATTCTGACCCTGACAGTATGATGCTCTATCATAGCTTTCCTGATGCACTGAAATCAATGCTCCACAGGTAAGAGGGTGTGTCTCGGGGAGCAGTTGGCTCGTATGGAGCTCTTCTTGTTCCTCACCTCTCTGCTACAACGCTTCACATTCTCCCCTGGCCCGGGAGAGGAGCTGAGCCTGGAGGGCCAGCTGGGTTTCACTTATGCCCCCAGCCCCTATCGAATGTGTGTGACCCCACGCTGAGCTCCAAACTCCAAAGTCTGGAGGAGGATTAGGTTGTACCTGTTTGGAAAATTAGAGGAGAGAAGAGTTAAACCAAACCATAGTGAAATGCCAATTAAATAAGAATGAAGAATGTAAATTTGGTAACATTTCTACAGCAGAAACCACAAAGACAAACTGACTTTGATTTTTTTATATAAATATGTATGACTTTTGTCATGATCACATTCTCACAAGCATTAAAAGCTATTTCCAATGTTCTCTAGTTAGAATAATAATAGTTTTATAGCATCATAATGGATGATTTTTATTTATTATTTCTGAGGTCACACTGGCCAGTTTGTTCCGCAGTGATGCCTCCCGGCCTCATTGGCCATTTTGTTCTACACAATATATACTCTATGTAGGGTGAATTGTCCTAATGTGGGACACCTAAGCTTTATTTGGTGTAGGTCTTCCTCAAACAAGTGGAAGTCAATAAAACTATGGGTTAACACAAGTTGTGATGTCATGTGACCAAACTCACATCACATCGTAATTGTCCAATCAAAGATTGAAGAGGAGCAGTCAACATACAGGAAACACTCCATTTGAAGACCAACCAAAAGTCAGTGACGTAGTGTCTAGGCAACATAAATGTTAAGGGTGTAAATTTCCTATAAATAAAACAATCCTACTAGTTTTTTATCAGGATGTGTTTATGATATGTGTGTTCATCAAAAATAGTATAATATGGTGTAAACAAACTCTTTTCAATACATTTTCTATTGTCCTGTTTCAGGAAATATGGTTCAAAAAGTGAGACGGTATGATTTGGATAATGGGGTACAGTTCTAAAAGTACTTCAGTCAGGCAAAAATGTGCAGATAGGCATGGATTGTGCTATAACAATGGTTATTTACAGGGTTTTAGTCTTCTAAAGGATTATTTTAAATGTTTAAGGTGAAGGGCAAATTATATTCAGTAATAGGGAGTGGCAGCATCTCTGTCAAAATTCTATGAGGGTTTTTGTGTGTTGTATGTATGTGTTCATGTGAAATGTAGCCTAGTTCAGATCACGATGGCAAAGCCACAGAGAGAGAGAGACAGGCACATTCAGACTTTTCATTGTTCCTCATTTTGGGCAAAACTTTCCCACAATAGGAAATGCAGATTGTCTGAGACAGCTTGCTGCTAAGAGTACTGATATGTCTGCTATTTCTTTTATGAGCATGATACTCTTTTGGTTCGATTGCAAAACATCCTGGCGATTTCGGAACGGTACTAGTGGTGGATTTAATGTATTGGCTTCACATTACAATATATTCCAGAGGTCTGAGATGCAAAAAAATGCACAACAATAGGCTAATTCACCCTTTACTGGTTTTGCAGTGTCTTGCATTGTATATCTTGCATTTTAAGCAATGTTTTTCACACTCATCTGTTAATTGGTAGGTTGCTGTAGACATTCTTTGGTCTTCATTGTGTATGTGCTGTTCCAGGGTGCTTTAACCTGCTCACGGACGCTATGGCTACAGGTGATCGTGTGCCCTATGGCTGTAGTTAAAATCCACAAAATCAGCATAACACAACACCACTCAACTGAGCTTCATCCCAGCTGAAGTGGACAAATTACTCCAGATTTAGTGATTTTGTAAGCATGCAAGAGGAATTCACATGGCCCTCAATCAGCAGAACCAATGCTTAACGTTGCCACAAATTTTATGACACACAGCCTCTAAAAACTCAGTTTTAAACTTAATTTTAATGATGCTGCTCAGACTGTCACCACCAGTCAGTGACTTCCAGTACTACCATTCATCATCCCTCCATTACTGCATTAACTTAAAGCCAGAACCAGTCCACTAAATACTGTAGTCAGCCAAGGTTCAAAAAAGTTTTCTTCCAGTATATGAAATGTAAACTTATCCCAAACTTGAGAAACTTGAACTTAAGCTAATATGTGGCATAGCTGCTGCAGAATGCTGTGGCCCTTCTCCTCTGTTGTGCAGTAGAGTTTACTCTGTGAAACCATTACCATCACCAAAACAGCCGGTCTCTACGATAAGCAATAGTCTAACATTCTAACACAAGCAGCAAATGATCCCTTTTTCCTAAAACAGTCCGGATCTTTTCCAAAAGAACAACAAATAAATGTAGATTATCATTCTCTTTTCCCCTTATCTTGGCTAAAAAGTCTTTAATATATACATTAATGTGTGTGTGTGTGTGTGTGTGTGTGTGTGTGTATGGGTGGAGGATAAATAAATCTCATAAAAAAGGCCCAGAATTATTTGGGGCCTCCAGCATGTTTATTAAATTGTCTGGTCTTGTGTGTGGATACTGTGATCATAGATTTCCCAGTCCATTGATGCCACAATATGCTCACCGGCCACTTCAAAGTCAAAGCCAACTTTATGCTTTTCCTTATCATCACAGACATGTGCTGTATTTAACACTGTGCTAGCATTTAACACGTAGAAGCAGCTGAGAACAGTATAAACAGGAATAAGCTGTATGGCTGTAAATACAGGACAATAGAGACTACAGTGGGGTTGGGAAAGATAAAACAACTAACTTAGCCTGAGCAGCAATTATTATTTGAACTCTGTAACAGGCGGCACAGCGCAGAAGTTGATTTGAAGTGTTCTTGAGGTTTAAACTGATGTAAAATAATGCTTTTGTTCATGTAAACTAAAATTTCCCTTTGCATTGTTTCATTCAAAGTATTTATTTGAGTTATTAGAGTAAAATAAATTGATTATGTTGCCTGTTGCCACAAAAAAATATATTTTTGTGTTAAAGTGTAGGCTATATGTACTGTCACCGGTGCACCCTGATAATAGCAATAATAGTATAGTCTATCACAGCAGATGATAATGAGTCTCATACAGGGAGGAGGTGGAGTGCTGTGGGTCACCTTGTAAAACCCGAAACAATAATTTAAAAAGTGAGAGGTCAGATTTTTTTTTTGTTTGCTTGTTTTTCAGAACACGTCATACGTCTCTACATTTTAATCACATGCACAGGCTAAAAAAGGTCGGGATCCATATTTAGGTCTCAAAGGCAAAATTAATCTTTTATTGATAAACATATGGTGACAATAATTCACTTATATACTCAAAGAGCCTAAAAAGTAATTTACCAAATTTTTACTGTTTTCTTTAAAAACTTTTTCAACACACTCACAATCATCAGACGCGTCCACTCAGATTTTTTGGGGACCACATCTAGCTAGCTAATATACTGCAAAATGATAGACTAATAACAATGACTACCACAAGCTGTCTAAATTATAAATTAATAACTGGCTTATTTGTGTTTTGCTGTTGATTAGCTGCTTCTTTGGGGTTTTAAGTCACAATTTTAAATTACAGAGTGGCAACAGCTTTGCTTTTTTACTGTTATAAATGCTTTACTTTCAACATATTTAAGTGGCATGATTTTTTTCCTTCTTTGGTGACTCCTCTTTATGTTTGACACAAAAAGCCACACTTTCATGCGCACAAAGATTAATCACAGCCTGAGGTCGTTTTTTGTGACAGGATTAAAGTATTAGGTAGGGCCAGCACTGTTCTTCCACTAGGGGAGGGTCCAAAAACCATCTTTACAAAATGTTCCTTTGCACACTGTGTGCAATTACATCTTTTCTCCAGAGAGATCTTCCTCTGATCCCCAAACCTTATAGTGTAGCTTTAAGAAAACAAAAAACAAAACAAGCTAACTATACAGTGTTGGTCAGCCAAATTATCATTAGTGAACATTTTGCAACAGTCTATATAATAATAATAATAATAATAATAATAATAATAATAGTAGTAATAACCTTTAATTAAACATGAGTGACATGGTGTAAGTTCAAAAGAAGAATCTCATATCTTTATATTCATAATACACTATACATGCCATTATTATTAGGCTGATTGCACAGCAATATAAAAACATTTTAGTACAAAAAGATAATGCATGAAACATTTATAATTAAATTCATCATATTTTGAGGTTACAGATGTCATTATGTAAAATTTACATATTTTTACATTCCCAGCAATCCACTGCAGGTATACTGTTATGACACAATGGAATACAACACAAACTATTTTACAAAGTCTAAGCTTACAACAGTGGTCATGAGTTCAATTTTATTTAAATATATATTGTAAGAGTTGCTCTATTTAAATCTATTCAATCTAACATGCATCTCATCCTTTGCTCTTATAGAATATTTATTCTTAACTAAAGACAGCTTATACCACAGTCTCAGCGCATCATCTCCCTTCACTCACTGGCTCTCAGCGTGGCATCACACACATGCGGTAGGGCCTGGGCGTGTTGGTGAAGCCCACCTGGCCCTTCAGACTCAGCTCCTCTCCAGGACCAGAGGAGAATGTGAAGCGTTGTAGCAGAAAAGGGAGAAATAAGAAGAGCTCCATACGTGCCAACTGCTCCCCTAGACACACCCTCTTACCTGTGGAACAGTGATTTCAGTGCATCAGGAGAAACACACATGGGACAGTAATATATTTATCAAACAATAAAATGCACATAGCACCTGCTTAAGCATACACTATATGTTCAAAAGACAAAAAAAAACTTACTGATGAATTCAGCTTCTTTAAAGTGCATCTATTCCTGATACAGGTGTGCATTTGTACAGATGCAGCTTGTATGATCTCCATAGAAAAACACTACCAATACAGTGGAATGCTCTGGAGCAGCTGCATGAGTCTAAAATCACCATGCTCAATGCCAAGCATCGACTAGAGGGGTATAAAGATCGCCAGCATTGGGCTGTGGAGCAGTAAAACCATGTTCCCTGGAGTGATGGAGCTCCATTGAACTCCTTTGGGATGAGTTGGAGTGGCATTTGTGATCCAGAACTAATCATCCAACATCAGTACCTGACCTCACCAATGCTTTTGTGGCTGAACACAATCAAATTCTCACAGCAATGTTCCAACATATAGTGTAAAGCCTTTCCAGAAGAGTAGAGATGGTTACTGTAGCAAATGGGGGACAAACTCTCTCTTAATCAGAGTGAATACAAGGAGCAGCCTAATCAAGACATTGTTAGAAATAGAAACAGAGGAAGCAGCTCTATACCAGGCCTCTATACTGAGTCACTGTGAAACTGCTACAAGGTAAAACATATGTAAATATATCTGTAAGAAGCTTCAAGTAAAAGACAGAGCATCTTTGAGAATCTTCAAATAACTGTTAGACAAAAAATGTCCATAACAAACAGCTAGAATCCCATAGGGCCACTAGCAGAGATTAGCATTATCGTACGTCTAATTCTCATGGTTCGCCACTGCTGTTAAAAGATTTGATTTCACAGGACATATTAGATGAGCAGGTGTCTACAAAGCTTTGGACATACAGTTTAGTCGTTGGACATATAGGGAAGTTGAATGGCAGAGGCATAAGAAAAGCTTTATATATAGCCATACTGTTGAATATACGTCATATTGGGGCAGTCATGGGCTGGAGGTTAGGAAACCAGCCCTGTGACCAGAAGGTCACTGGTTTGATACCCTGAGCTGACAGTACATAACTGAAGTGCAGTTGAGCAAGGCACCTAACCCCCCTACTGCTCCCTGGGCGCTGCGGATAGGGCTGCCCATCGCTCCGGGCAAGTGTGCTAACTGCCCATTAAAGTGTATGCATTCACTGGTGTGTATGTGGTGTTTCACAACACAGATGGGTTAAATGTGGGGGAGAATTTCCTCATTGTGGGACTAATAATTTTAAAAATCACACATTTCCCAATATGTTTAAATATAAATATAGAAAATAAGTTAACAAACTACAAGCTTTGGATAAACATACAGGTTTACAATCTGTATGACAGTCTTTGTCTATGCCAGTACTACAATAAATGTGGTGGTTGAGTCTATTTGTTTCACCTGCTGAAAAGGGCAGAAAGGCGTCTCTCTTGCGGAATTGGCCTTGTTCATCAAGAAAGTGTCCTGGGTTAAAGGTGTCTGGTGTTTCCCACTCACTTTTATCATAAAGCACAGATGACAGGTTTGTAATCATAGACGTGCCCTATTTATGAGAGACACTATGTCACAAAACAGGATTTGTGCAATAAAGCAATAAGCCACAAGATGCTGGGCATTACTATGATTTACCACAGGTAAGAGGTGTTCTTAGGCATTTAATTAAAAGTGGAGTGGTAAAACTATTGAACGCAGAATTATCTGTCTTATAACAATTTAGAGCAAACCACTGCTGCCATGGAATGTCATTTTTCTGGAACAACACAAACCTTTGGTATGACGTATCCTCCCAGTGTCGTATCTTTACAGGCTCTTTTAGGAAAACCTAAAGGGAGAATGTTGCTCATCCTCTGGGTCTCATGAATGACAGCATCAGTGTAGGGCATGTTGGGTCTGTCAGCCAAACTGGGTTGGCGTGACTGTCCAATCACTCTGTCTATCTCTGCTTGCACCTTTTCTGAGTAAATAACACACATTACATTGTTAAAAAAAGGGTCTTTGAAACAACACCAAAGGATATTCACCACAGATAACACACTTCTAATGGATTTTAATTCATAATTACTGTTTATTTGTTGGATTTAACATATAGATAAGTTAAAGAAACCTTTAGTTGAACTGAAATTGAATCATGTCTTTTACTCCACTCCTCCTAGTAATTACTGATGTACACTAAATGCACATGGATCAGGCAGAAATGAGACACAGAGTACAAGGTCAACATAATGCACATTTTCCATGGTTCATGCTACTCACTCTGTATTTCTGGGTACTTCATCAAGAACAGCAGAGCCCAGCGTAGTGTAGAGGTTAAGGTTTCTGTTCCTGCTTCAAACATGTCCAGTGAGGTTAACACTAATGTATCAAGGTTGAATCCAGCCTCAGGATCACTCTTTTTCTAAAAGATTTATACAGAGAACGGCTGCATCAGGCTCTATTTGAGTCTTTAACAAAATCTGAAGATCCACTAATCTTCATTTGAACTCAAATCACCTTTTACACATAATATGATTCATCTTAAACAGACCTTCTCCATTTCCACCAGGAAAGCGTCTATGTAGTCTCGCGGGTCTGAGGGATCCCAGTTCTCCTTGTGCCTTTTGACCTCATCTTTAAGGAACTCAATGATCTTCCCGTAGTTGGTAAACATCTTTTGGTGCGGCCCAGGAATGTAATCAAAGAGACGAGGGAAGACATTGTACAACTGCCAAAGAATCACAAGTCACATATTGAACATTATGGCCGTGAGAACATTACGCTTAATAATAATGGATAGTTAATAATGGACATGATGGATAAAGCCAAGAGCAGAAAAAGTCTTTTACTAACGTGAGCCTGGAACGAGCCTGCGAGTGCAATAGCTTCAGTGTCCAAGCGCAGGATATTGAGGAAGCGTTCATCATGGTAGTCAAAGCGATGCCCAAATATTAGAGCAGAGATGATGTTTGAAACAGCCGTGTTCAAGTAGAACTGGGGGTCAAAAGGACCTGTATGTAGTGCAGTTTAAACAAAACATATTGTCAGAACCTTAGATAAACAAGCAGCAGCACTTGAGCAGCATTTGATGAAAAGAACTCCTTGCCACCAGTTAAGCTTGAGTTGAATCTATTATGCTTTGGTCTTCTGTGGCAGCCAGTGACACAGGAAGACAAGAGAATGGTTTCCACTAAAGATAGTCAAATTCTGGAAGTAAATGTTCAGAGTCAGTTAAGAAACTGAAGCTGAATAATGGCTGGCTTCTAACACAGGGCAGTGCTCCAAAACATACTTCAAAATCTACCATGAGCTACTTTTAATAGCCCTCACAGTCTCATTCTTCTACATCATTGAAAATCAGTGGGTAAATCTTAAACATACTCTGCATGCAAGACAGCCCAAGAATATCAAAGAATGGTACTGACTTAGTTGGGTGTCTAAACTTTTGCACATGCTAGAAATACAGGGTGATTCAAAAAGATTCATCCGATTTCAAAGTGGCATACTTTCACAACCATGAGGCGCCTGGGAACCAATCACATACCAATCCAATTGAAAACGGAGGTCATAGAGTTTCTGACTGTCACCGGAAGATGGCTCCCTTCAGTCTGAGAGGAGATGAGACCCCTGAGCAGAAAGCGTTTTACGTTCTCCACTTCAATAAGAGTGAATCTGTCATAACTGTGCAGTGGGATTTTCGTCGGCAGTGAAGCTCCAACAGCTCAGAGCGTTCAGCTTTGTTTCCACAACACTGGATGATCTCCGAAATCGCACTGAAAGAGCCGTGAGTACAGTGACACCCGACATGCTCAATGGAGTATGGGATGAATTTGACTATGGCGCTGATGTTGTCCGTACAGCTGGAGGAGGTTCATATTGAGACCTTGTAAAATTACATAATAAACTTTATGATCAAATAAACCATTTACAATTTACTCCATTGTTCTGTAATGATTTATGAGTGAAATAAATCATTTTGAAATTGGATGAATTACCTTGTACTATCAACATTTGCAAAAAAATTGTTGTTCACTTCCTTTTTTTTAAAAGTCAACAATATGTAATTTAGCCAGGAAGGTTCAAACCTCTGAATACTGCCTTTTCAAAAGGAAACTTGGACCGAATACATACACTTGATTACTGCAATCTGTATATATATTCCAAAGACATGTATTCTGTTTTATTTCAACTCTGGATCCAGGGCTCCCAAGTGATGCAACCAGGTAAAAAGTATGTAAAAGGGCCACGTTCTCATTAGTCAATCACTCAACACTCATTAGTTCATTTGATGCTAGCCAGTCAAGAGTCTATTAAACATCCTTCAAGAACATTCAGCTGTCCTATAACATTGTAAGCAGCCGTATTCAAGGGAGGAAACAATCAGTTGTTAACTGTACTTGCATTGGGAGAAAATAACAAAACAAGACTTCCAGAATGTTGTGTCTCAATATGGATCATTCTAGAAAAGAGCCCTTTTCATTTAATTAGCTTTTAATGATTGCATTTCCTTCAACTGATAGATTTTACACTGACCACTTACCCCTTTCCTCTTTGAAAGCTTCACACAGAAAGGCACACTCCTGTTGGATACTCTGCTCAAGACCCTTCTTTGCCTCGCCAAAGTACCGCAGGTGAGTGATGAAAAACTTTCTCTGCGTCTTCCACAGGTACCCATTACTCAAGGATATACCTTTTCAGCACAACAGAAAAGGTGCAAGACAACACAAAAATGAAAATCAAAGGCAATTCCACTGATTTCCGGGTCTATTTTGCCTTACAACACCCTGCATGTACCTCTCCACCATGAATAGATTCTCAAAATTTGGCTGAATCTCAAAAGGCTCCCTACTCACTATAAAGTGCCCTGTATAGGTGATGAAACTATGGCTTCTACACACATATAGGGCTCTAAATGTTAGAGAGATGTGCAGTAACAACATATAAAGCACTATTTGGGTGTAGAAGCCATCATTTCATTACTTACATAGTGAACTATATAGAGAACAGGGAGCCATTTAGGATTCAGCCTTTGAAACCCCTTTTAACTATGAGAGGCATTCGGGTCCCTGGAAAGTGAGGAGAATACTTTGCAAGTGTATTCTAACTGAAACATTTCTATCATCTGGGTATTAAAAGTGTAATCTGAATTAAATGTCAGTAAAAATGTCTCTTTTTACAGAGTCTGTCTTCATCACTATCATTTTCACTTTGATGTTTTTAAGATGTGGGATTTTTGCTTGTAATCTGACAGTTAATTGCATTAAAAGCACTAATACACTAATAATAACACAAACTTTGAGTGAGTGTTTATGTTGGGTATTAATTTATTCCTTATCTCTGGACTTTGATATGACCAGGATGATTTAGAATACATGAGCTAGTAAGAGTTGTTTGCACTTACTATGTCCTTCATAGATCTTGTCAAACAGGGGGATAAGAGGACGGTCAGAAAAGCTGTCCAGCTGAGTGACGAGAGCCTCCTTCACCATTTTGTATCCACAAATGAACACTGTTTTCTCACTGCCCCATCTCAGGCTAAAAACATCCCCATACTTTTTGGAAAGCTGAAACACAATTGTACTTTCTGTTAAATGATTGTATTTATATGATAAACGATGAAATCAAACCTACACAACAGTGAATCTTCACTGAGACTGGATTGTGCTGATAACAGTAAAATGCATGTATCTAGTTTAATTCACATAACATAATAACATATTATATTATATTATGTCAATTAATTATTAAATTAAATTAAATTAATACTCTGAATAAATAACAAAACTGTAAAAAAAAAAAAATCTTATGTTCTCCCATCTTGTTAAAACTCTCCTACCTTGTCAATGGTTTCATACTCAAGCCCAGTGAAGACATTTCCTACAAAAGGTAACCACCAGGGACCTGGTGGGAAATTTGGTGGGTTCTTGTTCCTGATTATATCAATTAACAGAAGGAAAACAAAAAGAAATATCAGCCAGCTCTTTAAGTCAAAGTAGTCAAATAAGTACTGCAAGATCATGACTGGAGTTGCCCAGTGGAGTTTGTCCAAACTCCTCTTTGTCCGTTTGTGCTTATATAACTCTGGTTCAATCGAATTACTCGTTTAACATACTCGCTCGCATCACTTTTCTCAAAAACGCTTTAGACACAAACTGTGAATGAAAACTTTTTTTTTTTTAGCTGACTGGTTTTTTACCTGATGGAGTATACAATGGATATTACAGAACATTTCTTTGCCATAATCCTGATTCAGTTCTTCATTGTGCCTTAAAACCACAGAACAGTTTTTTTTAAATAGAGGAGGTTTATATGAACCTGACTGGTTAGCTATACCACAGTCTAAAGAAATTCTGAAAAATGAGAAAGTTATTGAAATATATCAGTTTGGAAAGGGTAACAAAGCCATTTCTAAGGTTCTGAGACTCCAGTGAACCACAGTGGGAACCATCATATTTAAATGGAAAAAACTTGGAACAGTGGTAAATCAGAAATGGTCGACCCGTGGATATTTGTCTAAGAACACAGTGATGATTCATTCAGGAAGTGACAAAAGAACCCAGACAAACATCTAAGGAACTGCAGACCTCGCTTGACTCAGATAAGGTCAGTGTTTACGAATCCACTATTGGAAAGAGGCATGGGCCAAAACAGTATCCGTGGGAGAGCTGCAAGGTAAAAACCACTGCTAACCAAGAGTGAACATAAGGGCTCATCTCACGTTTGCCAAAAAAACCCTGACAACCCCCAGGCATTTTGAAGAAGCATTGGACTGATGAGTCAAATGTGAAGCTCTTTAATGAACGGGGTCCCATTACATCTGCTGTAAAGCTAACACAGCATTTCACAATAAGAATATGTATGGGTGAACATCGTGGTGGTTGTGTGATGGACCATAAGCAATTTAAGCACAAAAGCCCTCCAGTGTGGCTGAATTCTGCAAGGAAGAATGGGCCAAAGTTCTTCCACAGTGATGTAAAAGATTGATTTCCAGTTGTAGAAAGCGTTTGTTTCAGTTGTTTCTGCTAAACGTGCACAAACGATTATTAAGTTTTAGGGGCAATTCATTTTCACATGGGTGATATAGGTGCTGCAAAACTATTTTCCTTCAAGAAATAAACTTTTCATTTCAAAACTGTATACTGTTCTCCTTGTTTCTACACCCACTGCCCATTTTATCAGCTCCACTTACTAAATAGGTGCACTTTGTAGTTCTACAATTACAGACTGTAGTCCATCTGTTTCTCTGCATACTTTATTAGCCCCCTTTTACCCTGTTCTTCAGTGGTCAGGACCCCCATGGACCCTCACAGAGCAGGTACTATTTGGGTGTGGGATCATTCTCAGCACTGCAGTAGCAATGACTGGGTGGTGGTGTGTTAGTGTGTGTTGTCCAACACTTCATTCAAAATTAATGAAATTGAAGAGAGATTTGGTGAGCAGGTTCATGTTTACAGGCACTTTGAAAATAAGTGCATTTTTCTCTGTAAAAATACACTTACAAACTATGATTTTGCACAAAAGCTCCATTCATTTTGGGCTAGCACAAGAGCGCCCTCTAGTGTTTGACAAACCCAAAAGACATTACTGAGTGGCAATTCTCCTCACTACACATGCTGTGGTGCCTAATAGCCTTGCAAGCTGTCCTTCCTATCACAGCTGGCTGAATGTGCAACCGCCAAAAAATTTAGTTAGCTGACAAACTGATTTAAAAGAAAAGTCTTTATTCTTTGATGTTACCCATTTGTTTAACTAATTATACACATATAGTCACTGGGAAAACTGTAGTCCTTTACGGCAAGTCCTTTACTTCTGTGTTTGGTGCTGAAATATTAGTCTACTTTGTCTTTGATGGTTATTGGAGCAAACATATGTTGCAGATGATGTTGCCACTTTCCACTGCATGACCAATGAAACTCATGCTCATTCACATTTCAAGAACAGAGGTTCAGTTAGAGATTATTATGATTAGCTCACTGAGTGGACCAGCAAAAACAAAGCCTGTTAAACGCATATTCAAAAATGAACCACCTGACTGTGGCAGTAGCGGAGCAGAGGGGAGGGATTGTGGACTGTGGGAGCATTGTGTGGGGATTATGTAAGGCATGGCAAGTTCAAAGTTAAAGGTTGAAGAGGCCTCATGTGCTTACCTACTTCTTAATGTATTTAACCTGATCCTAATCAGGTTTTTTCCATGCAGTGGATGGGAAGCCTGTGCTGTTCATCATTACTCTTTTCATTGATTCAGACATATTTTGTGGAAAACATGTAGGATCTTCAGTTTATGGAAAGTGAATCTCCCTGTTAACCCATCTGTTTAAAATCATCTGCTAATTCTGCTTAAATCCTCAAACACAACTTATGATTTATCTGTAAAATAATGTAAATATCATTATCCAAATATGTGATATGGAATTCAGATAATTCAGCTCAGTACAGTAAACGTTTAACAAAATATATGCTACAAAGGTGTTTCTGCATGCAGTCATGTGCAAAAAGTGTGGGCACCCCGGTCAAATTACATGTTTTATTGATTTTGAAGTGGAAATAAATTCATATCCTCTGCAGAGAAAACACTTCTGCATATTTTAATACAATAATGGTTATTTGCTAAATTGAACATATTGTAAAAATTTCACAAAAGTTGCAGCACATTTTCTGTTATGTTTTTCCAATATATTAAACTTTATGTTTAAGTATGATCTCTATAGAGGATGTATTAATCATGATGTTTTATAATTATAAATTGTATTTAATTGTAGAGTTTGAATTTCTCAACAATGGATGGTGGAAAAAAGGTAAGAAAAGATGTGCAATACTTTTTACATTATTAGTTTATAAGGAAATCAGATTATAATACACCATATACAGCACCATATTTAGCATAACCATAAATTTACCTAATGCATGTACTTAAGTATCGAAAATAAAAGTACTAAGAGTAATTATGATTCTAATGTCCTATTACCATTTTTGTAAGGCTTAATTTATCAACTCATTTTAGATGAAAATACTCCAGTGTCTCTCTTGGTAAACCAGTCTTTTAATAGAATGTCATTAATTAGTCTGACACTGATGTCTATTAAAATTATCATAAACACAAAACACTGAAGGCAAACAATTTCCATTAGGTAGAACCAAGTGGTTCTGAAATAACCTTTTGCAAACAAGCAAAGTTTCAGTTTAAGATTTATTTGCAACTTATTTACAAGCTTAAATGTGGTAAAAACTTTAAACATGGTTCACAAATGAGTTTTCTTTTACTATACATGTTATGTGACATGTTATGTTCTATGCACACATAAGCCAAAGGGAACGACAGATTTCACATAATGTAGTGGAGTAAAAAGTAAGATATTTGACTTTGAAATGTAGTGGAGTGAAAGTAAAAAGTCACCCAAAATGGAAATACTTCAGTAAAGTACCGATGCACGAAAAAACTTCAAGTACAGTAACGAACATTTACTTACTGTCCACCACTGAAATTCACTGTTACTGATAAAGTACATCTAAAATTAAAATCATTCTTAACAGAAAAAGTTTTTAATCGCTGTTGTAAAAGAGTGAAGTGAATCTGAAATTTAGTAAGAAGTCAGTCTAAGTTGAATGTTCGTTAGACAAATCCATCATTTCTTGTTGTCCAACTACAATCCTATATCTTAAACCTTTTCTCTTCATCTTCTATTTCTCTTTTTGTTTTTTGGTTTCAGACACATATGCTGTTTTTCAAGATGTGATTAACCAGTTGTTGTTTCCCCTCACTCAAGCATCTTAGACAATGTAATGGCAAAGAATTAACCCAGAACTTGATAGGGGATCCCCTGGTGGCAACGAGGATCTATGCTGCTGCTTATGTCTTTGATTAGGTAGACCCAGCACTGTTTATCCACTAGGGGAGGCTCCAAAGCACAACCAAGGTTACAAAATCTTTTTACGCACATTTTGTGCAATTACATCTTTCCTCCAGAGATGTTTTTCTTTAATGCCCAAATCTTATATGGTGTAGCTTTAAGAAAACAAAAAACAAAAACAAGCTAACTATGCAGTATATGTCCGCCAAAATATTGTGAACATTTTACACAGACTAAGTCTACAACAGTGGTTCCAGCTTTGTAACAATACAATCAGTTAACACAATAATGCTTATTCATTTTCATTAAATATGAGTGAAATGATGTAAGTTCAAAAGAAGAATCTCACACTTTTTTACTCATCGTACATTATACATGCTCTAATGTTTACTTTTTAGGTTGATTGCCCATAACCACACAAAACATTTTAGTACATAAAAGATAATGCATGAAACATTCATATTGTCGTATTTTGAGGTTACAGATGTCATGTTTCAAATGTTTCCTTTCCCAACAATCAACTGCAGGTATACTGTGATGACACAATGAACACAAACTGAGTGAAAAATACAGTACAGCTTTTATTTAAATATACTTTGCAAGAGTTGTTCCGTTTAAATCTATTCAATCTAACAGGGGTGTAAAGAGTACTGAAAATCCCTACTCAAGTATAGGTACTGTTAGTGTAGTGATAATCTACTCAAGTACAAGTAAAAGTATTAGTAAATAAAGTTATTCAAGTAAGAGTAAATGAGTAGTTTTTAAAAAAATACTTGAGTACTGAGTTACTTAGTTACCTTTTCATATTTCCTCTGTGAACTGTGTAAGAAACAAGGTTTAACATTAAACTGCATGCATTTCATGGTTAGATGTTTAAAGAGTTTCTCTGTTTCCAGTAAAGTATTTCAGAATCCCTGAAAGGCTGTGCAGAGGATGTTACTATGTTTCATTAAGTTAATTTACGAGAAAATACTGAGTCAAAATTAAGAGTAGATTGCTTAATTAATAATGTAATTTTAGTGAGTCTGGCTGCCCATCAGGTGTGAATCTCTACAGACAGTAAACACATTCACAGCATTCAAACTGTGTATTTTCACTGATATCTGTTCTACCATTAAAATCAGTGGCAACATCAGCAATTTACTCAGCTTTTATTTTACTGTAATATATTTTCTAATAATCATGCTGATCACTTCATACAGAACCAGACATTACTGCTTTAGACAGTTAAACAGACTACCCCAGTTAAAGACAAACACCGAGAGAGAGAGAGAGAGAGAGAGAGAGAGAGAGAGAGAGAGAGAGAGAGAGAGAGAGAGAGAGAGAGAGAAAGAGAGAGAGGGGAGAGACACAGAGAGGAAGAGAGAGAGAGCGAGAGAGGGGAAGAGAGAGAGACAGAGAGACAGGATGAGAGATAGAGGAAGGAAGAGAGAGAAAAAGAGAGAGGAAGCGAGAGAGAGACAGGGAGAGAGGATGAGGGGGAAGAGAAAGAGACAGAGAGAGAGGATGAGAGACAGAGAGAAAGAGACTACATCCTTTGCTCTTTTAGAATATTAATTCTTAACTAAAGACAGCTTATACCACAGTCTCAGGTCACCATCTCCCTTCACTCAGCGTGGGATTGCACATATGCGGTAGGGCCTGGGCGTGTTGGTGAAGCCCACCTGGCCCTTCAGACTCAGCTCCTCTCCAGGACCAGGGGAGAATGTGAAGCGTTGTAGCAGAAAAGAGAGAAATAGGAAGAGCTCCATACGTGCCAACTGCTCCCCTAGACACACCCTCTTACCTGTGGAACAGTGATTTCAGTGCATCAGGAGAAACACACATGGGACAGTAATATATTTATCAAAAGTGCAGCCATTCCTGATACAGGTGTGCAATTGCACACACAGCTTGTATGATCTGTAAGTCTTAAGTCACCATGCTCAATTATAAGCATTGGATAAAGAGGTATAAAGACCCCCAGCATTGGGCTGTGGAGCAGTGAAACCATATTCTCTGGAGTGATGGAGCTCTATCCAATACTTTTGGGATGAGCTGGAGTGGCATTTGTGATCCAGAACCCCCATCAGTACCTGACCTCACTAATGCTCTTGTGGCTGAACGCAATCAAATTCTCACAGCAACATCTAGTGTAAAGCCTTTCCAGAAGAGTGGAGGCTGTTACTGCAAAAAGTGGGGGAAAAACTCCCTCTTAATCAGAGTGAATATGAGCGGCAACCTAATCAATGCATTGTTAGAAATAGAAAACAGAGGCAGCAGCTCTATACCAGGCCTCTGTACTGAGTCATTATGAAACTGCTACGAGGTAAAACATATTTTAATATATCTGTAAGAAGCTTCAAGTGAAAGATTGGGCATCTTTTAGAATCTTCAAATGACTGTTAGATCTAGAATGGCCAAAAAATTTGCCATTGGTTTAACCGTAACAAGCTGCTAGAATGCCATAGGGCCGCTAGCAGAAATGAGCATTATCACACCACTAATTCTCACCATTGCTATCAAAAGACTTGATTTCAGAGGACATATTAGATGAGTAGGTGTCTACAAACCTTTGGACATGTAGTTTACTTGTTGGACATATAGTGAAGTTGAATGGCAGAGGCATAAGCATAGGTTTACATATAGTGATACTGGTAAACATATGTAAAAATCACATTTCCCAATATGTTTAAATAGAAATATAAAAAATAAGCTAAACAAAACTACAAGCTTCGTGTAAATACATAGGTTTATTATCTGTATGACAGTCTTACTTTACATCAATTCAACAATAAATGTGGTGGTTGAGTCTATTTGTTTCACCTGCTGAAAAGGGCAGAAAGGCGTCTCTCTTGCGGAATTGGCCTTGTTCATCAAGAAAGTGTCCTGGGTTAAAGGTGTCTGGTGTTTCCCACTCGTTCTTGTCACACAGCACAGATGACAGATTTGTAAAAATAGACGTGCCCTAACGATGAGAGACATTATGTCATAAAACAGGATTTATGCAATAAAGCAATAAGACAC
This sequence comes from Colossoma macropomum, assembly GCF_904425465.1. Taxonomy (NCBI): domain Eukaryota; kingdom Metazoa; phylum Chordata; class Actinopteri; order Characiformes; family Serrasalmidae; genus Colossoma; species Colossoma macropomum. The sequence goes on along the minus strand of NW_023494795.1, from coordinate 12,998,905 downwards.
AAGTTGCTGAGTGATGCTATGATTCTATCACAGGTAAGGGGCGTTCTTAGGCATGTGGAATTGTAAAGTTAAGCTCTTAATGGCCTATTGCTTTTATAAAATGGTGACAACCTATGAAAAATCTATACATTTTAAATAGATTATTCAAGTTATAATTAATAGTAATCACAACAAACAGGTCTTTCACTACGAAATGTAGATCATTTAGAGTATGCTATTTTTCCCAATCTGTCACAGACTGCTGATCACTCATCATTGTATATTGCAGTTATTTCATTATTTTTTTTTTAATTTTGTTAAATAATGTTCATTGTATGATATTATAGCAGTGTTTAACACAGAATCTTTTTGCCATATAAGTAGTTTTTCCTCTCTGCAACAACAATGTTAATTCCGCTGGAGTCTTGATTCCTGTATTGTGTTAGCAGGAAACTAGCAGTGCCACATATTTGCCTTCCCACACCGGTTTTAATACTACTTAAAGTAGATTTAAGCAAAAACATGGAAAATAGAAGCATGAAAAACATTCAAGTAACATATTCTTTACTTTTTATTTTGCATTTTTACAGCGAATCATTCAGTAAATTCTTCAATTCAAAGTCTAACACCGAATATTTATGCAGGAGTTGTTTAGCCTCTTAGCTATCATTCAGTCTAGTCTAACCCCTGGTGAATTAGTAAATATGACTTCATTCTCGTTCATATATATATATATATATATATATATATAATATATATATATATATATATGCCCACCACACGGAAAAAAGAAAGGAGGTCCGGAAAATACAATGCTGCTTATTGTCTGCCATGTTAAAAAGCACATAGATCTAATAGAAGCACATCAGGAATATCTGTTTTCACATTCACTGAAAGTTTAGTGTTTTTTAACTCCTATGAAAGGTCGCATTATACATCACATCTCAAAAACGTGTACCATCCAGAATCCAGAGTTTATCAGTTATAAATATGACTTTGTCGGCCGTTCAGGCACAATTTACAAGTTGGAAAACTGATATTTCCCAGTTTCCAACACCACTTGAACACAGCATTATTTACAGTTCTACATCTGTATACTCGGAGGTCCATGCAAGCAGCATAAGGGCGTTTTCACAGGGTCTAAACCAAGGTCAATGTTTTTGTTACATCGTATACATTTAAATCAAAAGGTTGATTTAAATGGAAACAGTGGTGTGTTGAATGTCCCACTGTACGCCTTAAATAAGTTTTCATGATCTAACGCTTTAAAACAGAACAATAGAATAAAAAGCCTGGAGATGAGACAGGATGTGTGGAGTCAATACAACTTAGAAAATACATCATTGAAAACACAATTTCAATGGATTATGGTGCAATTATGTTCCATGACCAAAGGCACTCAACCGCAGTGACAAGAAAGGTACTGCCCCAGTGACAGTCTCATACCTTTTTTGTGCAATATAAAAACCCTTTATTGAATGGATCAGAATTTCAGACCAATAACAAGAACCAATCCATGCGTTGGGAGACGCAGCTCGCGTAGGCGATGGTGACAGAACATACACACGTCATACAAAGTTCTTTAGTGCACTCGCTTAATTGCAATGTGAAACCAAAACTAATCGGATCAAATGTATACAATGTAACAAAAACAAGAACCTTGGTCTGGACATTCAAGTGTGAAAATGCCCTACATCACATTCATGATGTGTTCTTAAACCTCAGAACTGTTTGCACCTCTGTGCTCTGGAGTGCAGACAGATTCTGTTCTTACCTAAGAACAAATCCCAAATAAGAAAACATTAGTGAATGTCAGAGTCTTTGTGAAAAATGTGTAGGTGGGTTTGAAGAAGAAATTTCTACCTAAGAAAGTTTTGGTGAATGAGGCCCTATGATTTTTAGTGATATGGCACATTACTATAAATTTCAGTTGTAGTGTGGTGGTCATAGGTGTGCATATATTCTGTATTTACAGCGGCTTTGAACGCAGAATTTTGTCTTATAACAATTTAGAGCAAACCACTGCTGCCTTAATGAGTCATTTATCTTAAACACAAACCTTTGTTATGAAGTATCCCCCCAGTGTCGTATCTTTACAGGCTCTTCTAGGTAAACCCAAAGGGGCAATGTTGCCCATCCTCTGGATCTCATGAATGACAGCATCAGTGTAGGGCATGTTGGGTCTGTCAGCCAAACTGGGTTGGCGTGACTGTCCAATCACTCTGTCTATCTCTGCTTGCACCTTTTCTGAATACAAAAGATAACACATTACATTATTAAAATAAAAGGTGCCAAAAAGGGTCTTTGAAACAACACCAAAGGATAATCACCATAGGTAACACACTTCTAATGGATTTTAATTCATATTTACTGTTTATTTGTTGGATTTAACATATTGGAAAAGTTAAACAAACCTTTAGTTGAACTGAAATGTCCTTTACTCCACTCCTAGTAATTACTGATGTACACTAAATGCACATGGATCAGGCAGAAATGAGACACAGAGTACAAGGTCAACATAATGCACATTTTCCATGGTTCATGCTACTCACTCTGTATTTCTGGGTACTTCATCAAGAACAGCAGAGCCCAGCGTAGTGTAGAGGTTAAGGTTTCTGTTCCTGCTTCAAACATGTCCAGCGAGGTTAACACTAATGTATCAAGGTTGAATCCAGCCTCAGGATCACTCTTTTTCTAAAAGATTTATACAGAGAATGGCTGCATCAGGCTCTATTTGAGTCTTTAACAAAATCTGAAGATCCACTAATCTTCATTTGAACTGAAATCACCAGTTACACATAATATGATTCATCTTAAACAGACCTTCTCCATTTCCACCAGGAAAGCGTCTATGTAGTCTCGCGGGTCTGAGGGATCCCAGTTCTCCTTGTGCCTTTTGACCTCATCTTTAAGGAACTCAATGATCTTCCCGTAGTTGGTAAAGATCTTTTGGTGCGGCCCAGGAATGTAATCAAAGAGACGAGGGAAGACATTGTACAACTGCCAAAAAATCACAAGTCACATATTGAACATTATGGCCGTGAGAACTTTAGGGTTAATAATAATGGATAGTTAATAATGGACATGATGGATAAAGCCAAGAGCAGAAAAAGTCTTTTACTAACGTGAGCCTGGAACGAGCCTGCGAGTGCAATAGCTTCAGTGTCCAAGCGCAGGATATTGAGGAAGCGTTCATCATGGTAGTCAAAGCGATGCCCAAATATTAGAGCAGAGATGATGTTTGAAACAGCAGTGTTCAAGTAGAACTGGGGGTCAAAAGGACCTGTATGTAGTGCAGTTTAAACAAAACATATTGTCAGAACCTTAGATAAACAAGCTCACACTAGATTTTTTCCACAAAAGATCAAGATATAATCAGACTTCATGATGATGGCTGAAAAGACAACACCCTGTCATAAATGTATTCAGGAACATATTCCATTTCAATACATACAAGGTCATCTGTTCAGAATACAATTATTACTGCATTCACATGCACCATTCTCCTTGCGGGTGGCAGTTTAATTTTTTGTTGTTACTCCTTCTAAAAGGAGAATTTCTGTTGTTAATAAACTATTGTTAATAAATTATTAAATTATAAATGATTTAATTCAATCATTTGCTATAATAAAAAATAGGAACACAAATAGGCTTCAGATGTACAAGAAGGTTTTATAATTTCTGCAGTATATTATTTAAAAAAGAAAACATTTTTCAGCAAATTTTAATAGAGTTACTTTTTTACTTAAAATAGCTTCTCTTTAAATTCAAACCTTGATTTAATACTCAATTATCATGGGCTTATCTAAGCAGCTGGCTAAGGATCTGAAGATGAACCTAATTGTTGCCTACAAAGCTGGAGAATGCATTAACAGATATTAAAGTGCTCCCAACTTGCAATTTCCACTGTAAGAAATGTCATCAAGAAATGGCAGTTAACGGGAACTGAGGAAGTCAAGGAAAGATCAGGAAAACCAGGAAAAAACTCAGACAGAACTGCTTTATGCTGGTCAGGAAGGCAAAGCAAAACCTCCATATGACACCAAAGGATTTCCAGCAATGTTTATCTGATACATGACTGGTGGTGCACTGATCTACTGTCCATCACTATTTGGACAAACATGATCTACATGTAAGATCAGAAAGAAACCTCAACTGCAAACTCACCAAAAAAGGCAGCATCAGAGGTGTGCCTAGATAAGCCAAGGGCATTTTGTAAGCAAGTGCCAAAAAGGGGGCATTATTTAATGAAAAGACTGCTTTACCAACTGTTAAGATTCAGGTGAATCTTTTATACTTTGGCATTGTGTATAATTTAGCCAGGAGGGCTCAAACCTCTGAATACTGCCTTTTCAAAATGAAACTTGGACTGAATACATACACTTGATTACTGTATTCTGAATACATATTCCAAACACGTGTATTCTGTTTTATTTCAACTCTGAATCCAGGGCTCCCAAGTGATGCAACCAGATGTAAAACCAACCAAAGTATGTAAAAGGCCTACGTTCTCATTAGATTCACACTTATTAGTTCATTTGATGCAAGCCAGTCAAGTCTATTAGTTCACACATACAAAAGTCCTACAAGAAAATTTAGCTGTCCTATAACATCATAAACAGCCTCATTCAATGGAGGAATCAATCAGGTGTTAATTGTAATTGTGTTGGGAGAAAAATGACAAAACAGATTTTCAAGAAAACAGATTTTCAAGATCTCGTGTCTCACTATGGTTTATTTAATAGCAAAGTAACCTTTTGGTTTAATTAGCCTTTAATGATTGCATTTCCTTTAAATGATCAATTTTACACTGACCACTTACCCTTTTCCTCTTTGAAAGCTTCACACAGAAAGGCACACTCCTGTTGGATACTCCGCTCAAGACCCTTCTTTGCCTCGCCAAAGTGCCGCAGGTGGGTGATGAAAAACTTTCTCTGCACCTTCCACAGGTACCCATTACTCAAGGATAAAGCTTTTTAGCACAACAGAAAAATTGTAATAATAAGGCAATTCCACTGATTTCTGGATAATTCAATCACTGAGATGTAAACAAAGTAATTCTAAGGGGTTTCATGTGAAACAGTGCATTGTAGAGAAAATTAATGATTTGGACATCTTTACAGTGATGCTGATAAGAACCAGTGGTCACAATGTGTACAGCACATATGTAGTCATTCAATTTACTATTCAAAACCACCAGTGAACTTAAACATGTCTTCAGAGTTTTAATATGTAATGGGGGGTCTATTGTGCCTTACAACACCGTGCATATATCTCTCCATCATAATCATAAAACAATGGCTCCAGCAACAGTTATTATTCATAACCATTTTGTGTAGTAAGGTAGGAATTAAATGCTGCAGACGTTTGGTTCCTATCACTACCACTGTGAACAATTCTGACACTAGGTTTCTCTAGAATGAAGCATTTGACTCTGAATGACCTTATTTACTTCTTCTATAAAGTTTCTTAACAGTTAAAACCATGCAGAAACATTATAAAATAGGGTTACATTCCCCTTTAATCGAATGTTCTATTTTTAGTAGAAATACAGACAAATTCTTGCACTATTGGAAAGTTAGGGTTACAGTATCACACTTGGCTCTAATATTCTGACAGCCTTGATCAGCTTAATCAGATTTAGCTCTCTCTCTCCCTCTTTCTCTCAAACCCTCTCTCTCTCTCTCGTTCTCATCACTCACTCATCATCTAAGCCACTTATCCTCCTGAGTCATGGAGGGTGCTGGGCCTATCCCAGCTTCATTGGGCAGCAGGCGGGAGGGGCAGACACTCAGATATACACAGTGACACACTCACACTTAGGGGCAATTTGGTATCTCCAACTAGCCTGACTGCCGGTTCGATCTCCTGAGCCGTCAGGATGCGACTGAGGTGCCCTTGAGCAAGGCATCTAACCCCCAACTGCTCCCTGGGCGCTGTGGATAGGGCTGCCCACCACTCAGTGTGCATTCACTAATGTGTATGTGGTGTTTCACTGCATGGATGGGTTAGACTGCGGAGGTGAAATTTTCCCATTGTGGGACTAATAAGGGTCTCTTAATCTTAAAGTCAGCAACTAAACAGTAACTGTGCTTTAAAATGTGCAGAAATGTATTCTCAGAAGAAGATACAGAGTATTTTCACTTAGAAAATCTTGTCATTTGGCTCACATACTTTTGCGTACGACTGTATATACTGTATTTAGAGAACAGAACATAACATTCATTATAATACATTTTATATTATGATCGGACCCTCTCTGGAAGTCTTTAACTCTAAGGGAGAATTTATAAATCTTTGGCTCCTCACTCACTGTAAAGTGCACTGCATGGGTGGCTTCTACACACATATAGTGCTCTGAATGTTGGAGAGACGTGCAGCTAATGGCTGAATATGAACAACAACAACATATAAAGCAAAATGTAGGTGTAGAAGCCATCATTTCATTACTTACCTAGTGTACTATATAGAGAACAGGGAGCCATTTAGGATTCAGCCTTTAAAACCCATTTTAACTGTGAGAGGCATTCAGGTCCCTGGAAAGTGAGGAGAATACTTTGTATTCTAACTGAAACATGAGTCTGTCTTCATCAATATAATTTTCACTTTTACGTTTTTAAGATGTGGGATTTTTGCTTGTGATCTGACACAATTAATTGTATTAAAAGCACTAATACACTAATAATAACACAAACTTTGAGTGAGTGTTTGTTGTCTGATAATTTATTCCGTTGCTCTGGACTTTGACTTTGATATGACCAGGATGATTTAGAATACATGAGCTAGTAAGAGTTGTTTGCACTTACTATGTCCTTCATAGATCTTGTCAAACAGGGGGATAAGAGGACGGTCAGAAAAGCTGTCCTGCTGAGTGACAAGAGCCTCCTTCACCATTTTGTATCCACAAATGAACACTGTTTTCTCACTGCCAAATCTCAGGCTAAAAACATCCCCATACTTTTTGGAAAGCTGAAACACAATTGTACTTTCTGTTAAACGATTATCATATAAATACAAACAATGAAATCAAACCTACACTATAGCGTATCTCCATTGAGGCTGGATTGTGCTGATAACAGTAAAATACATTTATGTAGTTTAATTTACATAACATTATTTACTTATTAAACTATGATTTTCTAAGCATACAATCCTCTGCATGCTTTAAGAAATATTAATACTCTGAATTAATAACAAAACTGTAAAAAAGAAAAAAAAAAACCTTTCTCCTACCTTGTCAATGGTTTCATACTCAAGCCCAGTGAAGACATTTCCTACGAAAGGTAACCACCAGGGACCTGGTGGGAAATTTGGTGGGTTCTTGTTCCTGATTATGTCAATTAACAGAAAGAAAACAAAAAGAAATATCAGCCAGCTCTTTAAGTCAAAGTAGTCCAATAAGTACTGCAAGATCATGGCTGGAGTTGCCCAGTGGAATTTGTTCAAACTCCTTTGTCCGTTTGTGCTTATATAACTCTGGTGTCGAATTACTTGTTTAACATACTCGCCTGCATCACTTTTCTCAAAAATTATTTTCTCCTTCACAGCCGACACTTTTTCTTGTCTGATGGCGGATAGGAGGATACAAAGGACATTCCAGAACGTTTCTTTGCCATAATCATGATTCAGTTCTTCATTATGCCTTAAAACCACAAAACAGTTTATTAGAATTTTAATAGAGGAGGATTTTAACACTATCAAATAGGTTTTATATAATGGGAAAATCAGTATAATACACAGTGTAGTGTTGGAGTTACAGTGTCCTGAAAACATACTTACCATATTTATGCATATTTGTCAAATCTTCAAACAAGTTTACTATAAAACAAAGACAACCTGAGGTAAATCAAAACTTGTAATCATCACTGAAGGAAAAAAAAAAGTTATCCAACAGCACCTGGCCTTGTTTGAAAAAGTAATTTCCCCCTTAGTTACTCAATCAATGAATAAGCCAAATTTAGTTGATAATTAAGATCAGTTAAACTACACACACTTATGATTGATTACTGTCAATCCTGCTGAATCTAAACATATGCATGCATATATATATATATATATATACACTCACACACACACACACACACACACACACATTAGTTTGGAATTTTAATTAGTTTGGAAAGGGCAACAAAGGCATGTGGTCCAGTGAACCACAGTGAGAGCCACTATTTCCAAATGGAGAAAACATAGAACAGTGTTAAATCTTCCCGGAAGTGTTCGGCCTATCAAAATTATCAAGAACACAGTAATTACTCTTCCAGGAAGTCAGAAAAGGACCCAGACAAACAGGAACTGCAGACCTCGCCTAATTTAGAGAAGATCAGCAAGTTTATTTGTCATTTGCACAACATGTCAGGACATTTATGCATTGAAATGCATGTGGTGAGGCTCAGGTAATCACTCTACAGAAAATACATAAGTAAAAATAGAAATACAAGAAAAACAAACTGAAATATATTAAATATACACAAAATATAGAGACAATATGCATTAAAGTGACTTAAGTGACTCAGTGTTATTGTATTGTTATTTAAAGTGACTTAGTGTTATTGTCCATATCAGTGATAAGATATATAATAATACTGACAGACTGACTGTGTGAAATGGTAATTGGGGAAGAACCCACAGCTTCACTGCTTGTTCAGAAGCCTGACAGCCTGTGGGTAGAAATTGTTCATTAACCGGGTTGTTCTAGCCTGGACGCTGTGGAATCTCCTGCCTGATGGTGAACAGGCTGTGTGCTGGGTGACTGCTGGTGACTGCATTCATGATTCCACCACTGGAAAGAGACTTGGGCAAAAATGGCACCCATGGGAGTGTTCCAAGGCAAAAACACTGCTATTCAAGAATAAACATAAGGGCTCATCTCACATTTGCCAAAAAACACCTTGATGACCCCCAGGCCTTTTGGAAAAGTGTTCTGTGGACTGATGAGTCAAAAGTGGAGCTTTCTGGAGAACAGGGGTCCCATTACATCTGCCATAGAGCTAACACAGCATTCCACAGTGGTGGTAGTGCTAATTAAATGTCAGCTTAGATTATTTCACTATACAGATTCTCTGGAATAATGACTTAAGTTCTTCACACTGACTGTTCTGAACTTTTAGGGGCTCTACTTGGAGGCCACCTCTCACACAAATCACATTGTTTTGTATGTAAAAATTAAAATGAATACTCAAGAAATAAAGTTGAATGAATATTAAGGTTAAGAAAAAACAGCAAGTAAAAATATACACAAGGATTACATTAAAGGATTATTTTAAATTGCTGTATAAAAAAAATCTACATCATTTAAGCGCAGCAGCAGTCCTTTACATCATGTAAAAATGATGAATGGGCCAATAGAAATGCACCTTAATTATTTGGAATAAAATTACATTAACTCACATTGAAGGAAAAGGGTGTTTTTGACTTCTCCTTAAAGTTATTTGGATTTTGGAGATGTTTTTTCTTGTTTGGATAGTAATGATTTGTGAAAAAATGAATAAAACAAATAAATCCTACATGCTTTTGGGGCCCCCTGGTGGCAGGATGGCCCTGAGCCTCTGCTTATAAGGCTTACAGCAAGACGCGATGCCAGATAAGGGAATGTAACACCACCATCAGGCAAATCTACCACCAGTAACTTTTACTGAATATAAAAAGAGACTCAGCCAGCTGTTATCTACCCTTTCAGAGTGCACCAAATTGCTTAGATGGTCAGTGTAAAAGTGACCATTCAAACACTACATATTTTTCATGATACTTACACAATCAACTAAACAACTGTTACATATGGTACTATGCAAAAGTCAAAAGTGCTGGGCCCATGTGGTGTGGTGGTGTGTGGCCATGTACCTCCCAAATTTTGTAAGTTAGCGCTCACTGCACACGCGACGCTTCATTCAAAACGAATGAATTTGAGAGGAGGAGATTTGCTGAACAGGTTCACCTCTATAGACACTTGTTTTATACCTCTGTCATACAATATCACAGTGAATACCAGAACGATAGAGGTGCTAACTACAAATGATAATGTGTTCACTTCAGGTTCGCGCTCTGCCTGCGGAGTCTTGCGTAACACTCTGCTGCGAAAGTATAATTCAGGCCTAGAAAGTCCAATAACTGGAGTTCAAAAGTTCTAAAAATGTAACAGCTGTGTTGAAATATTTTGTGCTGTTCTGTTCAGAATATTATTGCATTTTTCTCACTTTTACAAAGTATGATTTTGCACAAAAGCTCCATAGCACCCCATTTATTTTTTCATTTTCAGAATCTTGTAGCGTTTGACAAACCCAGAAAACAACACTGAGTGGCAATTCTCCACACTACACATTCTCTGTGTAGCACCTATAGTAGCCTTGAAAATCATCCTTATCACAGACAGCATTGAATGTGTAACCCCCAACAAATGTAATTATCTGACAATCAGAAAATCTTCATTTTTTAAACTGACCCACCTATATAACTAATTATATTCAATTAAGTGCTTATGGGAGAACTGTAGGTCTTTTATGGCAAGTCATTTACTTCAGTGTTTATTGCTGAAATTAGTCTATTTTATCCATTCTGGTTATTGCAGCAACGGCAAACATATGGTTCAGATGATGTTGCCAGGTCCCACTGCATGATAGACAGATTCAACTGTATTGTCATTGAAGTGCAAATAGTAGTAATAGTGCAAAACAGAGAGTGCAAATGTGCAATAACAGGCATGAATGACGTATCTATGAAATATATAACTATATGAACAATATATACACACAATTACAAATATATCTATGAATGATAGATAGACAGACAGACAGACAGACAGACAGACAGAGACACACACACACACACACACACAAAATACTATAAACACAGTATGTTACATACTGTTAGAGTAAGCAGTTGTGTTGTATTCTATATACAGTGAACAGTCTTGTATGGAAATGCAAGGCATAATCAATAATAAAAGTATAAAAAAGTATTGTGTACAACATACAATATTACATGATTAGTGGAGTGGTGTGGAGTTCAGCAGGGTGATGCTGGAGGGAAAGAAGTTGAGCCTGAGCCGACTGGTTCTGCCAAGAGCCAGATTCCGCCAAAGGGGTCCATGCTGCCAAGGACCTCCCTACCATCTCCCATTGCCTATACAACACTGAACCAGTCCCCATACACAATTCATGATTTATCAGTAAAATATTAAATATCAAAGTTAGTAAAGATCATTATCCAAATATGTGAAATGGAATTTGGATAATTCAGCTCAGTATAGTAAACATGTTAAAGGTGTTTTTACATACAGTCATGTGCAACAGTTTGGGCACGCCTGGTCAAATGACACGTTTTGTTGATTTTGAAGTGAAAATAAGTTCACATTCTTTACAGAGAACACACTTTAATACACAATTACTGTTTAATTTTGTAAAGACAAATTAATTAGAGGATTTGAATTTCTCAAGGATGGTTGGACGACAAAGGTAAGAAAGATAGTAAAAAAGTAAGCTTATAAGGAAATTCAAAGCCAAACAGCTTAATATACAGTCGCCAGGTGGTTGTGAAATGTTTTTGGATAGTTAGCACCATATGTCCACCTAATGCTGGATGATGATAAAATGCAGTATCACGTACTATAACGCAGTATCCAATGATTAAGTATTAATAAGCATAATGAATATGTTCCTCCTCAGTACTCACACTCTAAATAACGCTAAATAAATATCATACAAACCTGTTGTGACTGGACTGTTCTCTTCTCTTAAAATGACAGAGAATCTTTTACAGTGTCACAGTAAGTCAGTATCACTGTTAGATGGTACTCAATAATTTGGTACACTGCAACAACCAAACTTGTTTAATTTCACTGTACATTCTTAAAACAGAGGTGTTGAAAACACATTCTGTCTTTAACTAGACACACTGGTGTGTTCAGTAGAGTTCCTTTTAAACAAAAATGTGTTAAAGTATTTCTATGTAATAATTATGATACATATTTTGGAAAATATATGTAAATGTGTTTCCATTGCATGTGTGTAGTTCAGAGACATACATGACCTAATACTGCACAATAATACAAATTTCCATTGCCATACCAAAAACCTAAGAACAGCATCCCCAGAGTGAGCCCAGATTACAAGACTACATTGTAAACGATGAACTTCGGATACAACTGTCTTTTACGTTGCAATCATTATGCAACTAATACGACTGAGGGTCAGGCTGAAAATGATTAACTGCACATGTCTGCACAGTGTTGTTTACGATGGAGTGTCCATAGCAATTCTAGGGGGGGGTAGTGGTAAATGACTTTGTAATATATGCTGCAGGACAAGGACATTTTTCATGCAGTCTTTGGGCTCAAAGTCAAATGAGAAAATAAGTTAACTAATTTTAGTGCACAAATTATTTCTTTCTATTCTGCACAAAATCTCTCTCAGAAAAAATGTTTCATTTTTGTATGTATTTTAGAGGCCTGTGTTATATGTTTGTTTTAAATGTCATATTTGAACTTGCTCCCTGTGGAGGATGTGTTCATCTATTTGCAATTAGAAAATCAACAAACTGTAGTTTTGCATAAGACTGCATATGTTACAGTTACAGAAAGAACCTCATATTTAATTCCTATTCTTCTACCTGTTTGTCTCTCTCTCTCTCTCTCTCTGCTTGACTGCAGTAAAACAGCTTGCGCATGTTTATGAGTTACACGTGCTCTGCTCTCAGACATGCACTGTTTGGTTAGCTGAGATACACGTTTGCACGTTGAACGACCTAAACTGAGTCACAGTGAGTCAGTAGGTAACGTTATCATGTGTTTACTTACAGTCACTCAGATCATGAATCATGAATCTACAGAAGTATTTCACAATGTCTGAACAGCCGCACACTGTATGGACTCTTCTATTGTTTTCTCTACCAGGACCATTTTCTCTCTCCTTTAAAATGATGGGCTTAAATCTAAAAGATCACTGGCCCAATTAGATTAACAATCTAATAACCTATCAGCTACTAGCTTCAGAGGCACGGCAACGTGATGGCCATTCAAATTTCAGTGGGGGTGGTACCATCCTGGCTGCCCTTAAATATGCCACTGGTTATTCACAGAGATGGACCGTTTTTTCTGTTAATAACTGAGGAATCAGCGTTGACAGTAAAAACACCTATGAAAGATGGCTTTAATGGATTTTCTCATGTTGTTTTCCACAACATGGTCAGATACACAGACTTTGCTCCTGTTTTTTGTTGTCTTTCTGGTTTTTGGCCAACTGAAGAACAGAAGGCCCAAGAATTTCCCTCCAGGTCCCACACCTTTACCCTTTCTTGGCAATTTCTTCAGTCTGGACCATAATCAGCTCCACATTCAGTTAACCAAGGTGAGCTGTACCTGATCTGCTAATCAAGGTGATATTTATTGTGAGTTTGATGGTCAGCAAATCTGAGAGCTGTGATGTACACTGTTCAACATTTCTAGGAATTTATCTAAGCACTAAATTTTAAAGACCCCAGAAATAACATGTCAGCATTGGATCTATTATGTAGTTTGAATGAGCATCATGAATACTTTCTTACTCTGCATGTGATCTCCTGGCCTCTACAGCTGTCCGATAAGTACGGTGACATCTATAGCTTGCAGCTGGGTGGAATACATTTTGTAGTGGTGAATTCCTATACTATGGTAAAGGAAGCTCTTGTTGATCAAGCAGAGACCTTCTCCGGCCGTCCACCCAACCCTGTCTTCCAGAAAATCAACAAGTGTCAAGGTAAGCATTTATCATGGAAATATGTATTAGTCTATTGCCTTATGAGTGTGTTGTATTCGTTCATTTTTGATTATGTTCTCTAAGTGGTTGTACTGCAAGAGATTTGGCATTAGTTGATTTTTTTATTATTATTAGTACAACTTACCTGGAAAATATGTATAACATTATCAAAAAATAATGTTTTAGCAATGCCATCAGCACAAATGTTGTGCTGACAAACCCTATTTGTTAAACTGCACTACAGGCCGGTGGGCTTGTCTATGTTTACACTGACCTCCAGTCATTTTATAAGACTCTCCTCTACACCACATACCTCCGCCCCTCATCTCCATCTGCTCAGCTAAGAACGTCAGGTTCTAGTACTGAGGGGAGCACAGGAGTTTGATGCATTCAACTAGCACTAAAAATATCATCCAAAGCATTACTTTACTAGGCTCTATGAGCAATAGATTTATGTACTTTATTCATTATATAATGTCACCTCTATATGTATCGCATAACATTACATACCTGTGAGGGTGTGTGAAAAGGTGTTTGTAGGCTTGTTTTCAGAATCCCCCTGGACTCTGGAGACACTTGAGCTAGGAGAGTACTTGGATAGTATGATTAGATGATTAGTCTCTCTAGATATATTACATATAATGGTCATCATAACTTGCAAGGTACAATAACGTAGCATCAGCACAGAAGATGCAGAAAACATTGCGCATATAGGCAAATGCTCTTTTATTGAACAGGCACTTTAACACAGCGAGAAAGCCCAGTGCGATCCTCATGAGAAACACAGGGAGGGAGTAATGTGGGAGGATATGACATCCGAGGAGGGGAGACACTCCCAACACAGTGGAACCCACCCTCCTCAGTTACAATTACTCTAATTAACCACAAACAACAACAATCAACAACAACAACCTCACCCTTTTAACTGGGAGTGTGGCACGCTCTGAGAGCCACTTCACACCTCCTAAGCGCCTCACACCCGTGTGGAGCCTGTAGCACAGGGGTGCACAACTCTGGTCCTAGAGGGCCAGTGTCCAGCACTTTTGGTGATTTACCCACTAAGACACACCTGTTTGCATTTATGTGTTAATTGGCAGGATTAGTGGGTATGTTTAAGTAGGGAAACCACCAAACTGTGCTGGACACTGGCCCTCCAGGACCAGAGTTGTGCACCCCTGCTGTAATGGATGCCATGACTTGTACTTTGCCAGGGGGAGAGCAGTGCTGTGGCCCACTCTTGATGCTTGATGCTAAATGAAATTGATGCTGGGAGCTGTCAGTTCTAAGGGCATGCTCTATGTTGTTGGGAGGTGGCTCCAAAGAGTAAATAAAAGTTTGTGTTTAGTTCTACACAGAGCTACTGAGAGTTACTGCTTGTCTTCAGTTTTGACTCATGCACTTGCAACATATTCCAATGTATTTTCCGAGCATCAATCTAACACCTTTGTTTTTTGCTGATTAGCCACTGATTATCTACTCTGCTAAACTGACTGCATTTTGTGAAACGCCCGATAACAGGTATAGCCTTTAATAATGGCTACAGCTGGAAGCAACAACGGCGTTTTACTCTCAGCACTCTCAGGAACTTTGGTTTGGGAAAAAGGAACCTGGAGTCCAGCATCACAGAGGAGTTCAACTTTCTTCACCAGGCCATCATCAATAAGAAAGGTAAAACTACTATTACAGTGGCAAAGGTGGTCCTCGTTATGGTCACCATCACTCTCATTCTTATCTGCAGAAGCGGGCGGAGTAGCCTATACCCATGCTCAAGAAAGAGTATTTTTACATAGTACTTTTTACATTTTATTGAAAGAATGACTTAAATAGAAGTATAAATACCTTTTGAAAAAAATTGAGAAGAAGAAAAAAGGTAAGCAGCTTTAAAACCTATGGAGTAACTTACAAAACTGCAGTGGAACCTTTTAGTACATACAGCATTTGTCAGCATAAGAACTGAAGATGGTTAAGCTCTTCTCTTCTCTTCTTCTCTTTTTGATGTACTTAGGGTCTAAAATAAAATGATAAACCTCAAGGTTAGCGATCTGACCAGTCACAAACCAATACAGTTAGGAATGACCAGTACTGATAACATTCAGTATCACAATACTTCAAGGTATTATGTTATCAGATGATGTATAGGTTTGTATTAATAAAGTTAATGTACTCACACCGGGCAGAAACCGCATTTCCAGAAAGGTAAATTATTTATTTTGTTCTTATGTATTTTAAACAGTAATTTCTTGCCAATTAATATTTTAAAAGTTACCTTTTTCCCCAAAAGTGCTTGCAAAGAAGTGTAAACCTATCAAAATTTCACTTGAGTACATGTATAGTGCCTTTTATCCTTACTGACCTTGAATTAACCTTGTGCCTTAATTCTCGTCTTTTTCCTTCCGTTTTCTTTAGGGGAACCTTTCGATCCTCACTTTGTTATCAACAATGCTGTCTCAAACATCATCTGTTCTCTAGTGTTTGGCAGAAGGTTTGAATATACAGACGAGAGGTTCCTGAACATGCTCGATCTGATGTCAAAATCCCTTAAACTGGAAGGATCACTGTGGGCACAGGTAACGACAGCATTCACACAAAATAATAAGCTTATATAAACAGGACTTGCTCCAGATGTGTTGAAACCTGGGTTATTGAGTTCCTGTCGCAATTAACTGTCACTCACATACAAGTCAGTATTCAACATTAATTTCATATCATGTTACAGACAACTGCCGTACAATCAACATACAGTAAATCTTAATTTTTCACAAGTGAAAGAGTTGGTTTGTCACAAGGTCTGAAGGTTTTCAGCTTTAAGTTACACTGTCAACGTAAATGAATGTGAAGGGAAATTATGAAACAGAAACACCAAAGCTGAGTAATAACCACACAAATCTAACTCTAACTGTTCGTTCTTCCATCTCAGCTTTACAACTCATTCCCTCGCTTTATGGACCTCGTCCCCGGACCCCATAAAACGATGTTCTCATATATTCAACAACTGTGTGTTTTTCTGAGAGAAGAGTTTGAAAAGCATCGTGCAGAATGGGACCCCTTGTCACCCAGGGATTTTATAGACTGCTACTTTAGTGAGATTGAGAAGGTACCTATGATTTCTCAACAATGTACATATTTTTAAGGACCAATTACATGGCTAGTTCAATCTTTAAAATCATGAGTGATTATGTTCATTATAATCCCACAATAACAAAGTGTTGTCTCTCCATGGCTTGAAGAGGAAAGATGATCAGGAGGCAGGATTTCATTCTGAGGGTTTGTGCTACACCGTACTGGACCTGTTTATGGCAGGGACTGAAACCACCTCAACCACTCTACTGTGGGCCTTCGTATATATGATGAAGTACCCTGAAATCCAAGGTAGGAAACCTCTCAGTCTCCATGTTCAATAAAGCAGGAGTCAACAGCTGGTGGAACACTTTATTCTCTTGTGCTCAATAAAGAATTCAGCTCAAATAATTCAAATCATTAATGTTAATAGTTTGCATAAGTCAAATATAGATTTAGGTATTTGCAAACATGTTTTTACTGTATACAGCTAAAATTTATTTCATCTGTTTAATTAAAACCGTGCTGCACTATATTAGGGCTCTTTGATTATTGGCAAAAATCATAATCATGATTATTTTTTGACAATATTGAAATCCTGGTTATTTGACACAATTACTCGTTGATTTGGAAACATTCATTTATTGAAGTTTGTAAAAAAGCTTTTCTTTTAACAGTGGATTTTCTTGAATGTTCAGTATAATTTAAATGAAAAGTAAATAAATGTCAAACAAATTAAAGAATCCAAAATATATACATGTACATTTATATTTAAATCATTCATCTAAAAACACTAAAATAATAAAAGTTAATGAAATCAAAACAAATATCAACTATATTGTAGTCCACAACCTACAGACATATATAATAATACTAATACTACTACTACTACTACTACTACTGCTAATAATAATAATAATAAATAAAAATAAATGAGACCAGAATAAGATGGGCTTTTAGGGAAGGCAACTTTATAACACGAGATGAAACGAGCATCATCATGATACGGAATGCAGCGCCATTTGCATCATTTTATATTGATTCGTTTGTTTTCATAATTTTTGAAAGCAAAAATTGAAATCATAATTGAAAATAAAATTTGATTAATCGCCCTGCCCTACACTGGATGTTCAAAAGTTTATAGACACCTGCTCGTCCAATGTTCCTCCTGAAAATACATTTTTTACCCCTTTGTTGTAGTAACAGCCTCTACTGTAAAGGCTTTACACTAGATGTTGCAACATTGCTGTGAGGATTTGATTGCATGATTTCAGGTAGTGGATGGTACAGGTACAGGTGTTGGATGATTAGTTCTGGATCAGCAATGCCACTCCAACTCATTCATTGTGCTCTCTTGGACTCCCAGCCACACATGGCTGTAGTGTCACTGGGGATTGAACTTGCAATCTCCTGATGACTCGGGAGCCCCCTTGCTTCCTGTAGTTAAACACATATTGTACTACTAGACTTAAGTTTAGACTAGAAACAAAAGTGTTAAGCTCTTGAAAGGGAAAATTGTCCTATCAGGATTTTTTCTCTCTGTGGTATCTAAATAGATATGGTGAAGCGTGCTCTCTTATTGGTTAGACCTTCAGGAACTGAACTGGAGGCATAACGTGTCAGATTAACCACTAACATACTGACAGTGGAATCAACCAGTCACATTTTAGTTTCCTTTTGTTGAGTCCAGTTTTACTCTAGGCCTTCTGGAAGTCCTGTGTACATCACTAACTGAATACGAGAGATAGTTTAACCAGGATTCAGGTAGGCTAAATCAGGCTTGAAAACAGTGGCAGCTCTATGACAGGGCCACTGTCAGAAAACAGGTTTATTTAACAGTTGTATTTATTAGGTTTTGCAAAGCTGACACTTGACAGGAACCCTGACTTAGTTTAACATGCCTTGTGATACAGGCCACTGACAAGAAACACAAAGGCTACATATACACAAGACTAACTAGACATGACTGGGAAAGACTTTCCTTTCCTTTCCTTTCCTTTCCTTTCCTTTCCTTTCCTTTCAAACACCCACCTGGGCTAAGTACCGTACCAGTCACCCCTCTACAAAGGTGTGACAAAGTGCTGCTATTTGCCACATCCTTAAGTAGAGGAGTCCACAGGTGTTCCAGGTTGGGCCTAATTAGCCCGAGGGCTTCTGGGAATTGGAGTTCCATGAACTTAAGGCACCTTGCTGCCGTCGCCCTCTGCTCGTTGCCGGCGACGCAGGCTGGGCCCTTACAAAAGGAGGCGAAACCTGGCTATTATGTCCATTTAATGGCGTGAGAACATCCAATGCAGGTGGAGAACCTGGAAAAACAGATTCAAAAACACACTCAAACTGGTCTTCATAACATGCCATATGACAAAGGTTGTTATGTTCTCTTTTCAGAAAAGGTGCAGGCAGAGATAGACAAAGTGATTGGACACTCACGCCGACCCAGCATGGCTGACAGACCCAACATGCCCTACACTGATGCAGTCATTCATGAGATCCAGAGGATGGGCAACATTGTTCCTCTGAATGTTCCAAGAATAACCAATAAGCACACAACACTGGGGGGATATTATATGCCAAAAGTAAGAAACAGTCAATACACCCTTTGTTTAATTTCTGTATTTCCATAATTGAAAGTACATCCAGTATTTTTTTTTTACAAATCATGAACATAGAAGCTGTTTATGGTAGATACAGATAATTATTTACAGTGCAAAATCAGAGACCACCCTTCATTTATTTCATTTCCAGTCAAAAGAAACATTAGGTCTAAGTTACTTATTTTTAAGTGATATTTCTGAGGACATCCGATATAAAGTAATACGCTCCATAAGTAAAGGGAAGATTAAAGGAAAATTATTGAAAAAAGTAAAGATTGGAGCTCAAAAAATTATGGAAAGATATAGCAAAAATGGCTCTCCAGACCTCAACATCACTGAAAGTGGTTTGGAATTATTTGGATCATGAGAAGTACAAAATGCAACCAACCTCTTAGTCTGAACTTTGCAGGTATGAGAAGCTGAAAGAAAAGAACGAAATAGAACAGAAGCTGTAAAAAAGTGTGAAGTGCAAAGTGTGGCCACACTCTAAAGTCTAGTTAGATGCTGGGGCTTTTGTGTAATTTTTTGTTGCACATGTTTGGGTTTTTGTTTTTTTTCCCTTAACATTGGTAAATGAATAACTTGTACTTAATGGCCACTTTGACTGGAAATTAAATGAAGGGCGGTCTCTGACTTTTGCACAGTACTGTGTGGATTCATGGAGGGAAACATGTAGTTAAGTTAAAAGTTAACTTTTTGCTTCTTGAAGTTCTGGCATCTCATACTGACACCAAGCATACTGAAAAAGGGGCCCTCAGTTCTTGTCCTGGAGCGCTTATGTCCAGAAACACACCTGATTCAACTCATCAGTTAATTACGGGGTTTAGTAGGTGGGTTGGAGCAGTGAAACCACCAAACTGTGCTGGATGCCAGGCCTCTGAGACCAGCGCCCTCCTGATAAATACATTACTTTTTCTTTAACAGGGTACGTTGGTCATCCCCAACCTGACCTCAGTGCTGTTCGATGAGACCTGGTGGAAGTCTCCTCATTCGTTTGACCCTCAGAACTTTCTCAACACTCAGGGAGAGTTCATCAAACCTGACGCTTTCCTTCCCTTCTCAGCTGGTAAGTGGATTACAGGTTTTTCAGTATGATTATGAATGAGAGGTGCCATGCTGTGTTGCATGAGAAGCACAGCATTGCACGCCTGAGAAAAAAAAACTATTGATACTGTAGTTACTAGGTATCTATAGGATACTAAAGGTACTAGGTACATATAGGATACTAAGGGTACTAGGTCTACTTTATGATTGGCAGGCTTTATTTGACTTGCAGTTAGATAAGAGTCACTTGCTGAGCGCTACCCAAACAGCCAGGATTGACATCATATCAAATTTGTGTCTGAATGACTGAATGTCGATGGTCATTTTCTCCTTACAGGTAAAAGAGTTTGCCCTGGTGAGTCACTTGCTCGCATGGAGTTGTTTATTTTCTTCACTTCTCTCCTGCAAGCCTTCACTCTGTCCTCTCCAGCGGGAACCAAACCTAGTTTGGACTTTGAATTTGGTGTGACACTCTGTCCAAAGCCTTTTAGAATCAAGGCTAGTCCCCGGATCCAGTCACTTTCTCAAAAGGACTAAAGACCCACTGATTCAGTGAGTCAAAAAAAAGGGAAGTGTCTCTTAAAACAGTCACTCTTGTTACATTATATATGTTTCATTTCATCTTTGTATATCACTGCCTGTTGCTGGTGGAATATGTTTACCTTTTATTGAATCTTCTCATTTCAGGCAGGCAAAATTGACTGTTAACTTGTCTCTTTTTAACTTTTTAAGCTGTCTGTCATAGTTTCCACAAACAACATCCAGTTTTCTAGAATACAGTGCAAAAAAGAGTGGCAAGTGAAATTATCTTAAATCTAGATGTAAGCAATTATTTACATTATTAACCCTCTACATATTTTCTACATTATTAACCCTCTGCAAGTGAAGAAATTATCTTAAATTTATATAAGAAATATATATAGACAAGCAAAACAAGTACAGTTATATGCCAATATTTTGAGAATTTCATTTGATAAAGTCACAAGTAAAACTTCTAGAAACAAGCTAAACAATCTCCAATAAGATTATAATAATCTACAATAAACAGTCTCAAAATGTGAGAAATATTAGATACGTCAACTAGATTTAAGATAATTTCACTCTCCAAGACATTTTTTGCAGTGTAGTAATAGTCAGCTCACAAAAAATATTGTAACCAAATAATCTATGGATGATTTTTTTGTCATTGTTGATCTGTGACCAAAGGAGCTTTGTGCTATGCAGGGGATGTGCCAATACAGGAATTGGTGGCCAATGCTGAAAATTTTCATGTACATTTCTACTATAGCCGATATCAATGCTGATAAATGATATGCAGAAATTGGGTCTGGATCAACCTGGATTAGCATTATGAATGTACATTTTTTTGTACAGAGTTACAAATACAGTAAATCTAATAAAATGCAGAACCTTTGGCACAGTAGCCCAGCATCACCTGTACATTCTGCTGTTCTGGAGCTCTCTTTTGTGGATGAATGGATGCAAATTTGTATTTTTGCTTGTAACGCTGAACTGAAGGAATGGCTGACTCTGGCTACTCCAATTACAACTGATGTGCCGGATTCAGGAGCGCTAGCCCACCACAGGTGATTGGTCAGAATCACAAGTCCAAATATAAGCTTGATCCCTTTATTGAAGAGTTTGCCACTACCGCACAACTTGAACAGGGAAACTTCTGAACTCGTACAATGAAATAATAAAATGTGTGTGGTTTCCTATAAAGCAATAGGAAACTTATACAATAATAAACATTAGGGAATTAACATGAAGTACAACAATATGTGTCAATACTTAGTTTAACCAGTAGATGGCTCTCGAACCTCATATAGCACCATAAGATAGAACAACAACCCAGGCAATTGCAGATATACAGAAACACAAAATTCTCAGTACCCACAACATAAACTAACGGCAATTTAGGACAATGCTCCTTCACAATATGGACTTGAGCTCTGTTATTTACAGGATTCAACAAGTCAATCAGATAACAAACACGTGCACACATTAATGGATACATAGATATGTAAACACATATTCGGTTGCCCAGACTAACTAACTCACTTGCCCATTAACTAATAGTTGACAATATGTCAGATGGACTCGAACTCGATGATTAGAGTTATTGCTCTATCATTTAGCTGGCTATCATTTAGCTGACCAGGCTTAGGCATGGGTTATTTCAGTGATGTCGTAGCTACACTGTATGTCCAAAAGCCCCTTCTAATTAGTAAATTCTGCTACTTTAAGGTGCTCCTATTGACACAAGCGTTCAATTGCACACACACAGCTTGTATAACCTCCAAAGAAAAGCATTACCAATAGGATGGGACACTCTACAGCAGCTGCACATGAGCCTAAGGTCACCATGCCAAATGCCTGTAAAGTCCCCCAGCATTGGGCTGTGGAGCAGTGGAACTGTGTTCTCTGGAGCGATGGAGCTGCATTTGGGATGAGTTGGAGTGGAGTTTGTGATCCAGAACTAATCATCCAACATCAGTACCTGACATCACTAATGCTCTTGTGCATGCAATCAAATCCTTACAGCAATTTTTCAAGATTTAGTGTAAAGTACTTCCAGAAGAGTAGAGGCTGTTACTGCAGCAAAAGGAGTCAATAATACACTTTTAATAAAAAAAAAAATTAATACCCTTGATTTCAGAGAAAATATGGATGTGCACCTGTCCACTAACTTTTGGACACATAACAATTCATCCTTATACTCACTGTCAAATAAATATTTGAATCAGCACTCTGTCATTCCATGAATAGTTTCTTTACAATTTTGTTGTTGTTGCTATGGGAAACCACCCGTCTCATTCTCACTGTGATTGATCAACTGTAAAAAAAAAAAACGGACATCACTTGGCGACCGTCTGAAAAGTTAAACATGACCATTTCATAAACTCATTTTTAATCTACACAGCTTAAAAACCACTTAATGAAACTGAAAGTTAACAATAGACACAACTTGTTCCTTTCGTAGTAAATACTCGCAGTAAAATAGTTATTCACTTATTTTAGCATTCTGAAAAATCTTCTACCATATTATTTGCTTTGACAGATATACTCATGTCTATATGATTAATCTTATACTTTAAAGGTAATTTGCAAACATTTTTCAAATGTTCTGCATTATTCAGTCACTGAGGTGTGAACAAAGTCAATCAGAATGGTTTAATGTGAAATGATGCATTGTAGATGAACATGCAGACTCAGATTTGCTTACAGTGGTGGTGATAGGAACCAGGGGTCACAATGTCTACAACGCAAATACAGTGAGAGTAGTACGTGAAACAGTAAGACAGTAAGTGAAAAAAGAGACAGTAAGTGAAACTACGTGTCTTCTGAGTTTGGAGGTTTTACATTTGATGTTGATAATGGAAAAATAATGGTAAATCTGGAAAAATATATGTTTCTGTGGATATAATTTTGCATTACAACACCCTGCATTTACCACTTTCACCCAAAAGCTTATTAATTCAGCCCTTTTGTAAACAGACAGCAAGTTGTAAAGCAGGTGTGGACTTCAGTGTATTTATGTAGCATATTTATCCAATACACAGGTGTAAACCTCTAGAAGCATTAACCTTATATTCACAGCACTACTGTATAAATTCACTGAGACAAGTCTGCATAATTTATCTGTCCCTCATGCAAAATTGTACATCTGTGTCATCTGCACTGGACTTTATTACTGCTTATTCTGCACTGGTAATGCTCTTTTGAACAATACTGTTCTGCATCAGGTACTTAATTACTGTGCATCAACACTGCAACTGTAAACTACCTCATCTGTGTAACTGTGACTGTAACAGTAACTATAACTAATTGTAATCTATTCTTCAGCCATATATATATATATATATATATATATATATATATATATATATATATATATATATATACACATACATACACACCGATCAGGCATAACATTATGACCACCTCCTTGTTTCTACACTCATTGTCCATTTTATCAGCTCCACTTACTATATAGGTGCACTTTGTAGTTCTACAATTACAGACTGTAGTCCATCTGTTTCTCTGCATACTTTATTAGCCCCCTTTTACCCTGTTCTTCAGTGGTCAGGACCCCCATGGACCCCCACAGAGCAGGTCCTATTTGGGTGGTGGATCATTCTCAGCACTGCAGTGACACTGACGTGGTGGTGGTGCTGTGTTAGTGTGTGTTGTGCTGGTCTGAGTTGATCAGACACAGCAGTGCTGCTGGAGTATTTAAACACCTCAGTGTCACTGCTGGACTGAGAATAGTCCACCAACCAAAAATATCCAGCCGACAGCGTCCTGTGGGCAGCGTCCTGTGACCACTGATGAAGGACTAGAGGATGACCAACACAAACTGTGCAGCAGCAGATGAGCTATCGTCTCTGACTTTACATCTACAAGGTGGACTGACAAGGTGTTTGACAAGTGGACAGTCAGTGTTTAAAAACTCCAGCAGCACTGCTGTGTCTGATCCACTCGCACCAGCACAACACACTAACACACCACCATCACATTTCTTTGGCACTTTTCCCACCTCTTTGTTTACTGATATGAAAAGAGCTTTAATGTGCGCTGCCTTTCCACGGATAAACACGGTAATATCGTTCATATCTAAAGCCAGGTCATCTAATGTCAGCCGCAGCTTCCGCGCACACTGTGTTTATTTACAAGCCTGATCTTTGTTCCACTGACAGACTCAGAGGGTCCGTCATGGCGGTCACTCAGCTGTTAGACCTGCTCTTGTGGATCGACACGAAGAGCCTGTTAGTGTTCTCCTGTGTCTTTTTACTTCTCTTCGACTACGTGAGGAATAAAGCGCCGAAGGACTTCCCTCCCGGACCGCTGTGTCTGCCTTTCATAGGAAACGTTCCTCAATTCAATTTCGAGAAGTTTCACATTCAGCTGTCTGAGGTAAGTTAATGCTTTAATCTATAGCCTGACAACAATGTCGGCTAGTCTGTGTAACACGGTGTCATTTAACGCGCATTTAGCTCAGATATCACTTCAGTTAGACCAGTTAGGGGTGACATTTTGTATGTTTTCACTGCTGAAGCAGCCGCTTGATGCTGAGCTGCACTGACATTTCTGTCTTTTTTGTTTTTAAACTAAAGCGACTGGAATACGAAGCTGAGTTTGGCTTCCTATTCGACAGCTACTTGTTCGAATTTTCCCGTTCCACCTTAAATGGTGCAGCAGTTCGATTCTGGCGCGGGTGGTGAAGGCAACAGAACGTAACTGCTGCACCATTTAAGGTGGAACGGGAAAATTCGATTTAAAGCCTGGCAAATAGGAAACCAACTTCAGCCCCGTCACTGAAATTCGATTAGTAACACGTTTTTCTGCGTTCAAATGGCACTTTTCTGAAAGTAGGCTAGTTTTAAAGTGAGGGGTTTTCTGTGCAGTGAGCGCTTGAGTATGCGTCACAAAAACTACAATACCCATGAGGCGTTGCATCCACAACTCTCATGAGGCAGAGATCAGCTGGCAACACAACAGCCAGAGGAGGGAGAGTTTATAAAGGCACCGCTAAGAGAGGATTAAATCCTTCAAAAGAGAGTATTACACAAACATTACAACCGAGAAATTAGCCCTTTGTAAGCAGAAGAATGTTATGTCTTGTGCTTGTTGTAGTTTCTGGAACATTTGATGCAGTTTCTTGTCTGTCTTTTCCCAACATTTCTCTGCATGTTGTGTTATGTGTCCTGCTCTAATAGACCCAGTTTCCCTCAGGAAGGCCTCTTAACCTCTGTGTTAGTTCAGTGTTAGTTCAGTGTTCAGTAAATTGTAGGACTCATGAACTCACTTTATGGACAGTTAACTTCATCTTTTTTTGTGAAACGATGAGTGAAGGAAAAAAGTGCATGTGACCTCAAGAGTGCTTCTCGATTTTATGGTGATTCATTTGTAATGTGTTCTCACCATTTTCAGTATGCCAAAAAATATGGGAGTGTTTTCAGTATTCAGATGTTTGGACCGAGGCTTGTTGTGCTGAATGGATACGAGGTAGTGAAAAAGGTGTATGTTGACCAAGGGGAGGACTATGCTGATCGCCCAGATGTCCCTATGCTTCGTGATACTGTCGGAGATAAAGGTAAGACTAATGAACTAAGTCAATCAGTTGTAATATGTCCTTTAATCTCCCCGTGCTGATACACTGTAGCCCAGAGAAAAAATTTATTGCTGAAAAGTTGCTCTTTGATGGCTCAGGAGACGTAAAGGTGATTCCTCTAAAAGTCCTTAGGAGAAATAGCATTAGACAACAAGGAGAGATGAGACACAGGGGAGATAAGGATGAAATGAGAGTTAAAGTTGCAGATAAACAAAGTGTTATTATTGTTTTGGCAAATCTGAGCACAATGTGTGACCTTACTGGAATCTCAGCTGAATCTCGAGGAGACGTAAGATTACTGGGCACTTGTGTAATAAATGTCTGAGCAGCAGGAGACTGAAGCAAAAGTCTCCTTTGTTTTTCCATCTGATCTCATTGTGTTCTGGGAGAATCTACAGAGATATTGAGGTTTCTTTTTTGAGTTTTCTTTCCTAGAGTGTTTATTGTACTCAGGTTTGTTATTTACTGTTTACCTTTGTGACATATTGTTTGATGATTAATCTCCAAAATGGTTTACAGGAGAAGGAAAAAACATACTTTAATGTACATCAGAAGAACCAGACTTTTTTCCAAGTAATTTTGGTCCATTTATCATGAAATTTACACACAATGTAAAGGGCAACAGACAAGCATGCATTATGTTATGCATTAGCATAGCATAACAAGAAAAAACAATTGGGAGGCAAAACTTGACTGAAAATTGTTTGACAAACAGGAGTTGTTGCTTCCAATGGATATGCATGGAAGCAGCAGAGGAGGTTTGCACTCTCAACACTTCGGCACTTTGGACTGGGAAAGAAAAGCCTGGAGCCCTCCATCCATCTGGAATGCCGTTACCTGACTGAAGCTGTATCAAATGAACAAGGTAACAACAGCTATTTAAAACTTATAAAAATGAGTTATTTCAGACTTTATAAAAGTAAGTTGTTCGTATACTGTAAACCAATTCAGAGTTATTTTAAAGAGTGTATTGTGTTCCACAGTCAGCAACCACGTGGGTCTTTAATACTCAGTTGACTGTAATGCACACACACACAGGCTTTTTTCAGTAATGATAATCAGATATAAGTGACTGCAGGTAACGAGGTCTTGACCTCGGAGTAAGGAAGTTTCAAGGTCACATACAATTCAAAGTATTGTGACTGTCCACGTCTCAATATTTTTTTTCCAGTTTTTATTGTTCTACATCACAAACACAGCAGCTGTTCTTTATAGTGCATGAAAAGTCCATGATGAAGGGACCAGTAGAAATGCTACAGAATTACATGAAATAAAATCTCTTTACGTTAACATACATTTCAAGTTTAGAACATTATTGCTTTCTCCTGTAAAATTACTTGAAAACATTATTTGTTACTTGGTTTTTTTTTCTGGTGTATTTTCATTACTCTACATTTTCCACATGTGTAACACAAACATATTCCTTGCACTTAGCTAGTTGGTGAATCCTACTTGCACCAAAACAAAACAGAGTCTGAAATTATTTTGTGTGTTTGCAGCACATGTATATCTAGCAAACAAGGACCCTGCAGACCCTGTGCAAATCAGTTGTGGGCTCAGGCCTCATGTGGATAGGCCACAGGGAGCTTGAACTTTTGCACAGAGAGTGTCTACTTTTGTTGGAAAAAACAAAAACCGGGCCTACAATAAATCAATGTCTGTAATTCCAGATACACCATGTTTATGACATATTTATTTTATGCAGTTAAAAAGAATAATTTCACAACAAAGAAGTGTCTTTGGTCTCTACTATCACACAGTATCTTGCAGATTCAAGTAACTCCCTGGGTACACAGCTAATCAAAAGCTCACTGAATAAACAAGAACCACGCTAAATCATACTGTTGGCCAAATTTAGGGTGACCATAGTGGGCCTCATCTGGGTTTTTTTTATAAATGTTCACATATATTAATCATGTTGTACGAATTGACTGGAACTGTCATATTAACATTGAAAGCTGGTTAATTATTAGAGGTCAGTGAACTAGAAATAGCATTACCAGCTTTACAATCAATGTTGTTTCTTTTCCAGGACGGCCATTTAACCCTCGGGCTCTGTTGAACAGTGCTGTCTCCAATGTGATCTCTGTCCTTGTGTTTGGCGATCGGTTTGAGTACAGTGACAGCGAGTTTCAAATATTGCTGAAGACGATTAACGAAGTTGTGCTTCTTGAAGGAGGCATTTGGGGTCAGGTATATGCACTCACATGGCAACCAAGAGGTAGTTTGTGCACCAAGCATTATTATCAGGTCACGTTAAAGGACTTAATTTTTTATTTCCTTTCACTGTAGTGAAAATTTGTTAAGATAAATGTTCAGGGCAAAATTAATATTCTTGCCATTGAACTGAGTAAATGCTTTTTGTGTACTCAGTACCTCAAAACAGTTGCCAGGCATCAATGGGGCAGTGATTAAGCAGTAAAGAAGTGTGCTTCACAAGGCCGATACTTGTCTCCTTTTGTTTCCAGTTGTATAACATGCTCCCATGGCTCATGCGCAGAGCTCCTGGACCTCACCAAAAAATATTCACTTTGTGGAAGAGGTTGTTTGACTTTGCCCGTCGTAAAATAGAAGAGCACAGTGTGAACTATGACCCCTCAAACCCGCGAGACTATATTGACTGCTACCTCGTTGAGATGGAAAAAGTAAGTATCATTCTAAGGACTGGTGCTGTTGCAATTAAAAAAAAAACAATAAATTAGACTTGGGCTGGTATACAGCGATGTTCTGCTCCTGAAACATCATCTTGGCTATTTTTGGAGGGAAACATTATCACATATCTAAGAAACTAATCCTAGATCTGTGTTCCTGCAATGAGTTGCTTTGTCAATATTAACCCAGGGCCATTGCTCATAAACCATCTGAGATTAAAATGCTGATCGTGGGTCATAAATGGAATAAAATGCAATGAAACATGATCGTAATCTGATTCTTTGCTGACTCTTTTTATAAGATTAAAATGGCCAAGGCACACATTAACTGTAAAAAACAAATTTAGTTTATATAGTTTTACTAGTCTTACACTACAGAGGCATCGCATCCATTTAAGCAATTAAAGCGGTTCATAATATACTAACTAGCTAAATGAATAATTAAATACATAAATTTTAGAATTATAATACATCCATAATATTGTGTCTCCATTTAAAAAATTACTTAAATCTTAGAATCCTAGGCTTACTACATACTAAAGCTTATAAATTAGTATATACAGGGACTTCAGTGCAGTCTGGCTGAGCTATTCTTCTCAAATCTAAAGAAGATTTCCAGTGGTGATTGAACATTGGCACTGCAATTTAGTCTAAGATTAGGCTTAATCCATGTCTGGAAACCAGCCCTATATGTCCAAAGGTTTGCAGTACACCTCATTCTAATTAGATTCAATTCATTCACAGCTTTTTAACATGTTCTCTGCAGTGGAAAGATGACGAGGCGGCTGGTTTCGATATGGAAAACTTGTGCTCTTGCACATTGGATCTCTTCGTGGCTGGGACTGAGACCACAGCCACAACTTTGTCCTGGGGTCTGCTGTACATGATCAAATATCCTGAAATACAGGGTCAGTGCAAAATAATTTGTCTAGCCATCTACTCTAATATTCATTGTGTTCATATCTAAGCTCATATTAAGCTTCATATTTCTGTTCATATATAAGCTCTTCTGGTTAGGGAAACACTCCTCACCTGTTTACAGATAAAGTCTTTTTTTGGGTCATGCAGTGCTTTGCAAACAGCTTATATCTTGTAAATTTAGCCAAAGTTCAGGCTGAGATTGACCGGGTGGTGGGGTCTTCACGACAGCCATCTGTGATGGACAGAGAGAACCTCCACTACACAAACGCTGTTATCCATGAGATCCAGAGGATGGGAAACATCCTTCCACTCAACGTGGTCCGGGCTGCCACAAAAGACACCCAGATAGAAGAATACTCAATCCCAAAAGTGAGTTTGATCAGATGTTATCTATATGCATACACACTAGGGGCCAACTGATAAGAGCATTTTGTGGCCAGTACTGATACTGATACTGATTTAATGGGGCCGAAAATTCCAATAAACAATGATATCAGCTGATATGACTTAATATTTAAATTTTGTCATTTAATTTTGGAACTGAGTAGTTTTAGTTAAGCCATGCTGTACTGACTGATATGATGGTCAGTTCTCAGCAGAACAGCAGAATCTCATAGTCTTAAATAATATAATATTGTAGCACTTGTTAGTGTTAATTACCTCTTATTTTTCATTACCTGTCTTCACTGAAAATGGCTTTTTTTGTTATTCTCATGCTAAAAGTTAGATTTGGATACATTTTACATGTTTGTTTTCTTTGAACCATAATGGTTTGAAATTCAAATGTACCTGTTCAGTCTGCGTTGCTGTCAAAGTGAAACAGGGGGTCATTATTCATTTTCGCTGATACTGATATGGACCAATATCAGTTAATACAAATCGTATAACATCAATTGATGTAAATCAGTATCAATATATCGGTCAGGCTCTGTTGCTCTAATGCAAGACTGTATTCAAAAGAAGTTTCAGTTCATTCAGTGTTGAACAAAGCTGTAATAATTCATGTGACAGTTATCAATGATGGTGTCCTTTTTTCTGCAGGGCACAATGGTGGTTGGCAGCTTGACATCTGTTCTGTTTGATGAAACGGAGTGGGAGACACCTCGGTCCTTTAATCCAGGCCATTTCCTGGATGCTAATGGAAACTTTAAGAGGAGAGATGCCTTCATTCCTTTTTCTGCAGGTGCAGTAGATTTTCTTTTATATTCATGCTCTTGTTGTATTGCTACAGTTTGAAATAAAAGAAAATTTGAGTTATTTAGCCTTACAGAATTAGGATGAAAGCCCTTCTTCATTTAGCTAGTGGTGGTGTAGTACTCAAGACTGTTAATTAAGGACTTTGGTCTTGTCTTGCTCTCTACGTCATTTGGACTCAGTCTTGTCACTGTCTCTGGGTAAGGTGAACCTGACATTATTCTCAAGACTAAAAAGTCTTGGTTACCAAGAGAGGAGAGAGTATGTGGTCACTGCAGGACAGGTGAGGTAGAGACAGAGGCAGGCTTCCTGAAACTGCCCGATTTCAGTAACCTTCGCACTTTCGCTATTGACAGTTCTTAAGGTTACACACTAATTATTAGACTTCGGAACACATTTCCTTCAAAACAGTGGGATCTAATTGCTCACCATGCAGGGTTGCCATCTCACTTCCTGCTCTGAAATGCAGGGGTGTGGCTCAAATGAGGCACTGCCTATAGACTAAAACTCTGTGGTTCAGTAAGGACATGAAAACGTGGGATAGCAACACACACGCCCACACACATATATATATTAGTGTGTGTGTGTGGGCGTGTGTTGCTATCCCACGTTTTCATGTACATATATTCTTTCATGTGTGTATGTATATATATATGTGTATATATATATATATATATATATATATATATATATATATATATATATATATATATATATATATATATATATATAATCAGTACCCTATAAATGATGGTTTTGTATATATTCAGCTTATTACCATCTCACTGAATAGAGCATAGCTTAATTCTTATGAAACAATAATAATAATACTTAATTGTTTTTAAATAGATTTTTTTAAAACTCTGGAACTGTAGTTAGAACTAATTTGGTAGAACGGTCCATATATACATGACCAAAATACATTGCCTGTGACTGTGTTCTTAAATGTTTGAATGATTATGAAGAAATTGGTTATAATTGTGTTATATGAACACAAAGTTTGCCAACTTTGAATAAAGAGTTAAGTAAGTAAACTCGGTAAACTGTGGTCATAGACTGTTGGTTTAGAAACATTTCGCTGGAACCCAGAAGTTCATGGAAAATGTGTTAATGTGTTCCATCCATTGCATTATTATTTTTACTATAACAGTATTTTTTGAAGTAGCTGTTGTTAATGATGCTGTAAATTATATTTTTTCCAGGAAAGAGGGTGTGTCTAGGTGAGCAGCTGGCTCGTATGGAGCTCTTCCTGTTCTTCACCGCTCTGCTTCAGCGCTTCACTTTCAGACCACCAGAGGGTGTCGAGCCCCTTCTGGAGTACATATTAGGGGCCACACACAGCCCTAAACCATACCAGCTCTGTGCCTTTCCACGCTGAGATATTGAACTTACATGCACATAATTGAAAAGAAGGATTTTCTTTTTTTGTTTTCTTTTTAAAGGATTTTGATGATTTTTTGTAGCATGCTTGTTTTACATGGGCCTAAGGTGCTGTTATCTTTATCAATCACTGCAGCTCTGTAACTGCAGAAATTACATCATCCTTAGACTTGCTTAGCATAGCTTTGCATAGTCACTGCATAGCTTAGTCGCTGATAAATCTGTAGCTTAAAACATGAGACAGTTGTTTTCCTTAAGTAAAAACAGATATGACAAGTCATCCCTATCATATATAGATCTGTGTCTTTCCATGTCTGGGGTTTCATGTTGGATAGTATCATAATAGAGGCACCATGATATTTTGATAATTACCAGATATTTTGATATCTGCTGATTCCGTTTATTTACTTCCTATCTGCTATGGGGAGCATAAGATGTAGCAATAGATATATATCAATGAAACTTGTCAGGATATGCATTTGACATAAATTAGCACTAAGTTTTTTTGAAAGCTTTTGTAAATAATTTTGGGAGATCTGTGGGAGAAAGCCACAGATCAGCATTTACATGTATCACAATAAAAATAAAGAGTGAAAGTATTGAGTAAACATTGTGTTGAATTGTGTTGCACCGAAAATAGTAGACAGTAGTTAAAAATTCCACCAATTGTTCAAACTTTGTACATCAATCAATAAGATGTACACAAAGCCATTCAGAGTGGTTTGATATGAAATGGTTTATTGTAGAGAAACGTACTGACTCAGATTTCCTTACAGTGGTGGTGATAGGAACCAGGGGTCACAATGTCTAGAACTCAAATATAGCCATTTTATTTACTATCCAAAACAATCAGTGGACCTGCATGTGTGTTTTCACATGTAACGATTGTGAAACAGTGGTAAATGTTTTTTTTTTAACAACCTGCATGTACCTCAACACCCTTTGTGTCAGGCCCGTGACACAAGTTATTACTTATTACGTTATTACTTGTTAGTACTTATTCGGCCCATGAAATTATTTTAATTTTCTATTCTTATTAGCCCGTTTCACCCTGAAATGCACAATAGTTCCCAGCATGCACTGCAATGCCCCGAACAACAATCTATGATCCAGTGGTTACACAAAATGAAAAGATGCCTGGTGTCTAGTTCAAGCAAATAGGCAGTTTTTTAAAAAAACAGTTGCAGTTTTGGCATATTTTGAATAAACAGTGGCCTGTTCAGGTCATGGCAAAATGTTAAGTAAAAATCAAAATTAAAAACAGCTGGCTGACGGATTTGCTGCATTTTTTTTAATATGGCCCTATTAGTGGTTGAGTTTCACACTCTGCTCTACACCATGAACTGAATTTAAAAAATCTGCTTTAGGCCAAAAGCTTGTCTCAAAACTATCATAAAGCAAACGAACAGGCTTCAGGCAGCGTTGTATCCTTTTGTGTGATAACTTTCTGCAATGTAGCTTTTAGAGGCTTTAAATTCTTTAGACGCCTGGTTCCTATCACTATCACTGTGAACAATGCTGGCTGGTTAAGTTTCTTAAGAAAGGCACATTTTCACATCAAACCACCCTGTATGACTGTTTACCACTTAGCAATTTAATTAGGTAGAAATTGTGAAAAATCAGTGGCATTCCCCTTCAATAATGTCAATGTTCAAGTATGTGTCACCTCATAAATTGAGTAGGACAAGGAGTATTTACTGTCGGTGTTTTGGAGGACTGGATTATCTCCAGCTTTTCCACTCGTGTGTGCTTTGGTCAGTTGACACACTTGGAGCTGATTTCCCAGTCATGAAAGCTTAGTCTAAATTACAGCACTAACGGTGAATCTCCATTGGAAATTCTTCTTGGTCTAAGATTAGGCTTACTATGGGATCTGTTATAGAACATCCTCTCAGTTCTCTGGGCACTTATTTTGCCTCAAGATTGAGATTTCTGTAGTTTAAGTTGTTAGGTTATTTGTCTGGTAATGTTAAAAGGGGAGGACTCAGATGAAAAAAAACTGGATGTGTATGAAAAATATCCATTCATAATTTCTAAAATGGTGACATACCAGGACCACAACCTTAAATTTAACTCAACTTTCAAGGAAAAGTACTTTACAGGAACCAAAAATTCAAAATACATAATTAGAGGAACACAAAAAGGCAAAACCAATGAGGAAAAGTACTAGATTAGAAACCAATAACAGTAAATACAGAAATATAATATGCATGAACATGCACTCTCACCATCTTAATAAAAAGAATAAGCCTTTCATTTCCTTCAGGGCTCAAAATACTTATCAGACTTAAATTTGAGCACTACAGAATGCACACATGCACTTACCAGCCAGATCTACCTACCACCACTGGATACTTTGCTCCATATGTTCTCCATAGACTGACCTGGAGGAGGGTCACAAGGTGTATTGTGGAACTGGAGACCCAGAATAGCCAGAACTGTTGTTTATCTTTATTCAGACACTGTTCATGGTTTCTAAGGTTTTTTACAGCAGGGTGGGCCACTGTACACTGTCTTATCTGGAGAAGGACAGTGAAAGAGTAACTAGAGGCCACTGCAGGCTTCTGTAGCGGTGCGTTCTTCGTATCTTAAACATGACAGACATTCAGCAGTTTACCGAGTGGATCGACATCAAGATTTTTTTGGTGTTTGCGAGTGTTTTTGTCCTTTTCGAGTATGTGAGGAATAAACCACCGAAGAACTTCCCTCCCGGACCGCTGAGTCTGCCTCTTATAGGAAACCTGCACATCATCGACCCGACGAAGATCCACTTTCAGTTTGCAGAGGTAACTACACAGCCTATAGATTCTATATAGAGCCATATACAACACATTCTCCATCAGTCTGGAGAACCACTTCACCATAAAACAACCATTTAAGCATGAAGATAGATAGATAGATAGATAGATAGATAGATAGATAGATAGATAGATAGATAGATAGATAGAGAGACAGACAGACAGACAGACAGACAGACAGACAGATAGATAGATAGTTGGATAGATAGATAGAACTTTATTGATCCCGCAGGGGAATTGCAGTGTTACAGAAGCAAGACATATAATTGCACATCAACTTACAAATTTCAGGCAGATATAAAAACATTAGATGGTTCTTTAGTAAAGAACATGGTTCTATGTAGAACCATGAAAACCCAAAGAACCCTTTGCATGATTAAAGTGTTCTTTGCATGGTGAAATGGTTCTTTAGATGAATAGAGAATGTGTTGTAGATGGTTCTATATAGAACCTTTTAGATAAGTGTTCTATATAGCACGAAAAAGGGTTCTTCTATTGTGATGATGTCAAACTTGTAAGAATAGAAGAGCCCTTTTTGGTGCTACACAGAACCATTTTCAAAAATATTTAATATAGAACCGCATAAAGTACATTCTCCATTAATCTACAGAACTATTTCATCATGCAAAAAAACCCTCTACCCCATACCCTTTAATCATGCAAAGGGTTCTTGGAGGGTTCATAACTCCATATAGAACCATTTTCGTTATTAAAGAGCCATCTTTTGTGAGTGTGTAGAATGTGTGGCTCTAAATAGACACATTCCCTTTACCAAAGAACCCTTGAAGAACCATCTTTTTAAGTGTGTAGAACTGGTGGTTTGAAATAGAACCATTCCCTTTAGTAAAGAACCCTTAAAGACAGATCTTTTGTAAGTGTGTAGAACTTGGGGTTCTAAACAGATGTATTCCCTTTTCTAAAGAACCCTTGAAGAACCATCTTTAAGTGTTTACAACTCGTGGTTCTAAATAGAACCATTCCCTTTACTAAAGAACCCTTGAACAACCATCCTTTTTAAGTGTGTAGAACTGGTGGTTCTAAATAGAACCATTCCCTTTACTAAAGAATCCTTGAATAGCCATCTTTTTAAGTATGTAGTCTCTTGTTCATTTTGTCACACTAGTTTGAACAGAACAATGTATTTATGTGAGAAGACTCCCATATGGGACGCCTGCATAGTAGTTCACATACTATTCATACATTTGTCTCGTGTGAATCCACTGCTGAAATGAATGTGTTACACTTTTGCTCCTTTCTTTGCAGTTTGCAGAAAAATATGGAAATATATTCAGCGTTCAGATTTTTGGGCCAAGAGCTGTTATTGTGAATGGATACAAATTGGTAAAAGAAGTGTATGTCAACCAAGGGGACAGCTTTGTTGATCGTCCAGTCTCCGCACTGTTTTATGACATTACTGGAGACAAAGGTAGACCACACTGATTTATTTAACACAATGCTTTTTATATGATGTTACAATACCTTCATTTGCCATCACGCTGCATAACATTACTGTGGTGCAGCTTTGGCTTTTATTTATTTTTGTTTTCCACTGGTTTTTAACAATGTTTCACACGTACATGTGCATAAAAAGGGAAAGGTAATTTAACTGTTTGCCAATATATTGTCATACAGGGCTTGTTGCCTCCAATGGATATGCCTGGAAGCAGCAGAGGAGGTTTGCACTTTCAACCCTTCGGAAATTTGGACTCGGAAAAAAAAGCCTGGAGCCCTCCATTCACCTGGAATGCCACTACCTGAATGAAGCAATGTCACATGAACAAGGTAACACCAACCAGCAAAGTTGAGGTAACTGATAAGCGAC
This sequence comes from Colossoma macropomum, assembly GCF_904425465.1. Classification (NCBI taxonomy): domain Eukaryota; kingdom Metazoa; phylum Chordata; class Actinopteri; order Characiformes; family Serrasalmidae; genus Colossoma; species Colossoma macropomum. The sequence goes on along the minus strand of NW_023494795.1, from coordinate 12,961,626 downwards.
TCTTTGGAACTCACTTTAAAGGGCCCATATCATGCAAAAGCAAAGTTTCCTGTCTTTTTTTGAAACAGTTTAATGTAGCATGTTAAAAGGTTTCTAAATATAACATTCACTTCCCAGTCCATATAGTCCATTCAAACCAAGCTGCAAAACAGCCCATTTTCATTATTTTTGTGCTGGAATGATCTGTTCAGTGTAGACTATAAAGGTAAGCAAGTTTGTAAAATTTGTGTGAGTTATGTTTCTTTTGTTGTATGCAATAATATTCAATTATTTATTTGCCTTTATGATATTGTGTTATATATAAAATACATTAAAAACACTTCTAATATTAATACTCTGAAAACATTAATGAGTTTGCACGTAGTGGGTACACACAAATCAAATCATTTATATGTCCTTTAATTTTATCTGAAATGCTTGAATTGCTTTCTCCAGGCATTTCTCAGACGTTAGATAGGAAGTCCTAAAATTACATGAAAGCTTTTGGTTCTTTGTACTCGTGACAATAAGTGACAGTGTTCACTAGTGTGTATGTGGTGTTTCACTGCATGAATGGGTTAAATGCAGAGGTGAAATTTCCCCATTGTCGGACTAATAGGGGTCACTTAATGGACTATTTTAATTAATAGACTTAATAAAATGCTGATCTTTGATCTTTCATAATTGTGTTTTTTGAGGGTGAATTTTGAACATTTTTTGCTGGAAACCACAGAAGCAATCTTGCAACCCTGACTTAGTAAGGTGTGGGAATGAAATCATTAAGTTGTGGCTTCAAAAATAGGATCCCATGTAAATTGTGGCCACACCAGTAGCAGCACTGTAATTGGCATTTTAGATGGGCACAACTAATTTGTAGGTGGGCTGAATCTCACTCCTGTGGAAGGGGGGGATATAAGCTTCCAAAACCTAAGAAAAGAACAATAACTGAGGTGTTTGATAAGCTTCTTTCATACACTGCAGTAGGAGACACCTGCATGCTACTCAACCTGAGCTCAGCATAAAACTTATCTAAACTCGATTCTCCTGCTTTGCACACAGAAGCAATAATGACCAGCATAACTTTAATATGCTGGTGATTTCTGGCGTTTGTGGCTCCAGTGTTGATAAACTCATTATTGTTCCAGGTGTAGATTAGATTACTGTAGTTACTGTTTACCTAATGCTGTGTGGGTTGCTTGGCTACTTTTGTGCCCTTAGCAATCCTCGTTTATACGCTTCCAATCCTCTAATCCACATCCCTACATTTACCTTCGAAATGCTGACAGTATTACTGCTAATGCAGGACTCCATGAATTCCTAGTTTTTGTACCAGAGTGATGAGTAATGAGATTTAGAGCCCATTAGCTGTAGCTGGCTGTCTGAGAGTGTGATTGTGGCTCAGGAGGAAGTGATGCTTAGCAAATGCCTCAAAAGTATGGTTAAATAAAGTGATTTTAATAGTTCTTATCCAAAATGTAATCACCTCTTCCAGCCACTCCCCTCTGGTAGAAGATTCAGGGCCATCAAAGCCAGCACAACCAGACATGTTAACAGCTTTGCCCCCAGAACTGTAGCACTCACTGACAATGCTTTTTTCTTCAAACAAAATTGATACCAAAGTACTCATTGTGATTTACTGTGTATTCTATAATATAATGGTAACTTTCCAGGGAGACCTTTTGATCCTCAGTTCCTGATAAACAACGCTGTCTCCAATATCATCTGCATCCTGGTGTTTGGCGATCGGTTTGACTACAGTGACAGTGAGTTCCAAGGCCTGCTGAAAACGATAAACCAGGCTGTGTTTCTGGAGGGAAGCATCTGGGCTCAGGTACATAAACCCAGACCTGAGTGAGTCATATAATTGCATGACCATGTTAAACTTCTGGTCTGGCCAAACTACTAGTGTGGTAAGTCTGAGAGTATCTTGTCCTGCTAGCTTCCTCTCAGCATTAAACTTCTAAAAACCCCTTATGCTTTTTTGATCATACCATAGGAAACAACAACAAGAAGGGCCTCCAAGAAAATGTTATCCCTTTTGGCCATACTATAAGGAAATACAACAGTAAAGGCCTCCTAAAACCCTCACCCCACCTTCCAATGTGTCATGCATAGGAAATTTAAACAAAATAGAATAAACTACTTGAAAGCTAGGGATGATTTTTTTTTATCACAAGAACTGCAATTTTAATTCTAGCCTATGTTATCAGCAACGTTGCCTTAACAAGTTTGAAGTGGGGAAATTGAACCTAATAACACACAGCTTTTGAACTGCCTGTAGATGAGTGAGACCAATCAGAAGCAACCAAACACCCATGTGCTGTATACATGATGACACAGCCTCAACTAACTGGCAGTCTGGCACACTACGTTCAAGTGAATGTGCTGGTTTTCTTAGACAAAAAAACAGACCTGGATCTAAATTTATTGAAAATAATCACAATTTAAATTGCAGTTGCTTTATTGGTTAAAAAAATGCAATTATACATTTTCTTTAAATTGTTCAGCCCTAATGGGAGCATGACTAGATGTCAGCTCTCTGTTGCAGGAGTATACTAAAGGAAAGATTAGTGCTTTAGTGAATTGTGCACAGTCTTTATGTGGCTTGCTCTGTAAGGCCAACACTTGTCTTTTTTCTGTTACTAGTTGTATAACATGTTTCCATGGATCATGCGCCGAGTGCCTGGACCACATCAGAAAATACTCCGTCTGTGGGACAAGGTGACTGACTATGTCCGAGCCAAGATAGAAGAGCACAGAATGGACTGTGACCCCTCAAATCCACGAGACTACATTGACTGCTTCCTTGGGCAGATGGAAAAGGTATTGATCTTGTTATAGGGATGCTCTGGAACAGTGTTTATGAAGCATCCCAGAGCAGCTGATGTGTTTTATTAGTAAAAAACAGGACAGCTAGAGAAAATGAATAATGACCTTCATTACTCTGGACTCTGGACAAGATATTGGCCTAGTTACTAATAATTGCTAAATAGTTGCAATTTATACTGGACTGTATCCTGCTTTATGCTGCTGTTCTTATTGGGCATCATCCTCTAGCTGTTTCTTATTGACTGATACTGTGGACCAGCCATGTTTTGACAGCTGGCACCAGAGCTCTTCTTATCATTTATACTGCTTTATTGCTGTTGGCTGATAAGGAGCTCAGCTATAATGGAAACCTCTGTCTTATGCCTGATGAAACAAAAAAGCTGCTGGTGTACTCAGCAAAGGACTGGCCACTCCAGAGTTCAGTCCTCCGTATCATTGAATGTGTTTGGGATTAAATATCCCTGTGTTTTTTCCTGATACTGAAAAATGATGAATTTGTACTAAATGGCCGTTTTGATTGAAAATTGAATAAATGAAGGGTGGTCTCTTACTTGTGGATAGTATTATATTATATTATATTATATTATATTATATTATATTATATTATATTATATTTTACAACTTAACCACACATCAGGCCTCAGGGACCTGTGATCTTGTGTAAAAAATTATATAGGGGGTGAGCCAAAAGTGAGGAACTACCCAAATTATGTGGAATCATGTATTACACCAGTGGGTATATATATGATGTATATTACCCATTGATCTAATAAATAATAGTAATATTGAGATAAAAAAAATTAAGCATCTTACAGATATTTGTGCGATTCCTGACCTATATATAAAATTGTTCACTTATCTGCAGGTACTGAATTGAATCAGGTGTGCTAGATGAGACACAGCACAGACTGGGAACCCTTGGGCTAAGCTGTATTTTATTGTGTGGTTTTCCTGTTTGTCTTTGCAGTGGAAAGATGATGAGGCCGCTGGTTTCAGCTTGGAAAACTTATGTTTTTGCACATTGGATCTGTTTGTTGCTGGGACTGAGACCACAGCCACTACTATATACTGGAGCCTGCTGTTTATGATCAAATATCCTGAGATACAGGGTTAGTGCATATTGACTTTCTGGCTGTTTGTTCTTGTACCATTTCAGGACTTATTGCATTACCACCTGGGTAGAATCAATCATTTTCATTTAGAAATGTACATTAAATTATGGTTGGACAGTCATACCACCTGACATTTTTAGACTTTAAAAGATATAAAGGCATAAAATGAACTTTAATTTGATGGAAAATGTATTTACAAAAATGTGATATTATAGAATAATATTTCATGTATATATAAAGTTATTTAATAAGTAAAATAAAGGACTTGGACAAAAAAAATACATCATGTCATTGACTCAGCAGGGTTTTATTAGTAAAACATAAATCATGAAACATAAAACTTTGGTTTTACTACTTACTGCCACTACTGGATACACACACACACGCACACACACACACACACAAACACACACACACTCACTCTCGCTTATCCTCCTGTGCGGAAGGCAGGAAACACCCTGGATGGGTTGCCAGTCCATCACAGGGCCACTACTGAACAGTATCAGCTAATGTTTACTGTGATGTTCCCTAAACGAGGAAAATGCCACACTGTAAAAAAAAAACATCATATTTTAACTTAAAAAAATAAATGGCAGTCTTATCATTTCAATTTCATTAAGAATCAAACTGTAAGCCAACAGAATAGCAGCGTGTGTTAATATGAAGATGTTAAGGCAGCCAGATTACTCACTTTAACTTAAAACTTTTTCACAGTGCAGGTTGATTTTTACATACTTCTGCAGAATCCTGATTCTGGTTTTTACTGTTTTCACACTGAAATTTTCATTAATATTTCCAGTTTAGGGCACATGTATCACACTCAAACACACAAGCAGACACTCCTTCATACATTTGTCCGCCTCTGAAACTGTTTCTATCTTGTTTATTTAGCCAAAGTTCAGGCCGAGATTGACCGGGTGGTAGGGTCTTCACGACAGCCGTCTATGCTGGACAAAGAGAATCTCCCTTACACAAACGCGGTTATCCATGAGATCCAGAGGATGGGAAACATCGTCCCACTTAACTTGGCTCGGACCGCCGGGAAGGACATCCAGATAGGAGAATATACAATTCCAAAGGTGGGCTCAGTATTTGCATACACATGTGCCACTGAGATGTAAGCCAGGTATTTAAAGCATCTCTCTGTTTGACAATGCAGCAAACCTCAGCATTGCGTTGTTTTCCTGGGGCCTCATCCATAAAGCTCAGATATGCTTTCACATTCTTTTATACGTACAAAGGAGGGGCTCACCAATTTTCTGAATTCACACAGTTTATTAGGGGAGTGCAGAGCACAATATCTATATAACAAATATAACAAATTTTAGTGTACTTAAACATGTTAAACTAGAATGTGCTTTCTGTCTGTTTCTCGTGTAGCATTTGGAGTCATTTGTGAATTCTGAAACTTTTTTATTGTATTTGTCAATTCAGTTTTTCAATGCCTGTGTATAAGACACAGAGGATATTATTGGACCCTCCTGCTGCCTTCAATATAACACCACTGTTAAGAGGCTCCAGCTTAATTCATACATGAAACTAAGTAACTGAAGTACACCTAGAGTAATCATATTAATATCTAATGCTTTATATGTGATTATTAAAACACAAAAACAGATAACATTAACAGGAATAATAATGTCATTTGCAGAAATAAGAAGGTTTATTAAAAACTGTGGGTGCATACGTGAACAAATTACCACAGTCCAGTTGAGAAGTGTTTAAGACAACAGTCCTTCATAACATACAGCCAAGGCGGATCAACGTTTCTTCTTTTTTGTCGTTACTGACTTTAACTAAGCAAAAACACAGTATACAATCTATTTTTGCTTTACTTAGAATTTAAAAATGTATTGGAATTGTTGTCAGCTGTATAATAATTGACATGACAGCTCTTTTGCAGCTCAGATATGCACGTTTTTCCAACTACCATCCCGCATCCCCAAAATTATTTTGCCTAATTTCAAAATTGAAGAAGACATGTATCCCCCACCACCGCATCCCCCACTTTTTAAAGCAATGCATATAATCAGCTCAGAGAGAGAGCAAGTCAAGTGAAAGTACAGCTTCCATTCCCTGTGATGAATTATAGTCATTTATTTACAGAATGAAAAACTGAAAAAAACACTATAAGGTAGAGAAAAGCACAACTGAATGGAGGGAAAATGTAACTGATTTTTATGTACTTCAAAAGATTCAAATAAAATATGATTCTGGTCAGTTTCTTGTATTCACATAGCAATGGCATTTGTAAATTCTTACAGCTGTCTGATGGACACTTCTGAAAATTCACCCTGAAATACTATTTTATTTACTATCATTATTTATTTACTACTATTTACTAAGACATATATACATACGTGATTTTCACTTATAGTTTGTATAAGTCACAGAATCAGATTATTTTAATAACCCTCTTGGTGTCTGTAATAGAGGACCGTTTTTGTAGCGTGTAAAGAACTCACAGAAAGAGTTAGCCAGGTTAATGTACGGCTTCTTTATGGCAAGACTTTATTGTAACACAGTGTCACAACTAAGCAGTGCAAAGTAAACAATGGTGAGTTCATATTCCCCAAATATAAATTCGTGTTTTTTTCAAATTCACAGATTCCTAAAAACATAAAAATGTCATGTTAACAAAATATATTTCAGTTTTGTCATTTTTCAATTTGCCATCAATGTGCCAGACTTTTTTGAACAAATATTACAACTAGGCCCCTCATCCTGACCCGATTAACCTTGCCTACTTTCAGCATCATAACATCCATTTGCAGGGTACGATGGTCTTCGGCAACCTGACGTCAGTTCTGTTTGATGAAGGAGAGTGGGAGACCCCTCAGTCCTTTAATCCACGTCACTTCCTGGACGATCAGGGCAACTTCAGGAGGAGAGAGGCCTTCATGCCATTTTCTGCAGGTGCGCTTAAACATTGTCTTTCTTCCAGATTTTCTGAGAGCTTCTGCCTTTAAGTGATATGTAAATATATTTCATTAACGGATTGAAATACAGACAACTGAAACAGGACAGTATGTGCTTAGTGGTGTAACTAATTGAGGGTGGGAGGGGGGTGTGGCAGTCACACTGGGGCCCAAGGTGCAGAGATGCCCATGGCAACTGGGCCCCTAAAATCTTTACTTGGCCCCTCACATAGACAAATACAACTGTACACCCACAAAGAAAGAGCCGATTTCTTAACAACATACCAGTTAGCTTCAATCAACACTACACAAACAGCACTGACATCTATGTATCCCCCTCTTTTTCATAAAGAACGCATGGTAACTAGTTTTAAATGGATCCGTCACAAACTACAATGTGACAAATATTCATTAGTTATAAAGCTCTTAAATAGGTAGTCTAATGTAAACAGTTACGGTAGCATTAGATGCTAATGGGTGGAATGGCATGTCTTGAGAGCGTTGACTTGTTTGAGACATAAAAACAGTGAGTAAATAAACAAATAACATTGTATTTTTTTTAAATTAATTGAAAGTAATTTTTTTTTTGCACTGGTGCCCCAAGTTATGCCACTGATTGTGCTTTTAAGATTTACACAGTCAATATAATACAGTAGAATACAGTATCTTTTTTATCTGATGTTTATTTTCCATTTTTCACAGGAAAGAGGGTGTGTCTCGGTGAGCAGCTGGCTCGTATGGAGCTCTTCCTGTTCTTTACTTCTCTGCTGCAGCGCTTCACTTTCAAACCACCAGAGGACATCGAGCCCAGTCTGGAGTACAAATTAGGGGCCACACACAGTCCTAAACCATACCAGTTCTGTGCCGTCCCACGCTGACACACACACTCACACACGAGAAAGCCAATGCTTGAATATTTTAATTATTCCGTTAATCATGTCTTGGTCTTGCCCTGCGATGGACTGGCGACCTGTCCAGGGTGTATCCTGCCTTCCGCCCAATGACAGCTGGGATAGGCTCCAGCATCCCACCGCGACCCAGAAGGATAAGCGGTTTAGATGATGTATGTATGTATGTCTTGGTCTTTATTAGTTGTTGAAAGTTTGTTGCACTTTAGTACTTGATTGTCCTAAATAATCACAGTATAGTGTTTATGTTAAAGCTTTAGTGATATTGGAGCTCCATCACTCCAGAGAGCACAGTTCCTTTTCTCCACAGCCCAATGCTGGGGGGCTTTATACACCTCTAGCTGATGCTTGGTATTAGACATGGTGACCTTAGGCTCATGTGTGGCTGCACCAGAGCATCCCATTCTATTGGTAATGCTTTTCTGTGGAGATTATACAAGCTGTGTGTGCACAGTGGAATGACTGTATCAGCAGTGGGAACACTTTAACATAGCTGAATTTACTGATCACCTGTCGTATTAGTAATTGTTTTTTTAACCCAGTCTTCTGACCGGAAGGTTGCCGGTTCAGTCCCCTGAGCTGACAGTGCGTGACTGAAGTGCCCTTGAGCAAGGCACCCAACTGTTCCCCGGGCATTGTGGATAGGTCAGCCCACCGCTCCGGGCAAGTGTGCTCACTGCCCCTAGTGTGTGTGTGCATTCACTAGTGTGTATGTGGTGTTTCACTGCACGGATGGGTTAAATGCGGAGGTGAAATTTCTCTGTTGTGGGACTAATAAGGGTCACTTAATCTTAATTTTGTGCATCTACCAACAACAAAACTGATTTTATATTGTTGAAAATAATGATTTCAGACTGTAATTCCAAATGTGTATGTGTACAATGGATATAAAAAATCAGCACATCCTTATTGAAATTGCAGGGTTTGTTGTGTAACGTAAAGCCAGAAATTAAGATAAATCATAGAAATACATGATTATTAGTAAAAATAATTGAAAATAAAAAACAATTCCCTGGTTGTATTAGTATGCACACTGTTTTATAAAAGGGGCTTTAGCTGTGTTTGGACTTTACAAATATCCACTGTACACGCTGGTCAAATATATACAGACATACAGAGCTGTGCAGGTATACAGAAACATACATGTTAAACACAATGTGTACAGGAATAAAAAGAAAGGGGAACATTGTACAGTTGTCTAGTTAACTATGTAAAATTAAGAAATTGAAAGAGATCAGTCTATATATGCAGTGTAAGCGATTATAAACAGTGTATGAAAGTTGAACTATAATACATTATAAATACAGTGCAGATCTACAGCAGCACTCCAGTAACACTGTTTAGCAGAACGCTGAAGAAAATACAGGAACAGTCAGTGACGCTGACATGCAGGGGTGGAATTTGTGGAATCTTATGGCTTTATGTCTTCTGTGTGCGTGTTTGTGTGAGGTGTGGAGCACAAGCCAGTGTGGCTCAGCTCCTCTAGACTCTCTCTCATTGTGACCTAGTGACTCTTCTTTTGTTTAAAATAAAGACTTGAGGCTGTAATTATTTTCATTCAGCATTAACACAGCCCAGTTATTATAGCCTTAAAAGTAACATTGTAGCCTGAATCCAGGCCTGATTTTAATATCAGAAAACACTTCTCTGTCAATAAAAGAAACTGCATGGTACGACTTGTACTCATAGTCAGGGTTTGCTTGAACTTGGCATTGTAAACACAGTAACCCATTCAGTGTCACCTAACCACAAGGGTTGCCAGTTGTCCAGTATATTCCTGAATCGGCTTGGATTTTGGTTGTCTGTCCAGGGAAAATTAAATTTGGTTCCTGGATACAGAACATTTCTTATGTATAAACTGCTTCTTTTTTCCAGTTAAACCATTTGTATACAAAGAATGGGTTTGATTAGTTCAGATTAGGTTCTTTAGCTGAACTGGCATCTACCTACCTTAGTGTGCACAGCTATGCCTCCAAAAATCAAGTCCTGAAAGTGTCCTAAAATTTTACGGCGTATCCATACTGGTCATGGATCTGCTAATATATGAGCCTATGCCATTTTATGCCACTCATAGAATGAAGTAGCAGACAGTACCTTGAGCCTACTTTCCTTTCATCTGTGTTAATTATAGGAGACCTATAGCAAAAATGTATATACAAAGCCTTAATCTGTCAACTGATTCAAACAAACTGGTGTAGTTTCAGGGTAACACTTTACTGTAGGGTACTGTTAATTAGGCTGCATGACACCTACATAAGCCTGAGATGACATATCCCTACATAAATGTTTATCCAATAGGTGTCATTCACTATAAAATGTTACATTTTCTATAAAGGTTACAAGTTAACTAAAGTAGCCTTTATGAAAGATGATGCCTATTGTAATAAGTGTTTATAAACATTTATGTATGGTTATGTCAGTTGTAATGACAAGCATGCATAGGTGTCATGTAGGCCTATGAACAGTACCCTACAGTGAAGTGTTAAGTTTTCAGAAACTGTATAAATGCTGACCACAAGAAGCAGATTTCATTGTTGATGGCAGGCCATAAAACAGTCTGCCTTGCATAGCTTACTTTTACCTTTCATCTTTACTCTGACTTTCTTGTTTGGGTATGCTGCAGAACACAAAATGACACTCAACTTCAGAGGTCCGTACGGCCTCTCCAAAAACATCTGTATTATTCAAGCCAAGATGAATAAAACTGTCATAGTTTGCTCTGTTGGGCTGTCGATGATGGAAGGGTAATAGTGTTTGCTGGTACAAGGAAAAGATATAAAACGGCAACAGTCGTTATTTTCTGGTCTGGCTTCTTGAGTAGTTATCAAAACATCATCATCTACTTGTTAAGGTCCTTGGAAGGCAAATGTGGTTTCCTAGAAAAAGTGGCAATGTGAAAGCAAATCACACTGTAGAGAAGACTAGAATTTAAATCAGTCCATCCCAGCTTTAATGCGTCATTAATTTTGTACACTGTACACAGTATCTGTCTATGTTTGTATTTTGAAGTGAGAAAGTGAGACAATGATGAAATGATTCATGAAAGAAAAACTCATAATCATAAAATAGGGCCAAAGTCACATTTTATTACATGGAGCATTACTCATTAATGAGACAGATCCCACCAAAAAGATAATGAAATTAAAATGCTGTTCTATCCTAAACAGCTAATCCACTAACTAAAACCAATTAATTATCTGTTCACATAACTATAACCACATTGTAACAGTGGTAGAATCAGTCTTTACAAAGTACCAAGAAGGCATTATGGTGTTTTAATCAACTTTTATTTATATTCTCTCAGTTGTATGAAGATAATGATCCAAATTAGGCCTTCACATGTTAAAGAACTCCTCCAGTAACTGGAGTTACTTTGATTTATGTTTACACATTAAACCAAGGTAGGAAATGATACTCTTCTAAACAGCATTTCACACACCGCTTACTAAATTCTGAGAAAGTCCTGCCTCCCTTAGTTACGCTTGCTATGGCCAACAAACTTCCAGTACAGGCTACCTATTATCATTCATAACGCTTGTGCTAACAGACTGAAACGTTCAGCACTAAAAAGGAAAAGTGAGAAGCAAACAAAGAAGTAGATGTGAAACATTTTTCCAAAATAAATGGTCCTTCCATGTTCAGTGCAGACATACATGTTTGAGAGCTGACAAAAAAGGGATTCTGGAAACCATGTTTACATTAATCAAAGCAAGGAAATTACCACTCAATGTAAAGGTGGTAGGTTTTCAAGTCTAATAAGAAAGAGGTTTTAGCTACCACTTCAGATAAGCTAATGCTAAAGCTAACACTGGAGCTAGTCAGAGCAACGGTACATGCTGAGGTCTTTTCCATGAGGTCGTTCTGCAAACTTCACTGAAACAAAAGAAGGAACGGCACGTGTAAAATTTCATTAATGTTTATCTTTTCAAACTGTTTTAATCAGGAATGTTAGCACTAGGGATGCTGGTGTCGGGTGTTGGGCTAATACCGTGTTCATTTACTCGTACTCATAAAAATTCACCACACCAACATCCAGTACCAGCTGATAGCGAGTGACGAAGCTGAGTGTGCACTGCTGCGCTGATGAACAAACGACTCAAGCTGGCGTTGAAGGCGTCTCTGCTCACCCAGAGAAGTGTTACTGACTCTGCTGAGGTTCGACACAATAAGTGTGTTTACATGAACTTAAAAATCCAATCATAATCAGATTCCTGCAGTTATCTTCAGACCCATGGGAACAAAATACGCAAGTTAAATGCTTTTTCATGTGCTCAGTAAAACCTTATCTTTGCTCGGAGACTCTAAATTATGGGTCAAAAAGCCTTTTGTGCAGATAATCACAGTCCTATAATGTTTCCAAATGCATCACCACCACTCATTTCAGCCAGGACAGCGTCTCATTTCTGCTTTGAGGTCTCACCAGCGGCACCACTTGTGGCATAAAGGCAAAACTTTGCATATGATCCAGAACCTATCCCAAACCCAGCATACAGGGGCTGAGTGAACTTGACTGCGACTTTATGAATGAGGGTCATTTCATTGGAAACACCATAGAAGGATAAAGTTCCTGTCTTTTCATCAAGATAGACGCCAATTCTTTTGTATGTCGGGCCTGGGATATCAATCTGTTTATCATTGTGCCAGAAACTGTATTTCATAGGATAGCAGACTAATCTGCAGGACTCGCTATTATGCCCAAACCTGCTCTCCACTTCAGACCCTTTTCTTTTGATTGCTTTAGAAGTCACTGCAATGGAAACTCCATTTTCTCCGCCCACCTCAGCCTCCCAGTAACTGCGCAGGGACACACTCTGCTTACAGAGCACCTGATGCCAATAGGTGAATCTCTCAGGATGTTCAGGGTAGGGATGACGCTCATTATTACAAATCACCTTCGTGTTACACTCACGCAGCAGGAGATTATAATTTACTGTGTTGGGATCCAGAGTCAGCTCACGGGCATCTGGAATCATTAAAAAGAACAATAAAAAGTGAGTTTGATGAAGTTTTGAGATAATTCATAGAAAATATTACGTTTATACTTCTACAAATGAACATTTAAACACTGAGGTTAAACTATGACTCTTTTACCCAACTGATTTAGACAGAACATCAGTGAGGTTTGGTTTAAGGTTAAAAGCTTTTAAGTCTCTTTTAGTCTCTCTGTGAATGCAGCTGCATCCAGTGAATACAGTTCTTCCCAAAACTAGCCTTGTTTTTGTAACTGTGAAACATACAGTTGTGAGAAAAGGTTTGCCATTGAGCATTATTGAGATTTCTGCATAAATAAATGAGTGAGTTTACATTTACCTAATAATCTGATAACTGCAGAAAATCGTATCTTGTCAGTAATCCGATCAACGCGTTTATTTTCACTTGAGTAATCAGATAATGGGAAACTCTGGGTCTACATGAGTCAGACAGTAATCAGATTTCTGCTTTGCAAGCAGACAATAAACTCATAGAAGAAGAATTCTGACTCATATTTTCAATTCTGAACAATTTTTCTAACAATTCTAGAATTGAGCATTTCACTTCAAACTATTCTGAATGACTTTGTTTACATGTTTATGATTTATTAATGCAGAAACTGTAATCAGTGAAATTCCTCTTTAACATATTTTGTCCATTAATGACCTGGACCGTTTAAATCATGTGTTCAATGAACGTATGGCACGTTTTAGAGTTACATTAGCACATTTTGGGGCCATTCATGTAGAAATCCAGATCACTCACAAAAGGACTTACAACTGTCTTTCTGAACTGTATGAACATATTTATTTTGATAATGTTTATTTTGATGATGTCAGTAATTTGACAAAACACACAAAACTCACATTTGAGGAAATCCTCTCTGGTTTCTGCTTCAGGTTCTGAAATTAGCTGGTCGTTCACTATGGAAATTAAAATATGTTAGGCTCATTAAATGAAATTATGCAAAAATCTTTTTTTATATTACATGTGTCTGTTTACAAAAGTAAACATTTTGTTCCATGTTGTATTCTCACCATTTTCAGAAATTTTCTTCCATTCTTCTGTGCAAAAGCTTTCCAGTTGCTCCTTCAGCTGCAATACAGATGTCTTGAAATTCTCAAATGCTGGCTGTTGATTGAGCGCTATCTTAACAGCATCACTGGTTTCCAGGTCAGCACAGAGAATTTGAGATCTCTAACACAAAGGAAGAAAGACAGCACAGGTTAAGCATTGCTCAGGTATAGATGTGAATGCATAGTGCTGAATAGAGCTGGGTGAACTGCAGGGTTACTCTGTGGTATTGGACCATGATTCAGTCCATTTTAGAGTGCTTCCAAAATGTTCACAGCCATTTCTGTAGCTCAAAGTTACATACAGTGGGGTCCAAAAGTCAGAGACCGCTGGCGAAAGTGCTTCTATTTGTATTCTTTTCTAATTCAATACAAGGTTTTTTTAATTACAAATTATACTATCAGCATAATGATTTGCATGAAAACATGAACTTTTTTAGTGTTTGGGATTTCCCCCTTTTGCTTTAATAACAGTTTGCACGCAAGCTGGCAAGTTTCTGCAAAAGCCTCTGATGAGTAGATCAAATCCAATGAAGAGTGGTCCAAAAATTAGCTTCAATAAACGAGATAAGGCTAAAAAAAATGACCTTAACACGGTTAGTGTCACAGATTTGCTTACGTTTGGATAGTGACCTAGAGACTGGTGCAGAATCTTCAATATTTCTTCATTTTATTTGTCATAACTTTTCTTTGTTTTTCATTTTTCAAAATTCTGAAACTTTCAGTAGTTTATTTTCAGGTTTAAATGAAAAATATCCCAGATTTTCAATGTGGTCTTAATGGCCAACAGTCAGACTGTCATTGGTTAAGTATGGTAATGATGTTACATGGAGGAAGTGATGTTAACCTGCAGTAATTGGATGTAATCCTTTGAGTTAGAAAGCTGCTGAAGATCAGTTTGTTTTCTGTTAAGTTCTACAATCTCCTGCTCCAGCTGCTCCACGAATCCCACGGCTTTGTCCAGTTCAGCTTTTTCACGAGCTCTGATCAGCTCCGTTGCCTCAGATCGCTTTTTCTCCACGGACAGGATGAGCTCAGTGAAGATCCTCTCACTGTCCTCCACTGCTGCCTGGGCAGAGCTCTGTTACGAGAGAGAGAGGGTGCATAATTACAAGGCCATGGGAGGGTCCAGGTCAATTTGTGGCATTTATGTGCATTTATGTAGCAAATGAAGTCAGAATTCATTTTTACATGACCATTTTCAAACTTGTCGAGTCAAGTCAAAGTTTATTTATGTAGCACTTTTTACAACAGACACTGTCGCAAAGCAACTTTACAGAAAAATCTGGGTCCGAGCCCCCACGAGCGTCACCAATGGCAACAATGGCAAGGAAAAACTCCCTAAAAGCAAGAGAAAGAAACCTTAAGAGGAATCAAGACTCAAAAGGGGAACCCATCCTCCTCTGGTCGACCCCAGATAGCAAACACAAGAGCAAAATAAACAGAGTATAAGGTTTTACCTTTTCTTTATCCTTGAAAATTAAATAAGTTGTGCCCTTAAGACTGATATATGTAAATTGGTATTGTTATTTATTGTGCTTTACTGAAAAAGCATCCTGGTGAGAAATACTTCTTGTAGCTTCAGTGTGAATGGATGGAGCTAAACTGCTAAAGGCTGAATAGGCAGGTATAAGTAAATGTTTTTTGTGATATCACGATGATGAATTCAAAACTGCTTGCTTAATTTGCATATATATTCTTTAAGGACTAAAAAGTGACCAGTACAGTATTGAAACTTTAACAATGTGAAGAAAAAGTGAGGAAAATTTGGCTTTCCATAAATGGACCATTTTAAGGTTTAAATTGGGGGTTAAAGGTGTTTCATTAAGTATAAACCTTTGAAACCTGGAAGTCTTAGATCTGGGGCACTAATCTGGGCAACTCTGTTCAGGTGTTTCAGCCACACCCTTTGCTAACAGGTGTATACAGTAGTTCTAGTGAAGGGTAATGTTAAAGTTACAGCACACAAATACATTTTAGATTTTCACATTCATTTTTTTGGGTGGTATAGTTACAGTGTACTATCCACGATTCTTCCTAATGGAGAATGCAAATAATCTAGGAGGATCTAAAGGTTGCTTGGTTAATTTTGTAAGCTGGTATGGGAGGCGTTGAAAACAGGGCCAGATTATTTCATATTCTGCAAAGCACAAAAAAGTGGACACTGAACGCCTCAAGCAGTTCATCGCTGATATTTTGAAGCTGGATACAGTGCACAGTTACTCGCCTTCAGATGACGTACTTTAACAACGTCTGATACCTAAAACGGAATTTAATTTTCTTTCGACACGTCAAGCAGAGAACTTTATTTCAAAATCTAAGCACAGTTCCTATAAGCATTGACAGAAGGCTAGAAAATTTTTAGCACATCAGTTACCTTGAAGGGCCGCCAGTCAATATATACCTAAAATAAGTGATGAACAAGGATTAAAACATAATGACCCTTTAAAAATAAATTAATTTTTCCCCAGAATAGACTCGAATTTAGCCGCAGAATTGGAGACTGATATTTCTATTGCAGAGATTATAGAATCAATCAGGAGTATTTAAAGTGGTAGATCTCCATGACCGGATGTCTATCCATCTGTATTCTTCAAAACATTTCCAGAACAACGTGCCCCACTTCTCCTCTCTCCATTACAGGAATTGCTTGCCTTTCAATCCCTCCCCCGAACAACGATTTCACTCATTTTGAAGAAGGAAAACTATCCTCTACAATGCAGTTCATATTGTCCATTGTCACTTTTGAACACAAATGTACACATCCTTGCAAAGTTCTCAGCCCTCCATCTCGAAGTGTCCCTTCCTTATCATTTCCCCAGACCAAACTGGCTTTATTAGGAGGAAGTACTAATTTTTAATATCAGACGTCTTTTAAATATTCTATACAACCCATCTTCATCCTTCACCCCAGAGATTCTACGATCACTTGATGCTGAAAAAGCTTTTGAAAGGGTGGAGTGGGTTGATCTCTTTTATAAACTTGAAAAGTTTGGTTTTGGTCCAAAATTTAAACCCTATTTTAAGACTTCATATTCTTCCCCAACGGCTGCTGTACGTACTAATAGCAAACTATCTGCGTACATTAAATCGCAGCAAGGTACAAGACAAGATTGCCTGATGTCTCCTCTCTTGTTCACTGTTGCCATTGGATCACCAGCACTACGACAAGATATTGATATCAAAGGAATTGATAGTGGAGGCTGACTTTACACAGATGACTTACTACTGTATATGTCAGACCCTATGGCAAGTATTCCTAGACTTAATAAGTAAATTCTGCAAACTATCTGACTACAAAATAAACCTTTTTAAAAGTGAGCTGATGATCAATGAGACTGCCAGGAGTGCTTCCTTTAGTTCAACTCTCTTCAAAATTAGTAAAGAGAAATTCAAGTATTTGGGTATCTGGATACCACATAATTACAAAGACCTTTACAAGACCAACTTTCTCCCCTTGATATCTTCTTGAAACAGCACATCAAACGCTGGGCTTTGCCATCCCTTTCTCTGTGTGGAAGGATCAATACAGTTAAGAAGAACGTAGTACCTAGATTTTTATATTTGTTTCAAAGTCTTCCTATTTTCTCGACTAAGTCTTTATTTTACATCCATAAATACGCTAATATGAACCTTCATCTGGAATAAAAATCTCTCGTATATAGAAATGCATATTGCACAAGCCACACCCCCAGGGTGGTATGGCATCCCCAGACATTCATTTCTACTATTGGGCAGCTAATATTAGAGAGTTGATGTACTGGATGAAGGATGCAGATGGTGTTGATACCCCCAAATGGTTAATTTTATAAAGCTCACCCTGTAATTTCACCTCCTTACCTGCGTTACTGTGCTCCAAACTCCCACTGCAAAAGCCTATCTCTTATTATAGCAATAATCCCACTGTTGCACAATCAGTTAAAAAGTTTTGGTGGACAATTACACTTAACAGTCCCTCACTATCCAACCCAATAGCTAAAAATCACGTTTATCCCTTAACATCACACTGAACATTTAATATCTAGTCTAAGAGTGGAATTTCATCACTACATAACCTCTACATAGATAATGATTTTGCATCCTAAATTTAGTATTCCTACATCACATTTTTTTCAGATACCTACAATCACAGAGCTTCTTAGCCTCACATTCTGATTGTTTTCCTCTTTACCCCCCCATGTCCTTGTTAGACTCAAAAGACTTCAAGCAGTCTATTGGTAGGATATAAGAGCTTCTCGTTTTACATAATATGACAGCTTTGGATGATCTTAAAAGCAGGTGAAAGGAGGACTTAGATGAGCAAACTGCAGATGAAATCTGTCAGAAAATTATTCAAAGAATCTTCCAGCTGTCAACAGCACTCTGTTATGCAATTCAAGGTAGTACACCAACATCCTTGGTGTAGACCAAATCTGGATCCTATACACTTAAAGAAAGGTGGTTCTTCAAGGGTTCTTTGGTAAAAAAAAATGGTTCTATATGAAACCACTAACACTCGAAGAACTCTTTGTATGATTAAAGGGTTCTTTCATCATGAAAAGGTTGTTTAGGTGGATACAACATTTGCTGCAGATGATCCTACATAGCACTAAAAATGGTTCTTCTATTGTTACAAGCTTGACATCGTAACCATAGTAAAACCCATTTTGGTGCTACACAGAACCCAGAACCCTTTTCAAAAAGGTGCTGTATAGAACCATCTGCAGCATATTCTATATCAATCTGAAGAACCTTTTTTAATGATGCAAAGAACCCTTTAATCATGCAAAGGGTTTGTTGAGTGTTCATGGTTCCATACAGAACTATTTCCATGGAGAACCATTTTAAGAGTGTACATGTGATAGGTGCAAACAAGATCCTGGAAGTTTATTACGTATGTTTTCGACATGTCGAAGATCATTTTTGGCAATCTATTTTCGATACTCTCTCTAAAATTCTGGAAGAACCAATAGGCTACTCTCCTTATACTGCATTATTTGGTGTTGCACCGCCAGAGGTCCAACTAAAAAACTATAAATGCAACATACTGACCTTTTTGCACTGTGTTGGCCAGACGACCAATATTGTTTAGGTGGAAGCACCTGCTTCCCCCTACTTATTCTTAAAGGATCAAAAATATCATGCTATATCTAAAGCAAGAGAAGCTAATATATTCTCTCCAAAGCTTTTACAGAGATTCCATGGGATTTGGCAGTCCTTCTTGTCATTTGTGAAAAATATGGAAACTGAGAATGTAACCCCATAATATGTGGGCACTATGAATATGTCTAGCTTTACCTCATTGATGTAAGTCTGGAGGGTGGGTGGGTTCAGGGGACAGTTTGTACTTTGTACATGATGAAAATCTTGATGAAAAATTAAATAAAATTTGAAAACAATTTTCTGCGATGGACTGGCGACCTGTCCAGGATGTATCCCGCCTTCCGCCCAGTGACAGCTGGGATAGGCTCCAGCACCCCACCGCGACCCAGAAGGATAAGCAGTTTAGATGATGTATGTATGTATGTATGTATGTATGTATGTATGAAAACAATTTTTAAAAAGCATAGAACTCCTGTCCAACCAATATGACACCGCACATGTTGGAGGGGCATGTTGTGCTTACTGCATGCTTTTAATGGTTCATATGTTGCATGGGTGTTGCTTCCCCTCTCTCGTCTAGGCAGAGAAGACCACATTTTTTAGGTTGTTATCTGTAGCCTCTGGTAGAGAGAGATGTCAACTATAAACTAAGGCCACATTCCACAACCAAAACAGAGGCAATGGCCACTGATCATACAAAATCTTCCAACTCTATTTAAATGTTAATCCAGTCACATAAATTCTGAGCAAGAACGTGACAAAATGAAAGAAAGATACCACTCCAGACCCTCTCCTCACTTTTAGTTTTGCTTCTCAAACAGCTTTTGTACTTCCACTTTTGGTTTCTAAATGTAGCTTTGAAACATTTAGACCAAATGTATAGTCATATACAAATGTTTGGGCAGCCTGGACAAATGACAGGTTTAGTTGATAAAAATAGGTTAACACATCCTCTATAAAGAACACACCATTACACATTTTAATGCACAATTACTGTTTATGTGCTGATTTAATATATTGGGTAAATGTGGCCTGTGTAAAAGTTATGGCACAAATTACATTTTACGTTTTTTTTCCAATATTTTAAACTCAGCAAAAAAATATAAACTGTGCTTTAAAATCTGTAGAATAATGTTTGACATTTTTAAGTTTGTTCCCTTCACAGCAGAGTTGTCAGACTTAGTTCATTCTGGGCCACAGCTCTGCGGAGATTTGTGCCTTCCCTCTTCTAACTTTCTGAATGCAGCTCATGAAATTCTTGCTAACTAGCTGATGAGTTGACTCAGGTGTGTTTAATGAGAAAGAACTCTAACCTCTGCAGAACTGAGGCCTGGAAGGAACCCAGCTTGACACTGCTGTAAAATTTATTTTAATATAAAATATAACATATGATTGTATTTTTTTTAGCCATTTAAAGTCAATTTACCTCTCAACGCTGAACAATTTGGGATAAAACTTGCTCATTAAGCATATGGGCTCTTTTGGAGAAAAAGAATAATTCAAAATGCAGTGGAATACACTTTGTTAGCCATGCTAATTTGCTGAAATCCTGCAAACAACCCCTTTGTGGGGTAATATATTGGTGCTGATATGTATTATTGAAGCTGGCTTGAGAGTTTTTTCAAATCAGAAAGAGAAAGTGACAGTGGGCCTCGTGAGACGTAGCTGCTTCATGATAAATGAGAGCAGTTTTTAATGCTCACCTTAAATGACTCCATCAGTTTCTTCAGCTCCAGCAGGATTGTCTCTCTCTTTTCAAGTCGGTTCTGGTATTTCCTCTCTAAATCTTCAAACTGCTTCTGTTGATGGAATAAATGCAATCTGATAATAATATAAGTACCTTGTGGGTTAGCTTCTAATATTATATAAAAATTCATAATGATAACTATATTCTGCACAGACAGCATGTAACACAGTTAAAATCTAGTGCTTTTCTGCATTTGTTTGGTTGGAAAACAAAACTGCCAAACTGCCATATTCCATTTCATTTGCATATTCCCCAGCAGTCTTTGACAAGATCTACATTATGATCTTAAAGTGGTGTTCAAAGTATGTATAGAGTATGGCCAAAAGCATGTGGACGACCCTCCTAAACATGGAATTCAGATGTTTCAGCCGCACCCATTGCTAACAGAAGTATACAATCAAGCTCCTAGCAATGCAATTTCCTTAGATAAACATTAGCAGTAGAATGGGTCACACCCAATAGCTTGGTCACTTGAAATATGGCCATGTCATATGATGCCACTTTTGCCAAAAGTCAGTAAGCGAAATTTCTGCCCTGCTAGTTTTGCAAAAATACACAGAGAGGGGCCAGAAAGTGCTGAATCACGTAGCACACAAAAACCACCTATCCTCTAGGTGATGTTAGCACAAGAACTGTGTCTTAGAAGCTTCATTAAATGGATTTCCATTGCTGAGCAGAAGCACACAAGCACTAAGACCACTATGCACAATGCCAAGCGTCTGCTGCAGTGGTGTAAAGTACGCCGCCAATGGACTCTGGGGCAGGGGCAACATGTTCTCTGGAGTGATGAATCACACCTCTCTATTTGGCAATCTGATGAATGAATCTAAGTTTGGATGCCAGGAGAACGCTACCTACCAGAATGCATAGTGCCAACAGTAAAGTTTAGAAGTGGAGGGATGATGGTCAGGGCAGTTTTTCAGGGTCTGGGCTCAGCCCCTTGGTCCCAGTGAAGGGTAATGTTAATGCTACAGCATACACAGACATTTTAGACAATGATGCTTTTTACTTTTTTTTACTTTACTGTTTACTTTCCCCAACAGTTTGGGGAAAACCCTTTCCTGCTCCAACATCACTGCCCATAAAGACTTTGTTTAAGTCTGTGGATAAACTCCAGTGACCTGCACAGAGCCATGGCCTCAACCCCACTGAACACTTTTGGGATGAACTGGAACATTGACTGCGAGCCAGGCCTTCTCGTCCAACATCAGTGCCTGACCTCACAAATGCTCTTTTTACTGAATGGGCACAGATTCAACAGACACACTCCAAAATCTTGTGAAGACTGTTACAGCTAAAAAGGGTGGCAACTCCATATTTATGCCCATGATTTTGGAATGGGATGACCAACAAGCTTCTATAGTAGTGACAGTCAGGTGTCCACATACTTGTGGTTATATAGTGTATATGTGCAGTTAATTAACCGGTAAAGTAATGTTTGTATAGCCTATAGGCTAATTAAGTGACGTCTTTCCTATTGTATACTTTTTTGAACAAACTATAGATTAAAATGATTAATACTACATAGATTAATACAAAGGAATGGTTAAGTAAAGATGAAGCATTAAACAAAAGAGAACGAAAGAACAATAATATACATAATATCAGTACTTTGATTTATATTCATTTGTAGTTTACACTTACTCTTATTATGAATTATTTTGTTTTACCTTTTTTTTCTATTATTGTTTCTGATCTCACTTTTATGACTATTATTTCTCTTCTCTTTTTACCTTTCATTATTTTTGTCTTTATTGTCTCTTGTTTCCAATTTTTGTTATTTTACCACATTCTTGCTGCTGTTATGTTTCTGTATAATTTTTTATGCTTGTCTCTTTTTGTCTGTGAAGCACTTTGAGCTGCACTGTATGTATGAAAGATGTTATACAAATAAAACATACTATTATTACTACTTTACTACTATTTTGTTCTTTTTTTAACTATTATTGTTGCTGTTTTTATTTTTACTTCTATTATCTTTATTATTACTTTTTATTATTTTTTATTTATAATTATTTATTGTTTTATTGTTGCTTGTTTCTTATTTTTTGTTATATTACCACATTCTTGCTGCTTTTATGTTTTGTATAATTTTATTGTTATATCATTTTTATCTCTTTTTGTCTGTGAAGCACTTTGAGCTGCATTATATGTATGAAAGGTGTTACACAAATGAAACATATTATTATTGTTATTATTACTATTATTATTGTTATCATTATTATTATTATTACTCGTTTAATTTTTTTTGCAGTGAGGGTGCAGTGGAGCAAGTGTGGTGATGCTATCACAGTCTGAACTTTGGATACTCTGCACTAATTTTGAATTTAATAAGTCTCTATAACGACTACACCCAATCACAGTTGGTTATATTTGGTACTGAATATTAAGCAAACAATGTAAATTTCCAAACACCAACCTTTTTCACCATCCATTCCTCCTGTACAGAGACTGTGTTATGGCCTTTGTGTTTGTCCAGCAAACACAGAGAGCAAATAACTCTCTTATCAGTGCGGCAGAAAACCTCCAGCAGCTTGTCGTGCTGCCCGCAGGTCTTCTCCTGCAGGTTTCTGAAGGCCGACACAAGCTTGTGTTTCCTGAATGCAGCAGATTCGTGGTGGGGCTGAAGGTGAGTGTCACAGTAGGAGGCCAGGCAGGTTAGACAAGACTTCACGGCCTTCTTTTTCTCACCCACGCAGGAGTCGCACTCCACGTCCTGAACTTCAGAGGGAGAGAAGTCCACGCAGTCTGAGAGAGAGTCCTGAGCTCTGCTCTCCTGCAGCGTCTTCACCACCTCAGCCAGTATGTTGTTCCTCCGCAGTACGGGTCTTGGGGTGAAAGACTCTCTGCACTGAGGGCAGCTGTAGACTCTTTCACTGTCCCAGAAGTCATTAACACACACCATACAGAAGCTGTGTCCGCACGGAGTGGTCACCGGATCCTTCAGCAGCTGCAGACAGACGCAGCAGGTGAAATGTTCCTGATCTATTGAAATACTGGCTTCTGCCATCTTGCCTCGCTCACACACTGAGAGCGACGCGGCACTATCAGTTTCACTTTCTCTGAAATGAGGGGGAGGAGACTTGGTCACCAGAGTCACCCCTAGATGTCGCGAGGTCTGTTGTTCGCTATCTGAGGCGACGCGTCTACGCGTCCGCCATGTTGGAGCGGTCAAGATCCGCTTGTGAACAGATTCACTTGTATTGAGAGATGAAGAGTCTCAGGATTAAATCAGCCACAACTTCCTTATTACTCAGCCGATTCACACCAAATTTGTTTTGTTATAATCCTCAGGCATAGATTAATCTATTTTACACGGGCTGCTCTCGGTAGCTTTTATTTTTTTGATGGTGCTAAAGTATTCAGTCTGCACCTCACACACATCAGCAGATCCATCACTGTGTGAATCACTCCTAATCTTAATACACATAAAATAAAATAAACATAGTAAGAAGGACGAAACTAGGGTTGGCTTCCTGTTCGCCAGTTTCTTGTTCGAGTTTTCCCGTTCCACCTTAAATGGGGCAGCAGTCACTTTCTGGTACCTGAGGCAGCACCATTTAAGGTGGAACTCCGGGTATGAACTGGATTTCTCTATGGCCAGAATAAATGGGTTTTTTGAAAAATCGCCTCTATCGCAACCTGTGGTAGATAAAAATGTTCTGTGTATATGTTTCTCCCGAATATCATGGGGCTGAGAAGAAGAAGAAAACGAGGAAGACGAAGTAGTAGACTGAAAAGAATAAATGACGTCAATAAACAGCTATAAAAATCAAAAACACTTAATTGTGTCTCTTTGTGTTTTGTTTTAATGATTTACTGATTTTTTAATTAAAAAGAGTAACACACATGATTACACAAGAAACAAACAAAAAAATAATACAAATATTTTTAGCGAAATACTTTAATAATAGGAAGCATGAAATGAAAATGTACATAATGGAAAACCCAATTGTTCTCGTGTTTTTTTTTTTAATATGAGAGTTTGATGTCATATGAAGATGTTGTTATAGTTTTAAGACCTACCTTTAACTCCTCAGTCTCCATACAGTCCATATGTGGAAACTAATCTGAAATACAGCCTGTTTTGTGTTTACTGGCTGGGACCGAAATGTATCCCTACTGATGGTTCTTGGTTCTTCAGTAAAGAGGATTTGGGTTTCCATTATACATACTTTTTATTATCGCTTCCTATTTCTATCATTATTAAAGTATTATGTTAAAAATGTTACATTTTTATTTATTTTGTTTGAAACATACTCTATAAACAAAACTTTCTGTTTCTTGTGTAATCAGGTGTGTTACTGTTTTTAACAAAACAATCATGAATAACAAAATCATTGCTGTTTATTGATGTCATTCAGTCCTTTCATTCTCTGTTCCAGAACATTAATCTTGTGAATAATGTATCTATCTTCTCCCTCTTTATCTTCTTTATTTTGATCTGCCGATAAACATCCTCTACGTCACACAGCAAATGCGTCACCAGAGCCGATTTATGATTTTTTTATTTGTTTGTTTGTTTGTTTGTTTATGCTTTGATTGAGTCAACACGATTTACAGTACAAAAAAAGGGAAATTTGTTAATAGAAAATACAATAACAAGACATAAGTAAATCTACACAGGTATCAATACAACAACAAAGAAAGGTCTCAAGGCAATACAAAACAGATAAAGAGGCGGTTTATGAATATTACATGGGCTTTAAGCTTTTTGTTGGTTGTAATATGTGAAATAATTCTTATTATGAATATGCATGTATGCCCTGATTTGAGGCCTTCCATTGGCAGAGACTTTCACAAAAGTGTAAACGTGTTTTTGGTCACGTTATCAGGTCTACATCTTACGTGTTAACGTGCATGTTTAAACGTGTTTTGAGCCCGAAGGCCTTCCATAAAATACTGACGTCTATAGGAGGCAGTTTGACGGTCCACCACAAAAAGCCGAGGTGACGGTGTGTCGCCTCTAGATGGCGATATTTTCTGACAGAAGCTCGTCCTGCAAACCTTCCTGCACAAGCTGGGAAAGTGAGACTGAACCTGAAGCTCTGGACTGAAGTTTTCTTACATGTTTGTAAGTGGATAATAAGTGGAATCACTTACTTATTATCAAAAGTTCTGCATTTAAAATATTTTTAACAGTTTTCTCTATTTTTGAAGAAAGAAAAACACATTTTTTTTCTTTCTCATGGAAGTTAAAACTGCTTGGACTTTTACCAATGGTGGAACCCATGCCTTTTACAGATTGTCTCTAGATCAGCTATCAAATAGTCTGAGCAAAGATCTGATGCACAAACTGCATGGTGGTCAATGATAATGCTCCTGTACCTTAGGCCATCGCCAGGTCTGGTGGGATAGATTGGAGATGGACATAAAGATGGTCCGTATCTCATGTCACAGTGTCCTTCTCAAAGAACATAACACAGGCTTCAGAAAGACACAGAGGCCAATGAGACTATTCCCAGGTGTAAAAAAATATATTCTTAAGAAAAATATTCTTTATTAAAAAGATTCACATTTGAATAAGGGAGATCATCTACGTCCCTTGACTATGAACTATTAATGCCTGTCACTTAGTAAATTATTTCATAATGTTCTATCCATCATGAACATAGGCTATGGACTCTTATTTCATGGCCCTGTTCACACTCTAGCTCACTCTACATAGCTCCATTATGTTGCTTAGACACTTGCTATTTTACTATTATGTTGCTACTTGTAAAAAACTCTGTATTACACACGATCATATTTGTGCCTTGTCCTGCACTGTCTGTTTACTGTGCTGTTACATGTTGCCCCAAGGTCTTGGAGAAAGCTATTTCATTGAACTGCATACCTGTATATGGCTGGAATAACAATAAAGTTCTGTTTCACCTGACCTGATATCCTACAAACTCAGTTCCAAAAAAGTTGGGACAGTGTGTGAAATACTAATAAAAGCAGAAAGCAGTTATTAGTAAACCCAGTTTGACCTGTACTGAATTGATAGCAATACAAATACACAATACACAGTATTGTATGTATATGTTTATGTGCGCTCCAGTTTTGAAAGAAAAAAACATGCAGTGATCTCTGAGGGATCAAAGGTTACGGGCTTTCATTTGTGGTTTTGCCCTTTACGAAGATTCCCTGAAATTTTCTGATGATATCATGCACTGTAGGGGGTGAAATACATATAATCTCTTAAATCCCTGGTTCAGGAATGTTTATTTTTAAATTGTTGGGGTTTTTTTTTTTGTATTAAATATTTTTTTCGCTGACTCGTCCTGGTAATAAAGGATTCCAGGCCTTTCCTAGATGCTCCTTTTACATCCAAGCATGATTGCATCACCTGTTTAAGATGTTTTTTAACCTTATACAGTGTTCCTAGTCTTAAATTTCCCCTGTCCAACTTTTTTGGAATGTGTTGCAGGCATCAATTTCAGAATGGATGTATATTTTCAACAAACAATTAAGTTGATAAGATAAAATATTACACATTATGTCTACACTCAAGGTGTGTTTGATTGAGTGTCTTGCTTTCTGATTTAATCTCACTCAGTTGGTCTGAATGCCATTGCCTATCTGAAAATGTGAAAGTATAGACTGTTTAAACCAATAAAATATACTGTTTTTAGTTGCAGGGTTTTTTTTATTTAACACTGTGATTGGCTACACTTAGAAATTGAAATAAGTACACAATAAAAGTGTTCATTTATGAAAAACAAATGAGGTATTTTAGATATGGGATTAATGAATAATGTGTCCACTTAAATATACACTGTCCAAAACTATCCTGACAGCCCTTTTAATGAATGAATTCAGCTACTATAAAGTGCACCCATTGCCGTTTTTGTATAAAAGTTTTTGTATAAAAGCATTGACCAACAGAATGCTCTGAAGCAGCCGCACATGAGAATAAGGTCACCATGCCCAATGTCAAGCTTCAGCTAGAGGGGTATAAAGCCCCCAGCAACGCGCTGAGGAGCAGACACAGTAAGAAAAACAACCTGTTTAATTTGAAGAGATAAAGAGAGGTAGGAAAAAGATAATCTACGTAAAAGTGTTTCATAATTGTTTTTGGTAAACCCACACAAACATCATAAGTGGACCTTAAAATAATATGCAACACAAATGTAGGAATTGGGCCCTTTAATACGTCTTAGTACCTTTGTGTTTTTTTGGTATATTCCCATTTTTTTCTCATCAGTAAAACTTTCTATTCATGCATACTTCCTCAATGCCCTAATTAAATTAACATGACTGTAATATTGTAACATACCACACAAATAAAACACATTCCTAGTACAAATTGCTAGTATAAATACAGTCAAAATGAAATGAAACACTGTTTTTCCTAATTACACTGATAATTAATGTGCAAACAGCAATGTACATGCGTTTTGTGACTATTACTTTAACATCAGCAACAATTATTCTAATTTAAATTCTGTTTGGATTTTGGAATAAAAATTTAAATTTACTGTTGTACTTCATGAAAGTAATTTAACTGTTATTTGCTGCTGAGTATGGATTGTGTTCAGTAATAGCCTATATTATTTAGAATGACAATTCAAGTGCTGTATGTAGTCTGTGTCATTCTATAGAGTAACAAAGCTTAGCAGTTGCAAGTACATTGACCCAAAACCCAGGACACAGGGGCTGAGTGAATATGGTATGGACTCTGTATAGTAGAGTCATTGTGTCAGAGACACTGTAGAAGGACAGAGTTCCTGCACTGTGATCTACATACACTCCTATTCTGGAGGATGGTGGGCCTGGGATTTTAATCTGAATGTTGTTGTGCCAGAAGGACAGAGTGGAACTGCACTCCAGACTCCACGACTGATTGTTGTGTCCAAACCAGCATTCATTACCTTGTCCTTTCCTGCAGATCCCTTTATATGAGACTGAAATGTACACCCACCCGCCCCTGCTCCATTCCACCTCCCAGTAACAGCGTCCAGAAACACTCTCCTTACACAGAACCTGTCCGTATGCTTCGAATCTCTCCGGATGATTAGGGTACGGTGTTATTCTCCCACTGCGAGTCACCTTTTTGTTGTTCTCAGACAGCCACAGTGCTTCATTTGCTGTATTGGGGTCAAGGGTCAGATGACAAAAATCTAAAGAAAAAATCATATTCGAATAAGATTAATCATTGTTTGTGTATTTGTTGAATGGAAAGTTGATATTTTGCTGATTTTCTATGTTTTAGGGTTTTTTATGCAATTTATTGCAATCTATTTGGTTTATTCTTACTTACACTGTAGAAATTCCTCTCTGGTCTTTGGCTCAAAGGGTAAAATCATCTGGACTTTAACTACTGATACACAAAAAAAAAAGTTATAACAAGAATTACTGAAGGTAATATAAATATATTAATTGTATATATACATTATATGCAGACACCCCTTCTAATTAGTGAATCTGGTGACTTTACAGTTGCACACAGGCAGCTTGTATAATCTCCACAGAAAAGCACTGAATGGAATGATGTGTTTTGAAGCAGCCACACACAAGCCTAAGATCACAATGCTCAATGCCAAGCGTCTGCTAGAAGGGTACAAAAGCCCCCAACCGTTGAGCTGTGGAGCAGAGGAAATCACATCACATCCTCTGTAGTGTTGTAATAAATTTGTGGTGTTTGTGATTCAGAACCAATCCTTCAACATGACCTCACTTTGTGATACGTATGATGTTGTACGTTTATTTTAACTCTGATTTGTCTAATGCCTCTAAATGAGTCATAAGACATGTTTGGTGCATGTTGCGTTGGATAGCGGTGGCATGATACCACTTTTTCCTTTCTGATACCGATATCAGTATCGGATGATTCCAAGCCATGATTTATTTCTTTAAAAACTAGTAAGCTTGAGCTTGGGAGCCCAAAAGAGCATTTATAGCCTCTCTCTCTTTCTCTGGGTGGGTAGACCCGCCCTCTCACCATCACTTAGCACAATGCTAGCCAGCCTGTGTGTCTATTAGCTGATGTAACAGAACTGGCAGTTAATGTCCTCCTCCAATTGTGTTGAGCTGTCCAGTGACTGCATTAGCAGCAGATTGAAAAGGTGTGGTGGCGCTTCACATGTTTTGAAGAAAGCACATACACGCCTTCACCCTCCCAGCATTAGCATGGTGTGATAGGGGAGATCTAGGTATCAGGTGGAACTGGACATGACTAAATTAGGGAATAAATTGGGTAAAACCCACCAAATTTAGAATTAAATATTTTATATATTTATATAATATGCTCAAACTGATTAACTTACTTAACTGCACTTCATGATTTGTATAATTTCTGTGTTGCTTCAGGCTAGATTTATGACCGAATTTGATCAGATTCATTCTTTCTTTCCTCTAATATCTGACAAAGCATTTTCTGCTGCTATTGGCACAAAACCTATACCTGGTGTTTGGTAAAAGGCGACTCCAAAAGATTCATCCAATTTCAAAGCGCCATATTTTTACAACCGTGAGGCGCCTAGGAACCAATCACATACCAATTGAAAGAAGGGGTCATAGAGTTTCTGACTGTGACTGGAAAATGGCTCCCTTCAGTCTGAGAGGAGATGCGACCCCTGAGCAGAAAGTGTTTTGCGTTCTCCACTTCAACAAGAGTGAATCGGCCATTTTCGTCCAACAGCCCGGAGCGTTCGTTGTTGGTTCCAAAACACTGGATGATCTCCGAAATCGCATTGAAAGAGCCGTGAGTGCAGTGACACCCAACATGCTCAATGAAGTATGGGATGAATTTGACTATGGCGCTGATGTTGTCCGTACAGCTGGAGGAGGTTCATACTGAGCACTTGTAAAATTACATAATAAACTTTGTGATCACTTAAACCATTTACAGTTTACTGCATTGTTCTGTAATGATATCGGATGAATCTTTTTGAATCACCCTGTATTTGGAAGCAATACATTTATGAATATTCCACAAGAAAGTGGGCATGAACTTTTGTGAGAAAAGATATTTGACACCTGTTGTAAACTATAAAATTTGCTGTAGCGGGGCAAACACAGCAAAGTTTATAAAGTCTCTAATAAAGTACTGATCTGTGAGTCAGCTGTTCACTAGAATGTTTTGATGTTGTACAACTACACTTACCATATGGATTGATTTTGTCGAATTCCTCCTTGCAGAATTCATCTAGTCTGTCTTTAAACTCTGAGAGAGACTTCCTCACTCCTTCAAATGAAACATGTTGATTGATAGTCACCCTTGCAGAGTCCTTAGCTTTGGAAGCAGAGTAGAGAGACTGGAAGCTCTACAGGGACAAATATCAAGGCCAGAACATAAAGCTTAAAATCAACTGCTATGAAAACAAGTGGCATCTGAATATGACAAACAGGTGTGTTTGATTAGGGTTGGACCATTGTGTGTTATATGAGGGTTGGAGGCATTAAGGTTGGGTGTGCTATATTAGGGTTGGGTTGCGGGCAACTCATATGTTTTGAAATTTAAAAACAAAGGAGACTGAATCCTCATAGAGGAGTGTGTAAACATTTAGCCCTCGCAAAGAGCCAGTGAAATGTACCTGGAGGAAATGGATGTGATCCTCAGTGTCTGAAAGTTGCTCCAGATCAGTGTGTTTCCTCTGAAGGTCAGCAATCTCCTGCTCCAACTGCTCCAGCAGGCCTTCCGCTCGATCCTGCTCGGTTTCCTCCTGAGCTCTGATCAGCCCCCTCACCTCAGAGCACTTTTGCTCAATAGAGAGGAAGAGCTCAGTGAAGATTCTCTCACTCTCCTCCACCGCCGCTTGTGCAGAACGCTGTTAGGAACCACAGAGTTCCAGTTACAGCTATAAGGCTAATGCAGCTAACAAGTAAGGGTGATTAGCATCACACAAGCTACATGCCACTTACAGTTGCTATGGTTAGCTAACCAGTAAGCTAATTAAGTTGTGGCCATGACTTAGTAAGGTGTGGAAACAAGTTAGTTAAGTTGTGGCCACAACTTAGTAAAGTGTATCAACAATATACTTAGTGTTATATAAGTCGTGGTAAGTTAGTAAAGTGTGTGAATGAGATATTTAAGTTGTTATAGTTAAACTGTGGCCGTGACTTAGTAACACAGTGGAACGTGCCTTATGAAGTCATGGCCACACATTAGGATCACTATGGTAAGTTGGAGCCATGCTTTATTTTTATTAAGAAGACTTATTTATATAAAAAAGTATCTCCAAAACTGTAACTTTACAGAAGAAGGCAAAAACATTCTTAACTTTCAAAGTAAGTTAACATAAGGAGATTTTATTCTAAGTTGTTTTGGAGTCTTTCTATTGATCCTTTCATCATGAAATGTTCACACAATGTAAAAGACAGCGGCTATGTTCAAATAATGCAGAAAAATAAAAATGGAAAAAATAGAGATGCATTTTTTCAGGACAGCAATGGTAAGTGGTTTCTGACACTGTATGACATTAAACAGACAAAATACATTGAATAGCTAAAAACATTAATAGCATCTTGAAGCCTGAAGCCAAATAAGCAGGCCTATTAATGATTACTTACCAACTCAACATGATTTGTTGAGGAACTGTATGAGGAATGCAGTTTGCATGATGCTAACTGATGGAGTATATGTTTCCATACTCTATAGCTACCTTAGCCTTGTAGCTCAAGTGCAGAACTAAGAGAAGCAAACCTCAGACACCAAACATGTCTTAGCTGATCGACTCTATTTGGAGTAAAGGGACAATTGTGGACATTTGATTTTTTTTGCTGTACTACCACTTTAATATCACCTTACATTCTTTACAGTTCCAGCAGCTCTCATCAGAGATCAGTCCTCACCTTAAGATTATACACAGCCTGTTTGAGGTCCTGCACTTTTTTCTGTTTCTCTTGGATTCGCTGCTGAAATGTCCTCTGCATTTGCCTCATCTGGCTCTGTGGAACAGCAACAACAACAACAACAACAAAAAGAATTACAAAATACAGAGAATGATGAAATTGACCAGAAACCACTTGCACCCACTTGATCACACAGCAAATAAATAGGTCGCCCTTGTATTACACAATGGCAGAATTAAGGGTGTTGACTGATATAAACTGATATAACTGACTGGTTTAGGATGTTTGTTTATTTATTAACATGCTAATAAGTCATGCATCAGATGTAGTATGTCAAATACCTGTTTTTCAGTTCTTTCTTCTGCAAGGGATGCTGTATCATGGCCTTTATGTCCAGTTAACATACACAAAGAGCAAATGAATTTTTGGTCTGTACGACAGTAGATCCCTATCAGTTTGTTATGGCGGGAGCAGACTTTTTCCTGTAGTTGTCTGCAGGCCTGGACTAGCTTGTGCTTCTTAAAGGCCGGTGATTCGTAGTGAGGTTTGAGATGAGTCTCGCAAAAAGAAGCCAGACACACCAGACAGGACTTGATGGCTTTGCCTTTGCTTTCAGAGCAGATGTCGCACTCTACGTCTCCTGACTCTGAGCTGTACTGAACAGGAGAAGGACTTTTCAGGTCTTTTCTCTTGAGCTTGTCCACCACTTCAGCCATGACATTGTTCCTCCGCAGGACAGGTCTTGGCATGAAAGTCTCTCTGCACTGAGGGCAGCTGTAGAGTCCCCTCTGAGTAGCGTGGTCCCAAAAGTCATTAATACATACCATACAAAAACTGTGTCCACAGGGCGTGGTCACCGGATCCTTCAGTAGATCTAGGCAGATGGAACAGCTGAACTGAAGGTGATCTACTGAAATGCTGCTGTCCTCAGCCATTCTGCTCTCTCTGTCATGCACACAGAGCTCAGTAAACTGAAGCGTTCCTTCCGAACTGAGCAGGGAGTCTTCCTGGTTCTGTGCTCATTACAGTGTAGGTGGGGCAAAACCGACATACCATCATGATCACTATCATCACCGCATACAACACACACTACTCCACCTTCTACTCCCATTATACAGTGAAACTTTAAAGCGACAGTTCAGTGAAAAACTAAACATGCACAAATGTTGCTTCCAAATATATTGGAACAGCAAAACAATTTCCTTTCCTGTTTTTGCTACACATTGAAGACAAGTTTTAGATCAATAGATGAATATAAGGCAATTTCAGCTTCTATTTCCCGATATTTAAATTCATTTACATTTACATCTACTCATGTTAAAACCTTTTATTTGAACCCACCTATTTTCAAGTGAGCAAAAAAAAAAACAAAAAACACTGGAACGTGTGACCGACAGGCGTTTCTTGTTTCTTAGGTGCGCCATGTTGGATTGTTTAAGCGATTAATACCTCTGAATGTCTACTCTTGGGTTGAGCCTGTAAGCACTACATTTGTTGTTAAATTAGATAAACAAACATGAAGAACCAGAGTACTGTCTATGGGAGAAAAGCAAGCTGGGAAAAGAGGGAAATGAGGAAAAATCGAACACAAGCAGTGGGCATAGCCAACAACAACTTGGAATGTCCTGAGAAAGAAAGAAACCACTGGTGTACTAACAATCAAACAGGTCAGCCAGGGAAAACAGCAGTTGATGACAGGAACATTGTGAGAACTGTGGAAAAAACCCAAAAACAACAGTCAGTGACATCACCAACAACCTCCACAGGGCAGGGGCGAAGGTGTCATAATCCAACATCCGAAAATGACTTTAAGAGCGGAATATAGAGGCCATACTTCAAGATACAAACCACTCATCAGCAGTAAGAAATGCACCCAATCTAATCGGGTGGAACTTCATCAAGCTCCAAAATAATGATCCAAAACACACTGCCAACACAACAAAGGGGGAAAAAGTGGAAGGGTTTTAGACTGGCCAAGTCAATCAGCAGACAATAACCCAACTGAGCATGCATTTCACCTCTTGAAGAGGAGACTGAAGGGCAAAACCCCCCAAAACAAACAACTGAAAGAAGCTTTGGTAAAAGCGTAAAAGAGGAAAACTGTCTGCACATGTGTACATTTTACTGCACAATTACTGTTTATTTGCTGAATTTAACAAATAGGCAAGAAAATAAAACATAAAATGTGACCTGTGCAAAAGTTATGGCACATTTTATATGTTTGGTTTGGCAGAAAAAGGCCATATTTGATGCCATGTATGCCCATTTATTCCTTGTAGAGGATGTGTTAACTTTTCACATACAAAATCAACAAAATATTTAATTTAACCGGGGTGCCCAAACTTTTGCATATGATTGTATGTGTAAATATGTATCACCATATAATTATAACTGTATAGATCATACACATCATACAAGAAGCATCATATTGTGCTACTACAAAATTACCACTGTGACTGCTGTCACTTTATCACTGTCAACAATAAGCCGAGGGTGATACCTCCATCTGAGGTAAATGGAAATGGAACTTTTTTCTATTATTATTGAATATCAGCAAAACCTTCAAACTGAATAAACAGTTCTTTCTCTACATGTTTAAATAAAATCTGTTCACTGCAGGTTGAGGATCTAATTCTTTCCATATCCCCTGAGGGCAAAACAGAAAGCAATTATTAATATTTCCATTTAATAATAAAAATGGATGTATGTCTTATTCAGTTGACTAACATCATTTGCATCATTACCACCAGCCTCACCATCATTTGCTTTCAAAATTATAACACCATTTGGACTAAGACTATGTTAATATTTTATACCTAATGTAATTTAATGGGACATTTTACATATACATACATCTATGTGTGTGTGTATATATATATATATATATATATATATATATATATATATACATATACACACACATATACATATACATATACACACACACACACACACACATATATATACATATACACACACACACACCGATCAGGCATAACATTATGACCACGTTTCTACGCTTTATCAGCTCCACTTACTATATAGGTGCACTTTGTAGTTCTACAATTACAGATTGTAGTCCATCTGTTTCTCTGCATACTTTGTTAGCCCCCTTTTATTCTGTTCTTCAGTGGTCAGGACACCCATGGACCCTCACAGAGCAGGTACTATTTGGGTGGTTGAGATTTTTATATATATATATAAAATATAGTAAAATGAATGATAATGAAACTACAAACCCCCACCCCCCCTTTTTTTTTTACATCTTGAAAAGTCTTAGTCTTGTCTGTTTCCTCAAACAGTATTGACTACAACACTAATACTTAAGTCTTGTGTACTGTCTTGTCATGCTTTGCAAGTTGCACCTCAGCACCTGAAGACACACCATTTAGTTTTGATGTATGCCTACATATGGGTGAAATAACAAATTAATAAGTCTGAATATACTTAGCATGTGATGAAAGTTTATGCCCATCAATTAGCCTAAATCCTAAGTCACACACTTGCCTCAAATTATATTAAGTAATCTCAAAATGTTAAGTTTTCTATACCCAGGCTAAAAATTGTCTAGAAAAATAAACAAAAGATAGATAACAATGTCCTAGTGTCAGAAATCTGCCTCAAACAAAGGAACATTTCCCTGAAAACCTAAATTTACACAATTTTGCCTTGACTCAACAGTCAGCCAAGACACAGAGCTCTAGTGCAAAACTAAAGAAGCAAATTTAAAACACCAAACATTTCCTAGCTGACTGACCATGTTTGGGTAAGAAAATTGAACGCTTGATTTTTAAATGAACTGTTCCTTTAATCCTACATTTATTAAATGTAAATCAATAGGATCTCATACAAAAATGGGCTATTATGGGTTAGTCTTATTATGAATATTTGATAAAGTTTATTAAACAATATAGTGAGATGATACTTCCTGAAGGCCATGGCTCCTGATTGTCATCTACCATACAGAATATTTCTGTCATCCATTTTAATTTCTTTGTGTAAAGCAAAGGCTCAGAAATGTTTTCTATGAATCTATTTATTCTTGGCATTTACAGATGAGAAATTGTTCCTGCAAACAAAGGCACTAAATTAGTTCACAAGCTTCCATCAGCAGTAAAATGATAGCTGTGAGTACAGAGGAGTGATGGAGTAGTTAAACATCTGGAATGGTTGAGAGTAAACGCAAGTGCAGTTTGTTCAGAGGCTGCATTGCTGTAGCTTCTTGTCCGCTTGCTTTAGGGAGATCCAGGTGTTGAGCATGGAGGCACGCAGTTTGGCCCAGATCAGGTGGTCAGTCAGACCCAGGATTTGAGCAGCATGTTGGGCAGCAGCATCTGGAGAAAGAACTGTGGAGCACCCCAGTCCTGGAGGAGCCAGAGGGGAAGGGAGGAGAGAAAGAGAGATCTCTATTAGAGCTGGGTTACTTTAATCTGGAGAAGTACTATGATTTAGGTGATTATCCACAAACAATGGTGAATCTGAAACATTTGTAGTATTTAAAAGGCTAACGGTAATCATTTTAGAGTTACTGCTGAACCTGTATTCTCTTCAGTAACTGTAGTTGTGCTCAATACACCCTCAAGGTAAAGTAGTAATAAAATCCTGGTAGTTCAACCATGTAGCCATGTTATTGGTAGTGAGTGGGCACGTGTTGTGTAACACTAAATTCGAGATTCAGTCTGGGTAATCTGGGGAAATTACACAATTTATTACACTGTACGAATGGATCAGTCACATCACATTATAGATAACATTACAGAACCTCTACAGGTAACTACAATCCCACCACAAACATACAGAATCTTGAAAAAAAACAAACTCTTACC
Organism: Colossoma macropomum; assembly: GCF_904425465.1. Classification (NCBI taxonomy): domain Eukaryota; kingdom Metazoa; phylum Chordata; class Actinopteri; order Characiformes; family Serrasalmidae; genus Colossoma; species Colossoma macropomum. Next base: position 12,924,403 of record NW_023494795.1, on the reverse strand, counting down.
ACTAGGCATGCGAAGAGATGACCAGACATCCTGAGCACCCCAATCAGGGGTAACAGGCGGGCAGTTAATGACAGGATAAGCTGTGTTTCCTGACATCACAGGACCCAAACCATTACTCCTTCCTGCAACTGCTACAAAAATGGTGGGGACTCCATCACCTGGGGAGATTCATTAGTATGGATTAGCCATTTCAGAGTCTTAAAGCCTGTTTATATACTCATTGTACTGGGCATTTGTACATGGAAGATGGTTACATTAACTTTGTGCTCAGAAAAACAAAACAAAAAAATCCTATTTTTCTCAAGTGAAATGTGCTACAAACAGTCCTGTGGAGTAAGAAATTAAAGGGCCCATAGAAGAATGAGTGCATTTTTTAAAAATAGTTTGATACAGTATGTAAACACAGTATGTTTCAAAATGTACCTTAGTCCATATATAAAAACTAAAACAACTCATTTTGAATTTACTGTTTTCACAGCAACGCAAGAAAATACATTTTTACATATAACCACCTATTGGTCGACAGCATATTAGCCCCACCCACTCTGCCTACAGATGTGTAGCCTGGCAATTCTTGCTGTTATAAGGTAGTTACATGGACAGCCACTTTACATATGTCCGTCTTAAAGAAACAATAACAGTCTGTTCAAATCTAAGGAAGATATAAGGAGAATAGTCATGTAAAAATCATTACTGCTATTTTTTGTACAACCTCATTTCCAAAAAACAAAAGACAACATATTAAATGTTGAAACGGAGAAATTGGATTGTTTTTTGAGAAATATATGCCGATGTTGAAGTGACACTTCAGGAAACCACAGTTCATCGCTGCATCCACAAATGCAAGTTAAACCTCTATCATGCAAAGATGAAACCATAAACAGGACCCAGAAAGATCAATTAAGATGGACTAAGGTGAAGAGGAAAAGGTGTCCTGTGGTCCAACGAAACAAACATTGAATTTCTTTTGGAAATCATGGACACTTCTCCAGGCTAAAGACGACTCAGCTTATCAGTGCACAGCTCTAAAGCCAGTATTCATGAAGGTATAGGGGTGCATTACTGCACATGGCATGGGGGACTTGCACCATTAATGCTGAACGATATATACAAGTTTTGGCAACATATGCAGCCGTCCAGATGACGTCTTTTTCAGTGAATGCCTTGCTTATTTCAGCAAGACAATACAAACACACATTCTGCACACAGTATAACATCATGGCTCCGTAGGAAAAGAGTTTGGGATGCTAAACTGATCTGCCTACATTACAGACCTGTCACTGAAATAAATTTGTGTTTTATAAAATGCAAATGACAAGAGACCCCGAAATGGTGAGCAGCTGAAATTCTATATCAAGCAAGAACAGAAAAACATTTCACTTTCAAAACTACAGCAGTCGACCTCCTCAGTTCCCAAATGCTTACAGTGTTGTTAAAAGAAGAGGTGATGAAACACAGTGGCAAACATCCCCCCGTCCCAACTAATAAGTTGTTCAAAACTCAAAATGGCATATATTTTTCAAAAAACAATAAAATTTCTCAGTTTCAACATCTGATGTTGTCTTTGTACTATTTTCAATTAAATATAGGGTTTACATGATTTGCACATCGTCCCAAATTTTTTTTCTAAAGTGTATTTTGTACATGAATCCACAAAAACCATAAGTGGACCTCAGGGGAAAAAATAAAATAGAAGAGAAATGTAGAATGTGCAGCCTTTAACAGAGAGATAAATCATAAACAATCAAGCACATTCATGCACGTGTGTGTGTGTTGCAGAAAGCCACTTTACCCTCATATTCAGCTTTGATGCGCAGTGTCTCATCAGGCCCTTTGTGTGCGGAGGTGACTCTAAGATGACAGGGGATTCCATATGAGCTGCAGGCTTTACGGATCCTCTCACAGTGAGCCATGTCAGAAGTCGAGCCCATAAGCACTACAACCCTTCCACTCGTCTGGGACTCCAGAAGCAGCTACACACACAAAATGCAGTTATCATAAACTCAAAGTTGTCTTTGTTGTGTTACACAGCAGATGATTAAGAAGACAAAGACATTACGCTCTACCACATATTCCACTCTGCTTAGCAGCAAAAAGCATTACTGCAGTTACACCACAAGGTAGCGCCACTGCACAGCTCAAACATCAACAGACAAAAAAAAGGCAGCTTCACCATCAGTGGGCAGTATGGCCAGAAAGTTATATGACAGCATAATTAAAACTTTGGAACATATCAAGTCATTTATTTTTTTAAAATAAAACCATTTTAGACGCTTAGGAAAACCTATTTTTATAGGTTATCAGTGGCGTATTATTCTGGGATGTCCCTTCACTTTTAATAAGAATCATTTTTTACAACCAAAAAATTATGAAAATAGTTTTGTGGTGCAAAAAAAAAAATAAAAATAATAATAATAAAACTGAACAGTATGTAGATAAACCTATGTCAATGTTGCTTTCTTACACTAGCCCCAAGGCCTGGCAAAAACTATGTTAATGTTCTCCAAGGCTTGTTTGTCTGATACAACTGATAGTCAGTGGCTTCTCAGGCGGTACGAGGGAAAGCATTGTAACGGGTCTGCTGTCCATGTTAGGGTAAGGCTAACAGCAAAATACTGGCTATTCCTTTATGTCTGTTGGCTCAAAAACAAAGTGGTCTGCTTCAGATTCGACAGACTACAAAGGAAGTGACAGATGCACTGCTGCATTTTTTATTTTCATTTTAAATTTGCCGGAAACATTCCTGACTCGGCCAGTCAGCTAAGGAGGCTAAGATTGGTGTGGCTTGCACTGTTTGTACATCATGTTATCTACATATATTTGTAGCATACCAGTATAATGGTTATGATAAAACCCATACCGGAGGAAGAACTTCAACTGGTATACTGGATAAACCAGTATATCACCCAGTACTATTTGAAAGAGTAATTTCTGGATGTCCTAGTGCATGCCTGGTTGAGTGAATCAGTGAACACCTTTTAAGGTTATGAGGTTCACTGAAAAGGCCATCCAAATGAGCTATGGATTTTATTGGGATTGAGGGGGCAAGTCCACCAAGGGTGAACAGTTGCTCAAGGTGAACAGCCCAGGTCAAACTGGGCAAATTGGGCAATTTCAGTCAGATACATGTAAATGTTTAACTTCCCAACTCTAATCAGTTTTAAACTGCATGGCGGGTTTATAGTGACCTTTTTTAAACTAGAATTTCTAAATAATAGCATGTGAGACAAAATAGGTAAGAGATATAGTAGTGTTAAAAGAAATTGATTTAAAAAAAAAAAAAAAAACATTTGGCAGTGCTGCACATTGCTCAGTCTTACCTTTACTCGCTCAGAAACCCACTCAAAGTTCCTCTTTACCATCTGCATGGCCTCAGGTGTGACCTCTTTCAGGTCTCTGTAAACCTAGAGAGGGAGAGGCAGGACACCAGGTTCAATCGCCTGCACCTAGCAGCAACTGGCTGTCATAGTGAGGTCTGAAGCAGTACTCTTCAGAGAGCACATAGCTGCAGCCATAATAGAAAAACGTGATATGCTTACAATGTTTGGGGGCGATTTCATAGCCTATGAAAGTACATACACACAAATGACGACACCTGTGCAAAGCACTGCAAATGAATGGTCCTATTGGACAAACAGAGTATTCTCCGGTTACTGTGGCAGTTATAAACTTCAGTACTCAAGGGGACGACGCAGTGCAAGTCAGATTGTCAGCCTGTCAAATTAGAGAAAAGGGGATCTGCTTTTATTCTAACATCCACTACAACCATAAACGTGTTGGCTTGAAGAGTGAGTTCTGCTTTACTTGTTGCATAGAAACTGAATAGAAAGTAGGGTATGTTAAGTCTGTAAATTTCTCTTGAAGAAAAGATGGAGAGTATTTAGTCTCTCCTGTCTAACCTATGCCAACACTGCCATAGCTTTAGAGCTATGGCACTCTTGTTACAGTAACTGAAGAGCTTAAAGTGAAAAGCTTGCCTGTTTGTCTTTCTGTTGGCTACGATCTCCAGATGGCCACAGCCTCCACGAGTCGTTGTCAATCACATCAGCCAGCACAACCTCCTTGGTAGTCACGTTTACGCCAAACTCAATCTGAAGGTGGAGAATTGCAACATTCAGCACCAACAAAATAACTACTGGCCCATTTTGGGAATACAACCCATTACTAATGGACTAGAGTGTCAGCATCAGCAGTGTGTTTTGCTTTTAAATGACACTTCAAATTTGATCATAAATAAATGCACATCATTGCAGTAGCCGGAAATAACTTGTCAAGAGAACCACCAATGGAAGTAATTTAGCCATTTAAAAGCTGTAGCTGAACAAAAGGGCTACCATCACTGAGGCATAGAAACAGCTGGGCTTCAGGCTGGAACTATGGATAATTTGAAGGGTCAAACTAGAACAATGTGTTAATAACAGTGACATTGTTAATTTAGTTATGTAGTCATAAGTTGATAGCCAAAATCTAGCTTATTTAGTGTAAGTTCAGCTCCATAATGTGTTCTAGTCCAATGAAGTGAAACCCAGCGCTAGAAGGTACCTTCATGTCCACCAGGGTGCAGTTCTGGGTGGCCCAGGCCTTCTCCAGGATCTCGAAGATGGCTACTGTGCTCTTGCTCATGATGTCCACCTCGCAGCGACCGATGGACAGTCCCGCCAGCTCAAAGCCAGCTGCCAGCACCTGCTCCTCAGACCACTGCGGGTCATTATTAGCATCGTCCTGTGCGAAAGCAAGGCAGATCAGAACTGCAACGAATATGGAGAAAATCTAGTTACTCTCCTCACAACAGTCATATTCACGAAATGAGTAGGCCTGAATCTAGATCATCCCCCAAATCACACTAATGATTTTAAACCTTATCTGACAACCTAATGGCACTGCCTCAGTTACTTTTTGACCAATGCTTTGTTCTCAGGGCTTGAGTGATAACAACTCGATAACAGTATTGTCACGCAGTTCTCTGATCAACACGCTCTTCATTTTCTGACAACCACATGTCAGACAGTAAACCAGAATAGACAGTGTTTTGAACTATTACTAGAATCAATTTATAAGCATGTCTAAATAAGGCCATTTCTTAAGGCAACCTTAAAACAACATGGGTGAAGACCTACCTTGAAGAACATCTCCAGCTTCAATGGAGAGAAGCGGTAGCCTTCTTTGACCCCTGGGTTCCTTTTGAGGAAGGACCCTGTAGCAATGCGTCTGCAGACCCACTCAATGGGGATCATCTCACAATGGCTGGCTACGAATGCTGTCTCTGAATGTTGCCTCACAAACGCAGTCTTAATGCCTGACAGCACAAAGAGCAAACAATGATCACTGAACAACGGTCTCCATTTAAACCTCTTAAAAAAAACAACTTGAAAGTGCAATGTTGTAGAAAGGGATCATTGATGAATGCAATGTTTTGTAGGGCTCATATGCTCAATCTCACACTTCTGAGAGCTGTAAACTAACGCTGTTAAAAATGTGAATCATTGGCAAAGTTACACTAACAGCAATTTTAAACTTGAGTGGTGAACAGACTTTTATTTAAGTATGCAGTCAGCTGGAAAATCAGTTCATGGAGGAGTAGCTGTGGCAAAATAACTAGACACATAACTCGGTAAATGGGTCAACACCAACAATGGACAGAACATGAGCAACTATAGGCAGGCAGAGATGTGCATGTGTTCTGCTTAATTTAAGCAAGCACAAGTCACAAGGAAGTGATTTCACAGCACCAGCATCATCATGAGCTACACGCATGGGTTGCAGTTACTCCAATTCACTAAAACTGCTCTGTTAAGGGTGTAACTTTTCATTTAGGTCTGTGTTGTAATACAGAAAACTACAAATATCAGGTGAAAGACAAGATTGTAGCAATTGCTCTAATCACAAAAAAGGATCAGATGACATCCAAGTTTGCATTAATAAACCTGAGTGCTGCTACTTTATGCAAATAGAAGGTCTTAGAAACCTATCAGAACCTGTTTGGACTGGACTGTTTTCTTCTCTTAAAACTACTCCACAGAATCTTACACAGTACTGTAAATGTTAACTTTTCTAGCCAAGAGTCTTCCTATTTATTTACTATTCATTAATGTATTCTAGAACAATCTGAACCACCCAGTATAGGACATAAAACTGTACTTTGAACTATCAGGCTCTAGAGACCATGAGTAAACTGAATTGAAAATACATAAAAGCAAATGAATTTGCAAAAGGGAGCTGCTATTTTATGTAACATAATGTTAGAATGGATGTAATGATAATCATCCATCAATACCTCTAACTCTGAAAATCAGTAACACAGTGCATCCGTATCACAGCATACCACAGAGACAGTATATCAGCCAGTGCTGGTAGTGGACAGTAAATGGTTACAGAGTGAAAGTGTTGAGTGCAAGATATCATTATGATATTAGGATGATATGATCAGTGAATCAAGGGCAACACAGGCAGTAAGAGCATCTGTGGGCATGAGGACACTGAACCACTTACACACACACAAACAACTTTATTCAGAACTCACCAGCGTCCTGCAGGAGCTTGAACACACAGCTGGTGGTCTTGTTTGCAATTGCGGCCTTGCCCTCCATCTGGTCTTTCCGCACCGCATTGCCGGCAGTGATCTGGTCTTTGGACTGAACCAAAACATGACCAGGCTCCTCCAGGAGCTCAAAGATCTGCTTAGTCTTGCCCTCGTTCAGTTTCTTGCCCAGTTTCAGATCTAAAAAGGGGCAGCCAAGCAACATAATGTCAACATTCAAAGTTTGATAGCCCTCCTGGTTAAGTTAGTTAACTTTAATCAGTGGCTTTAATTACATAGCAACTGTGTGGACACTAGGGGTGGGCAATACGACCATATTTATTTTAATAAATTACGTCTCTATAAGCTTTTCTGAGCATATCTCGGTACACATCGTCAGCAGTTAAAGAACACAGAAACTGCATGTTTCAATACAAAGACAGCATAATGAATCTTGTTTAAATGGATACGAAGCAGCACATTTTCTGAAATGTTTTGATTGTCGTATTCAGTTTTTAGCAATATTTTTATTCTGGCACCACTTTTCCTTGTCTTTTTCAACCAGTCAAACTTTATATCACCAAATATCGTAGTGAATATCGTGTATCGAGAAAATGTCCAGGTATTGTGATGTATTTTCGCTGTATCACCCACCCCTACACTCTACAGCATGGTAAACAAACTCCTGACGCAGACGATGCAAAAACCTACGACATTCAGAAATAAATCGATGGAACAAACTAAAGAGGGAAAACAAAAGCTGTACAGGTTTATTGCACCTGGTTTCAGTTCACAAAATCCCTTCACCTCACTTCACTCTCCCTGCTCGCCTCGTTTACTGGCACGCTGCACCGACAAAGCGTGGAGAGCACAAAACGAGTCAACATCATGAAGCTGCAATAAAACATTACGTACCCGCTGTCGACGCCATTTCGGTTGAAACTCTTATGTCCTGCAAGAAAACAGATGCTTTTAATAATCATAAACACAGCAGTACTATCGGTCTGTCTACACGTATTCCTAAAAATAAGAGTAACCGCTACCTGTGGCTGTGAGAGGGGACGGGCCTCTCTGTGTCCAACAAGTGGAGAAAAGTTGGGGGGAATGAAGAGAGAGAGGGGGAGCCAACACTTTTTCACCTACTAAGGACACGATTACGACACTCTGCTGATTTATAAAAACCAATCAGAATCACGCCGCCATCTTCACCACGTGAGGAAAAAATCGTTTGTCTATTCTTTTCAGCAAATAAGCTAATCTTTTTTCCTTCCTCACAGATTCAGCTGACCAACGTCTCCAGCTGCTGTGAAGTTGGATGGCGCAAAGCTCGTTTATAACCTTTAACCACTTCTAACCAGCTTTGCACTTTCGGTTTAACTTGTAGTTAAAATACTTTCCCGCTAAACTACAACTGAGTTTGCTTTGCTCAAAATAGTGTAGTTTTGGAGACTCAGTCGAGACTGGAGGAGCACCCCTCGGTTTCAGTTGGTACAGGCCGGTGTCAAGCAGCGTCGTGCAGCAGCACGTGCTCGGACCGAGCGATTTTGAGGCAGCGTGGGGGGCGGGGGGGCGCGACCGCGGGAGAGAAATCAGACGGAGGGCTCGGAGAGACCTATACTGCGGGCATGGAGTTTGAAGAGTCCGGTATCGGAGAGGAGTGCGGCGTTTTCGGCTGTGTGGCAGCAGGAGAGTGGCCAACACAGCTGGAAGTGGCGCAGATCCTGACGCTGGGTCTGGTAGCTTTACAACACAGGTAAGGTGCTTTGGGTACGTCCATTCAGCGTCTACGGACTGAATGGAAACCGGAGCTGACTTTATACCACTTTATTAAGTTTATTATAAGTCGTATAGAGAGCTGTGACGAATGTTTCGTTAATAATCACGGTATTGTTTTCCCCCTTTCTCAAGGATTTCAGAAACTCGAGCTGGAGTGAATGTTTTGTAGTTAGTTATGCTCGGGTCTCCATGTGACTCTTAAGGGCTTTTACACAAGAGTGGTTTAGCTAAGTGAAGTCAGCCTGTCATAGATGTGGTCGCAGCTCTGAACTGAGACACTGTTATTTTGGGAAAGTGTTCAAAAAGTTGCCAGAAATCTCCTGACTCTTGTGTCTAGGCATGGGAAGTTAGGGGAGTAAAGACCTCACTTATTATATGCAGCTCTATCAATTTAAACCATGGCCCTCTCCTGAAATCTCATTTATCAGGATAAATTTCTGCAACTCACCAAGTTTTCAGATGCTGGTGTGTTGGAGGCCATTGAACACACAGAGGTGATTTCCATTATTGGGATGTATTGATCCTGCTCTTCTTTGCACTGATAGTCAATGTTCTCAGACCAATCTGTACTGCTGTCTCCATCATCCAAGCTCTGATGAAACCTTTTAAAGGTCAGACTGTAGTCTGTAAACACAGGACAAGAGTTAAAGGATCACAGTGGCGATTTATCATAATCCAAGTCAGCAATTCTATAAGGCATAAATCCATAATTCATATCCATGATGGTGGGCAATATGGCAGATATGTGACAACACAGTACCTAAAGATATTGTAATGGTACATAATATTTTATATTTATATAAGTAATATATAAAAAATATGATATTTATGTAACATTGTATTATACGTAGCATTTCTGATGTTTTGAAAAACTGGAACAGTTCATTGGCAAAGCAGCAGAGCCATGATTTAAACTGATATCAAAAACTATGAAATTTGTAATGAAATGCTTCATGCTGCTCTACGTCCAATTAAAGGGACCATATTCTTGGTGTGTTTTGCGTGCACTTTATACCAAAAACATTCCTAATTTACTTGTACATCAGCATTTTAGACTTAAGAATTAAATCAGGTTGTTATTATTACTGTGCCTTTAAGACTGAGAATATGTAAATGACCCATGTAGTGATTGGTATTGTGTCTCATTTGAAAAGTCTGAAACACTCCTTATAACTTCATTGTTAACGGGTGGAGCTAAACTGCTATAGGCTGAATAGGTGGACATATGTAAATGTGTTGGTCAAAAACAGGCTGTTTGAAAGTCACATGTTTGAAAGTCAGTTTCTGTACATGGTCTGTTTTGAGACTTTGAACAATGTTTACATACTACATCAAACTCTTTATATAAAATGAGATAAAAAAATTTTTCTGTCACATGGGCCTTTTATGCAATAGGTCTTCCCCCAGTAGATCAAAACCTTAGGCAGTAATGCCACTTCCGAGCCTCATTTCAAAGACCTGTAGATGGCCTGTATTTGTCAAGTTTCCTTTAGGTACTGATGATGCCCACAATATGCTCAGAAAAGTAATTGTGATATAATTATGATATCATATTGCCCACACCTACTGTGGATATTCAGGCATTTACTTTTTGTAAATAAGCCTTACAAATAGAAGAATTGCTCAGTACCTTTCACATGCATTCATTATATTTCGTATTTACTGCTGTGTGTTCTTTATGTCAGCCTGATACACATGAGAACTGTCAGAAGTTTTTATTTTTTTATGAAATTGAAAAAAAATGAATATCCCTTTTCTCTGACTGACTAGTGGCATTTTTGTACTCATTTTCTTTCTTAATCTTGTTCTGCTCTGTTAGTCTGTGACCTTACAGGACCTTTAAATCTTTTCCATGTGCACTCCATGCTCTTCTCATGTTGTTTCTATTAAGGCTGTGGTCACAAGGCTCAATCACACTGCCAGTCGTTAGACTCATTAAGCAATTTGTTCCAATCTAGTGTTTTAAATGAAGGACAGTCTCCTTTTAATGAAGTGAGAAGAATGAAGAACCTTCATCTGCGGCCTTCCTCTTTCTTCGTCTGCTTGACGCTGCATGCTCCTTCTCCATGAACGTCGTCTCAGTGTCATCTGCACACAGACACATCCACATAATCAATTTATTACGCAGATCTGAATGGGATTTTTTTTTAACAGTCCATTGTAGAAAAGTGATGCATCCTTCATGAATGAATTCATTGTGTTACCTTTGTTTACTTTGTATTCCTGACCTCCATCGTATGTTCCAGCTGTGACCGAGTGACTACACAAAGGCTGCTCTCCGTATCCTGCCTGCACGCTGTCGTTTGACCTCACCAACATGCCATCCACCGGAGCCCCTGTTTCATATTCCACATCAGTGTCCTCCTCTAACCTTCTCAAATTGGTATCTGTTTTGGCCTGATTTTGGGCTGCTCGGGTGATGATGCCAGGAGACCCCCTCAAAATGGCATCATCTATAGCCTGCTGATCATATTCAACAGCAATGACGTCGCAGTCCTCCTGTGCAGGTGTTTCACCAAAGGAATGCTCTTCAAACATGGGAGGACTGAACATCCCAGCAGTCCTGTAGAGGCCTCTGATGGGCCTGGACAGAATGCTGTCTAGCTGTTCATAAAACTTCATGATGCGACGAGTGTCCCCGATATCGGCTTTGCCTCTCTGTAGAGAACGGTAAAGATATTTCAGGTTCTTGTATTTGGTGCGACACTGCTTCCAGTCTCTTTCCACCCCCTGCTGAAGAAGCCGGCGAGATATTTGCACAAACACATCTTTGTTTCGGGTAGAAACCTGCAGTTGCTGCTGGATCCCCTCCTCTGCCCAGATGTTGAGCAATGCTGCCACCTCTTCCTCGGTCCAGTTCCGGCCAGAATCGTGAACTGTGATCACGTTCGCATCATCTGCTGGCATTCTACTCATTGGCGATATGGTAGGACCTTGTGTAGAAAACAGCAGATGAAAAAGATGGCAATGCTTTAAAGTATTATAGGGCTTATTTTGAATCAACAATGCAAAAACAAAGCTACAGCGATATACAACCAAAGTTAATTTTAGACAAATATATAAAAGGAATTCAGTATGTCAGTACTGTGCAACTTGACAGCTTTCAAATAATTAGTAGGACGCTGCTGAGCTATAGAATATTTTAAAATGACAGAGAAAGCTGTATAGCATCATCAATAAAGTTATAATAAATTTAACATCCAAAATGCCTGATAAAATCTTGAGGTAGATACCCTGACTAAATAATGCAAATAGATAGTTACAGTAGACGTTTTATAATATATAACAATTCCAATAAACAAAGCATATAAAATACCTTTTGGTGTCTTTACGAAGATGTAAATCTACATTGGTTTGTAAATTATATTTGTATATGAAACATATTATACATTTACAAATAATAAAAACAAATTTTCTGAATGGTATTTTGAATGCCAAACAAAAAAGGCATTCTGCTGTAGTATAATAATATCCTAACCCTAGAAACCGATAAATATACATTTAAAAAAAATACCATTTTTATATGCTTTTGATGCTATACTCAGAATAGACTATTTTATTTTTTCACATTTCCAGCCTTCTTTGCTCTCCATAAGTTCAACACTGAAAACAGCAAGCTACCTACCTATGCTGTTACCCTAGCCTGTGCAGTTACAAGTGAATGGCTAGATTTCTCCCTTTCCACCTAGCAAGTGATAGGTCACATTGCCACCTAGTGTACTGTAGCAGGACTTGTTCAAAGTTCAAACCTGATAGTATCAGATTATAAAACATAAGGTTATAGCCATTTTCCTCAAATTTGCATTATTCATGAAAACATGGTTGATTTTCATTGTTTCTTTTGGTTTATTGCTTGGGTCTACAGTACTTTACTTATTTGTGTTTGGACCCGATGACATACCTGTATCTTTTGTGATGAGTGGATGAGAACCTGTGTTGATTATTGTTTGCATGTCTGCCAGACTTTCATCTGTAAAGGAGGAAAGGTAAAGGTGAATAAGAAACAATGCTGTCAACTAGACAGCATTGAAAACATCAAAGCACTTAGTCGTTGAAAATTACTCCGCTTGAGTTCAGTCTCTTACCATCGTCGATCTTAATGTAGTGGTCCTCTCCAGGTTCACTCCTCCCAGATGCCTGTTCTGCCTCTGGTCCTTTCCTGGGTGAATCTTCGTCCTCATCTGGGCCGTCCTCCGTGATCTTGCCCTGCAGTATGGCGTCCACCTCTGCAAAGAAGCGCATGGACCGACCTTGGCTCTTGCTGACCTTGTAGTCATATTTGAGGTTCTTGTATTTGGTGCGGCATTGCCTCCAGTCTCGCACCACGCCATGCTGGACCTCCAGGCGGCGGGCCATCTCTTGAAAGATGGCCTTGTTTCGATGGGTGGTCTGTAGACGCCCTTGGACATCCCGGTCGGCCCAGACGGTGAGGAGAGCCCGGATCTCTTTGTCGGACCAGTGCCTCCCTCCCTCCATGCCTAAGAAGGGAACAGACTAGTGATCTCTCTTTTAAAAATGAGTACAAAAATGTGTCTGCTGGTACCTTTTGTTCCAATCTGTGATGAAGTCACACTAATTTGAGAACAGTAAAAATTGGATCTTGTATGTATGTAAGATCTATATGACTTAATTAAAAAATTATATACTTTTAAACATCAAAGGTGACTTTTGTTGTGGAATTAATAAATAAAGTTTAGTTTTTGTGTAAAATAACAGAATTGTTAGTTTTAAATACTACATTGAAACAAAAAAACATTGATCTTGGGGAAAGTTTAAAAATGAACTTATTATGAAATTATTTTAGCTTTGTTAAGCATTTGAGTTCAAACAAGTGGTACTTAAGTTTTTTTGGAGTAAGTGATCCACCATTGTGACAAAATCCAGAGTTAGACTGACTTAAAGTTAGCTGGCTAAGCCCGAAATCCCGGTTTGTGAAAAAATCCCCAGATGTTATTCAGGGTAATAAAAGCCCAGATGTGAAAGAAGTGAAGTTCGCCTTTTAACTATATTTCTGGAAATTGGGCTTTTTTTGTGCTCATGTTGGTGTCAAATATTTACCCTCCTGAAAAGTGCTCAGGGAAGTGGCCCCTTCTCTCCTGTTGACAGGGCTGCTGTGTTCTTCTGCCGCTTCATAAGGCCTCTGTGTCGCCCTGCTGTCGGCCGGTGCCTGGCCTGTTGGGCTGTAGACAGGCTGTGATCTGGGCGGTGGAGGCCTCCAGTCCGGTAGAGCCATCGCTCTGCTTTGTGTCTGGCAGCTGAGCCAGTCCCTCAGAATGCCAAAATCTCTCAGCCGGCTTGAGATGGCCTCGTACTTGGCCCTGCTCTCCGGCTCGTCCCAGGCCTCCCTCTCTCTCCACGCCACCAGAAGAGCTTTCACCTCGTCCCCTTTCCAGTGGCCTGTCGTTCCTCTCTGCTGCTGCCTCTCCTCTTCTCTGCTACCACTCCTCTTCTCCTCTGCACTAGGCTCCATGTTTCTGAGCTAGCCTAGAAATGGCTTCTGTTGAATTTTCGCTTGTGCTTTTTTCCCTCCTCCCCTCTGCTGCTCTCTCACCCTCCCCCTCCTTGCCTTGAGCTCGGTGTCCTAGGCAACCAGACAGTTGAGCCAGTTAGGGATGGCCACGTGATGGAGAGCAGCTTTGTGACTGGCTTAAGCTGTGGGGGAGGGGTGGGGGGAAATGTGAGAAGTGGCTTGGTGAACGAGCCACACAGCTGCAGCCGCAGCGAGAAGCTCTCCAAATAAGGCAACTGATAAAGGCTTAGAGATTATGAGAGAGAGAGAGAGAGCTGCAAAGAGCTTTCTCATTTTAGGCTGCGCTTTCTCTTTTTGCCCAGCAGCTTCCTACTGTTTTTTTTTTTCTCCCTTATTCCTTCAGTCTGTTCTCTCTCTCTGTCTCTCTCATACACGCACACATTCCACAGTTCCTCCCTCCGCCCTTCGCGCCTGCTCTCTTTCTCTGGTTAACCTGCTTCACACACGAACCAGTTTGATCTGCCTCAGGGCTTGAAACCAGGCAGCCAGAGAGTCATAAAAAAAACAGAAAGAGGAAGCGCGCTGCTTTGATTTTGATAGGCTCACCGTGCTGGGAGGGGTTTCTTTACAAATACATTTTTATTTGCCAGCCTTGCCAAGACATGTTGCTGCAGCGCTGCCTGCCTGTACTATTTACCCTTTATCACAAAACTGCAGACAGACAGTCCACAACCAGCATAATATGACATGCTAGTGAGGTTGTTTTAAAGCAGTTAGCAAGGTAATTAAGTATTAACGCTGTGCTTTTGTTGTGTTAAATAGGGGTCAAGAAAGTGCGGGAATGGTTACGAGTAATGGGTCCACTCCACCCACATACACCACCCTAAAGGTAATAGAATTAGAAGTTTATGTGGTTGAATGTGCAGAAATGTTTGTGCTCTTTAAGGTAAAACTAAATGCAGATCAGTTTTCTGTTGTACTTGTTTGAAAATGCCAGCTGCCATTTACAACATGCTAGAAATTCATGATGAATGGACCAATAGAAATGCTCCAAAACTACTTTTACAAGCCTGTAAACAACAACCAGTGCAAAAGCTATCAAAAACATTGATAAAGTCCTTTCAATCAGGTACTATCAGTTGAAAGTTTAAAGGGCCCATATCCTACATTTTGCTTATGCGGTTTTATGTACCAAAAACCGTCATAACTAATTTTGACCATTTTCCAACCTCTATTTATCCATTAACTATACAGACTGTTTTTTTTTTTACTCTACTTAAATTTGATATATGTAAATGATGTCCGTTCTTATTGGCTGCCCTGTACCAAGCCTCTCAAAAAGCCGTCCGAGCTGAAACACTCCTTATAACTTGAATAACCTGAATGGGTGGGGCTAAACTGCTCCAGGCTGAATAGAAGGATATAGGCAAATATGTTGGTTTTTGTGACCACATTTAAACAGTGAATTCAAAACAAGCTGTTTTTGAAGCTTACTTTTAATATATGGACTGTGTTGACTGGGGAGTTAATGGTACATCTTGAAGCTTCAACAATATTTACATACTATATCAAACTCTTTCATTAAAAACTAAGGAAAATTGGGATTTATGTGAAATGGGCCCTTTTTACAGAACCAATCAAAATGTTCTTTAGGGGGCCAAAAGTGGTTCTTCTAAGGCATTTTTGTCACCTTTATTTTTAATATTGTGTAGTAACAAGTAACTGATTAAACTGATTATCTTATTTTATTAATTTATTAGTATTTTTCCTGTTCCTTTTAGTGTGGTTAATTTTTGCTAATTTTAAATTTCATAGCTCTTTTTAAAATGTCACCACTGTGGCGTCTTTCTGTTCTGGCTTGTTTGCAAACCTCTTTAGAATATCCAAATATCGTGATGCATGTTGTGAAAACTCTCAGGTTATATGAAAAAAACTCAACATCTTAACCCTGGTCTGAAATATGATATAGCATAAAAACAAACTATAAGACATCATAGAGCAGGTCTGTCATTTTTGGAGTTTAATGCTTGTTTTTCCTCTCTCCTTCTTCATTTCCCTCCATTTCCATCCCTCTGTGTTTTTTCTTTCTTCAGGGCATGGGGCTGGTGAGCACAGCTTTTAAATCAGAGGACTTACTGAAGCTGAAATATGGTAACCTGGGTATCGGTCATACACGGTATTCCACCACAGGGATCTCAGAGCTGCAGAACTGTCAGCCGTTTGTGGTGGACACCCTGCATGGCAAGATTGCCGTGGCACACAACGGAGAACTCGTAAACGCTGCTGCCTTGCGCAAGAAGGTGGACCATGAATATTTTTTTCTTTTTTTGATTAGAAACTCATAAGTAAATACTGATGTTTGTGCAGTACTGACTGCATTTAAAGCACAGAGGCAGAGAAAAGCAAGAAGAAAATAGTGTTGTTTTTGTGTGTCATTTAGGTTATGAGACACGGTGTCGGCCTTTCCACCAGTTCAGACAGCGAGCTCATCACGCAGCTCCTTGCTCTGACTCCGCCCATGGAAGAGGTCGATACTCCTGATTGGGTAGCACGGTCCGTTACATTTGTCCATCGTCACATAATCAAAATCCCTCATTGGTTCATTGGACATAGTGTCCTTGAAATTCACTTTAGTGTCACAAGACTAAATTGCAGGCAGGTCAAACTAGGTACCTTCTGGGTCAAAGTGCTGCAGAGATGAGCATTTACCCTCATCTAACATTCTGAATTCAGCCTTGCTAATTAGCTGTTGAGCTGAATCAGGTGTGTTTAATGACGCAGTCTACTGAAGTCTGCAGTGTTTTGGCCCGCGAGGCCTGGAGCCTGACGTGCTATATTGTATACTAATGTCTACAGTTCTGTATTGTGTACTATATTTTTTTGTTCTCACTTCAATTAATTTATTTCAGTATCAAGAACTTGATGACAGAGACACCCACATCCTACTCCCTGCTGGTAATGCACAAAGATGTGATCTACGCCGTGAGAGACCCATACGGCAACAGACCTCTCAGTATCGGCCGTCTGGTGCCCATCTCCAAATTACACTCAGGTACAGAGAATAGAAGAGAGCAGAGAATATAAGCAATGGAATAAGAAGAACAGTGGATGTGGAGAGTAACCAGTATTGCAGTGATACAAGTCAATAATCTAATGTATACAATTAGACATTTTTTTTGCTTACTGCAAAGGTAGTCGATCAGCCGAGACTGTCTGTGTGCTGATGTAGAAATTCAGTATCTTTCTAATTATCTGACCTTTTATCACATTTTATATCACAGTATTATATGAAAGAAAAAACACAAAGTATAAGATAATACATGTCATTTTTGAATAGCAGTAATGTATTGGTGGTTGTACATTTCAAGGATTTCTGTCTTTGAAAAAGCACTATATTCTCTGAGTATGAACAGAGAGCACTACAAGCAAAGGATAGCTCTATAAACGTATAATAAACCATGGGAGCACAATATGACAGCATAGTGAAAGCAAAGTTGTTCTCCTTATCCCAAAAATGGCAAGTGAAACTGCAGCTCATTTGACTAAAATACGGTGACCGTAGGGGTGGGCAATATGACAAAAATATCATATAAAAGTGTGTGTGTGTGTGTGTGTGTGTGTGTGTGTGTGTGTGTGAGTGATCATGTATAAGCAATACTTTGACATTTTTAATGATACAGATTATGTATCACAATGTTTTGACACATTTAAATTCTGAAAATATCGTCATGTTTCCGCATTTCAAAGTGTCCACAATAACAGTATTGTATGTGTGAATGTTGTGGTACATGCCTAGCCAAGACATTTGGTATCCAAAGTTTGCTTTTTATCTTTTTTTTAATATATTTACTTAATATATATTTTTTAGTTTTGCACTGGAGCTATGAGGCATCACACTCTTTCCTCAAATTATGTTAAGTAATTTCAAGAAGATTTGCTTTTGTGGTTTCTGACACAGTATGACATACTGTTATCTCTAAAAATGGACAAACACTCATCAGATAGCTAAAAACAGTAGTAGCCATCTTGCAGCCTGAATTTTGTACATACTTTTGTCCATTTTTATAGATAACAGCATGTCTTACAGTTTCAGAACCCACATAAGCAAGTCTATCCGACTTGACTTAGCATGGGTTGAAAAATCTATCTGAAAAAATAAAATAAAAAAAAAATCTAACTTTGCACACCAAGCACACCTTGAATGGTCAGCTGTTTCTGGGATAAGGGCAAAATAGTGTAAGTTTAATTTTCACTAATATGTAATTCTACATTTGTTTAGGTTATATAATCAATATCTATATAAAGTGTTTTTTTTTTTTTAATTTTATATTTAACAGTGTTTTGCAAGACAAGGTTTAAATGAGTGCTGCCATCTGTATGTGTCTATGAATGTAATTGAATCTGCAAAATCTTTAATGTGGTGATGTGACACTTCTTCTGATTGTGGTTTTCAGCCAGTGGAGAGGGAGACACAGAAGGCTGGGTGGTCTCCTCAGAGTCCTGCAGCTTCCAGTCCATCGGTGCCAGGTGAGACCAATACCAATCACAACCTGCCACTATGGAACTACATAATAATTGGTATTTCAGGTGGATGGCTCCCCTGTCTCTGTCCACAGGTATTATCGGGAAGTACAACCCGGAGAAATTGTGCAGATTTCCAAGCATGGCATCAAGAGCCTGAGCGTAGTCCCACGTCCAGAGGGAGACCCGCCTGCCTTCTGCATATTTGAATATGTTTACTTTGCCAGGCCTGACTCCATATTTGAAGGCAAGTTCATAATGCTGATATTATCATTACAAGCTTGACCTACAGTGAGGCACAACACTTTCCTAACAGTTTAAATGCTATATGATAAGGATTTGCATTGGCATATTTATCAGTAATTGAAGTATGTCAACATGAATACCCTGCCTTTTGCATCTGTTTTAGATCAAAAAAATAATGTATTAACATGTCTATAATATTCTCATCCTCATCCGTGTTGCTCAGTAGATGTAAATTGTTTCTAATAGCTTATTTAAACCTTTGCTGGTTCTTAGTCTAGCATCAGTCATTGCCCTTGTCTACACTGTAGAGGTCTGATTGTGTGTTGCAGGTCAGATGGTATACACAGTCAGACAGCGCTGTGGACGTCAGCTGGCCATCGAGGCCCCCACTGATGCAGATGTGGTCAGCACAGTTCCTGAGTCTGCCACTCCAGCTGCTTTAGGATACGCACAAGAGGTGAGAAATGGAGATTATGTAAAGGAACTGTAGGCCTGTATTAAGTATGTTGTTTGTGAATGACATGACACCATATCGGCAACAGTTAGTTTGGTACACGCATGTTACACTAAGTTTGTGGTACAAAAAAAAAAAAAAAACTATAACGTGGTAGAACAAAAGTTTAAATTGTAAAAGTTTTAAAAATGTGCTGTTAGATACAGTTTCTTGCACATTGTAACAACATTTTGTTCCTAATGTTGTTTTTCCCTCCCTAGTCGGGCCTACCCTATGTAGAAGTCCTGTGCAAAAACCGCTACGTCGGCAGAACTTTCATTCAGCCAAATACTCGTTTACGTCAGCTTGGAGTGGCTAAGAAGTTTGGAGCATTGACAGATAACTTTGCTGGCAAACGAGTAGTGCTCATTGATGATTCTATAGTGAGAGGCAACACCATCTCACCTATTATTAAACTGCTTAAGGAGGCAGGAGCAACAGAGGTAGGAAGAGAATGAAGGATATAAATAGAAGTTAAAATGTGCTGTTGCTGTTGGGATAAAACTTCTTATCCATTTTTTTTTGTTAACAGAATTTGAAAATGGCAGGTGAATTGAATAGAAATTGTTCTGAATTACTTGAAAAAAATTTTTCTTCCATTAACTGACATTCAAAGTCAAGATGTTTTTTTTGTTCTTCTGGTTTGTCCCAACAGTGATGATATGCTGAATTAGTTCTCATTTATTTATTTATTTATTTTACATTGATCACGAGTGATGTCCAGTCTACCGGTTAAATGGAAGAAAACAGATAAATCAGGAAAGTCAGATAAATTTATGAAGTTATTTAACACTAAATCTAATACAGTTCTTTACCATTTGCTTTGAAAAATCAACTCACAGGTCCACATTCGAGTAGCATCTCCTCCTATACGATTCCCTTGCTACATGGGCATCAACATTCCTACCAAAGAGGAGCTCATCGCTAACAAACCAGAGTTTGAAGACATCGCTGGCTACATTGGTAAGTCAGGATAAGGATAGGCCATTATGTTGATCCCAACCTTAGTCCTGGAATAGCCCTGCTCTGCACATTTTATACAATATAAAGGAGGACAGGTGGATTCCAAAGCCAGGGCGGGGAACTGCTGAATTATGGTACAGTTTTAAGTTAGATTAGCACTTAGGACTTTTTGATTTTGTTAACTTTGAATCATGAGTATGCACTGTATGCAATTATTTCTCCGTATATGATGAACAGTTTGGAATGAGTAAGTGATTATCTGCTGTAACAATGCTCTGGTGTGTTGTGTAGGGGCCACCAGTGTGCGTTACCTGTCTGTCGATGGTCTGGTGGCTGCGGTCCAGGGTGGGATCGAGTCATGTGGGGAGAAGGAGCAGATCAGCTCCAGGACCAAGACGAGCAAGAGAGTTGGTCACTGCACAGCATGTCTGACAGGAAAATACCCCGTCGAGCTGGAGTGGTGATGAAACAGCATCGAACACAATCTTTAACATTCCAGTCCAGACTGTCTGACAAATGGCAATCATCTCCACTAGAGTAGATATATTAGGTCTACTGTACACTGTGATGTGAGATGGAGTAGAAGTTTCTACCTGCATGTAATTTACAAGCTCTGTATTAATCAGGGTTTCCACTCGCTTAAACATCAAAGTCGAGGAGGTTCACTGTCCTGTTTACAATGGGAAATTTGAATATTTTGACAAAATATTCAATGTTAAACACTACAGATTTAAAATAACTGAATTGGAATATATCTCAGTATTTTTCATTTGCATGCAAATTCAAACAGTTTGAGATTTTTTTTAGTTTTTATTTATTTAAGGCTTTTGTTTCAGTTTACCTGCAAAGGTTTGAGTCTGTGGGGACCCTGAATGACTGCCCTGGTAATGCATGCAGTGAACAGCCTATTTGCATATCAAATTCACATTATTTTTAGTCAAAACAACACATAACTCTTGCATTCCTGTGGAAAATAAAGTCCTATTTGAAGCTTAATGTGTACTGATCCTATACTCACTTTCAGCCATTTGTCACTTAAAGCAGTTGAACCTCTTATGACAAATGTGTTATGTTAATGTGTGATATGGTCAGCTCCAAATTTCACACATGGAGGCCTTTTTATCTGAACAGAAGAGAATCCAAGGCTCTTTTATGTTCAGAAGACCAGCACAAAAAATGTCCCTAGAAAATACATTGAGAGTGTGTGTGTGAGGGTGAGAGAGACAGAGAAATGTTTGTTTGTGACTTATTTCGCTCCTGCTGCATTATCAAGTTGTAAAGATTATGCAGACTGTTGCAGCATGGGCTGATGAAACCTGGAGCAATTTGAAGAACCACATCCTCTAGGTTTTAGCTGTATTTGTCAATGAAATGTCAAAGAATCTCTGTGTAAAACAAGCAAAAATCATTTATTAAAAATCCATGTTGGAACATACATGTAAAAGTTTTTGCATTATTATTTACAAACATACTGAACTCACAAAATAGTTACACACCAAAAAGAGCACAGATTTAGGTTATTCCACACCAGTGGTTTGATAAGCAATTATAAATAAAATGTGTTAAACATGCTTACAACTTTACTACATTAAAGCTATGACCACGAATGTAAGCCATTAAGCCAGTTTATAATCAGTCACAGCATATTGTGTAACTACTGATTTGCAAAAAATATCATTTGGCTGTATTTGACAAATGAAACCACAACAGCACCATTCAAGTCAAAATTGTCCTTTGTTTTAAAACATTCATGACTTCTGCTGTCAGTTCTTGCATTCACTGATCAGAGAACATCAACTGAGTTCTTTCAATGTTATAGCCTAGTGGCTCTCAAACCTGGTGTGGAAGACCACCCTGTCCTGCAGCCTTCAGTGCTATTCATTAAAATGTGCAGGGCTATTTGATGACCAGGTTTGCGAACCACTGTTCGTCAATCAGGCTTGTTTCAAAATCCTAGATAATGACTAAACTGGTTTATTGGTATTTCTTAACTTTCAGTGCAAGTTTATGCTACAAGATTTTATCCTCAATCATTCTGAACTGTTTGTTAGTTATGAAATTTTGACAATGTAAGTGGTAGCTGGCATTTTCAAATTCTGAAAAAAAACAGTAAAAACTGAGATAAGGTTTTGTTCCGACAGCAATGATATATTGGATAAATGGAAATAGAATAATTACAGCTGTGTGATAATATACATTTACTGTGTAATGTTCATTATTAATATTTTGGGGTGAACATCTACAGAGATGCTTTAGTATTAGTAGCGGGAGATACGATGATGAACAGGGAAGGCTCCTCACTGGAGAGGCCCATACAGAAGTCGTCTCCTTGACAAGCTGGAAGTGGAAATCAAATGATTACACCAAATGTTTGCTGCTTATTTTATGGAAGAAATCCACACTATAGCAAACTAATTATCAAGACAAGCTATATGTCAGTAACTGATTATTGTAGAACACAATGTAGTATAATTTCTAGCCTATTACCTTGGTGAGGCTGAGATGCCACTTTGATTCCAAGCTCTCATAGGTGACCTAGCTATTAAGAGAAAAAAAAAAAACAATAGTTCATCCTGTAATGAAACGAATTATGAAATGCTTGGAAGTTACATGTTTAGACAGTGCAGGGTGTAATTAACTGGAAAGTGTAATAAGCAATATAAAGTTAGAAAGTAGACCATCAGCTTTGAGGGGGTATATGCACACAATATATCTATTCATTTTGGGAGGCCAAAAGAAATAATTTGCTTGAAAATTTCTTGGCTAGCTGTTCATCATTAGGTCATGCCATCTGTTTCTGTTGCCTCACAACGTGAACACAAAATACAGTCATATGCAAAAGTTTGGGCACCCCTAGTCAAATGTGATATGGTGATTTTCTAAGCAAAAATAAGCACACATTTTACAGAGACCACATTTCTGCACATTTTAATAAACATAGTGGAAAAAAGTTGTGATACAGTTTTTTTTTTAAATAAGTAGAAATTGTGTACTAAAATTTTCAGGAAAATGCCATATTTAAATGTATTACCTGTAGAGGATGTGTTAACATAATTTGACAAGGGTGTTTAAAATTTTACATACAACTGTATGTGTCAACATCAGTTTAGACATCCAGCATGAGACTGAAATATGAGAATAAATGAACTGGTATAGCCAACACTTAATGAAATCAGTGAACTTAATGAAGTAGCTGATTGGTGTATATTCTCCATTACCACTGAATAAAATAATGCTCACCTTCAACTGGACCAATACAACCAGACACATGGCGCTGCAAACACAAAAGAGAAACAAAAGCCTCATTAGAAAAATCATTAACATTAAAAATAATCATTGATTCTGTGCATGTCACTTTTGACATCATCTTACCTGAGATGGAGAGTGTGAATGCAGGCCTGGTTTGGACCCTGAAACTCTCCTCATGTCTCCACTGCCTCTGAGGAATCCAGGGCTGGGACACTGCAGGAGAAGAGCCCTGTTCCAGGTGCATTTGTCTTCAGTAGGATTGACCACTGCAGTGCTCATGTGTTTGGTTGCTTGCTGCTGTTTTGGCCAAAGACTGGTGTGGCTTTTAGGGGAGCAACTTTCACGGAATCGCTTCAGCCTCAGGGACTCCTCTACTTCATACTGCCTGCGTCGTTTCTTTAGCCGACTTTGAATAGGTGTTAAAGCGAGAGCAGACATGTTGGAGGAAAAGGTGGGGGAACCCTGGACACCAACCTCCAACTGCCTCTCACATAGGTGACAGGAAGAGCTGGAGCAAGAAGAGGAAGTGCCTCGACAGATGAAATGGTGATAGAGCCTCCTGAACTCGGCATCTATCTGCCTGCGAGACATACGAGACATGGGGGAGGATGAGGACTGGTTGGCAGAGAAGGATCGCTGACGCTTTGGTGGTCTGGGGCTGAATTGGTGTACTTCAGCCATAGCCAGGTTCTCTTGGTAGTTGGAGACTGGATGATAACGGTAGGAAGAAGACACCCCCTGCTGACTCCGGAAAGGAGATCTATACACTGCAGTGTTATCTGCATGATTTGCAGGTAAGGTTTGTTTAGGGTAGTAGATGGATGATGACGTTTGCTGTTCTAGTTCTTGGCTAAAAACTTTTTTGAAGGGACTTCTTTTAACAGAACATGAACCACCAATGATAGCTTGCTGTGGGGATGGGGAATGAGAGTAGACGTGGTCCCTGTAGCACTCCTTACCTACAAAGGGACTGGTAAGCTGCTGCCCTGCCTGAGAGTGACAATGGCGAGATGGCAAGGTTGTGACTAGTCTGCCTCCTTGGCCAGGAAGCGGTGAGTTCTTTGCTCCTTTTAATGGCGAGTTACAAAGTGACCTACTTGGGCTCCAGGCAGCAGAAGCAAAAGCATCACAAGATGTTGGCATCGCAACAGGCTCGATGTTGTAGGTCTGATTCAGATCTGGAGAAGGGGAACGAGGGGAGGAAGCTGCAGAGGATGGAGGTGTTGAGAGGTCCAGCACCCTAACAGGTCGATGCTGTGACTCGCTGTCTGAACACGAAGCTGTCCAAGGTGATCTGCTTTCAGCCACAGGACTTTCCTCAACATGAACTCTCCTAGGTGAATAAAAACATGCACTGGAAGCAAGGGATGAATTTCTGAGAGTCTTCAATGGTGAAAGCTCCTGATTGCCTCTGCTGGCAGCAACGGATGAGGTTCTAATAGTCTTCAATGGAGAAAGCTCCTGATTGCCTCTGCTGGCAGCAACGGATGAGGTTCTAATAGTCTTCAATGGAGAAAGCTCCTGATTGCTTCTGCTGGCAGCAAGGGATGAGGTTCTAATAGTCTTCAACGGAGAAAGCTCCTGATTGCTTCTGCTGGCAGCAAGGGATGAGGTTCTAATAGTCTTCAACGGAGAAAGCTCCTGATTGCTTCTGCTGGCAGCAAGGGATGAGGTTCTAATAGTCTTCAATGGAGAAAGCTCCTGATTGCTTCTGCTGGCAGCAAGGGATAAGTTTCTGATAGTCTTCAATGGTGAAAGCCCTTGACTGCTTCTGCTCGACATACCATTACAATTGCTGCTCATGTCAAGGTGGGGTAGTTTTTGGACATTGAAAGAACTCTCCATCGTCTTGTTCAGTGTGCAATTGAGGCTATTGCTGGGGATATGGTTGCGGTGCTGTGTTTGTGAAGACTGCCAGCGCTTGCGGCGATACCTCCGTAGCACGGCACTAGCTGCCTGCGTCACGTGCTGCCGTCGGTATGCCTCACCAATCTGGTTAAGCATGCTGGGATAGACGTCTAGCAGGGTGCTGCCATGGCTGTTTAGCGTTCTTTCCAGGTTCTCATCCTCATCCTCTGGCTGAGACTGCTCTCCCCACAAGCAGCTTTGCGACCCACTCACTGAGTTCAGTGACAGCTGGGATGCTTCAGTACCAGGCCCTGTTTTGATTTGAATGAAACACATCAGGTGGCACAATATAAGCAGACATACTATAATGCAATGTTTAAGGAATGGTTCGTTGAATAATCATACTTATCCCAAATGTAGCCGATTGGTCAAGACATGTTTAGTGTCCGAAATTTGCTTCTTCAGTTTTGCAATGGAGCTACGAGGGTAATGTAGTTAACAAGTTATAGAAGTCTATTGTCACCTAAAATATTTTTCATAAATACATGTCCAAAACTTCACTTGCTTTAAATGACATTGTTAATCTGTCATTTCAATGTTTGAATAAACTGTTTTGTACAACAGGTGTGATAGCAAGGACAAAGTACTTTCAGCTTTACAGTATAATTCCCCCTTTCAAACTTTGAGATGTGAGTCGCACATTATAAAACCTCACTAGTGCAACAATTATATTACCCCCATTGTGCCACTGCATAACCAAAGAAGCAAACTCTGGGATGTCCAGTGAAGTATGTTTGGGGTAAACAGACTTTTTTTTTCTTCTGGTTAGCCAATTATTTAGGCTGTTTTCACACCTAGGTTGTTTACTATAGTCTGCACCAACGTTTGGGCTTTTGTGACATTGTATCTTTTTCTTTTGGTGGTGTTTGTCACACTGCAACAGCTTAAGTGCAGCAAATTATACAAGTGGGTGTTCAGTGCATTCTTTGATCGGTCAAAAAATTTGGCAAGGATACAATCACGCTGTTACTTTCATGTCTGCTGTCATTCCACTATCTATAACTTATTTTAACTTTTGCTACTTTCACTTGTCACAGTACAAAATCCAGTTCTATATTTCAGTTATATTGTTGATAAAATGTATTATCATACCCATTACGTCACATGGAACCAGAGACTCTTAAATGTCTACATGTATTACAGCATATAAACCTTACTTGATCCCTACTTCTTTATGATCTAGTAGTTTAATTACATTCAATCAGGTCTCCGATGTCAGCTCCAACTTGTCAAAAACACTTTGTGCAGTCCAAGGGACAAAATCAAATGCTTTTCTATTGCTACTATGCCGTTTTGGACAGTACAGTGCTGATGCGCATGGAGAAAATCAGACTGGTGTTGAATTGTCTAATTTGGTGTGGACCATCATAAAAATGAGCTTGTGCCAGCAGCAAACTGTACCATAGTTCACTTAGGACCATGGTTCGATTGATACAGACCTCAGTTTAGGTGGAGTGTTTATATTCAAAATGTACAAAACTAAATAAAATGTTTAATTGGTTCAGACCAAACAAGGCAGGTGTGAAAGTGCCCTTAATCACATTCAAAAGTAGTGCAGTTACCTTGTGATGTGTGTATTCTGCATTTTTGCAAACATACTTTTAAAATGACTTTAATCTTATGTATTAACATGTGTAAAGCTATACAAACAAGTGCCCTAAGAACAGCTTTTGAAATTTGATGATCTTTGTATGGTTTTAAACAGCATAATTTCTTACACAGGCTGTCATTGCTGTTTCCCATTTGACTGAAAGGGCAGACATCATTTTCGGTTCTCTGCGTTTCATCCATCTGAATTGAGAAAAACAAGACAATGGTTTGATTTATTTAAACAGTAATTTAAAAATAAATGCCTTAAAGTAACAACTCTGACTCTGATCCAACTCTGACAACCTCAATAAAGCACCCCCAACTCACAAAAATTTGATTGATCCTTGCATTATGACCTGACAAATCAGAATAAATAAAGGTAAGTGAGTAGGAGCTTTATTTGCTTTAGAATGGGATGAGTTATTAAGGGATGACTGTAGCATAAACACACACACATTTTATATATATATATATATATATATATATATATATATATATATATATATATATATATGTGTGTAAGCAACGTGAGCTGTAGAGTGCACTCACGTCTTGCTCTGAGAGAGTCTGCTCATTGTAAGAACTTTCCAACTCTACAAATGAAAAAAGATAAAATAATCCATTAGCTACAGAACAAGAAAAAAAAAAAACAGAAAAGTAACTATCCACAAATATAGAAAAAAAATCAATGTATGTTCCTACCTCGCAATGACTGCTCAGCATTGACGCGACTCTGGAAGAACAAAATTAAAGTCTCATCAGCAGAGGCCACATTAGAATTCATTCAGCTAGAACCAATAGAGCTATTTACTTTCTGTTCATTAGATTCATTTTTTAAGTGAATTTAAAATGAAGAGAGAAGGTGCACCAAATTGTTCCTATTTAAAATGACAAACAATGCTCAGACTGAGAATCATCACAACCAGCTAGAAGTATGAAGGCTGTGTTTCATGCAGATATATCTCCAACATGTGCGTTTGTGCGTAAACGTTGTGTCCTATGAGTTTTACAACACTGTGAAGCAAGTAGGGGTCAGCAATTAATTAATTAGTGGTCGTAAGTTACGCCAAGCACAGTCATATGCACCAGTTTGAAAAGCCCTTGTTAAATGATCTGTTTTGTTGATTTTCTAAGCAAAAATAAGTTAGAACATCCTCTACAGCGAACAAACTTGAATATGACGTGTATTCAGATTTTAGTGCACATTTAGCACAGCACAGGGTGTGAAAAGATAAATGAAAATCACTCAAAAAAATATTGTGATGCGTACTGTATGTTGTGATATTGTCTTGAAGCATTGTGATGTTGTATTTGTGCCACATCTCCCACACCTAGCAGCCAGTGTTCAGTTCTTACCCTCAGGTGCTGCAGCTCACGTTCTGCTTCTGCACTGTCAATGGGCACCGCACCTGCAGCAGCACAACAACACAATCAAGCCTGTCCAGTACGGTTAAACCAGTGGCCCGTTTGCCTGTTCTTGGCTGATTCTTAGATCACTTATCAATTTCTAGCAAAGCATTATTAATATTAATAATTATATATAATATAATTATAAGTCAAGTTAATCTCAGAAATCAATGCAGTCCCTGAGCTTAGCAATGTTACCAAAAACAAACATTCAGCTTTACCTTTTCTGGTTCTGAAGGTCATCGTTTCAAAACAGACATCAAGTCCTGGATCATCTAAATTTGAATACTTAAAAAGAGATTGTGGTTATGAGCCAACTTTATCAACAGGCACAGCGATGGAAAACGCAGCACTGTTAAAAATCAAACAATCATGTGCAGCTTTAACAGCATAAAATGCACATTTATAGATAAGTAATGTGAAATACACTCTTAAAAATGGCTCTTCAGTAAAAGGAATGGTTTTATTTAGAACCATGAGTTCTATCAAGAACCATTTCATGTTTACATGGTTCTGAAATGGTTCATGTATATAGGGTTAGGTTCTAAATAATTTTTTCTTGAAAATAGTTATATGCAGCACCTAAAAGGGTTCTTCCATTGTCACAAGCTTTACATCATAAAAGAAAAACCCTTTCTGGTGCTACACAGAACCCTTTTCAAAAAGGTGCTATATAGAACCATATAACATTCTCCATCAATATGAAGAACGCTTTTACCACGCACAGAACCATTTAAGCATGAAGGGCATCTATACAGAACTAATGGTTCTAAGTTAGAACCATGAGTTCTATCAAGAACCATTTTATGCTTACATGGTTCTGAAATGGTTCATCTATATAGGTTCTATATACATTTTTCTTGAAAATGGTTATATACAGCACCTAAAAGGATTCTTCTATTGTCACAAGCTTCACATCATAAAAGAAAAACCCTTTCTGGTGCTACATAGAACCCTCAAAAAGGTGCTATATAGAACCATATAACATTCTCCATCAATATGAAGAACGCTTTTACCATGCAAAGAACCATTTAAGCATGAAATGCTTCTATACAGAACTAATGGTTCTAAGTTAGAACCATGAGTTCTATCAAGAACCATTTCATGCTTACATGGTTCTGAAATGGTTCATGTATATAGGGTTAGGTTCTATATAAATCTTTCTTGAAAATGGTTACATGCAGCACCTAAAAGGGTTCTTCCATTGTCACAAGCTTTACATCATAAAAGAAAAACCCTTTCTGGTGCTACACAGAAACCTTTTCAAAGAGGTGCTATATAGAACCATATAACATTCTCCATCAATATGATGAAACATTTTACCATGCAAAGAACCATATAAGCATGAAAGGCTTGTATATAGAACTAATGGCTGTAACTAGAACCATTCCCTTCCTTAAAGGACCCTTGGAGAACCATATTTTTCATGGTGTAAGCACCACAGGGCTGCATTCGTGCATGAGCTGAATTAGACAGTCAACTCCTCAACGCTCAGAGGTTCAGCAGCTGAGTGTGTCAGACGACTGTTAGCTGTCTAGCTAAGCTAGGTTAGCGACGTTAGGCTGCAGCTCACCTTCTGAAAAATCCCCTCCATCGTGTTTCTAAAAATGTCGTCATTTCTTTTGAAGCTGTCTAAAATCGCATCTGGTCTGTCCTGGTGCCTCAGGCTCGTCTGGCCGTGCGGGGACTCCATTTAAAAGGTAAAAGATAAACAGACTGCTGGTGCTGCGAATTCCAGCTTTAACGTTGCTCCGGATCTCCGGAGAGTCTCGCGCTGCGGCTGAATTTTCAAATTCGCCTCCTGGACTGGGCTTCACTCTGATTGGCGGACGCCTCACACGGCGTGATGTGTCATCTTTACACGACGGGGACGCTTTGATTCAGTTTAGCGAACCGATTCTTTTGAACTGTCCGTTTCAGTGAGTCTGTTTGAACTGCCCGTTTTAATCTCCGACCACACTCTACAGACAAAGTGTAACTGAACCAAAGAGGTGTTTATTAAAATGTTGTACCGTGCTTTTTAATAGCACAACTTTATGGTTCGGATAAACCGATTATCCGAGCTTTATGAGAACATTCCCGGACGTAAACATTGTGAAGGTGTCGGTTCAGTTGGATTTGAGAATCAGTTCAAAGTAACGATTCGTTTGCGAATTTGACATCGCGAGGTGTTTCGATCTGGTACCGGCGGGCAGTTTTGATGTTTTGGTCAACTTTAAGAAGAATCTACTTGGCTTGTGGGTTTGATAACGGCTGAGCGTTTCTAGCAGAGTCATGTCGCAGAGCCTGCACGAGCTTGTGCACGAGGCTGCCCGCGTGCACGGTGATAAAATTGCTGCCGTTTTCGACACCGGCGATGCTGCGAGGACCTGCCTGACCTACGAGGAACTGATCGCTTTCGTAAATGAGTTATTGGAAAAACTGAGAATCTCCGTAGGACAGGATGAACGTGCCGTAGGTGTCTTCTGTCATGCAGACATCTTCCTTCCAGTCTGGATCATCAGGTAAGTGAACTGCATCATAGCGTCCTCAAGAGCTCAACTACTGGCAGCAACACTCCGCTCACTGTAGTTTGGGTTGTAACGATACACGTATTTCAGCTTCGATACGATGTTCGATTCGGAGGTCAGAATTCCATTCGGGTTTCGATACTTTGTGTTAAAACGTCCTGATCCTCCAGAGTTCTGGTTTGGTTCAGGTAAATGCATTTCTTCAAATAGACCTTTGTATATATACATGTATTTATGTATGTGTGTTTGTGTGTGTGTGTGTGTTTGTATGTGTATATCTTGTTCCTGTCGGAACAAAACCTCATATCTCTATTTTTGTTGTTTTTCACTTTTTGACAGTTTAAAAAATGCCTGTTGACTTTTACATTGTGTGTAAACTTCATGATGAATGGACCAAAAGAAACAACCCATTGATTGGTTCCATTGACTTACATTAAAATTAAAGTTTTTTTCCTTCTCCTGTAAATTTACCATTTTGGAGATTCAAAGTTCTGACAACCACATATATATATATATATATATATATATATATATATATATATATGTATATGTATATATGTATATATATATATGTATATGTATATGTGTGTGTGTATATATATATATATATATATAAGTGATATATTCATGGTGTTGAAAGGCTTCATAAAACTCAAATAAAACCTTTTTCAAATTTACTTCTATTTTACCATAATTTTTACACACAAAAACTCAGGTGTGTTCGCTGGTTGTTTTGATGGATACATTTAAATGTCTATATTTGCAGACATTGCAACCTCTGCTTCGTATCACTACCACTGTAAAGAAATAAAAAGCAGAAAGGTTCTCTACAGTGCACCATTTCACATTAGTACTTCCTGAACGACTTGAAGAGTCAGAGGAATTCTTCTGAGAAAATTGAAGAAAGACAAGTGTCTCCGAAAGGGAAATCACCAGAATGTTTCCACAAAAAACAGTATATGAAGGTCCCTCAGAAGGGTCAGGGGAGCGTATCAATGATCAAGTTGTAAATTTCAGTCCCTTTCAAATGTTTTTTTTTGATACTGTGTTGAAATTGTTACACACATAATGAATTGTGTATTTGCTCCTGCAGTCTAAGCATATAAATAATAATTTTTCAATATAGGACCTACTTGACTAACCTTTGGCATCAATTTATGACTCCTCTTCACTGAACAGCGTTCTGCAGCTGCCTGCTGCCTACGTCCCTCTTGATCCAGTCTCACCACCCCTGCTTACCCTCAGAATCATGGACAGGTGTAATTTGAGGTTCTGCTTGATACAAAGCAGTCTGCTGCAAGTAAGTACAGCTGTGCGTGCAGATGCTAAGAACTAGTTGTGACTTTGAGATCTTACTTACTAGGTTTGTAGTTTCTCTGCTTATAGCATCTTTGAGTAACAACCCCTCATTACCTGGTAAAATTATCGTCTTGATAATAATCCAGCTATCCGAGTCACCTTAATGTATGTAGACTCATTACATTGGTATAATCAAGGATGAAACCGCCAAGTTATTATTCTGGTTATTATTCTGATATCTTATATCCTGAGTTATATTAAGTGATTCGTTCACAATTTAATGTGCAGTGGTTCTGGTTGACTAAGCTAGCCGAAATAGTCTGAATGGGCCTCATTGACTCTTCTGAGAAAGATCCTAAAAATACGTCTATGTCAGATTCATTACTGCAGAATAGTTTGCACCTTTGTGCTCTTGCATGTGTATTACCTTAGAACAAATCCCAAATAAGAAAACATCGGTGAATGTCAGAATTTTTTATGTAAATGGGTTTTAATAAGAAATGTCTTCTTAAGAATGGTTATTGGTGAATGGGGCCCAATGTTACTGTTCCCTGGCTTTTTAGTTCTTGGATTTATATATATATATATATATATATATATATATATATATATATATATATATATATATATATATATAATTTTTTTCTTCTTTCACATCATACAGCAGTTCCAGAGTGTGTTTTCCGGTTTACTCTCCATGGAAGTGTGTGCAACGTGGTCAACACATAATCTTGCTCTAATAAAGATGCAGAGAAAGTTGATCTCATCTGAAGGGAACGATGGAACACAGACTGTAGACGATCACATATCACAGAACAAGCAAGAAGCAAAGCAGCATCTCAGTGCTGCTGTGCCTACAGGCACCCACCAGGGGGAGCAGTTAGCTTATGTTCTGCACACATCTGGAACCACAGGTCTTCCTAAAATAGTGAAAGTTCCCCACAACTGTATTGTGCCTAATATAATACATCTCAGGTGAGTCTGCCGCTGCTTGCTCACTATTTGGTATTGGAAACAGAGAAAGCTTTAAGAGAACCTCTGATGTCAGAACCAGAAGCATTTGTGTAATTGTGTCGAATATTCTATCCAGTTGTAATAATGGCATTAGGGTAGCCTGTGTTATGTTGTACAGTATTTTTAATGTGTTTTTAATTCTTTCTTAAAATAGTTTACTGTATTTTGTGTGTCCTGACAGCACTGCTATTGTAAGTGCCTTAAACCATCTCTCTTTAGATCTCTGTTTAAAATGACCGCAGAGGATGTTGTATTCCTGGCATCACCATTAACCTTTGACCCATCAGTGGTGGAGATGTTTTTGGCCCTGACTTCTGGAGCTTGTCTTCTGATGGTTCCCTCTGCTGTGAAAAGAATGCCTGGAAGACTGGCTCGTTTGTTGTTCAAGCAAAACTCAATCACCGTCTTACAGGTAGGGATACATAGAGTTTTTGGGCCACACTTTGTTGTGGCCTATATTGATATCAATATCCAGTTTAACGTTTTTGACTTTGCGATTCAATCTGAATTAAAAATGGACTATTTTTTACCTTGTTAGTTCATAAAACTGTTTCTATTAAGCACAGTTCATCATGTAATTTAAAAGACAGAATTCTTGTTTTCATGTAAACTATGATTGAAGTGTAGTGAGTTTGATTACGTCACCGTGTGCCAGCGAGCGAGGAAAAATAATGTTAACCAGAAATATCTTGAAAATGCTTAGCAACCTTAGAGACCCTCCCTGATACCATGCTTCACTCAGACATACATCACTGTGTTTTCTAATTCACATTGACTTTTAAAGTTCACGTTATAAACCTATTGTCATTGTAAATGTCACTGTTACTGATTTTAACACTCATCTAAACTCTTCTCATCACCAAGTCCAGAAAGGTACACAGAGATCAACACTAAAGAGAATTTATCTGGAAGACATTCTTACTGACAGGACAGGAAGAAGTAACAGATAGTGATAACCTGAAAAGCTTCATTAGAACATGTTAAATAATAATGTACTATATATATATATATATATATATATATATATACACACACACACACATATGTAAGAATGCTTAAAATGGCTAGAACTGTAATTTCTTAAGAGTTCCCTAACAATTTCTTTTCAAGTGAAGTTGAAAGATTTAGATTTATTTATTTATTTATTTAAATATAAAAGAAGTTTATTCAACAACTGCTGTCCCATGTTTTCCTGTCCCTCGTGGCCACATGGTGAGCAGTTAGATCTCTTTGTAAATGTGTAAAAGTCTGAAAATCAATATGCAACCTTAAGAATTGTTACTACCGAAACATGTTTTTCTGCAATTAAATAAACTTTTGGGTTTTAATTATACAAATATGATTTTATGTGTGTACAACTGTTCAGAGCCGTATTTGTTATGTTATGCTCAAAATTAGCTTAAATTGTATGGACTGTATTGACTGTATGGACAACAAAACATTGTATGGACTGTATGGACAACAAAACATTTATTTTAATAAAGTAAACATAAGTGTCCTTCAGTAAAACTTGAACAAGACCTCTACACTGTTGACATTTTCGCTCTACACGTGCCAGTGCATGTACGAATATAATTGGCTGTAATTTGGTTGTAATTCAACATCGGACCCAGAATTTTCTCTTTAGTTGGCAGATAATATATCAATCTCTGATATATTATGCAGCCCTATTTACAGGTGAATGAGCTAACCAGAGTTAAAGATGCTTATATACAGGCCGTTGTTACTGTGTCACTGACTTAGTAAAAGAACAGCTAATTTATGAATGTCATAAAGACGACATGTCTTTTTTTGTGTAGTTAAACACAAACATGCTACACATTTTACTATAATGTAACTTTGCGTGTGAATGATGGGTTAATATATTTTTTCTGTTTACATTGTCATTGTCATAATAAATCATTAATAAAATATTAACCCATGAACATGCTATTAAATCAGCATAATTATCCAGCGTTTTTCATCACAGCTCCTGCTGTTAAGCAGCTTTTCGGAAGTGATTGAGCATTGTTACAGCAGCACAGGTGCTTGGACCAGGTGGTAAACAATGATTGAACCTGCAAATTCACACACAAAAGCAACAACAGTGACAGATTCAGTAATCAAAAAAATCAGTTACTCATTTGTTTCTTCACATCGCATCTTTGTCTTTCACTGGTTTGGATTCTGATTTAGTTACCCTTGTTTCTCTTTTCTTCACCAGGCTACACCAACTCTAATACGGCGCTTTGGTGTGCAGATCTTGCAGGAGGAGGTGCTTAGTGCAGGCTCCTCTTTGAGGGTGCTGGCTTTAGGAGGAGAGGCATTTCCATCACTAGCTCTCCTCGGGAGCTGGAGACAGGAGGGGAATAAGACATGCATTTACAACCTCTATGGAACGACAGAAGTTTCTTGTTGGGCGTGTTGCTATGAACTGCCAAACAGCCACCACCCTTCAGACAACATGTGAGTGTTCCTTTAACTCTGCTCTTTACTGTGATTCCTAAATCCATGCAACAAAGGGTATATGGTCTTTCTTTGCAATATATTCTTTTGGTACTTTGCTTTTCTGTTTGTTTGGTCTAAAGTATGTTCAAACGACTCTTTTGGCTTGTAGAATCTTACATTGTAGAAGTGCTTGAGCAACTACAACTGCTACATTTTCCACTGAGCAGGACATCACATGGATTAGGACTATACAATATAAACAAACCCTGCTGTTGTGAATAGACTGCTACATATTGTGGGTGCGATATTGCCTGCAGCATATTAGAAATGCACTGCTGGATCAGTAATGTGGCCTGGTTAAAGCTGCACTATGTAAGATTTTTTAGATTTGTAAAAATTGAAAGAAGTAGTACTTCTGAGTTAGGAGAATAAAAAAAACACTGAAAAATATGGTGTTTGTGTGCTGCTGTGATTCATCCTGTAAAGCCTGAAATGTTTGAGTTTTTCAGACCACATCGTATGTCTTTATGTATTAAAGACAGTCCCTCAAGCTCAAAAAGTAGGTCCAGCTGTTTAGGTCTTAAATGCAAAATAAACATAACACTGATGAAGATATGATGACATATACATACATACATACATACATACATACATACATACATCATCTAAACCACTTATCCTTCTGGGTCGCGGTGGGGTGCTGGAGCCTTTCCCAGCTGTCATTGGGCGGAAGGCAGGATACACCCTGGACAGGTCGCCAGTCCATCGCAGGGCAGACAGACAGACATACACAGTCACACACACACTCACACCTAGGGGCAATCTAGCATGTCCAATTGGCCTGACTGCATGTCTTTGGACCGTGGGAGGAAACCGGAGTACCCGGAGGAAACCCACACAGACACGGGGAGAACATGCAAACTCCACACAGAAATGACCCTGGTCGCCCGGCCGGATATGATGACAATAGTAGATAATTCTCTAGATAGTTCTCTTTGAACACTTGCTTGCAGTCATCATATTCATCCACTCAGGGAAGAGATCCAAAGCACAACTGATGTTACAAAATGTTTTTCTGCATGTTTGCATGCAATTACACATTTCTACCAGTGAGGTCTCCAAATCCCCAAATCCTACATAGTGTAGCTTTAAAGATTTGCGTTTAGATAATGTACTATAATGACCTGAACGCCTTGATTAATCAAAACAGAAACACTAATCTGGAGCTGTGAGTGATGAAGAGGCTCTCAGCTAACAGTAAAAACTGCAGTTGGTTAGAGGGCACATTTGCATAGTGCAGCTTTCTAAAATATTAATATTGCTAGAGCTAATACTGTGATAACAGTTAATAAACACTACATTGTCCAGCCCTAACATGGAGTATATTTACACATAGAATATGTATTCACATAAGTATCATTTTCATAAATTGCATTTAGTGAAGTGCGTTGTGGGTAATGCAGCGTGTTGTGTGTGGAAGGTCTGATGCCTCTGTGCCTCTTGGGGAGCCTCTGATGGACACTGCTGTAGAAGTGAGAGATGATGAAGGGCATCTTGTCACCGAAGGAGAGGGACAGGTCTTCATAGGTAATAAAAGACTTATCATTCTTCCTTTTGCATTGAAAAGGAAATAAACACCTATTTGTAACATGTAGTCTCGTTGTGTACATCTGTGTCTTTGGAGTAGATGTTGAAAAAATCTAATTTACACAGCTTTCCCCTTTATTTATGAGTTACCCCTTTGTCTATGAAAATGCACAGAAGTATCATTGTGTAGCTAAAAACAGTAGTAGCAGTCTTGGGCTCTTATTTTTGTATATAATAGTATGTTATTCAGTGTCAGAAACCACATAAACAAAGTAGGGATGCAGTGATATGGGAACTATAGGCTGATGATGATTTCCAGTGTTTTCCGTGTACACCAAATAAGCATGTCTGCTTGAGCTCACTGTAAGGAGATTCCAGCGATTTTTTTTTTCTAAATGTCTTCATTTTGAAATGTGGACATAGTCATTCAGATAGGTTTAATGGAACCAGGGGTCACACTGTTTAAATGCACGTATAGCCATTTTATTTACTATGCAAATTATCTCTGTGTTCTTACGATGTAAAATATCGCTTATGTTAAGAAATTAATCACTAATTAATATTGAGAAGCTCCTCAACATTAAAGATTTCTCTGTTGACTTTGTCCATATATCTCAAAAGTGTTTTATGAATGTGATGTAGAGAGTTTTATTCTCTTTACGACCAGTGAATCTAGTTATGTTGTTAGGTAAAACTGTGTTAAAGTTTTGGCTGTACTGTTTTGTCTCATAACACTCTCCATCTATCAGTCTGCTAATGGATAATAAAAATGGATTTAAACCTAAATGTTTTAGGTCAAAACCTTCTAGCAAAACATATGTAAAACAATGTCTCAGGCATTTTCATGGCCATTTGGTGTAATAACTGTCTGTGATGTGGCTTTTAGAAGCATTAAATGATTTAGACATCTGGTTCCTCTCACCACCGCTGTGAACAATTCTGACTTGGCAAGTTTCTCTAGAAGTGAGAATTTCACATCAGACCTCTCTGTATTACTTTGTTTTCATATTAACTATTCAGTTATGTACACATTTTGGATATCCGGCGATATCCTTTAACAATTTTATGTAGTTTGAGGGACATGCTTGGTGATTTAAGCTTGTGACATGTAACTAAATTGGTAATGCTAACTAAACAGAGTCATGTTTAGTGCTATCATATGCACATTTGGCCTCCCCTATACTGCAGAATGGAACACTGAAATTGGTCTTTTAAGTGTGTATTTGTGTTTGATAGGTGGTCAGGAGAGGGTGTGTCTGTTAGACGACGAGAGGAGCACTGCCAAAGGAACGATGCGTGCTACAGGTGACTGGGTGTTGGTGAGGGACTCGGACCTTTATTACCTGGGCAGAAAAGACCGACTAATCAAGCGCCATGGTCAGCGGGTACACCTTGATGCACTGCAACAGGTAGGCCTTTTCACTTTATGCTAGCTATTCTGGACTGGTTGCTTGAATGTAGGGTCATAATGATTAGTAGAAGCCGATTATTAGTCACTGGTGTCCATTTTCTAGGAAGGCTGACAGGTTTAATCGTTAGCTTGTCATTTACTTAAAAAATTCTGTTATGATTTATAATGAGACATGCGGTCATTTTGACAGATTGTGGTACACTACAGGAAGCATAGGGGGCAAAATAGCTTCTGTCATTGTGCCATTTGTCATAAAGATGGAACTTTAAAGAAGAATTCTGTCCCTTTTTTCAAAATTTAATTCAATAATTAGAATGTGAAGTCATGCTTGTTTCAGTGTGAAAGTTTGGATGCTTTGTGTTGGCAAAATTCTTTAGTTCCTCTACCTTTTTGCCTTCTTATCTTTTCTCCCACCTTAGGCTGCAGAGAGCTTGCCTCAGGTCGATGCTTGTGTGATGGGTCTGCATGAAGGCAGCAGGCTGGTGGCTTTTATAGTGCCCACAACTTACAGTAAGGCCATGTACTCATCTGAAAGGGGTGATCTCCAAGAGCAACATGGCTCCAGCTCCACTGGTGGTCCTGCTGATGTCTCCAAAGAGGGCTCATTTTCCTCCCAAACTTTAGAGAAGGAGGTGCTTCGAGGGCTGTCTCAACTTTTGCCCAGTCACGGCATTCCAGATGCTGTACTGTTGGTTCATGCCCTGCCACTCACTAATCATGGTACTGTGTCCCTTTTTATGTATGACAGTCACTAATTCAAAAAATTGCTACTTATCTTGTCAGTATATAAGATGTCAGTTATCAAACACACCACACAGACAGATCCAGTTAAAAATGACTGTTGCAGTGTAAAAACTAAGACCTTCAGGCTGCTAAAGGCAGTACAGTGCGCAGCTGGAGCGCATTCACTCGTGTTCTGGGTTGGTTTTTTGCTTGTGGTGAAAATCTCTTACTCTAGCACATTTCTTCCCCTCAAATAGTTGTCTTGGCTTGTGTATCTGTTCAGGGAAGGTGGCCATGGACAAGCTGATGAGAATGTATGAGAAACAGAGAGAGGTCTGCGGTAACCACACCACATGGGGGGACACGGAGACAGTGAGAAAAAGACTGCAGGCACTATGGAAGGTAGGAAGATTAGTGTTGTAGTCGAGACCTCTTGTAGTGGATCTGAGTGAAGATCAAGACTTTTTTTTAAAGGCAAAGCTCTAATGTAA
Organism: Colossoma macropomum; assembly: GCF_904425465.1. Lineage (NCBI taxonomy): Eukaryota > Metazoa > Chordata > Actinopteri > Characiformes > Serrasalmidae > Colossoma > Colossoma macropomum. The sequence continues at coordinate 12,884,801 of NW_023494795.1, read as the reverse complement.
CATCAAATACAGTATGCAACAAAAACATAGCAGCAAAATGGAGCACCGAAGACCAAGACTTTGTAGTAGTCGAGTCCAAGTCAAGACCAAGACCAGGAGTGGCTGAGACCAGGAAAAGACTGGGATCAGATTTTTTTTTTTCAAAAATATAAAAATAAAAAAAAGAAAGGGGGAAAATGAAATTAATTGGTAGTTCTTTGTACATTCATTATCATTTATTAAACATGATGTATAATAATAAAATTATGTTATCTTATAAAATATAACATTTAAATAAAAAATATAGCCTAAAAATATTATTATTTATCTTATAGTTTTAGTTTAACTTTGAATCTTGTATCTTCTTCCTTGTATCTTCTGGAAGCAAATGCCGGTGAGGTTTTTTTCTGTCCCTTCTCTAAAACATATTCAGAATCACTACCTAAAATATGCTAAATATAGGCAAAACATTATTATTATTAAATGAAAACATAGTATTGATAACGTTCCATCCTCCCCTTAAGGGATTCGGAACCAATGAAATCAACAAAATAATACCCAGTAATTCCATCATGCAAATAATCAATTAGATCCTCAACCAGCAACGAACAGATTTTATTTAAACATGTAGAGAAAGGACTGTTTTGTTCTGCTTGAATGTGTTAATATGCAATAACGATAAAAGAAGTTCAGTTTCCAGTTATTTCAGGAGGTACAGCATGCTGTATAACACTGTCATAACTATGCCATAAAAATGTTATAGCAGACATCATATACTGTCAAGAGTTGCCCTGACAGATTATGTCCTGTAATGTAAGTATCATGATACCTATGTTACCTATCTCTGTGCTCTTACGATGTAAAATATAGCCATAAAATTAAGAAATTAATCAATAATTAATATCGAGAAGCTCCTCAACATTAAAGATCTCTCTGTTGACTCTGTCCATATTTCTCAAAAGTGTTTTATGACTGTGATGTAGAGAGTTTTATTCTCTTGTACAGTGCTGATGTGACATTTCAGTAATCTGCTTGAAGTTAATTTGACAGCTGGATGGAAGCCTGGGTACTTTCACATATAATTAAAAAAATATGCGATGCTAGATTAAACGGGAGTACAAACGGGATTTGTAAAGGTAAAGCAGTAATTCTGTAAAACAAAACTTTGGACTGGAACTTCAAGGCTAATGTAGCGAACACAAAATGGAAGTTTATACCACACAAATTAGTATTAGTTCATCTTAAAAGTTGCTGATGTGGTTTCTGCCACTGTATCTCTAAAAACAGACGACAATATTGACAAAAGTCAAGCTTCAAGCCTTTACTGTGTTTATCGTTTATCTATTTTTGGTGGTGCTGTAAAAATAGTGTAAATGTGATGTTTTAAGACATAAAAGGGGCAGATTTATTAATGTTTTGCTCAGCCCTTGTTTTGGCATTAATAGGTAGCTGTTGTTCCTAAAAAGGGATAACGGCTCTTTAGCACCTATAATAAGATCAAAGGTTCGGTTGCTGCTGTTTTGCGCTTTTGCATTTTGAGTTTACACACTGACACATTTATGTATTTTCAACTTCAACAGAAAAATAGTTTTGTGAACCTTCGCCATGTCATCATTCTTAAAAAGATAAAGGAAATAAAACGGAACCAATTAGTTTGAGTTAAACAATGTTTTAAACTGGTATTTCCTAATACTGTGGATATACTTTACACGCATCACAGTGTCTTAAGAGCAGGTTTTGTCTGTGACGGCTGTGGAATAGTCAAACGTACGCAGAGCAGACTAAAGGAGAAAGTGTTTAATAAGGGAGAATCCAAAATCAATGTACAGAACAGGCGACGGTTGATGCACAAAAGAGCAAACAGAGTCCAAAGGGATAGGCTAAAGTTGAAAACGAGAGGACAAGTGGGAACACAAACCGGAAAGTCAGCACACGAAAACAAAGGCTTGGTAATGCACAGAAACTTATGCAATACTTCGCAAAGATACAGCTGATGCAAACAGACATATATAGTCCATACAGGTGTCAGAAGTCAATAATCAGGCGAGCAAGAACGTTGATAGGTGGATTGCTGAGAGTGTGTTCATGTGACCTCCCAGTGGATTCTGGGAGTTGGAGTGCTGAACGGAGTGAGGAGTGTCGGTCTCCGCTACGGAAGGCGTGACATTGTCTAAATAATGATTTCCCAAACTAATGTAAACTCTTAGACTCTGCAATAGCTGCATTAATAAAGCTACACATTACTTTGTTATTTTGTTCACATTGTGGCTTCTGTTACAGAAACGTCACTGCTATAGGTTCACTGCACAGAGCATATAGTTCCCGATTGAGTGGGACGTTCTTAGTGAAATTAAACAGAGTTTACCAAAACACACACATTCTAAATGCACTCCGCACAACTCAAATTCAACTCAAAAAAACAAACAAATGTTTCCAAACAGAATGGCAAAATAATTATTGTCTCAACTTTTATGTATTTTATTTCTGAATAAGATCATATTTTCTCAAAATAATGATATGTCAAAATAATCACACTTTCTCAAAGAGTAATAATTTTTTTGTAAGTTATTAGTCATTAATTTGACCTACTAAATCAAAATCTCTAATCAGTCTCTGATTTACAATATGAACCAGAATCAGAGAATGATCAAATACAGAAATGGGCTTCCATAAAAAAACAAACACATGGTTATATTCTGCTGGTCATGTGTTAATTGTAAATTTGTGCTTGTATTCATTTGCATGAAAGTTTTTAGTAACTAATCCTCTACATTAGCCACCCCTACTAGAGAAAAGTGTAAGTAATTAGTGCCTCTTTTAGAAAATCTGGCCCCAAGTCTATAATTTGCCTTAAATAATTAAATTCTTTAGGAGGCTTAGTTAAAGAGCTGTTATTTGTGTGTGTGTGTGTGTGTGTGGCAGGAATGTCTGGGTCTTGCTGATGACGCTGCAGTTGCTGAGGATGCCCACTTCATGTTAAGCGGTGGGGACTCCCTGCAGGCCCTGCGCCTCTTTGATTACATAACAGTTGCTATGGGAACAACCTCACCTGGTCTGTTGGAAGTTCTTCTAGACGGCTCTTTTTCAGATGTTTTGAAACACCTCACCACAACAACACGATGCAATATTACTCACTCAGCCAAGAGACCACATGAAGATTCTGGTTCTGTTGTTCCATCTAAGAGGTACCACATAGATGAAGCCTCCAGTGTAATCTCTGAAAATGTCATAGCTCCAGTGGTTTCCTCAGTGATGGGAACTGTGGGATTTGTAGTTGTGAGGAGAGCTGGACAGGTTCTAGAGTGGGATTACTCTCAAAGCAGAGAAGAAGGCAAACAAACAGAAACCGGTTGTATCAAAAACAGGACGATTAACGAGAGGACAGAATCCGGCTCCTCATCTGTGAGCAAAGCCAGTGAGGCAGATCAAACCAATTCCTCTGTAAGAGGAAAAGATCTGGACCCTCCGAAGCAAGCTGACATTTTTCACGTTAACAGAGACGGTCCACCTGGAGAGGAGCACAATCAGCATACTGATCAAGGAAGTGGGGATACTTCACAGTCAGGCACTATAATAGATGGCCAACCTCTGAGCCTCCAGGTCCTGTGGAGTTCCGACACGGGTAGATGTGTGGACGCCTCACCTGTGCTCCTGGTGGGTTCTGACCGCACTACTGTGTTTATAGGCTCTCACTCGCACAGGCTGCAGGCTCTGGACCTGACCAGTGGAGAAGTATTCTGGGAGCGAGTGTTAGGGGACAGACTGGAATCGTCTGCTGCTGTCTCAAAATGTGGAGCTCTGCTGGCAGTAGGTAAGTAGTCAAAGTTTTATCCAAAAATTAAAATGCAACTCTCATCATGTTCTGTGTGCTAAATCAAAATGAAGCACAATTTTCTCCTGGTCTGCATACAGGGTTGGGATAGCAACTGAAAAAGTAGTAGTTAGCTACTTTGTAGCTACTTTCCCAAAATTTAGCTACTTTTCCAAAAGAAGTAGTGGCTACTTTTTAGCTACTTTTTGAAAAGTAGTGCACTACCTTTTAGCTACTTTCAAAGCGTGACTGTCAGAAGGTTTGTGAATCTCCACCTGACAATTGAAAAGCTGCAAATATACAAAAAGAGCACCAAAAAGTTAGTTTAAGTGTGACCAACAATCAGACTTACTCAACCAAAGTTGGGATATCCAACACAAATTTAGACTAAGTAAAGGCAAAGTCAATCATTCCAGGTTTTTCCTAACAAAAATCAACAAAAATAACTAACGAATACAAACCAAACAATTTCTCCACAATCCTCTAGTTGACATGTAAACATTCAGAGTGGTTTGGTGTGAAATGGTTCACATGTTCTCATGTTGAGAAACTCACTGACTCAGGTGGTGATAGGAACCAGAGGTTGCAACGTTTACAATGCAAATATAGCTGTTTTGTTTGCTATCAAAAATGACCGTAGATCTATTTTTGAGTTTTTACAGTCGTGTGCAAAAGTTTGGGCATTTTGCTGAATTTAACATATGGGAAATTAAAACAGAAAATGTGCCCCATGCAAAACTTATGGCACATTTTATATTGTACGTTTTCATGTTTTATGATCAACTCAGCAAATAAATAGACAATGTGCACTGAAATTTGCAGAGAAATGCCATGTTTAAGTTTGTTCCCTATAGAGGATGTTTAATTTCACTTTGAAAATCAACAAAACATAGAATCTGAGCAAGGGTGTTTAAGGGGTTGTTTGAGGACTATTTTGCTTGACAACGCCCCGCATTTACCTCTCCACCATGAAAGTGTTTTAAAAAATGTGGTTTAAGCAACAGTCTTATGTCAAAGCTATAATAAAACAATGTCTCAGGCGTCTGGCAACATATTTAAAACCACTTCATGTAATACCTTTCTGTGATGTAGCTTTTAGTCACTTTGAATTCTTTGTAGTCTTGTTCCTGTCACTACTTTATTGATAGCTTAACTATTTATTTAGCCAGAAATTGAGAAAAACTTACTAGCCTAACGTAACTAACTAATGTAGGCAAAGGTAGCTAAAAAAAATAGCGAAAGCTTATATTCTAAAATTATTAAGTCTGCATGCCAAAATCAAATCTCAAACTGTGATAAGCTAAGAAATCTCAATTAGACTGTGGTTTTGTACGCTGTCCAAAACACACACACACACACACACCTTCTAAGCCGCTTATCCTTCTGGGCCACGGGGGGGGGAGCTGGAGCCTACCCCAGCAGTCATTGGGTGGAAGGCAGGATACACCCTGGACAGGTCACCAGTCCATCGCAGTGTCCAAAAATGACAAAGGTTCAGACACAATTCAGACTCAAACATGGCTGCTACCACCGTTTTTAGCTGCGTGACACATTTGTCCATTTTTATGGCTTCCATCATTTGTGAGCTACATTAACCTCATAGTTCCAGAGCAAAACTAAAGCAGCAAGTAGTGTCACTACTCATGACAGTCCATTGCCAACCCTCTGTTCCTAGGTAGTTATGATGGACAAGTGTATTTCCTACGTGTGGACTCAGGGCAGACATGGTGGGTGTTTGAGACTGGAGATGCAGTGAAGAGTTCCCCCACTGTAGACCCTCAGACTGGTCTGTTTGCTGTTGGTTCCCATGATGGACATGTTTATGCACTAGAACCACTGGTAAGACTACGGTTATTATCTACAGTAAATATAAGTGTTCTCAAAATGTATCTCAAAATACACTTCCATCTGGTTCAATGACAAACACAATGTTGATGTTGATGTTTTTTTATTGCTGCAAAACTTTTCATCAACACAAATATGGTATTGATTGAAAGCTTAGAATCTGTACTCAGCTTGAGTCGATAAGCTACAAATGAGAAATGATTATAACAGATTGCAACATGCTTTTGTGTTTGCTGATGAGATCTATACATTTTAAGGGTCAGAAGGTATGTGTGTATGTCGTGATATGGATCGGCATGTAGTCAACACATTATTTTGTATGCGTGTGTGTTTGTTTCAGACAAAACGCTGTGTGTGGAAGCACCATTGTGAGAGTGGTGCAGTTTTTTCATCTCCCTTTGTCCACTCCTCTCCCAGGCGACTGTATGCTGCCACACTCGGAGGGCAGCTCCACTCTCTCTGTCCAGTAAGTACAGGGCATTCTCATTTTGACCTCTGGATGTTGAGGATTATGAGCTTTGTCAGCTACTTCTTCCTATGTACTCTGTAGGAGTAATACTGACAGATTTTTAAGATTTTATATAATAGCTGTCGTAATGTCTAGTCTTATTAGACATCAGTTTCTCAAAAACTCAGATGTAGCATTAATAATAATCTACCTCTTAATTATGTGTTGTGCAGGACAGTGGCGAACTCCTGTGGAAGTATTCTAGTGATGTTCCATTTTTCTCCTCTCCTTCCTGTTCTGACTCATGTGTCTGCATTGGCTCAGTGAACGGAGACATTAGTGCATTAAGCCATGAAGGAAAAGTGGTAAGATAAAAGAAGCTACAGTGGTGCTGCAAAGTTTCTGAACCCTGACCCTAAAATCTGACCTAAAAGGTGATCAGATTTGCGTCTAAAGGCAAAACAATAGATAATGAGAATCCAATAAATCAAACAACACAATTAATTAAATACTTTGTTTATTTATTTATTTATTGAACAAATTTATCAATCATTAAATACCTTGGTTAGCAAAAGTATGTGAACCTCTAGAAATATTGGTATGGTTTGGTGTAAGGGACGATTAGGGTCAGGGCATTCATTCAGTGGAAGCAGTCTAAGCAAGACATAGCAGTTGGAGAAGAAAGTGAGCCAGATTATTTCACTTGCTGAGCTCTAAAAAGAGAAAACTAACAATAAATATTGCTGAAATATTATTGAATTGTACTTTATTTTATTCGGCATTCAGTTGTTGACTACATAAGATGTTGATATAACTACTACTTATACAGTATATGGCACTGAATCATAATGCAAGTTAGACATTCTGATGTTCCGGACCTTTGCTTCAGGAAATTTTCTTTGACTGGACCTTATTGAATTTTAATTAAAGACCTCTGATCTAGAAGATGTTACAAAACAATTTCTGCAGAGTTTGGATTCACCGATTCACTGTCAGACACATTCAACATAATTGTTACCCTTCCCAGGAGTAGTTGTCTAACAGAAATCACTCCCAAGAGTGTAATGGATGTATAATGTTCTGAGCGTTAGTAAAGAACCCAGAGTATCATCTTAGGATCTTCAGACATTCCCTTGCACTGGCTTATGAGTCCAACATCAGGCAAGGACTGAACAAGAAAATTGTGTATGGAATGATAAGATCCTCATCCCAACTTTGAAACACAGTGGTGGTAGCATCACGATCACAGACTGGACCAGGACAGCTTTCCATCATTTGATGATACAATGAATCCTAGATTGTATCGGGAAATGATACATCAGAATGTTAGGTCATCTGACCATGAGCTGAAGCTCAACAGAAGACGACGACCCTAAATGCACCAGTGAGTCTACCGAAGAACGGTCAAAGCAGAAGAAATTTCATATTTTGGAATGGCAGAGGCAAAGACCAGAGGGTACCCGGGAGAAATGTTGGACCTGAAACATTTTCATGAAAGAAAGCCTACCAGCATCACTGAGTTGAAGCAGTTCTGTAAGGAGGACTGGTCAGCAATTACAGAGGTCACACCATTGGCTAAAATCAGAAGTTCACATACTTTTGCCAACAGTTAATGTTCCGTCATTTGGGCATTTAATGTTGGATCAGTTTGTTCAATACATGAATGAAAAAATATATGTAATTATTTGAGTTATTTGTTTTATTCAGTTCTGTTTATCGTTATGACTGTTATCTTCTTTATTGTTATGAAGATCTGGTCACATTTTAAGGCAGTTTTAGGTAGAAATTCTGAGAATTTTAAAGGGTTCACATACTTTCTATCACTCTATAGTTTAACTATATAAAGAATAGCATTTTTTTCGTTGTATTTTTCAATTTTGTTTCCCTCTCATTAGTTATGGAACTTTCGCACGGCTGGACCCGTCTTCTCATCACCATGCTTAGCACCAGTGCCACCTACAACCAGCCGGAAAACAGGATGTGGAGCGTATGACAGTGGCGAGTCACCATCTCAAGCAGTTGTTTGCGGGTCACATGACTGCTTTGTTTATGGCTTGAACACTTTTGACGGATCGTTACTGTGGCGGTTCCAGACTACAGGCAAAGTTTACTCCAGTCCATTTGTTTTTGATGGTACTGCTTGGGGCATAAGAACACTGGTAGTGGTAGCTTCAACTGATGGGACAGTGTGGGTCCTAGATGGAGAACAGGGAACCCTGAAGGCCTCTCTCTCCTTGCCAGGGGAGCTGTTCTCCTCCCCTGTTGTGTGGGGTCACAAGATAGTAGTGGGATGTCGGAATGACTATGTATACTGCCTGGAACTCACAAAGAAACAACACAAAAATTCCTGATTGGAAAAATATATTTACTGACTAAAATGTATAGCTGTGTAAAATGTTCTAAGACAAAAAATGTGTGTGTGAGTGAGTGTGTGTATATGTATGTATATATGTGTATATATATCGCTGCTGTCGGAACAAAACCTCATATCTCCATTTTTGTTGTTTTTCAGTTTTTTACATAATTTGAAAATGCCTGTTGATCTTTACATTGTGTGTAAATTTCATGATGAATGAACCAAAAGAAACGGCCCAAAATTGCTTGGAAAAAAATCTGGTTCCATTGACTTGCATTAAGAGTAAAGTATGTTTTTTCCTTCTTCTGTAAAGTTTCCATTTTGGAGATACGAGGTTTTGTTCCGACAGCAGCAATCTGAAATTTTACGCTACCTCTCTGCCATGAGTGAAATTAAAAATGCATTTTAGGCCAAAAACCTTGTCACAAAATTATTTTAAACCATGTCTCAGGCATCAAGCAGCAACTATTTCATGTAATAACTGTCTGAACACGCAAGACATCTGGTTCCTATCACCATAACAACTCTGACTCAGTATGTTTTTCTATAATGACATGTCACGTCAAACCACTCCGAGTGTCTTTGTTTACGTCTTAACAATGTATGTAAGTCTTGAAAAATTGGTGGAATTCCCTTTTAAGACTATTTATGTTGCATTGGCACCTTCTTAGCTGCATCAGGCTGCAGGTTATCTCACTGTTTTTTTCGTTCAGGACAACAATCAAGCATCTTTACAAGCCGAGAGTTCAAATATCCACCTTTTAATGTTTTTCTACATAATTCATAACATTTTCATTACTTTAAGAATTTTCTTATGAGTTCCTCTAAGTGGGGAAAAAAAGTGCAATTACCAACAAACTGCTTTTATTTCATGTTACATACAACACTGTTTACGCTACACTATTGCACACGACCAAATTAAAAACAAAGTGACGAAGCGTCTGCAGTTCAGGGGTCTCCAAAGGGACACAGTCCAATTCATTTCACCTCTGTACATACATACATACCTACATACATTACATACATACAAAATGTTACGTAAGTAGTGGAGGTGGGAATTTTGCTGGGAGATCAAGGCTTCTTATTAGTCGAAAGCTGTTGTGAGAAAAAGGGCAGAGCTGTCATTAGTTAGACTCCGCCTAGTGGGGTTTTTGTAAAGCGCTGATCTCCCGTTGTCTTTCCGATTTTCGGATTTTCTTGATTTGCGGTACAAGAACAGCTAGCACACGCTACGACAGGATAACGGTGTTTATATTACAGCAAGCAGGCAGTCTGTGTTTCCAGGGAATGATTCCCAGGGAGACTGGAGGCAATAAACACTGTGCAAGAAGCAGATCGTTCATCAACCAATAGCATGGTTTTCAGTGCATTGACTTAAACGTGGTGGTGCAATGGAAACACCACTAATGACAGATTCTATGTTAGTTATATACATAAGTAAACACAGTGACTCTAAGTCATAGTCAAGGTGATTTTCAACAACATTGTAAATGACAGCGGTCACAGTTGTCACGGACACAGTGAAAATCTTCTCACTTTGCCAAGATATCAAAGTCAGAAAAAGGAGATTTAGCCTTGCTCATATTAGACAAGTGATGTTAAGACAAATTAATTTGTATGAATGTTTTCTGGACCAGTATCTTAAAAACAAACAAACAAACAAAAAAAAAAACAGTAGCCGGTTCTGATGTTCCTGTATGTAATAAGTAAGAAGTTTGTTATGGTGTCACCTACTAAATTTTAGCCCTTGTGTCACCTCCCAAAATAATTCCCCAAAGATCAATGTGTAATATGTCTCAAACATATTACATGCAAACCATTTCATTTGCTATCAACCGGTCTGCTGGGCTTTTGATTGATTTAAAAGATATATCTGAGTGCAAAATGTGTTTAATGTTTGAAGATCAAGGGCAAGGAATGGCTTTTGGAAGAAGATTCCTTATTTCATGATGTCTATCTCTTAGGTCCAGAATCAGATAGAATCCACACTATGAGTACAGGCAAAGTTGCATCACTATGGCTGTAGACCATTGCACCTGCTATTAAAAAAATGGAAATGCATGCATCTTGCTACCCATTCTGTGCATTGACAATGGCTGAGGTAAAGGTTTGTGAATGGATTTTTGCCAGGGGTCCTTCGTGAAGGGTCATGGGTGAGATGTGATGCCTATTGAATGATGAAGAGGACTGGGAGCTTGACTGCTCTTTTCTTGAAGTCGGAGGGGAAATGTCACTTGATGATCTGCGGGCAGTCGCTCCACGCTTTGGCCTTACGCTTGGCAAGGGCAAGCCAAGCTGGTTCAGTGGAAACCTGTGGTGTGTCACCTGGTGGGAAGCGCTTTGTTATGTCCTTTGCTGCCGGGGGCGATGGTGTCGAGTCTGCTATCTCAACTGGAAAAGATGAAAAGCAGGGAAATTCAGTACTACTTTGTCAAGAAGAAGACAACAGGAACCCACTGTTTACAGCACAACTACCCACATATTTTTATATGTAAACGTAAATAGTAGTTTATTATTAGTTACTTTATCATTATTAGGCTAATTAAGGGAATAAAATATGGCTGTGCCTTAGATTTACAGTATGCAAAAGTGTAAGCACCCACAGTCAAATGACATTTTTTGTCTTTTACAGAGAACAAATGTAAATATGACACAAATTCTAGAGCACAATTTATTTGCTAAATTTAATGTTGGAAAAAATAAATCATGTATTTAATGTGCCATAACTTATGAATATGCTACATTTTATGTTTAAAGTTGTTTTGTTAAATCCAGAAGTGTGTTCTCTGTAAAGTGCTAACTTATTTTTGATTTAGAAAATCTACACAAATACAGAATTTGACCTGGGGCACCCAAACTTTTACATTTGACTGTATGAACAGTGATTTTAAGCAGGTTCAACAATAAATTGAAGCCTAATAAATAAGCAGACTACCTGTGACAGAGCTGGGAAGGGTGTTTGCTTTCTTTAAGTCACGACGTTCAAAGCGGGCCAGTAAAGTGTCTGGTCTCTTGTTCTCCTCTGGAGTCTGCGGTTTAGGAGGACTGGAGTTTCCATTCCCTTTACCCTCTGTAGGACTGACTAGTCCAACCTGTAAGACAAATGACACTTAGATGTTTCCATTATGAGAATAAATCACTGCAAATTCTCATTTTGTAGATTCGGTACATGAACTACAAGTAGAATTGATCTGTTTGCCACTGTTTCTTTTTTTACGTACACTTTCTCTGTCCTTGGCCTGTTTCTCTGCCAGCTTGGCCTCTCTCTGGTTCCGCCTTTCCTCCCTGCTCTGTTGCTGTTCTCTGAAACCTTTCTGTTTCTGCAAGGCCAGAGTGATCCATAGCGGTCCTGCCTCCTTCTCCTGTGCCCGTGAGCTGTCCAGGGAATGCCTGCTCTGAAGTGAAGGCTTTTCTGTAGAGGACAGAAGAACACAGCACGAATACATATATGAAATAGACACAGAGCAATGATTTGATTAGCTTAATGACGACTGGTGTATGTAGGTGAGATTATACGCTTCTGCTTGTTATATACTGAGTTGTTTGTCTGTATAATACAATGCATTTTTTACTTGTATGTACTGGAATAGAATTATTGTCAATGGTTAGAATTAGGGATACACTGTAATAGTTGTCCTGTTTAGCTTTCTGAAATGCATAGAAATTTTGGCCATGGAAAATGACCAGCCAAAAATGTCCCTTTGGTTTTTTGACCGTAAATATTTTGATGGCCAAAATTTCAGAGCATTTTGGAATGAGATAAATGGATTAGATTGAAAAAGAATAAAAAGGCCTATTTGTTGTGGGCCTATTTAATCTTTAAGGAAAAGATGAAATAGGCCTCCAACAAAGTTTCAAAACCTAAAACTTTTGCTATAATTTTAATGATAATATAAATGAAAAATAGATTAAAAACACTGTTCCATTTACTCTCCTATGGCAGTCAGTAGAGACACATTTCAATAGCAGGAGAGTGAACACATCAGCCATGTTGTGCTATTTCATACTTTCTACCAGCAATTTATAACCTCTGTTCATATCAATATTGAAAAAGGAGATACAACACTGAAGAATTTCTCCACTACAGTTTTGATACCACAGCAAAACAACAAAAGCAGAAAGGAAAGTTGCCACCAGTTAACACTATCTGAAGACTCAGTTTTTGAAATGATAAATGGATAAATTCACAAATAAAAGTACCAAAGGTATAATTAAAGAACAATGGAATCTATTGCCTTGGATTTGGATGACCAACCGTTCTCTACTGTCTAGAACACTGAATTCTGTAAATTGTTTTATTTGTCAGCTTTTTCTGTTTCTGTTTTCAGCTGAAGTTGGGTTTTTGTTTTGGCCAAAGGTTTTCATTTCAGTGCATCACTAGTCAGCATAGTTTTGTGTTGCATAAGTATAATAAGTGCTTGTGTTGCATAAGTATAATATAAGTGCACCAATATCATAAAGGATTCTCATGACAAACTAATTTCCCACCAACCTCTTCTGATGAGCTCAGTCTTCCGGTCCGTTTTCTCCCTCCAGGGGATGCTGATGGAAGGAAAGAAAGACTTTTTCTCTTTTGGCTCATCATCCCCCTGACCATGTTTCTGGCTCTGCACAGATTCTGAGGAGTCTTCTTTACGATCACTGGACTCTTCAGCAGCTGCCAATTCTGGCCCTTCTGTCCTCTGAGAAGGCGTATCCCCAGAAGTCCTTCTCCCAGGTTTAGGTAGTGGAGATGGTGGAGGTGTGGCACCTTCGGATGGTCTGGGACATGTGGCAGGTTTCTGATAAAGCGGGGGTTTGACAAGCTTGTCACGTTCATTACTTACGGAGTTCAAAGTATTTCTGCTGGTCTTGGACCGTGACTCTACACTGGAGACTGCCTGAAGTTTGATTCCATCAGTCTCTCGGAGTGGAGACTTAGGACTGGTCTTCTCAGAGAATGCAGAGGAGTCCGAGTCTTGGTCAGTGGAAGTAAGGGGCACTGGAACCCCTTCAAAACTATCACCTGCACTGTACCTTTTCTTCCTCTTCTCACTGGATTGTTCACTATGGAAGCGAAGCGAGTAATTGGTCCTTCTAAGCTTGATCCCAAATGGTGAGGGCCTCTCGTCGCCACTCTGGTCTCTCTGATCTCCATCGTCGCTTGTGTCCATGACCCCAGCCTTCAGTTGGCTGGCGGACATAGTTTCAGACCTCAGGGATTTGGGGGATCCATGTGGTGGACTTGGAACCAAGAAGGAAGGGAGGTCTTTGGCAAACTTGCATTCTTCAGCACTGTCTGAGATGCGGACTGCCTTTCCTCCCTTGATTTGAGCCTTGGCAGCTGAGGAAGGTGAGTGGAGAGGCTGGCTGGGTGTTGAATCTGTAGACAGTGAATCAACCTTCTCTATTTCTTTGTCATCTTGACTGAAGACCTCAGAATTCCTGTTGGAGTCAGCAAACTTCTTTCTGGCTGGAGTGATGGAAAATTTGGCGCTTGCTGACATGGTCTTCCTGAGGTTGGCATGAGAGAAAGGGGGTTGATTCAGGTCCTCGCTTGTTGTTCGACTTTGCCCCTGCTTACGGTTCTGATCTGGGTATTCCTGGTATTTTCCGTCTTCGGCACCTTTAAAAATCTTGGATCGAATACTGGCCCATTCTGCTAGAACAGCAGCACTGGACTGATCTACAGACAACGAAGATTCATTCAACGATTTTGTTTTCCCAGATTTGCGATCAGGCGATGTCTTGCTCTTCACTGGTGGTGTGCCCATGGCTTTTTTGTCCTCAGACAGACCAAGGAGAGACTTGCAGGCTGAATCCTTTATCTGATCAAGATTTACTGCAGTTCCACAAAGCTGCGCACCAGTTACTAAGATAGCAGTGTGAGGAACATACAGGGATGAAGATAAAGTTGGTGAATCAGCACCTCCTGGACTGCCTTCCTTGGTTTCATCAGCTGTGTCACCCTGCTGACCAGGTAACGGAGTCACTGGGGTGAGGTTGACCTTTTGGAAGAGGATTTGCTTCTCTCCTGAAGATACTTTGAAAGTGAAGGGTCTTTGCCTCTCTTCCATCTCCCTCCATCGCAGCTCCTCTGCTTTTCTCTGTTCTTCAGCAGCTCTCTCCTCCTCTTGCTGTCTCTTTCTATCCTCCTCTTCCTTCTTTTTCAATTCTTCTGTCAGTCTTTTCTGCTCAGCCTCCTCTGCTTGTCTTCTTCTTTGTTCCTCAAGAAGACGCTCTTCCTCTTCTCTGCGCCACTGCTCTTCTAACTCCTGAAGCCTTTGTTTTTCTGCCTCCTCCTCCTTCCTCCTTCTCTCCTCTTCCTCTTTCTTTCTCTTTTCCTCCTCCATGCGAAGGCGCTCTGCTTCCAGTTCCTGCTGCCTTCTTTCCTCCTCTGCTCTCCTTCTCGCCTCTTCTTCTCTCTTCTTTCTTTCTTCTTCCTCACGTCTCTTCTTCTCTTCCTCCTCTCTCAAACGTTGCTCCTCCTCCCTCCTTCTTCTTTCCTCTTCTTCCTTCCTTCTCCTTTCTTCCTCCCACTGTCTTCTCTCCTCTTCCTCCCGTCGCAAGCGTTCTTCTTCTTGTAACTTGCGAATTCTCTCTTCTTCCAGCCTCAGTTCCTCAGCTCTCCTCTCTTCCTCCCTCCTTCTCTCTTCATCTTGCTCCCGCCTCCTCTGAAGATCAAGGCGTTCCTGTTCCTCTTCCTGAAGTCGCTGCTTCTTGGATTTTTCTGGAAACTCATGGTCATCTCTGGCCCCATGACTTCTTGCGTACTCTTCTCTCCAGACTCCTGATTCATCTACAACTTTGTGCAAATCAGTCTCTTCCTGCAGTACTGCTGCAAGATCTGCCTCTAGAAGCTCCTAAAATACATAAGACATTATTTTTGTCATTGTGAAACAAAAAGAAGTTCCCAACAATCCTAGTGGCCCCAAATGGATGTGAAAAGACCATGTTATTTCTTACCTGTGTGAACCTACGGTGCTTGCGAGAAACTCGCTGGTTTTTGGGTTTTACAGATAGTTTATGTTTGGCAGCAGTGTTGTCCAAGCGTGGACCTGACTGTGGAACAGCATCCAGGTTAATTGACTCAATTGTGCCAGGGGGAGGTGGACGTTTGGTGCGAGGGGATTTTACAGGAGTCTTGTGTTGGGCTACATCATGGGTAATAGACGAAACCTGTTTATAAAATGGAGAAAAGCAGTCGATAAAGAAATGCTGAACATTCGAAAAGGTCTATAAACAAAATCTAAAATTAAAGAAAAAGAACAGTTATGGTGAAATGCCCACCATGCCACCTTTCTGTAAATTTTTGGACTCTTCTACATTTTTGTTGAAGAGCTATATAAATAAACTTTGCTTGCTTGCTTGATTTAATTTTTTCCCATAATGTGAAAACACCAGGTGCTTTTTATATTGTTTCAAAATTTCTTGGTGAACAGAAACAGCCCAACATTTTTTTACATTAATTTCCATTAAAACTTAAGAATATTTTCTTTTCCTTCTCCTATGAGGTTACCATTTTAGAGATATGAGGTTTTGTTCTGACAGCAATCATATCCAAACCTGCCCATTTAAGAAATTATAGATACAACATATTTCCCTCATTCAGTCTACATTAAAAATATATATATTTAGTACAGAGATCAATTTCATCAATGCAGCAGAATATGCACTCACAGATCATTAACTTTAATAGTTTTGAAGACAGAAAGAAGAACAGTTGCCTCTGTTTGGGAGGGGTTCAATACTAGGGCGGGGTACGCTTATAATGACAGTCTACCAATCTTCAAGGGTTTTGTTCTTACCTTTTCCCAGGCCTCGGCTTCCTGTGGTTCCGTCTCCACCTGTGCCAGGACTCGGAGCGGACTTCTTGGTATTTCCTCTTCATCTGAGCTACCTTCATCTCCCTCACTCTTCCGCAGTGACGGGGGCTTCTGGCCAAACTTTATGTTGTGCGCTATCTGTCTCTGTGTAGATGAAAATATCAGGATGTAGGGTTCAGTTACAGGAAAGGTCAATGTAAAGGGAGCTAGATAGAGCTTTATTACTATTATTTTCCTTGCTTTGTGTCTGTTGTCGCTATTATTCCCCAGTCTTGTTATACAAATAACTCCTCTTCTGAGTGTGAGAAAATAAATATGCTTGTAATTAAACCGCGCATGAATGTACATACAGTTCACTCACTTGTAGGTTCCTAACTTTGTCCGAGACGTTCTCCTGAGACATGGTCTGCTCCGAGCACAGCTTCTCTACAGAATCCTCAGGGATAAAGACGCTCTCGTGTGAAAAAGCGCGAGACCCCAGGGGATTTAGCTCCCTGCATTCACACAACAACACTTGTTAGGTAACTGTTTACCCTCTCATGTTTTATAAGGAAGCAAATTATGAAACAGATGCACCAACTTGTATTGAGGGGAATAGTTAGTGTACATGATCCTAGATTTCAACTGAAATTTTAATCTGTTCTTCTCTTCACTGCCATATTAAGGGAGCGAAAAGAGCAAAAGAATCTATCAAAGATCATTATTTAAAAAAAAAGTCCAGTGTCAAAGTAGGATTATATTTTAAGTTTTCATTCAGTGGTTTAATTCTTGTTCACAGAACTTAAATCCTTTCAAGGTACATTTTTACTATAGTGAACAGAGCAAATCACCTCAAATGCTGATTGATCTCTTCATGGCCCGAAACCCCCCCATTGCACACATCACCAGTGGAATGGCTAGGTTTGAGTTCTGCTTCCTCAAAAGTTCGCTCTGTCTCCCTCCTCCTCTTCTTCCCAAACAAGCGTCGGAATGGCTGGAATTTGCCCTGCCGTCGCCGGTCTGCAGGAGGGAACAAAGATATTAACACCTGATAATTCACCTACCCTCGTTAAACAATGCCGTGTTTTAATTGTGAGCATGTGTTGATTAATGTGTAAATACTGTTGTACAGGTACTTATCGATACACACTGGTTTCTTTCACTGAAAGCTGACGTACCCTCCCTTTTATCTCTCAGAGAAAATGATGCATTTCATATAGACAGAGTAGCAAATCACTCACTAGATGTACTGATCAGAGATGAGGATTAAAGAGAGAACTGTTACACTACATACAAGCTGGTTCATAAACGATGAAATCTGCACTATAATCATAAAAGTTGCATTCTCCTTCTGACAGAAACTCCATAAAGGACAATATTATACAGTCTCTAATACTCAAAAGGCCGTAAAGACAAGGAAAAAGCATGTTTTCTTGTGATGTAACAACTCTCTGCAAAACTAACACTAAAATGCCTCGGCTTAAGGAGAAGACACATAGTCAACTAAGCACAGAGACGCAAAGAGAAGCTTCCTCAAGTTACTTTATTCAGCAAACTAGCAGTATTTTAACTATGCTTTTACTTCAACAAACATATTATTAAGCACACATGATGGCAACTTGTTATTGTGATCATTTTGAACTTGAAGAGCAGTACAAGCAGTGGTAAAGGATAGGTGTGCCGGCTATTTGTATAGGCATATTAAATTATGAATGGAACCATGTTTCAGTGCCAGACATTTAGGGTTGGGGAACGGATGCAGGCTAGTACGAAAGAGAACAGTCCTGCAGGTCTTCTAAGGCCATATCTAACTCGCCTGCTCACAAGAATCAATTATTTATCAGTATCCATTCTTTAAAAAAACAAATAAGCTCTGCAAGATGTGTTGGATTCAGATACTTGATTCAAACTTCAAAATTCTGTGACCATAGCGGTTGTAATTATGCAAGGTATTAACTGAGCAAATTCACCCAACTACAACTACAACCCGTTACTTCAGAAACACCCAACTACAACTACAACCCGGTTACTTCAGAAACACCCGACTACAACTACAACCCGGTTACTTCAGAAACACCCGACTACAACTACAACTACAACCCGGTTACTTCAGAAACACCCAACTACAACTACAACCGGTTACTTCAGAAACACCCAACTACAACTACAACCCAGTTACTTCAGAAACACCTACAACTTCAACCCGGTTACTTCAGAAACACCCAACTACAACTACAACTACAGCCCGGTTACTTCAGAAACACCCAACTACAACTACAACTACAGCCCAGTTACTTCAGAAACACCCAACTACAACTACAACCCAGTTACTTTAGAAACACCCAACTACAACTACAACCCAGTTACTTCAAAAACACCCAACTACAACTACAACTACAACCCAGTTACTTCAGAAACACCCAACTACAACTACAACCCAGTTACTTCAGAAACACCGAAGTACAGAAACATTTAAGCTTAATGGCTACAAATGTTGATATTATCTTCACCCAAGACAAACCTTGGCTGATTTCTTGACTTCCTTCCCTTAAGAATCAGATGATAATTTTGAACGGTATTTAATTCTGTATAATTATTGCTCGTGTAGGTTTAATATCAAAACTGCATTCCACCAAAAGCGCTATCTTAAGTACTTAAGACAAACCAAACCTACCATCTGCAGTTGTTCCTTCCCAAATGTACTCAGTTACTGGCAAGTCACTGTGTGATTGTTAAAGTGTTAATGTTAAAGATAAGAGAAGGACCTTTGACTTGTAATTGGGTATTTCTGTAAGTCTAAACTTGACAGTTACACTCAATCATAAACACCAGACAGATGGAGAGATAAGAGACCAGTTCCAAATACTAATGCTGAATGTGCACACATGCATGTGTGTGTGTATGTAAGTGTATATGTGTACGTGTAAATTCCTTGGGGGAGGGAGAGGGGTTTTACAACCTTGTTATTAATTATGATAAAATGCGACAGAAGTAAAAATAAGTACTGTTAATACTTACATAATAAATACTGCATAAAATATTTTTGCTGCCAGCTCCCCAGTTCTAAAAACTGGCTAATGCCCAGAGTGGGAAACTGAAGCTTAAACCTTGTCTGGCTTCTCATTGAGGTCCTCCTGTCAAGCACATCATATTGAGCTAAGTTGCTATGAGTGATGGTATTTCTTTTGATGCGTTTAGCACAGATTTTGACATGTTACTATATAAGAAAGACATTTATTATGTCATTATATATATGAGTGGCAAGATAGTGAGTGTGTGTGTGAATGTATATGTCTGACTGTCTGCCCTGCGATGGACTCGCGAACTGTCCAGGGTGTATCCTGCCTTCTGCCCATTGACCCCTGGGATAAGCTCCAGCACCCCCCGTGAATCAGAAGGATAAGTGGTTTAGAAAATGTGTGTTTGTGTAAAGGGCAAACATAATTTCCAAATTATTAGAAAAAATTTAAAATGACAAAAATGTAGATACAAGGTTTAGTTCTGACAGTGACAATACGTAATATAAAGACACAATTCATGCGCTTTTATGCTGTTCTGAATAGTAAAAATATATACATTCACAACATTTATTTGACCCAGTAGAAATGACCATAGTTTGGACTTACCTAAAGAGTGTTAGTATATCCTGTTATATCACTAAGACCAAACAGTATTGTATATTTAGGTTGTAATTCTTGCAGAGGTGAGATCCTTATGTTTTTGCATATTTCCAAAAAGTGTTTAACAGCTTTTGCCATTTTTACTGTGGCTGCCTGTCCAGCAGACCCCAAAAGGAGGGCCTCCAGTATTCAACACAAAGTTACACCTGTGTGTGTGTGTGCGTGTGTGTGTCTGTCTGTCTGTGTGTGTACATGGGCACGTGTGTAAGCAATTAGTTTGTGTATGTATATGTATGTGTATGTGGGTCTATGTGTGTGTGTGTGTGTGTGTGTGTGTGTGTGTGTGTGTGCGTGTCTATGTCTGTGTGTGTGCATGGGCACATGTGTAAGCAGTTTGTGTTTGTGTTTTATTGTGTGTGTGTGTGTGTGTGTGTGCGTGTCTATGTCTGTGTGTGTGCATGGGCACATGTGTAAGCAGTTTGTGTTTGTGTTTTATTGTGTGTGTGTGTGTGTGTGTGTGTGTGTGTCTATGTGTGTGTGTGCATGGGCACATTTGTATGAGCAGTGTATGTGTGTGTGTGTGTGTGCGTGTCTATGTCTGTGTGTGCATATGCACATTGTATGAGCAGTGTGTGTGCATGTGTGTGTGTGTCTATGTCTGTGTGTGCATATGCACATTGTATGAGCAGTGTGTGTGTGTGTGTGTGCGTGTCTATGTCTGTGTGTGCATATGCACATTGTATGAGCAGTGTGTATGCGTGTGTGTATGTGTGTGTGATCTCTTTCTCTGTGTAGTAGGAGCACCCGAGGCTCCTACTAGCTGGGGTTACAGGGCCACTCTACACCACTGGCTGAATAAATGCAGTTAGGGACAGGGGGATCTGTTACAGGCTAAAAGTGGAAAGCAGTGTAAGGTTACACATTAAGTGTGTTACTGCACAAAGGAAGAGTGGAAGAATGACAACAGTGGACAATTGGAGTCATGTGCTCATCACTGACTGCAATGTGCTGGTGCTGAACCATTCAGTCATTTTTATTTAGTCTCAGTCTCATTGAGACTTCAGTCTAGTGCTGGGCCATACCGAGAACATTTCCAAATATATCACAGTGTCAGCTGAAGTTTAAGTTTGTATGAATATAGGTAACATTTTTTTTACCCACACCAAAGGGAACTTGACCTTGAAACAACACTGTAAATTTTAACTAGACACCAAGCTGCTAATTACCTAGCTTTAATGTATTCTGAATAGTTCTTTCAAAACAATCAGAAGCACTCGGCCAATGGCAAACAGTTGCAGTTCTATGTTGTTACATATTAATATTGCTGCAAATGATAATCAGTCTCATAGTGGTACACCAGTGCTGGTATAGTGGCAGTGGTCAAATTAAAACAAACAAACAAAAAAAAAAAAACTCACGCAGGATGGTAAAGTGGTTACAAGCCGTAGGTATACTTCACTGTTTTTACACCAGGAAAGAGGCCTTTTTAGATATCATTCATCTTATACTGTGATCGCCTAGACACCAATAATCAGTTTCTCCTTTAATAACAAGGCATTAACATCCATGTTGGCTTATCAGCAGCAACAGCCAACTACAAATACAAACAGCTTATATGAATATAAACAATCTTACAGTGGCTTTGTGTTGTTTTTCGTTGTGGAACAGTTCTTTCATCAAATGCAACACTGTGTATATCTCAATATGAGTGGAATTAAAATATCAATAAGAAACATCTTGCGTGATAAAATAATATTAATCCAAAAGGTACAGAACAGAGGAATGGCAGTTTTACAAGAGGAATTGTTTTAGTATTTTTTTAACGTGGTGTGCCCCCACCCCTCAAAACAAGTCCTAAATACTAGTATAAACAATACATCACTCCGCACTACTTAACTCATCACACATTTTATTTAAATATAGTATTTTGACTTTCGTATTCAGACTAAACCACTGTAATCTTTCTGTCTTTCTCTCATGAAGGTAAACAAATCCTGCTGTTTTCCATCTCTCTCTCTAACTCTGTCTCTCTGTCTCCATCTATGTTGTAGTGTGTTCCCTGCTGCTACCCTGTCTCACTGGCCCACAATGCAGTGCTGCAGGCATGCTCAGTCATTGATGCGTGTAAGTGGACTGGACACCACTCTGCCAGAGGAGCAGCACTCAGCGCCACTCAGAGTGTCTATACCACTCTCCTTAACACGGCTCTACAAATATACTCAGACCGCTCTCAACACCGCTCTACAAATATACTCAGACCGCTCTCAACACTGCTCTACAAATATACTCAGACCGCTCTCCTCAGCGCCACTCTACAAATATACTCAGACCACTCTCAACACTGCTCTACAAATATACTCAGACCGCTCTCCTCAGCGCCACTCTACAAATATACTCAGACCACTCTCAACACCGCTCTACAAATATACTCAGACCACTCTCAACACTGCTCTACAAATATACTCAGACCGCTCTCCTCAGCGCCACTCTACAAATATACTCAGACCACTCTCAACACTGCTCTACAAATATACTCAGACCGCTCTCAACACCGCTCTACAAATATACTCAGACCGCTCTCAACACTGCTCTACAAATATACTCAGACCGCTCTCCTCAGCGCCACTCTACAAATATACTCAGACCACTCTCAACACTGCTCTACAAATATACTCAGACCACTCTCAACACCGCTCTACAAATATACTCAGACCACTCTCCTCAACACCGCTCTACAAATATACTCAGACCGCTCTCCTCAGCGCCGCTCTACAAATATACTCAGACCACTCTCAAGACCGCTCTACAAATATACTCAGACCACTCTCCTCAACACTGCTCTACAAATATACTCAGACCACTCTCAACACCGCTCTACAAATATACTCAGACCGCTCTCCTCAACACTGCTCTACAAATATACTCAGACCACTCTCAACACCGCTCTACAAATATACTCAGACCACTCTCCTCAACATGGCTCTACAAATATATTCAGGCCACTCTCCTCAACACCGCTCTACAAATGTACTCAGACCGCTCTCAACGCCGCTCTACAAATATACTCAGACCACTCTCCTCAACACGGCTCTACAAATATACTCAGACCACTCTCCTCAACATGGCTCTACAAATATACTCAGACCACTCTCCTCAACACGGCTCTACAAATATACTCAGACCACTCTCCTCAACACCGCTCTACAAATATACTCAGACCATAAAACGGCGCTCTACAAATATACTCAGACCACTCTCCTCAACATGGCTCTACGAATATACTCAGACCACTCTCCTCAACACGGCTCTACAAATATACTCAGACCACTCTCCTCAACACCGCTCTACAAATATACTCAGACCACTCTCCTCAACGCCACTCTACAAATATACTCAGACCATAAAACGGCGCTCTACAAATATACTCAGACCACTCTCCTCAACACGGCTCTACAAATATACTCAGACCACTCTCCTCAACGCCACTCTACAAATATACTCAGACCACTCTCCTCAACACCGCTCTGAAAATATACTCAGACCACTCTCCTCAACACCGCTCTACAAATATACTCAGACCACTCTCCTCAACGCCACTCTACAAATATACTCAGACCACTCTCCTCAACACCGCTCTGAAAATATACTCAGACCACTCTCCTCAACACCGCTCTACAAATATACTCAGACCACTCTCCTCAACGCCACTCTACAAATATACTCAGACCACTCTCCTCAACACCGCTCTACAAATATACTCAGACCACTCTCCTCAACACGGCTCTACAAATATACTCAGACCACTGTCCTCAACACCGCTCTACAAATATACTCAGACCACTCTCCTCAACACCGCTCTACAAATATACTCAGACCACTCTCCTCAACATGGCTCTACAAATATACTCAGACCACTCTCCTCAACACGGCTCTACAAATATACTCAGACCACTCTCCTCAACACCGCTCTGAAAATATACTCAGACCCTTCTCCTCAACACCGCTCTACAAATATACTCAGACCACTCTCCTCAACACCGCTCTACAAATATACTCAGACCACTCTCCTCAACATGGCTCTACAAATATACTCAGACCACTCTCCTCAACACCGCTCTTCAAATATACTCAGACCACTCTCCTCAACACCGCTCTGAAAATATACTCAGACCCTTCTCCTCAACACCGCTCTACAAATATACTCAGACCACTCTCCTCAACAATGCTCTGAAAATATACTCAGACCACTCTCTTCAACACCGCTCTACAAATATACTCAGACCACTCTCCTCAACACCGCTCTACAAATATACTCAGACCACTCTCCTCAACAATGCTCTGAAAATATACTCAGACCACTCTCTTCAACACCGCTCTTCAAATATACTCAGACCACTCTCCTCAACACCGCTCTGAAAATATACTCAGACCACTCTCTTCAACACCGCTCTTCAAATATACTCAGACCACTCTCCTCAACACCGCTCTGAAAATATACTCAGACCACTCTCCTCAACACGGCTCTACAAATATACTCAGACCACTCTCCTCAACATGGCTCTACAAATATACTCAGACCACTCTCCTCAACACCGCTCTGAAAATATACTCAGACCACTCTCCTCAACACGCCTCTACAAATATACTCAGACCCTTCTCCTCAACACGGCTCTACAAATATACTCAGACCACTCTCCTCAACAATGCTCTGAAAATATACTCAGACCACTCTCCTCAACACGCCTCTACAAATATACTCAGACCACTCTCCTCAACACCGCTCTACAAATATACTCAGACCACTCTCCTCAACACCGCTGTACACATATACTCACACCACTCTCTTTACAGACCAATATTTACAGACCACTTTACTCAAGTACCACACGACAATTATACTCAGGATAGATGGAGGACTTCGGCTTTACGTGAACTTTGTAGTCAAGGTCTGTGTGGGTGGGCAGGCGCATACCAATGGGCTGACTCCAAGTAGGTGCAAGAAGTGACTTTATTAGACGATGGGATACGAACAAACAAACACTGAACAAAATGGAAAGAAAGCACAATTACATATACACTATTTACAAGTATATTGGAGTAACAGCCGCGAGGCTGGAACTCCACACACACATCTCCAACACAAGCTGACTCGAACTACACGGACTGCTAGTAGTGAGTACAGGTGAGTAACGTTTTATATCATTCAAGTGTCCATAACAGGTGACAGTTGATGATGGTTGTACTAAAAGTCTCTAGAATGTTTCGGGGCTGGTGATGAGGTGTACAGCTTAGCACATCACAACCATTCTAAACTATACTCAGAATACTCTACTTAGGACCACTCTACACCAATACCACACTACAACTACACTCAGACCACTCTTTTCAACACAACTACAAATATACTAAGACCACTCTCCTCAGCAACTATACCCAGACTACTTTCCTCAAGACCATTCTCCTTAAAAGAGACTCAAACTCTCCTCAAGATGAAGGTGAAATTACACTAAGACCACTCTCCGCAAGACCATACAACTATATTCAGATCACTCTCCTCAAGACCACTTTACACATATACTCAGAATATTTGAGACCACACTACAAATAAACGAAGGCCACTCTCTTCAAGTCTACACTACAACTACTATTCAGTACTACAAAACATTTACAGCAAAAAACCCACCTGACCAAAACAGCAGAGCCACACCCAAACCACACATATCATTACCAACCACAACAAAGCAGTCTACAACTATAGTCTACTCACATGGTAGCTATACCACCACCTACTCTTTAAAACAGCATTCTAAAGCTGTTTAGATGAGTAGGCATGCTGCAGCCCATTGGATAGGATAGGAAATACTACTGTACACTACATCAATACAAAGTTAACCTCAATACATAATTTATTTACTCCACATACAACTATCTGTCCTGGTTTTGCTCAAAGGTATAACAACATGCTCAATACTGCCTATTGACCTCCCCTACTGTAACACCAGTTTACGCTGGATGTGTGTGTAGAGCGCCAATGCATTGAGGTCTCTTTCCCACTCAATATCCCTTTTGGCATTTGCATGCTAATTTTCACAGTTCTTGTTTAGAAACACGAATCTGGCTGGGTGAAATCTGCAGACACTTCCTCCAAGATGTGGAGACGTGGGAAGTCTTTCGCAAAAACACATTTTTAAACCATTTACTGAGTACTTACATATCACACATACTCTCACGCTCAAAGCTAATCCAACTCCAAATCAAAAAATCAACTCTATTACCCAACAGCCTGTGAGGCAGCTCCCAGTGTACTAGTCAGGCCCAGTACCACAATACAAACTACACCGATCAGGCATAACATTATGACCACCTCCTTGTTTCTACGCTCATTGTCCATTTTATCAGCTGCACTTACTATATAGGTGCACTTTGTAGTTCTACAATTACAGACTGTAGTCCATCTGTTTCTCTGCATACTTTGTTAGCCCCCTTTTACCCTGTTCTTCAGTGGTCAGGACCCCCATGGACCCTCACAGAGCAGGTACTACTTGGGTGGTGGATCATTCTCAGCACTGCAGTAACACTGATGTGGTGTTGGTGTGTTAGTGTGTGTTGCGCTGGTCTGAGTGGATCAGACACAGCAGTGCTGATGGAGTTTTTAAACACCTCAGTGTCACTGCTGGACTGAGAATAATCCACCAACCAAAAATATCCAGCCAACAGTGCCCTGTGACCACTGATGAAGGACTAGAGGATGACCAACACAAACTGTGCCGCAGCAGATGAGCTATCATCTCTGACTTTACATCTACAAGGTGGACTGACAAGGTAGGAGTGTTTAATAGAGTGGACAGTGAGTGGACACAGTGTTTAAAAACTCCAGCAGCACTGCTGTGTCTGATCCACTTGTAACAGCACAACACACACTAACACACCACCACCACGTCAGTGTTACTGCAGTGCTGAGATTGATCCTCTGTGGGAGAGGAAACAGATGGAAGAGAAACAGATGGACTACAGTCTGTAACTGTTGAACTACAAAGTGCACCTATATAGTAAGTGGAGCTGATAAAATGGACAATGAGTGTAGAAACAAGGCAGTGGTCATAATGTTATGCCTGATCGGTGTATCTAACTTTCGTACTGCAGTATTGTGTGCTGTCCTCTCAAGATCACTTTCAAATTAAATGTCCAGGACTCGGACTGCAAAATATGGATGAAATTCCATGCTGTGATTCAATTGCTAATTTTGTGATCACAGTTTGGCTTACACTATATTAAAAAGTGGGGGTGTAACAATATGCATAGTCAATTTGAATAAGATTTTGGATTCTGAGGCTATGATTTAATTTAATTTTTGATATTTTGTGTGTTAAAAATCTAAAAGTCTTAAATTCTACCTCAGATTTGTTTGGCTTAGAAATACGCAAATTTACTTAAAATCTAAACACTGCATGTCATTTTGCAGTGTGTGATCTTGTAAAACATCACAACTGAGTAATGAAGAGTACAAGAACAGAAAGAATGCCCCCCAAATGTAGTTTTGATCACTGACAGTGGTTTCTATGAAAGGAAATCAATGAAAGACCCTCAGAAGAGAATGATGGTTGTAACAATGATACATTTTTAAATTTTAATGTACTGTTTCAAATCTTTTTTTCAGTTTCTTCATACTGTATTTAAACGGTTAAACCCTTATTATCACTATAATATGATTAAAGACCTGCATTGGTTTGAACATTAAAAAAAAAAAAATCTAATTCTTCTGCGCTCATCTGCATATTGCAGCCTTCTGTGATATCACTACTGTGAAGGCCAATATCCAGATAACTATTAACAAACAATATAATATGCAGCTCTAACCAGAACCTGGATTAAAATGAAACCTGCAATCCAGGAAGTCAATAAAGAACATCATCAGATGAATGATAGAGCACACTTTGCACTGCAATAGAATAGAGGTATCTCCACACACACACACACACACACACACATATAGAGGTAGAGAGAGTGCAAGTCTGAGCACAGCACACAAGTCTTAGATGGGCTTTTGTAAGTGTTCATCATTCCTTACAACCCCATCGGCATTACACTGTTCTTAAAGAGACTCAGATGTGGTAATTACTGACTGTCACTGTATGTTCTAAAGGTTCTACAGATGCATCATAAACCACACTGTGACATAATCAGGGTTTTAGTGTTGTCTCTTTAAGAAGCGGCCTCGTAAAAAGCTTCTCCCAGCTGCTTTGTTTACCTGGGCCTTCAGATACTGTTACCTCTACACGTGCGTCATGCTTAGCCTCCTTACCGTCCGTCGCCATGGTTGCGGCGAGCCTTTTTCTCCTGCAGCTTGAGTAGAGAGGGGGAAAAAATAAGCACAAGGTATTTTCCGGCCGCGGTGAATGTGCTTTTGAGTGGGAGTTTGCGTTTGAGAGTGTATGGTGAAGAAAAAAGGGGGAGTGGAGAAGATTAGAGGAAATGTGAGCTCTCTGCCTAGCGGTGTTCCAGAGCGTACTCAGGGAGTCCTCGGTGCCTCACCTGTGTCTGTTTTCTTCTTTTCTACTGAGGATGCATAGACTGGACCATATTTCACTTTTACAGAATGGATGTGGTTCTAGCACAGGGGTCTCAAACTCAAATTGGGGGCCGCTGCCCAAGAGGGGCCAGTTGAAAAAAGGCTCGGAAAAAAGTGTCCCACATTTTTTTTCAAGTATGAATTTTAACTACATCATATTTTTCATCTCACATTTGACCTAATGTTGTAAATAAAAAAATATATATAATGGAAAAGGGTCATATTTTTTCCCCAAGGATGAGTTTTAATTACATGACATGTACACTAATTTAAGCACGTCTTAGTCACTGTTTTAGCAATTCACATGCCATGTTATTATTATTATTAGTAGTAGTAGTAGTGGTAGTATACATACATAGTGTTTAATAAACGTTTTAGTTTTTAGTTTAATTAAATCAAGTAAACTTACATTTAACACTAGAATTATACTGGACTCTTATTATGACAGCACTTGCATTCCTGCTGAACGCAAAAGAAGCTGAAAAAAAAGACTTGCGGACTGAGTTTAAGGTTAAACTGTAAATATGTGACAGGCCACATGAGGCTGTCTCATGGACCAGATGTGGCTCGTGTCCCATCCCACCCAAATAACCACGCCCGCTTATCCAGCCTTCATATTTTCACCACTGCAGTTGCCATTTCACATACAGCAGTCTCTTATGGACAGAACAGTGGTGTAATGTCACACACGGAAAATTTCTGTGACTGATTCAGACGCATCGTTTTCATTGATGTTTACAGGCTCTCTGGGCTCAATGGATTATATTCTGTCCCTACTAAACTAATTAGTTAGTTAACAGGCTCTAATGATATTCAGGCACAAGACAGGCATAAGGCCAAAAACATAATTCACACAACTACACAAACAGGGATGCTTTGCGCTACGCAAGACATGGTTTTGTGTGTGGTTGCCTTGTAAAATATATCATGGCACAATTTATAATGCAACGCAAGCACGAGATGCATTCTGAGCACTACAGCAAGGGGCGCTATAGTGACAGAGAAGCTTGGCCCAGCTGTCTTATACCACCAGCGTGCTTTCTCTTTGTAAACTGTCATAGCAGACGAGCAGTTGGACGAGTCTCTCACAAAAATGTTTTGCCTGCATAAACATATATATGATGCATCATCACCTTCTCATTCTGACAAAACAGGCAAAGCAGCTCACACTGCTTTACGTTTAGCTGTTCTGGTTGTTGGAATGACAGCTGATCTCATTCAGATTTTTCCTCTATTGCCCCTTTGAGTAGTGAGAGTTTTAAAACAAGGTGAGTTCGTACAGAAGGGCCGTGTGTTTGTAATACATTAACCAAGCGCTGTCATTTGCATTTGTGAACTTGCGGTGAATTTGTTTCTGGCCTGAGGTTAAAATTGGTGCTGATTTAAAAGAAAATCCTATAGAGATGTTAGCAGAAATTAGCATTATCTTAACTGTGGAAAAGGAGTAAACAAAACCTACTTACAAAGCAAATTACAAGATTTCCACATGACGTGCTTCGGCTGGTACATGTTCACGATTTTGTGACTGTTAGTGACAAATTAAAAAAGTCTAACGTATGGTCTCTATGCTGCGCTCCACTGCAGCCATCATTGAGCTCAATACCACTGCTTAATAACCACACCCCTTATCCCGCCCTCTCCACTGAGACAGCCAATGAGAGCATGGGCATTAGCCTACAAAATTAACATCCAGAAAACAACATTTTCACCACAGAGGATTAAAGGCAGAGTAAACCACATTGTACACACAGGTGTTACTTTGTACTCTTCAAACAAAAAAGTAAAATATGTCTGTTTTAAAATTAGTAACTGAATAATAAGCCTGCAGTTTAAATCATTAACAATCGATTATTTGTCCTTGCTTTCTTCCTCTGATATTGAACATCGACGGTCCTGTCAATGTCCATTGTCCACTCTCTGTCCATCACAGAACATCTTTCTTTCATTCTTTTCTCTCTGTCTTGTCACCTTGCTGAACAGAAAGACTCAATATGCTCAAACATTTATAAACAAGTAATCAAGTCGACTGAGACAACAGTACCCGCAACTAAAGAGCAATTACTGCTTCAGAGAAAGAGAAAGGCAGAGACAGCGTTTATTCATGTGGACAAATTAAAGGCTCTGGTTACACACATGTTCGGGTGTCGGTGTATTTGTGTATTAGTGTGCATATTGTGTATTAAGCCTATAAGAAAAAAAAAAGCACAGTGCCATTAGACCCTTTATTATACCACATTACAGGCATGTGTTTGTTGAGCCAGCAGTCTGTGGACAATTAAGATTAATGACTGTGAACATTCACCATCACCTTCTTATGATACAGTCAAGCACACATACTCAGTATGTTAGGGAAGGTCCCTACAAATCTGTATTTATCCCACGACCTTCTTCAAGGAGAATTACATTGACTTTTCATAAATTCTGCATATTTTACTCATTGAGATGTAAACAGAGTCATTCAGGGGAGTTGAAGGTGAAATGGTTAACTGCAGAGAAACTTACTGACTCTGTTCTCAATACAGTGGTGCTGATAGGAACCAGAAGTCGCATAAGTACATTTAATGAATATATTTTATTTGCTATCCAAAAAAATCAGTAAACCTACACGTTTTACATCTTAAACCGCTTGATCCAGATAGGGACGCGGTAACAGTAGGGAAAGCAGAGAAACCCAGACAACCCTTCCCCCCCGCAACTTTCTACAGCTCATTCTGTGGGACCCCGATCCACTACCACGCCAATTTGGAGGTATAATCCCTCCAGCGGGTTCTAGGACGACCTTGGGGTCTTGTTCTAGTATGCCGTTCCTGGTAAACCTCCAACGGGAGGTGGCCATCTCAACTAGCTCCTCTCAATGTGAAGGAGTAGGGGTTTTACTCTTAGCTCCTCCCGGATGTCTGAGCTCCTCACCATATGAAACACAGTGTAGCACGTCACCATGTGAAGAAAGCTAATTTATGCTGCTTGTATCTGCAATCTCATTCTTTCTGCCATTACCCAAAGCTCATGACCATTGGTGAGGGTGGAGATGTAGACCGACTGGTGAACAGAGAGCTTTGCCTTATGGCTCAGCTGCCGCTTTATCATACAGTCTGGTACAGCGACCGCATTACTGCTGCCGTCTGTCCCATCCTGGATCAGGACATTGTCGTGGCGGAAGGGCTTGTGTGGTCTATGGATCTTCAGAGATAAGTCGTCAGGAGCAGTTTGCTCCTGGTAGGGTCTCCCAAGGCAAACAAGTTTGGAGTGAAGACACAGTCTAACCCGATGCAAAATCACCCATGATTAAGGGACTCAGGATACTGTGTACCCTGCCTGGAAGAGGGTTACCAGGAATTATCCCTGGAGCCAGGCTGGGCTCAGGCCGAAAAGGCAATGTGGGGGAACCATGTGGGGGAACCATGTGGGCCCACCACCCACAAGGTCCACCGTGGGGAACCAGTGCAGTGCAGTATAGGCAGTGGGAGATGGCAGGGGGGCCCTTGGTGGCATGGACCCCTGGGCAGAAAAAATATGTAATTTTGCAAATGGTAAAATACTGCTAAATGTCAAACAAAATTATGTTTTTTTTTTGGCTTACAACACCTTTATGTAAGTCTCTGCCATGAATTTATCAAATATGTTTACAACCCAAAACTTTATCTCAAAACTATGTTTGAGGCATCAGGCAATGTATACATTACCATTTCATATAATAGCATTATGTATGTTTAAAAGGCATTAAACGCCTCAGACGTTTGGTTCCCATCATCACCAATGCGAACACCTCTGAGTCAGTAAGTTTCTCTAAAATGGTTCATTTCACATCAAACCACTGAATGAGTTTACATCTTAACGACTGAATTATACTAATATACTAATTATAATTTAAAAATCAGTAAATTCAGTGCTTAAAGCTAACCACTTACCAAGTTAGCTTGACTAATGCTCAGCACTGCACACACAACCTGGACCACATGGCTGCACTTTCTTTCTTTCATTTCTTTCATTCCTTTGTTCCTTAAGTAGTTCTAGGTACAACCAAGTAAGTGTGAGGTACAAACTCCAAAGTTCTAGATACTTATTTCAGCTAGCATAATGGTAAGTTCTGAGACAGCTGAACTAAGTTAAGTGTGGGGTACAGTCTCCAAATTGCTGTGTAATTATTCTGGGTAAAATGAATGAGGCATTAAAACAGTCTAACTAAATACACTCTGAAGATTAACAGGTTCTAGCTATTAACCTGATAAATGACAAAGTAAAATACCTCATAAATATTTGAAGCAAAGTGATAAGTTCAAACATGTTCACACTAGATTTCAATGTAATGCCACACGTTTTATCCAGGAAAGGAGATGGGAAAGTTATATGGTGTAAAAATGATGACAGAAAATATAAAAATAGATTTCTAAAATAAACAGTAGGGACCTTGTAAAAACACTGCTTTCTTTGACAGCCCAGATTCAGTTTCATTTATAGGTAATAGACAGGTTACTTCATATAACTACATCATAATTTTTACTCAAAATAATTACACAGTACTGTGAAATGCCTTGGAACTCACCACGTTACCAAAATAACTACCTAGTACTTTGGAGTTTGTACATCACATTTACCTGGTTAATACCTAGAACTTAAAGGACTGTAAAAGAAAACACTGTCAATCATGTTTCGACTCCTCTAACAAATATCAGATGACTAGTCTGTCACTGCATGAACTATAATTACTGTGATTTGCTCACAAATAAGCCACCTCATTCCAGACAGACACCTTATGGCACCAGTGTCTTACGTAAGCGCTGTGCTGTCTGAGACTTTCAGAACTGTGTTTTTTCCTTTCTCGACATCCTTGCATGTGTTTGTGTGTGTGTATGTGTGTGTGTGTGTGTGTGTGTGTGTGTGTGTCCTCCCGAAACACACAGATCATTCTGAAGAGAAAGCCTCACTGTCTTAACACATTTGGCTGCGAAGAAGTATACACAATTAAATGCTGTGTGTGTGTGTGTTTGTCTGGCTGTTTGTGTTTCTGTCTAGGCATGAGTGTGTGTATCTGTGACAGAGAGAGAGAGAAATAAAAGACCTCTTCCATCCCTTTTATGTTTTGTGTCTGAAGGCTAGAAGACTGTGTTCTCTGTTGAAGTTGAATCAAGGCCACCTTTTGTCTGCTGTGTGGCTCCATTTACATGGTTTTCTGTGTCATATCTGCTTTTCGTCAGAAAATGACATGGCCTGCTTCTATAAGAAGCAAAAACAACACAAGGGTCCATAGGATGAGATACTAACCTGCACACTATGCACAATCATACACCTCTGAAGTTGTCATTCTGTGGGCTCCAGGTCTTAGCTGGTTTTCTTGGTGAGAAAAATGAATGGCGTTTTCAAAAATTGCTGATTTCTGTTCCGTGGTGGACAGAAATGCTACAGCTTGAGTACCTGGCATCGGTATATTACAGTGCTCAAGTTCAGTATTAGACTTCTTATCATGCAAGGTCGTTTCAGTGTGCAAAATCAAAAATGATATTTCCTTAAAGCTGTATTGTGTAAGATCTACTTAAAATTGAAAGTAGCAGCCTTACAAAATGAGAAGAAAAAAGCCACATGAAAATATGGTGTGTATAGCCTAAAATAATAATTTAAAAGTCAGACGTGTTGGGTCAGAGGTTGCAGGTATTTTTCGGACCACGTTGTACGTCTTTACATATTAACATCACACACAAAGGCTCAAAATCAGAAGGTCCAGCTTGATGAGGCCTTAAATGCAAAATCAACATTATACTTTTGAAGATATTTGACGTCTCCTCTTGAGTTTTAGGAGAGATCTCAGTAAAGTCACACACTATGCTCAGATTTGCCAAAATGATAATGCTCATGTTTATTTACAGTTAAACTAAAGACAGGAATCTCATTAAGAACTCAATCGTTTTTCATCCAAGACTAACAGCCATCACAGATTTGATGCTCAGAGTAGCTATAATTGTTATGGGCCAGTCTACTACTTTTTATCTAATGTTATTTTTTCCAAAGAAATTTTAATATCACCATATCACCACCATCATCACCACTCTTGTTACATGAGTAACATGCATGTATGAATTATTCCTATTTTGACTGCCAAATGACCTCTTAATTCAAAGGATCTGGTTACAGTTGAGGCGGAAATATACAGGACAAAACACATCAGGTTTGGAACATTTTTGTTTACCACAGGCCATGATATTGGAAAACCTAATTTATTCTTCTTATACAGGAAAGTGCTTTGAGTTCCTATCTGCCTGGAGTTCCTAACTACCCAGGACAGACTACTGAATGACACAGCTTCAGAGGTCTATGTGGTATAAAGCTTTAACATCACAAAGTGGTCCTTGTTAAATCTAAAGGTAGTGTATCAGCATAAGTGTGAATATATTAGTCTGTCTCTGACAGCCAGTGTGTTTGTGTGTGTTGTTTTGTGACTCTCACCGAAAATGTGAGAGTGTGAGTGTGTGTGTACTGCAGAAGCTGCAGATGGGCTGATGATAGAAGCACGAGGAGCAGCATGTGCTCTGGAGTACGAGACATTGCCTCAGTCAGTCATAACAGACACACACACACACACAGCTGGAGCTCCATGGCTAACTTCAGAAGCATGATGTTCAACTTGCTGACGACCTTAGCTTCATGCAGCACATTAGCGCAAGCTAATCCTAGCTGCTTTAGTGAAAACAGCCTCAGGCATTTTGACACAAATGATAAAAAGTCTCTCAAATCTTTCAAACTTACTTTCTAACCATGAACCTCATTATTCTCTGAGTCTGAGATGATCCTGCCCCCTGAAGCTAAAAATGCTAGCACAAATATATATAAAGCATATAAACATTTATAGCTATGTCTAACAGCTTATCAGAAATACTGCTTCCTACCTGCATTGATAAAGAAATTGGGTCCAATTTTGAGGACCTGCTTGTCAACTACAAACCAGCAAACATCAGTGACATAGTGCTAGCTTATTGGTAGGCCTATTGCAGCAGTGTGGGATAGAGCTAAGCTCATCATCATAAAAAGCCCTAAACAAAGTGTCATGAGGATACAAGTGGATAAAATGTGCACTCTGCTGAACTGTCTTGGTGTACTAGTGATAGTGCTTTAGTGCTCAGTTTTAGTAGCTGGAGCTGCAGAGAGATTAGTAGTGTGGTACTGCTGATCACATTGTGCAATATTCCAATGATAATGTGAACTATACTGATGGGAGTTCAAACAGACCTTGCACAGGTACTGTATGACAGTATGCAACTACAAACTGTACACAGATTAAGCCTAGTCTAGGAATAAATGGTAATATCAATCATGATTCGCTACCAAGAAGCAGACTTAAGCTTAATCTGGGTCTGGGAAACTAGTTTTAGTAGGACTAGTATGCTAAAAACATATGGTAGCTGTGTTGGAACAGATGCTAAGGGCAAAGCTTGCATGGCAGAAAGCACAACAGCACTGCTCTATGTTTCAACTTAAGCTCAGTCAGACAGCAGTCTTGCAATAATGATGGCATTTTCTTAGTATCACAGCTCATTTAGCCATATCTAAGTATCAATGCATTGATTTTATCCAGCAAACCTCTAATGGCAAGTTTGCAGTGTTTGCCTGAAGTTGCACTGGATTAGCTTAGCGGCTCAGCTGTAACACTGGTGGGATGGAGGACTGCATAGCGCTTAGCGAAGCCGGCCCAAGTGCCTGTGTTTGTGGTGCATGGAAGTGCACCTTTACCTAGTTCGGCTGCACAAGAGGAAAGTGCCGCGCACCATTGCAGGAAAACCTTAGGGAACATGGGATCAAGCTTCTGCACCTGGCTTTATAACCCACTTGTTGTTGCTCCTTGCCGCTTAGGAGAGAAATACAACACAACCCGTGAATCATGTCTAGACTCTATATATCTACAAAACAAAAGCTATAATATGAATGGCATCAGACTGGATGGTGATGGTATTTTGTGGAAGTGATGAAAGTGGTTATGGTGACCACATATAATACATATAAAATGATCTCTGGAAATGGAAGCCCATAAGCCTTCATTTAAAATCAGGTCACTATGAACGTACCGCTTAATGATACATCTGTAAAAATGAACTGCTGACTCATGGAAGCTATTTTAACTATATAGTAAGAGTGTCAGGGATGCACTAATCATATTTTTTTATGCACTAATCATATGTTTTATTTGGCAGATTCTTTAGTTACAGCCAAATTATTATTATTTTTTAGCCTTTTTTTAAAGAGCAAATAATTGTATTTATTATCAGTTTGGCTAATATAAAGTGCTGGAAATGTGCCTCATGTGCTCATGTAGCCTATGAGCACATGAGGCACATTTCCAGCACCTTACATTAGCCAAACTGATAATAAATACAATCATTTGCTCTTTATTTGGCCCACCTGGCATTTTTAATTCATTAATGAGTCGCCTATTTTGAAGTGCTACATCGAAAGTAGGAGGTAAACAGCAATTTGCACAGTGGGCCAAGCACAATTATACTCTGGCATTTTGTTATAGATATAGCATCAGAATGCCTCGTTCAGTTTTAAGACGTTAAACTGCAACACAGATTGGCCACAATAAAAAGAATAAATTGGCCAGTTGCAAATCACGTGTTTGGACGTGTTAGTATGTAATGTAATGCTATGTGACTTAGTTTTTTAGATTTATATTACTATTATTATTTATGCCAACATTCATTGGCTTTTTGACAAGCAACACATAGAGCCTGATTAAAAAGGTTGGAGAGAAAGATGGAGAAAAAGAGATGTCAAAGAAGATAAGCTGATAAGCTGTGGTAGGGAGGGCCTACTACAGCATCATGTTATATACACACTGACACATTAAGAAAACACTAATGAGGATATATAGTTTGGTATATTCATGCAACAACAAAAACTACAGCATATCATACACAAATGCTGAACAGCACTATTAGAAAAAAAAACTGATCAAGCACATCATGGAGTGGTTAGCTTGTTTGTGTATGTACAGTAATGTTCATCTTGGTGAGCTGCAGCACAAGCCTGTGTGAAGATGTTGGCATGGCAGGACTACGAGATAACGGCCGTTTCAAGAACAGAAGCACATTGTGCTGTAACTCAGTTACGCTACAGTCAATTCACAATGAGCGCTTGATTATGTATCTTCAGAGGAAGCCATAATACAGTTGCTGTCTTTGTGAATGTAGGCTTACCTTGTTGTTGATTGTTCTGGTGAGAGGGTATCCAACAGTATGCATGTGTATGTGTGTGTGTATGTATGTGTGTGTGTGTGTGTCCGTTCCACCTGCCTGCTGTTACTGTGTAACTGGGGCATTACTTGGAGTCAGGTGTCACTTTGCGCAGGTGCAGTGTGACCTAAAGCAGTGTATGAATGTGTATGTGTTGGTCAACTCACACGTGCATGTTGCTATACATGATAAGTGATCTAAAAATTATCGATACATCATAATATACATTTACCGTTTATTTAATTTCCAGTCAAAACGGCCATTAAGTACAAATTATTCATTTTTCAGCGCCATGAAAATAACCCCAGAAAATATATATCTAACAGAAGATCAACAAACAAAAATAATAACATTGTTTTAGTATTTAGTGTGTTCACCCTTTGTCTTTATTATACTACATGTTCCATTCTTTTTTAGGAGATGTGCATACTTGCACTAGGAGTTTTTCAAAGAAATCTGCAGGGATATTTTTCCACACCTCCAAAGTTCAGTATTAGAAGTGTTTTTTCTGTTTCTCACGATCCCAAATCCCAAATACAAATTCAGACTCTGTAAGTCTATAAAAGAATCTCTAAGTCTATAAAACCTTATTCCACATCTCTTTTTGTCTGTTTTTGGCCTTTCTGGCTTCTTGACAGCTACACACCCTTTCAGACTCATAGCGCTGAGTTCTCTTCTCACAGTGGAAGGATGGACAGAAACACTGGTGGATTTTTCAGATCAGAAGCAGCTTGGTTTTCTCCTCTCTCTCAAAGAGGAAAGCTTTAAGTTTATCTGGTATCGATTTTGATGGTTTACCAGGTCTTGGGCAGTTGTTAGGAGTCTTCCTGTCTGTATCTTTTAATAAGTTTTTGAACTCCAGTTTTGGAAAGTCCTGTTTTTCTTGCCTTTTTTTCTCTTGACTTTCACCATCCTTGTCCAAGTGGATTGTCTTATATTCAGTCTCCTCAGAAATATGTCCTCTGCAAGGCAGCTAAGGTGTGTCTGGGTAGTGGCTTGCGTGAATGTTAGCTTCTCTTTGAAGTGTAACATAATGCCAGTGGGAGTAAACTTTTTCATTATCTTCTGTTAAGTGAACACAGCTGTAACATGCTGGTTTTAAGATGGTAAGGATGAAAGGAATTAAAGTGGCAGTATGCACAAAAGTAAAGAGTAGTGTTGCTTCTGTGTAGTTTCCTGTTAACTGTATGCTTTTTGACTTTTTTGCTCACACTGATAAATTAATAACTTGTAGTTACTCACTCTTTAGAAATGAAACAGTCTCTGACCTGCACAGTCATGCATATGACTAAATAACGTAAAATGCTGTATGTATAATACATGTTTGCATGTATGCTGCAATGATACATGTTATTGTGTAGTATCAGTAAATAATGCATGGAAGAATGTGTGAAGAGAGAGGAGAAGGAGAAAAAAATCAAGAGAAAATAATGTTCAGTATGTGTACATACATATTCATGAGCATGACCGAACGACAGTGAAGGAAAGAAAAGAAAGAAAGGAGAGAGAGAGTGGGTGATAGTGGTGAGGTAGTATGGTTTATACAGCCATCTCTGTTTCTGCTGACAGAATGGCACTCTGTTCCTCGGCCAGCTTAGCAGAGCAGGAGGAACAGATGGGCATTGATCATTTCAAACTGCCTGGCTCATACAAAGACTAGAATTGTTGAAAAACTGTAAATATGCAAGAGTGTGTGTGTGCACGCACACATGCACATGCTTGTGTGTGCATGAATAAACTTGTGGTATACCACAGAATTGATCTCTATATCATGGCACTAAATCTCGGGCTGTACCATGGGCTTCAGTGAGACTATCAAAGGAGAATTCAATCAGATTTATCAAAATCCCTGCATGATTAGATTGTTAGGATAAAAACAAATCATTCAAAGAAGTCTGAAGGGAAATGTGTCATTTGAAAGAAACTTACCATACTATTAGAATTAGAATTATTCACAACAGTGGTGATGGGAACCAGACGTCTGAAGGGTTTAATGCCCCTAAAAGCTACATCACATAAAGGTATTACAAGACTTGGTGTGAATACTGATGCCTGACACGTTGTTTAACAATAGTTCTGAGACACTTTGGTCTAAAGTGTGTGTTTTTTATCTAGAGGCAGGGTGTTCCAAGGCAAAACAGTCCCCAAAGAAAATGTATGTTTTATTATTTACCACTACCATTATTAGCTTAACATGTGAAGCTCACAAGACAAATGTAGGTTTACTGGCATTTTTGAATAGTAAATAAAATTGCTAAATGCCCTCTGTAGACATCATGACCTCTAGTTCCTATCAGCACCATTGTAAAGAAATCTGAGTTGATACATTTCTCTATAATGCACAATATCGGTGTCATCAGATATTTGCTCAAAAGTTTTGCCGGAGATATATCGCTGCTGTCAGAAGTAAACCTTGTATCTCCATTTTAGTCATTTTTCAGTTTTGACGTAATTTAAAAATACCTGTTACCCTTTACATTGTGTGTAAATTTGATGAATGGACCAAAAGAAATGGCTCAAAATGACTTGGAAAGAAGTCTGGTTCCATTGACTTACATTAAAAGTAAAGTAGGTTTTTTCCTTCTCCTGTAAAGTTACCATTTTGGAGATACGCCAACAGAGATATATATGCACACATACACACACACACACACACACACACACGCACGCACACACACACACACACACACACACACACACACACACACACACGTACATATATATATGTATGCACCAACCCACACTTCCTATATTGATGCATCCCTAGAAATGTGAAAAAATGGCAGAATTCCCCTTTAAAGGAACACTCTTTAAGTATTTAAAGACATTTTCAACCAAATCTCAGTCTGCCAAATGTGTAGCATATGGTGCACAATCATCAACAGTAATTTCTGTGTACTTAGAAAAAAAAAAGAAAGAAAAATCTATCGACTTAAAAATGCACTTATAATAGAAGATAATGGGCAGGTCCTTCTTTTATAAATGTGTCCTCCATAAGTTTTCTTTTCTTTTGCTAAATAACTGAAAATGTGTCAAAACTGAAGTCTGTGGTAATCAATCATGTGCTACATGTAGGGCACATAGAGATTATGTTGAAAATGCTACAAAATTCCTGTTGATTGACAATGAACAAGCTACATATGGATTTGTAGCCCAGTATCCTTGAAGCTAAGAGCAAATTATGATATTTAGCCGTGGAACAGTGGCAGAGCGCCTCTATAATCTTCCTTAGCCTTAAGAGAAGATTAAAATGTACCTAAATAAGTGTGCAAAGGATATGGTTGTAAACCAAAACATAGCTGTAGTGTTTATTCTGGGATAAAATGTTAATTTTCCCACTTCTAATCAGTGATTCTCAGTGATGTTCCACTCCTCAGTAGTGTTAATGTACAGTCAGAAATGTAGTGTGGCTGGAGGTTGAGGGTTCTTCGGTTGAACTTCACTTCAAAGAATGCACTGAGCCTGTCTCTGGCAGCAAGCAGGCGCATTTAATAACGCTCACTCCCACGGGCCTAATGCAGAGGGAAATCTGAAAGCAACCCAACTCAATGTGAAGACATTACATGCTGCAATTGTAGAAAATGCAGGCCAGGGCCATGAACCCACCAATCTATCAGCCTCATTCTTTTACAGCACTGTGCCAGCATTAAACGATAGCTCCATAGTTGTTTTTCTCAGCTAGCCTACAGTGTTCATTCATAAGGGCTTTCAAGGGTTCAGAGATTTTTAGGTACAGTACAAAAGCTGCCTGCTTTAGAAGTAGGAGGTAGGATTGTGGGTGGGTGGATCACACATGAGACATATTTCATGGTCTAAATCCGTTTGAATTCCGATCTGGTTGCCAAAATGCTTTGAGGTCTAAGCATTTCGGGTTAATCGCTATGTTCGTTTAGCAACCATACCTGTCATGCGCATTCCTTATTTTACAGTATGAATGAAATACCTGACATTTTGAATATGTTTGCAATA
Source organism: Colossoma macropomum (assembly GCF_904425465.1). NCBI lineage: Eukaryota > Metazoa > Chordata > Actinopteri > Characiformes > Serrasalmidae > Colossoma > Colossoma macropomum. The sequence continues at coordinate 12,843,202 of NW_023494795.1, read as the reverse complement.
CCCCCAATATGACCTATATTTTGACAACCACCTGGTAAAGCAGGTTTCACCTTCAGTCTAAGTCATTCAGTAATCCAGTAGATGGTATATGCCTGCAGCTTATTGTTAACAGGACAGAAAAATGCACATTAACAGCTTGTGACAGCTGCATGAAGCATTTAAAATTGCGGTACATAATGCATAAAAGGGGCAGATGTTCCCTTAATTCAAGAAAAGTGCACCAGCTACATGCGATTTAAGTGTTAAACCACTTCCTGTTCTACTCTCTTTAAAAAGATGGTTCTTCCAGGGCTCTTTAGTAAAGGGAATGGCTCTATTTAGAACCATGAGTTCTATACAAAACTAATCCATGCTTAAATGGTTCTTTGCATGGTGAAATGGCTCTTCAGATTTAGGTATTCAAGGGTGGTTATTCAAGGGTTCTTTGGTAAAGGGATTGGTTCTATGGTGCTATATAGAACCATTTCGTGCTAAATGGTTCTCTGCATGGTGAACAAGTTCTTCATATTAACAGAGAATGTGTTGTACAAGGCTCTGTACAGAACCTTTTTGAAAATGGTTCTATATAGCACCAAATAGGGTTCTTTTATTGTTACAAGCTTGACAACGTGACCCATTTTGGTGATATACAGAGCCCTTTTCAAAAAGGTTATACATAGAACCATATACAGCACATTCTCCGTTAATCTGAAGAACCTATTCACCATGCAAAGAACCATTTAAGCATGAAATGGTTCTATATAGCACCATAGAACCAATCCCTTTACTAAAGAACCCTTAATAACCATGTATGCTAACGCTTTGTAGCATTCTCTACACGTTTTCAATGAATTAGATGTGTTCATAAAGTAAAGTAAGCCCCATCTCAAAGCCCTCAGAACTGCTTGGTTTATCAAATTCACAGTTCTGCCACTGCAGGTTTAGCCTCCTCATTAGCCCACGTTGGCTTTTGCTTATCTGCTAAACGTGGACCTTCGTGCTGAGGTGAGGTAGGTGGGCGCTGACTGTTGAACATTATGGTCCATTACACTTGAAAGGTCCACTGCATCCTGGCACCTCTGCAATTTAGGGTGTCTGTCATCAGCAGACAAAAGTGAGGTAAATTCTCTAGGCTAACATACCAAACATATTTTAAAGGAGTTATTTGTGTGGGTGACATAGACTAATTGTCAGAGCTTTTGTTTCTTCAGAGCTGAATGATGCATTCCTGACATAGACTGTGTTTGGCTGAGGGCCTTTCTGAACAACATGACTTTGTGGTTTCAGTGAAATTAGAGATGCATCACTGTTTTGGTTTCAGTGAAATCAGAGATGCATCATCGTTTTGTTTATGTACAGAAATAGTTGCTGTGGGTCAGCGTCTTTATCATAGCCTTAGTTTAGGAGAGAGAGAGAGTGAGAGAGAAAGACTGAGAGAGGGAGAGACTGAGAGAGAGGCAGGGAGGGGGAGAGAGAGCACTCCCTGTCCCAGTGAGTATTAGAGCTACTTTGAGTTAGTTACAGTGCAGAAAAGCTGTTTAAAATGAGAAGAGATACTGAGTTGAACCTCGTGCTGTAATTACAGTATGTATTCACGGAAACAGGTTTTTATACTCTCTCTTTCTCTGTTTCAAACATGATGCATCTACAGTACTGTGCAAAGGTCAGAGACCACCCTTCATTTATTTACAAGGGATTTCCACTCATTTTCAAAAATTCTGCATAATTAAATGTTTAAGATTTAAGGTTTGATGTAAAATGCTTTGTTCTAAAGAAACGTACCAAGCTGTGTACCGAACTAGACGTCTGAAGAGTTTAATGCTTCTAAAAGCTCCCTCACAGAAAGCTCTTGCAAGAAATCATTATTAATATTTAATCATTATGAAGGTTGAATCATTATGATGTCTGAGACACTGTTTTACGATAGTTTTGAGATAAGCTTTTGGCCTAAAATATATGATTTAAAATCCAATCAAGGTTCCTGTCACCACCTTTGTAAAGACATACGAGTCGGTACGTTTCTCTACAATTAACCATTTAATATCAACCCACTCTGGGAATGACTCAACAATTGAATTATACAGAAAATGTAACAAATGGGTGGAATTCCCCTTTATCATTTATTCAAAACAAGTTATTAAAAAGTTATAATTTTTTCTGGAGATATTTATGATGACATGAGATATAAGATGATCCACTTGCATGAAAAACAGAACGTCAAAGTTTGTTCAAAACAGAACAAACACAAGTTTCCAAAACAAGAATTAAATGCTATAGAGAAAATATGACTCTCAACAACCAAAGCACGGTAGACCACCAGAACTGTCACCAGCAGATAAACTACTTAAAGCTTTCATGTTTGAGGCAGAGGAGAAAATCAAGTTCCACTCTTGATTAAGATCTGAAAAAATGTAGGTGTTTCTGTCCATACCATGATACTTCAAGACATTTCCACAACACCAGATATGCATCCTAATATTTCGTTTTTTTGAGATTTAATAAGTTGGAACATACAAAACAATATACAGTATAACAGATACTATAATAAAAGAGATAATAATAATAATAAAAAACGTACCACTACAATGAAATACAGTTTCACAAAAATCCAATTTGCACTAAATCCAATTAAACCAGCATAATGATGCTCACTTTGCAATAAAACATGTAGTTAATGCTCCTTAAGTACTGACAATATCCACAATCCGTTCACAAAAGCATATTGTGACAGAATTGATCAGCAATAAAATATCATATTACCCACCCCTAACTAAACGTGTTTGGAAGCACTTAGATTGTGAGAAGAACAGAGTGCTGATTTCTAAGACTGAGCAGGTATAGAAAAATATCCCAGCACATTTCTTTGCAAGTTGAAAGCAATACTCATAAAAAGAATGGAAGCTGTAATGAAGGCCAAGGGTGAACATGCTAAATACTGAAATTTCTGATATGATATATATTTAGTTCAGGGTTCTGTGTAATCTTCTGTGTAAATAAAGAGTGGTCTCTGACTTTCACACAGTCCTGTATATTCCACCAGATTGACCAAAACGCAACTGGAATCTGATGAATATGACCTCTATGTCTTGGAGACACACTGAAAATCCAGTAACATGATCACACACATGCACTCGTACAGTCCAATGCCCTCATTAAAATGACATTCACCAACACTGGCCCTGTGTCTCCTTCTTTCTTGTCTGATATCTCATCTCTCTCCCTCTTTTCATATCATTTGCTGCCCTTTTTCTGCCCATCTTCCTCACTCTTCATCTCTTTCTTTGTTGCTCTGCTCAGTCAGACAGACAGGCTGTTGTCAGTGGTATTCTCTGATGATGATTGGTTCATTCTGATTCTTATCAGCAGTCTGAAGTGCTCTGTTCTGTCTTGTCTGTTCTCAGCATGTGTGTGTGTGGCATTTGTGCGTCCTGCTGTGTTCAGTGCTCCTCACAATAACACTTGGTCTTCATTCAGATGAGCTCCATCTCACACGGACCATTCCTCTCCCGCAAAGGTGCATGCACTGAAATGCGTCATCAACCAAAGACTCCTGATAACTTGCCTTCTAGGCATAATTTTATACAATATCACATGGCTAACGGACGTGCGAGACAGGGTGTGTATGCAGTCGTATTATGGGCATACGTAACTGTTGGTTCTAGAAGTAATGACAGGAATTGGTTTCTGAAGCTTGAAGTCATGACTGCATGCATGTCCCTGTCACCCACTGACGTATTGACTGACCTGCATGTTAGCGTGACTGCTGGGCAGCATTTGCCCTTCTAAAACACATTCAAGCAGAGTGGCTTATAGCCCTAAGCTGTGTGGTTAGTGGCCTTATAGAACAGGGAGCTTACAGTCATATGGAGAAAAGGAAATATCCTAGCTCACTGGGGTCCCCATTTACATCCATTCTTTGAATGTTTATTTAGTAGCAGAACCTAACCACCGAAATGGCAACAACATTTTACCATTAACAATTTAAAGGGGAATTTCACCAAAACACTTCTGTATAATGTTAGAGTGAGAATTGATCACAGTGGTGGCGATAGGAACCAGACATCTGAAGATTTAATGCCTCTAAAAGCTCTCTCACAGGTTTTACAAGAAATGGTTGAAAGTACACTGCCTGGAGCCTGAAATATTGTTTCACAACAGTTTTATAAAGGTTTTGGCCTAAAATTGTTGAATCTTTAAATCTTTTCATAGCAGAGAGGTACATGCAGGGTGTTGTAAGGCAAAATCCTCCCCAAAGAAAACCTTTACCGTTATTTTCATTTTATCAACATTATGTGTAAAATTTCAGAAGACATGTGTAGGTTCACTGCATAGTAAATAAAATAAGACTGTATTTATGTTGTAGACATCACAACCCCTGGTTCCTATCACCACCACTGTAAGAACATCTGAGTCTAAATATATATATGTATAATTACATCCGAGCAAGTTTCTCTAAAACTAACCATTTCTCGTCAAATCTCTGAATGACTTTGGAAAATTTTAGGAAACTGTTGAAATACCCCTTTAAACGTGCATGAGGTGCAAAACTAAAGCTACACAAACGTCTAGCAGTTAAACAGCTGAACTAAAACAACACCGCAACCTTTTTTTTTACTCTTTGAATCTACCTCCCATTTCCCATTATTACAAAGCACGCTCAGAGAATCAACTTCACTTTCTAGCGATGAGGCAGGCTGTTTAATAAGGGTATTGCCTTATTTCATTATTTTTATAGGTGATAAAACATGGGATTATGCATGTTTAAAATACTTTAGAATAGGGAGCTTACAGTCATACGTGTGAAGGAGAATGTGTACAATCTAAGTCTCAATAGAGCACACTGAGTGCAGTCTTTTTTCATAGCTGAAACAACAATTTCACAATAACAGTGACTACAGTGGCTATTAGTTAATAAATCTCAGGGTGATTTGCATGCTTTCATGAACCTAGCTAAAAAACATAAGCATCAAGAGAGGGCTACAATACTGCTCTTCTCCTGACAGAGTATTTATTTATTCTACTTGGTAAATTATGATGACCTACCATTACATTTCATTTATTCAGAGAAACATTTAGTCTAATCATGCTATCCAAGTACTCCTTTGTATAGCAGCTGCACTTAACCTCAGTGAGTGTCAAACTCCCGTGCCTCTTTTGTCCGAGGGGATTGTGCCGCAGGCCACTGACCGGTTGCCATGTTTTCTTTGCCGAGCAGATGGAGATGGGGAAGGAATAATTTGACGAGGGGGCGATCTTATAAAATGACTGACTGAGGTTGATGTAAACATTGACAAGCTTCCCAGTCAAATCTATAACATTTTGTGTTACCTCTCACTCAACTGAAAATGCTGTACCAGCTCCTTGATACTGTGCTTTACTCAGAAACACGTCATGTTAAGGAACAAAATGTGTTATGATTTCCAATTCACCATGACATCAATGTAATTAATATAACAAGATTTAATTTCCGGACATTTTCAACTATTGGTCTTTCCGTTATGAAGCATTCATACAATTTAAAGTGCAGCCGGTGTTTTAAAATAGTTTACAAAGTTACGGAAAAAGGGTTACGAGGTTTTGATATGACAGCAACGATATGTACCATCACCGTTTCAGCAGTTCTTATTTTTGTACTTTATTAGTTATTATTATCAGTATTATAACAGTATTACTTGTCTGTCTGTTTATCTATACATCAAGTCAATCATGCTTGAGCTGACCCAGTTACAGTACAGCTTGTAGGCTGTGCAATCAGGATCTCCGGTGGTTTAGCATCATATACGATTGTGTCTGTGCTAATGCATATAAATCTGTAGCCAGAGGCAATATGAATTTTCCTCCTGGGGATCAATAAAGTGCTTTGTTCTATTTTTGGCCCGTCTTCCACAGACTAGACTGAAGGGCGAATATGCTGTCGCTAAATCCGTTTGTGTGCGTTTTATGGGGCTGATACCACCTTCACTTTTCCTACTTACAAGCCAAGGACAAGCAGACTAATAATAATGCGAGAAGAAAATTAAACATCCTATCCAACAGCTCTAAGACTTTAGGGTTCTAAACTCACCAGTCTGAAGATAAATGGTATCTTCAGTCGCATTAACTTGTGAGCTCACCTGTCCCATCTACAAAAGCACCTGTGCTCAGGACAAACACTCAGGGCCCTCCCTCCTCGACTGGCCAACTTACATTGATGCAGCACTTTTCACAGATTAATATTAATCAACCTCTTCATAATTTATTGACGGCAGGAGTAAGCCTTGGGAGAACTGCTTCTCTGCCGACTGTAGATCCTGGTCGGACAGAACCAACCACCTATGGAAGACGTTTCAGAAATGTTTGGAAAGCTACGTGATTTCCATTCATGTTTCACCCTTTTTGGGTCAAGCTGCAAGTATGAAAGAACATCCAGTAATGTCTTTTGGTCATTCATAAAAGGGGAGCCCTGAAAATGCTTTAACACATTTCTCCTCTTTTTTTTATCCCAGTGGCATTGAGGGGGCCCAACAGACTAATTCCTCTCATAAATACAGTAAATAATGGCGTGTTCCTGCTTGTCCTATTCAGGAAACTGAGATTCAGTTCTTTCAGTGAGACATGACGGCATTGTGTAACATACAGATGAAGGTCTATCGACAAGATGAAGTAAAATAAGACAATTCCTTTAGAATGAAGTCAATGTTTCTGTCCTCAGGTCAGATTTTGTTTGCATTTTGGCAACAAGAATGAGTCTAGTTCAAGCTGACAGTGATCTCTAGGTTGGCCTTTCATAGTTAGCTAGTATTACAGTTACAAATCTCTCAGATATGCTTGTGTCCCCCTGGTCCTCCTGTTTGTTTTTTTTTGTTAAGTTTATTTTTATTTAGTTTTTTCAATTAGGTCTATGTGTTAGGGCTGGGCAACATGACGATATTTTATCGTCATCATGATAAATTAGGTCACAATATATTTTTCGGATGGATATCGTCAGTACTGAAAGAACACTGACGAACTACATTTACATATTTACAGCATTATCCAGAGCGACTTACAACTTGATCATTTTACACAGGTAGGCAAAAATAGTGTTTGTAGTCTTGCCCCAAGACTCTTATTGGTATAGTGCTTGCCCAGGCACAGGACTGAACCCCAGCATATAGCGTAGAAGGCAGAGGTGTTACCCACTACACTATGCCAACCACTATACTGACTACATCTTTCATTACATAGTGAGCTTAATTTATCCTGTTTAATGTCATTTTGTGCAGTGCAGTTTGTAAAACACTGAATAAAAATCTCTGCTGCAGTGATATTTCAAATATCTTCAAGTATCATGACACAATATTTTTCGCCCATCTCCACTTTGAGTACAATGAGTTTTATTCAATGTCTCACACGCTGCACTAAACCCAATTAACCAGGCCTAATTATGCTGTCTCTGCAATTAAACATGCAGTTGGGTCACTGTTCTTTAAGCACTGTCCATGATATTCTCAAACTGTGATGTAATGTCACAATTTATTATAATAAATACTGTCATATTGCCCACCAGGCTACCCCCGCATTGTTTTAAGCCACCATTTTCATGTCACTGTGGGTGAAGACCTCAAACTGCAGGAACCAGTTACACACACACGTCATATGTGTCACCAGCTCAGTACATCAGGGTCAGTGCTGTGGGCCCGGCTACATACACACACCTGAGGTCATACGTTACAGTGTCTCCTTCTGCTGCGAAATGTACAGCATTTCCTGCTGTATTCTAGACGTTTCCCGTTCTGAGAGTTCTTGATCTTTCATGCTGCTGCTGGTGCATCAACTGCACCAGTGCTGTGAGATCAAACACTGTGCCATGAGCGTGCAGTGAAAGAGCTGTGGCATCCCGCTGGCACAATAGCAGGTGCTAGGGGAGAGTGGTGGGGTGGGTGGGCTATACCTTAAGAAAGAAAACGCAGTCGTAGGCCGCCCAGCAGAGCACGGTCTGTGTGTCTGTCTGTCTGTCTGCACCAGTCCAGCCCTCCAGGGGCAAACGCACGAGCCGCGGGGCTAATCGAGCGATTAATCAAATGATCGCCAATCGTGACTGCTGCAGGGTGACCAGAACATTACAGCGCGACGTCTCGCCGTCTCGAAGCTGAAGAGGAAAAGACGGACGCGGTTCGAAAACGGGCTAATAATGGAAGGCAAAGATGTGGTGATGGTGGTGGGGATGGTGGTGGAGGGGGGGAAGGAGGAGGAGGAGGAGGACGACAACGCGAGGCGTTTTCTCTCAGCACACGTAGCAGTAAAGATGATGTCAACGCTATCATTCCACACAAAATAGAGCATAACATGCATTTCAGAAGGAAAACGCAGCCGAGCCGCCTTCCTCGGCGGAGGACTCTCACCTAGAGAGAGAAACGCGAGCTGACGGCAAGGTCAACATTACAGACACAAAGCGAGCCGCGGCTGCGCTGGAACAATGGCAGTGAGTGGAGGGGAGAGGAAAGCAGGGCTCCTACCTCCCTGCGCGTGTCCTGACGAGGCGCTTGGTCGTGTCCCGCAGCGCTCCGTTTGAGCTCCGGCTCGCGTCCAGCTCTCCGACCTCTTTGTGTGCGCGCGTGTACGTGCGTGAGTGTTGCTGATGCTGCGCGAGGACTGCGCGTGCTGCACAGCTGCACGTGACCTCGCGAGGGTGTGGCGGGAAGCCTGGAAGAGGAGATGATGTTAAGTTAATGCCGTTGTGGCGCCCTTTATCTCGAGCTCCTGTGATGCGGCGTTGATTAGTCTCTGGTTCGCCCGATATGTTGGATTTTTTCTCCTCTTCTTAATGTCTGAGCTCTTCCATCAGTAAAGTTGCTCGTCTTTAAAGGGGAATTCCACCAATTTTCCGGAATTTTCGGAATTAATCAGACTTTGAGATGTAAACAGAGCCGTCCAGAGTGGTTTGATGTGAAGTTGTTTTTTGTAGAGAAACTTACAGACACAGATTTCTTTACAGTGGTGGTGATAGGAACCAGGGGTCACTATGCCTGTAACAGAAATGCAGCCATTTTATTTACCTCCCAAAATCACCAGAGAACCTACATGCGTCTGCTGAGTTTTTATATGTATTGTTGATCCTGGTAAAATACTGAATCTGAAAAAAAAAAAAAGTTTTCTTTTGGGACTATTTTGCCTTACAACGGCCTGCATGTATCCCTCCGCCATAAACAGATTAAAATAGCTGCATTTTAGGCAAAACTTTATGGCAAAACTATCAAAAAACATTGTATCAGACATCAGGCGGCATATTCACAACAATTTCATATAACAACTTTTTGTGAGGGAGCTTTTAAAGGGAGACGTCTGGTTCCCATCACTACCACTGTGAACAATTCTGACTCTGCAAGTTTCTCTCAGAACAGAGCCTTTCACACCAAACCACTCCGAATGACTTTGCTTACATCTTAACCATTGAATTGTGTTGATTTAAAAGAAAAAAATAGGTAGAGTTCCCCTTTAAAGTGAAATTCTACTGATTTTTGTAAATGCCTTCATAATTCGAAGGAGGAGAAGTAAACAGTTATTCTGAGTGGGTTGATGTGGAATGGCGCTCTGTAGAAAAAACTTACTGACTCAATTTTCTTTGATTTGGTGGTGATAAGAAGCAGGGGTTGTAATGTCTACGCAAGAGTCGTTTTATTTAGGAACTGCTGTTCAACACCACCAGTTAACCAGGGCGTGAGTTTTTATATGTAATGCTGATGATGGTAAAATAGTGCTAAATCTGCTGTTTTCTTGGGAACCATTTTGCCTTACAGCAACTTTAAAGTTAAAACATACAACTAAATTGGGATTTGGGATGAAAATAATTGGAATTTATGAGTTGTACAAACATGTGTTCATGTTAATCGAACAAAAACATTTTAGTTATTCTAACATTTGTTTAGCACTTTAAGTACATTGAACTTTAACTTGCTGGTTTGTTCACTAATGTTTAACCTAATTTTCTTAGGGCAACAGGTTACCTCAAATTTCTTAGGTTATGTGACCTTTTTGGGCCTACAATGCACCTTTCAGATGTTTAGGGAAATTATTGGATGTTGTGTTCTCCATGCCAAAGAAGAAAAGGATCATGCAGATTGTTACCAGCATAAAGTTCAAAAGCTGGTGTCTGTCATGGTATATGGGAGTGTTGTTAGAGCATAACTTGCACATCTGTGAAAGCAACATTGACGCCAAACACATTTTGGAGCAACATATGCTGCCTTTTAGACGCTGTCTTTTTCAGGGACATCAAGGATTTCAACATGACAACACCAAGCCACATTCTGCACGTGTTACAACAGCATGGCTGAGTAATCAGAGAGTGCAGGTGTTATACTGGCCTGCCTGCAGTCCAGACCGGTCTCCAGTTGATGTATGTCTTATTAAACTCAGAATATGACAACAAAGGCCTGTACAGTTGCACAGAAGAATGTGTAACAGAACAATGGCAAAAAAATCCATAATCAAAACCTAGTTGGTGTTTCAGTCCCTAAATGTTTATTAATTGTTGTTAAAAGGAAAGGTGATGTAACACAGTGGTAAACATGTTCCTGCCCCAACTTTTTTGAAACATGTTGCAGGCATCAAATTTTAAATTTGGAGAAAAAAAACTATAGTTCATATAGTAAAACTGCAAATATTGCATTTTTTATTAGGCATTTCACATTCTGTCTCAGCTTTTTTGGAATTGAGTTTGTACCTCTAAAACATAATATAACAATAAGTACATCTAACAATATGCAGTGAAAATAGAACAAACAAATAATAAATAAAGTAAATACAAATAAATATGTATTTAAGTGGCACTTGAAACATGCTTTTTCCAATGCCAGCGTTCTTGATTGTTTAGAAGCAAAGTTATGATGTCTTCATCATTATATACTTGTGGGGTCCCTGGGGGCCCTAAGTAACTGCTTCAGACCATGGCATAGTTGAAGTCCATCAGAGTCAAGTCCAGACTGGTCCAGTGTGCATATTTTTAATGAATTATCAATTTTTTTCTCTAAAAAGGTAATGTGGTGGTATATTCCGAGATAAAAACACAATCTGTGCCTTCACTTTTTTGTCTATAAACTTCGGTCTGAGCATTTCCGGAATGCTGGATCAGATCTGCCCACCTCTTCTCCCTGTTATTCATCCTCAATGGTTAAATCAGACATATGTCCAAACATCTACAGGCACTGCTCTAATTACTGAATTCAGCTACTTTTTCAAGGTGCACTCGTTGTTTATGCAGATGCTAAAATGGAGTCTCCGTAGAAAAGCTTTACCAACAGAATGAACGCTCTGGAGCAGCTGCACATGAGGAGAAAGCCACCATGCCCAATGCCAAGCGTCAGCTAGCACTCTTAAAAACCATGGTTCCTCAAGGGTTCTTTAACCATTCTATGCTTAAATGGTTCTGTGCATGGTGAAATGGTTCTTTAGAATGATGGAGGATGTGTGGGATATGGTTCTATTTAGAACCTTTTTGAAAAGGGTTCTATATAGCAGCAAAAAAGTTCTGCTATTGTTACTTTATCAAGCTTGTAACAGTAGAAGAACCTTCTATGGTGCTATATAGAATCTGTGGAGCCCTGATGATGACATCCTGTATAAATAAAAATAATGCAACTAAGTAAGGCGACTAAGTAAGGCGTGGGAATGAGATGATTAAGTCGTGGCCATGGCTCAGTAAGGCGTGGGAACGAGATCACAGCTTACTAAGTCGTGGCCACGCATTAGGATCTTGTTCCCACGCTTTACTAAGTCGTGGCCATGACTTAATCATCTCATTCCCACACCTTACTAAGTCGTGGCCACGTATTATTTTTATTTATACAGGATGTCACCATCGGGGCTCCGTAAGAACCAGTTTCAAAACATCCAACACATTCTTCATCAATCTGAAGAGCCATGTCACCATGCCTAGAACCGTTTAAGCATGAAATGAGTAGTGATGGAGCTCCATCCAAATGTCCCTGAGATGAGCTGGAGAGGCGTTTGTGATCCACAACTCATCATCCAACATCAGTACCTGACCCCACTAATGTTTTTGTGGCTGAATACAATCAAATTCTCACAGCAATGTTGCAACATGTAGTGTAAAGCCTTCCCAAAAGAGCAGAGGCTGTTACTGCAGCGCGTTTAGACGTGTGTGCCGGTCTGGTCCTAAAATAACAGTCTTTCTTTGTTTGTTTTCACGAGGTGGCGCTATTTCGCCTCCGCTGCTGCGTTTCTATGGAGATGCTGTTTTCTCTTCGGCGCCGTTTTCAAACAGCTTTAGCGCCACCGGAAGACGGACAGTCTACACGGAGTGAGGAGGAAACCAACCACTACGGCACAGATTAGCCAGCTAACTAGAAAACTACGTGTGTTTACTAGCCTAGTGTGGTTAGCTAGTTTTGAGAAGACCGTTTTAAATTCACATTCACAGCGTTAGATATTTCGCTGAGTATTTCTCCAGAGAATGTCTGTCTGTCCGTGTTGTGCTGGTTGCTGTGACGTTAAGTCACTGTAAACAGCCGAGCTAAGAGGCTAATGGTAATGACTGCTTTGACTAACGTTAGCTGTGCGGCCGGCTTGTGGTCTGTGTAGCTGCTCTGCTGGCACATAACCGTAGTTACGCTGTATACGGACACGACAACGAATGCAAGCTGTTGGGTAAGTAACCTAGCTAACATAAGTGATTTGATGAAACGTTAACGTTGTTCTGGTCAGCTGTTAGCGTAATCAATCGATTTGCTCTATTATTTGCTTACACGGTGCATCTGACTGACAGGTTAATCAGATAAAGCAGATAACCGTAGCTAGAGTTAACCAACCCCGAGAAAACTTGTGTGTTATGTAGTTAGTTATTCAGTCGATGCGATGTAGACAGTCACTGAGAGTGATTTGGTGTGAAATTGTGCACTGAAACTTAGCAAAAAGACATCCTTTCAATGATGGTGAAAGGATCTAGGGGTTATAATGTCTACAACGCAAATATGGCCATTTCATTTACTGTCTGAAACGATCATTGAACCTACATAGTCTTACGAGTTTATGTATGCTGTGTATAATGTTTGTAGTCATGCAGTATTGATTACAAAAAAAACAAAAACAAAAAAACAAACAAAACAATTTCTGTGTGTAATATATTTTCTTAGAGTGCCCTGCCTCTCTGACATGAATCTGTTTTAGACCAAAAAGTATCTGAAAACTATTGTGAAATGTGGCATCCTACAACGTATTTGTAACCATGTCATGTAATGTGCCTTTACACACAACCAGACACCTGGTTCCTGTCAGCACTGTTGTGAACAATTCGGACTCAGTAACCTTTTCCAGAATGAGGTATTTCACATCAAACCACTCTGACTGTTTACATATTTAGAAAATTTGGTAGAATTCCCCTTTAAGCAGACTGTGGCTGTGTTTGTGTCTTCTTGTGGACTTTATGTTTGGCATAGATTTTACTTAAAGCTGACTTTAGCTGGGGGCTTGGGGTAAATATAATGATAACTCAGTATTACTAGCATAAATGCATGAGACTTAACTGTATTGTATTTTAAGCCTTGTTGTCATTAACAAACAAAGTGATCTTCTGCAGAGCTTTGTCCAGAGTGCAACCATGAGTACTAATGCGGAGAGAAAATTTATTAATCTGCGAAAGCGTCTGGATCAGCTGGGTTACAGGCAGCCGTTAGGCATCGAGTCGTTGCCGCTGGTTGAAAAACTTTTTAGGTAAGTTTTTGTTAGAATCTTTGATCAAGTGAAGCAGTCAGTAATGCGCCCTATGACTTTCATGCTAGCAATGACGTTTTCAGTGTTTAACTCTGGCTGTTTCTAAAGTTAGAAGCTTGTGAAACTGTCTTTCCAGTGATCTAGTCCACACCACTGAAAGTCTTCGGAATGCCAAACTATCAGCTGGGAAGACAGAGAAGGAGAGTCGGAATCTTGATGCTCTGTTGGAGCCATATAAGACGGAGAACGCTCGGCTGGTCCGAGAGAATAATGAGCTGCACTTGGGACTTCTCAAGCTGAAGGAAGACAAGGATCGGACAACTAGAGGTAAGCAGGTGGCCTTAGATTATGAACAGCTGTGTCCTGGCTTAAAACACTAAACAACACTAATGAACCCTGTTTTTTCTCTTTCTGCATTATATATTATGTAAAACCCCAACCATATTTTCCCAAAGTAATTTGCTTTGTTATCAGAGCTGAAGGCTTACATCAGGAAACTGGACCACGAGACATCAGACCTAAAATTCCTCAACAATCAGTATGTACACAAAGTTCGTGCCCTGGAGAAAGACAGCAAAGCCAAAAGTGAACGCATCCAACAGCTACAAGAGAAGAACATGCAAGCTGTAGTGCAGACACCAGGTAGGTAAACTCGGTTTACTCGTAATACAATTTCGGTCCATGTTGAAATGATCAATCTGATCATGCAGCACTGTCTGATATATGATACAGTTTTATTGCTGTAATTATACAGTTTCAGAAGCTCTTGATAATATTCAGTTTGATTTAACAGGAGGAAAGAAAAGGCCAATTCCTTTCAGACGCCAACGGATGCAAATAGATGATCTCCTCCCCCCCTCCCTTGGCCCCACCCCTCCAGCTGTGGCTCAGCCGGATGACCCATACATTGCCGACCTCCTCCAGGTGGCTGATGACAGGTATGATTAGACAAAAAAGACTAATGCTCAAGTCAGATTTTTTTCCTTCACATTTGTGCTTTTAGACAAACGTTAAGTGTATGATTAGCTGTAACAGCTGTGTAGAATAACCCACTATTATTTGTTTTAGGATTCAGGAGCTGCAGCAAGAGGTGACGGCAGTGAAGTTGGATCTTGAGAGAGCCCAGGGTGGAATCAAACACCTCAACACACAGGTGTGTGTGTGTGTCTGTGTGCGCATCTTGCCAAAGTAATCACTACCTTTCCTTTGACAGCTTCTTTTATTTTGCAACAAAATAAAGTGTCAATACCTCTGCTTTAATAATATACATCTATAACATAGAAACCCATTAAACAGCATTTTACCATGACACAAATGTCCACAAATGCCTAAAAAAGGTAAACATAGTGACATTCTTAGCATAAATAGCCAACAGCTCTTTTAACAACGGAAACAGCTCCTAACAATGGAAACGTTTGCTTTGAGTGATTTGGTGTGAAATTGTGCACTGAAACTTACCAAAAAGATTTCCTTTCAATGATGGTGAAAGGATCTAACGTTAGGGGTTATAATGTCTACAACGCAAATATGGCCATTTCATTTACTGTCTAAAATGACCATTGAAACTACATAGTCGTACGAGTTTATGTATGCTGTGTATAATGTTTGTAGTAATGCACTGGGATTGATTACAAAAAACAAACAAATAAACAAAAGTTTTTTTTGTGTAAAATATTTTCTTAGAGTGCCCTGCCTCTCTGCAAAGAAGAGGCTTTAATAAATATATATAATATATAAATTTAATAAATAGTATAAATTTAATTAAATTAATAATAATTTAATAAATATATAATGAATCTATAACATATACGGCCCTTAAACAGCATTTTACCATGACACAAATGTTCACGCATGCCAAAAAAAAAGGTAAACATAGTTAGCATAAACATTCTTAGCATAAACAGCTCCTTTAACAACGGAAACGGCTCCTAACAATGGAAACGTTTTGCTTTGTTGGCGTGCGCTGCTTTTGCACAGAAGCAGCCATGCATAAATGCAGGATAGATTTTGCCACTTCTCTGTAGAATCATGTACAAAAAGTAAACTGTTTTTATTTACTAAACTGGACTAAACAAGATGTATTTCTCAGTAATGTATCAGCTTCTGTTCACACCTGATCCCTCCTAGTAATTTCCTAGGTCTCATGCAACTAATTTGCTGTCAACTTTACCAGGATTTTGACTCTGGCTTGCATTCACGTTTAAAGGAATAGTTTGGCCAAAAATCTAATTTATGCAATTTCCCACTTACCACAGATGGAGATGAACAACCTGAGACATGTTTGGAATCCAAATTTTGCCTCTTTAGTTTCGAACTGGAGCAGCAAGCCTAACAATGCTAGCAAACACTAGAAATTAGTCACCCGAAAGGCTCAAATCCTTTCTGTAAAAAATACATCACCAAAACAAAAATGCACCCAAACCTCTTCCTGTTTAATTTCTGTTAAATTACCTCTTAAAAGTGTTTGAAAGGGGCTTGGATGACACAAAGCCGGAACATTATTAGTAAAATATACCAGTAAGTTTTGAGTGTAAAAGGGTCTTAAGAAACACTAGACATGAGGACATTGTACATGAAACTGAAAATAATGGCACCAGAAACCAAAAATGAATGCCACGCAGCCAAGAATATTTTGAAAATTGCGTGCTATCAAATTTACATTTTTCCAGGTGGAGGAGCGAGATAAAGAGATTGAGCGTCTGAATCGGGCTCTGGATGGAGGTCGACCGTATGATGTCATCTCTCTGGAGGCTCAAAACATCAGTAGTGAAAAGCTCGTTGCTCACCTGAACCTACAGGTGAATATTTGCATGTTAATAAATGCTATTTTTTTAAATCAAAGCTGGATGCGATGAACATGGTTCACTTGCAGACAAAGCAAAGCACAGTGTCCCATTACTTTGGATTATCTGGAAGATTTATCTTGAATTTAAAGATATTATTTGGATGTTTAGTTTTTTTAGGCCTCCCTCTTTTGTGAAAATTACTTTATTGACTCGTACCTCGTTTTGATATCCTGCTCTTGTTGACCTTTTTGTCAGATTGAGTACTTGCAGGAGACAAACAGGGCTCTGGAGCAGAAGATAGAGGGACTGCACCACAGGAAGAAGACTGTTTCAAGTGAAATGGCAGACCTGAGTGCCAGGAATCAGGAGCTGTGCCACGAGCTCACCCAGATAGACCAGCTAGCGCAGCAGTTAGAGAAAGACAAAGAGATGGTGCTGGAGACTGCTGACATGGAGCTTCAGGAGGCTAAGGTGAGGAGAGAGAGGAGGGGAATGAGCACAGTTAGCTTTTGAAGGAAACTGATTGACACGAGAACGTAGTGTTTAAGTCAGTTATTCCTAAACTTTGTGAAAACTGACCAGTTGCCAGTCAATACTGAGCAACATTATTTATTTGTGTCTGGATGAGCATCTTTTGTTGTCTACATTTAGATCTTGTATTGCTGATTCTTGGAAATGGCATCTCCCTTGTCGTTCTCCCATCAGAGAATGCTCAGTTGGTGCGATTGCATAGAGACAAAAGTTCATGAGCTTCAATTTTGTTAAAGGGTAATTCTCGCAGTTGCTGTTAATACATGTTAGTTAAAACATTAACATGTAAACAGAGTTATTCAGTTTGATGTGAAATGCATCATTCTAGAAAAATGAATCAGAATTGTTCCACTGTGGTGGTGATAGGAACCAGACGTCTGAAATATTAAATGCTTTTGAAAGCTGCCTGGCAGAAAGATATCATATGAAAGGGTAAGGAACATGCTGCTTAATGCCTGAAATGTTGTCTTACAGTAGAAGACATTAATGTCATTAAGTTTCTCCACAATGACCAACTTCACATCAAACCACTTGGAATGACTTTGTTCACATCTCAACAATTAAATTGTGCAGACATTTTAAAAATGGTAAAATTCTCCTTTTAAACAGGTTAATCAAGTCTTAGCTATAGATTGAATCAAGTGATAGTTGGAGGTTAGACTACAGTTAGCTTGTTGTAGCTCTATTTACACTACCCACGTCTCTTTTTTAGAAGGAGATTCAGCGGCTACACAGACAAACGGAGGACCTGGAGGAGGTTATCTCTAAATTAAGACGGGTACGTACTGCTGGGCTCCTGTAGTTTTTTCTGTCTACAATACCGTCACGTGAAATGGGCTGTGAAATTAGCCATCTGCTGCTGTGCAGCATACTAGCTGTACAGATCTTGACAAAATATGAACTACTTAATGAATGTTTTCGGTCCTCATAATTTTTAGGTGACTTATGTGGATTTCACACGGGCATAGTTTTACATATGTAGAAAATAAAGAAATACTGCACATTAGTTTACTCATGAAAATGCTTTTGGTCTGCCTCTTTTTTCATGATTATTTCAGTTTGTGACCATGATCTATGGTATTTTTGGTTGTCGAGCCATATCCACAGCATTTCTGTTTTTCTCTTATTAAACAAGCCCAACATGGCTGCATCAATATGAAATTATTATCGATACAGAATCAAGGTCCTTATGGATTTACATTACAAACACAGTCGAAAGCGGTTAATGGAGCAGAGAAATTGAAGTGTTGCCTTTGTGCATCAGATGAATTATTATTATTATTTTTTTGAGCTGAATGGAATTTGTTCCCTTTGTCACACAGTAGCAAGACTGATCTGAGGGCACATCTTTGTGTTTATACTGCCCTCTGTTGGCAACATCGAGCTGTCTTGCATTTTGTAGAGAATTATTTGGCTTAACCCCCTGACAGGGACTTTTGGCAATGACTGGCGGAGTCTTATTTTCTGATTGGCTGTATCACTTGACCTCTGGTTTGCTATTTAAAGTTGCTGATTAGACCTTCACGTGACTTGATTGGTGTCTGTGAAGAGCTTAGAGCTTATGATTGGCTGTTCTAGGACATGGCAGAAGGTGATCATGAGAAGGACCGTCTGCGGGATCAACTGGCAGAAATGCAGGAGCAGAACGATAAAATGGAGGGATTGCTGAATTTCCTGGAGGAGGAAAAGAAGAGGCTACAGGATAAAGTAGAGAAAATGACACAAGCTGGTAAAATGCATTACTTTTATTTCTTTGAAGGTTGTGTAGAGTAAGATACAGTATTATAAGTGGTGAAAAAGATCATCTGTTACTATTGCTATAGCTCTTGATTGAATTATTTTCACAGTCAGCTAAACAATCAGATTTAAAGAAATGATAAACACTAGAAATTGGCTTAAGTGAAGAGTAACAAACTAGTGCATAGCCTTTCATAGATTCCGTAAAAAAAAAAACCTGCGTTAAAATAAAATTCGCATTGAGTTTTGGATTTAACCGAGTAATTGTGAACAGCATTATTGTTATTGTTGACTTTATGCATGTAATTGTAATGTAATTATGTATGCAAGCCTAAGCAGGGATTAGATGCACATAGACAATGTACATCATTTTTTCTCTGTTGTACTCTGTGTATTTGTTTGTCTCAGATAAGGAAATGATTCTGGAGCTAGAGCGCATGCGTGTTCGGCATGGAATGTGTGGCAAAGAGCGCTCCCCATCTCGACTGGATGCTTTTGTAAGAAGTTTGGAGGAAGAAAGGGATCACTACAGACAGGAGGCAGAGAGATACCGTAAAACAAGGGGAGGATCAGACAGAAGTCCCATCCCGAGTCCGTCCAGGGGCAGAAGTCCTAAAGGTCGAGGGAATTGGCAAGCCTCGGTGAGACCCTATGTTGATGCACACAAAAACAAAGCCTCATGCTGCAATTACATGTTGCTGTTGAAAAAAATTAGGTCATGAAATCAGCCATGAAAACATTGCCATGGTAACCGCATCATCAGCAAAAATACCTGTATTATCAGATGAGAGCTTTAGAAGTGGAGATTATTTATTCAAGGTGGGGAAAAAAGGCAGGAGGATGATGCTGTGCACTCTTTTAAAGTTTTTATTTTATGATACTGGTTCATCCAGACCTCAACGTTGAGACATCCATAACTCCCAAAAAATATTCCAACAGCGTGGTTCATGGCAAAAGTTTGAGAAAAAGAGACGGATGGAATATTCCACTGACTGTTGACTGTCCCCTGACTGCTGCTGCTGCTGGTGGTGGATTTTCTGTCGCTGATCTGATGGAAATAATGGAATATCTATTTTTCCATTGACTGTCTGCCTTCATGATGTCAAGCATTCATGATACACGACATCACTGAAATAAAAATAGTTATTTAATATAATTATATCTAAAATTCTGAGAAAAATACATTATGACTGTTACGTAACACAGTCTGCTCCATAAGTATTGCCACCCTTAATAAAGAAGTGGAAAAAAGGTTATTAGTTTAGTCTCACCCAGTGAAACAGGAAGACCTTGATGACTGATGAGTCTCTGAAAACTCTCTTTTGAAGTGAAAAATAAATAGGAGTATGCTTCAGTTACATTTTATTCATAATTGTGACCCGTGGCTTTGCTTGATGTGGATTTTGGTTTCTTTTACTTTACTTTTTATTTTCTTGTACCAGTTTACTTCAGTTAAAGTTTTGTCATATTTTCAGTGTGAGCTGATTAATCTCAAAAGACCTTTTTTTTCTTTTTTTCATACTCATCTGTACTAGGAATGTGATGGGTACTCAGTTACTTAATTAACCTACTGAGGTGCCTCTATTCGAATACCAAAATCATGATTCAGGTATTTGTTATGTTTCTTGATGGGAAGAAAAAATACACAGTCTGGCAATTCAGAGAAATGCCATTTTATGTTTAAACAATTCTAAAACATGAAGGTTTTGCTCTTGTTTGTAAGTATGTATGTTATGTTATACTTTGATACTATCAAACGCGAGTGCCTTAACTTGGGAATGTTGCTAAGGACGCGTTGTTAATGATTGGCATGTGACTGAGAAGCAGAGATAGCGCAGCTTTTATTGCTAAGTAGGCTAGGCTGATGTTGGTTACAGAAACAGTGAAGATATAAGTTTGTGTAGCAGCTACAGTTCTAGATTAATTTTAGCTGAAATCCCTTTTTTGTATTTTCCTTTTTTTCCTTCTCCATGGTTTACCTGATATCCTTTCAAGAACTTTAATGTATAAAATAATCTTTACCAAGGGTGCCAGTGGACTGACTGTGGATGCAGTCACCTGAGTTTCAAATGAACTCACTTATTCTTTGTAAACATAGACAAGTGTTCCCTCCCTGTTCTAACCTGTGTTCTGTTTGTATGCAGAGAGACAGTGCAGATACTGAGCTGTCACGTGTTGTCAGGGAGAGAGATGAGCTGCAAGCCATGCTGCTGGGCTTTGAGAAACACATGGAGGACATCCAGACTAAAGTCAAACTGCTGACTGCTGAGAGAGACCAGCTCAGCACTCAGTATCAACAGGTGACAGACTGCACTAAACTGCTTCCCCTGAGTGAGAATGTAGCAAACACAGAGTGCCTGTGTATATGCTTTCCAAAAAAGACTGAAGATATATTTCTAAATATGGGCATAGCTTGTCAGTTCCAGTGCTATTTGAGTAACATCAAGTTACTTGAAAGTGTATAAAATAACTTCTCAGAAAGAACGCTGTTTATGTAATGTGTCTGTTTACTTCACTGTGTGTGTGTGTGTGTGTGTGTGTGCGCGTGTGCATGCGTGCATGCGTGTGTGTGTGTAGGCCCAAGACGATCTGAAGAGTGTTCGTAGGGAGCTGATATTTTCTCCTGAGCTGCAGCAGAGAATGAGAGAGGAGAGAAAGCAGACAGATAATGAACTCCACAAAATGACCACAGAAAGAGATTCTCTCCGTGAGAGACTCAAGGTGTGTGCATGTCTTTGACTGTCTGTTTGTTTGTGGTGAGATGTGGGTTATTCATTTATTCTGAGATCACATTAAAAATCTGGATTTTTTTTATTTACACCTGGAAATACACAACAGAAGGTTTTAGAAAAGAAAAGCTAACAAGTAAAATGAAGAAATTCAAAACTCTGCAGAGTTTCTAGCTCACTCTTTAGATTTAAGCAAATTTGTGACAGTGACCATGTTAAGGCCTTTATACAAAAAGATCAGATTTTTTTTTGTCTTTTTTGCCCTGCATTGAATCACGTGTTCAGATTTGTCCTTCTCTTTAGATGATTTTGCACAGCTCGAGTTTTTCCATCATTAAAGCAAAAGAGAGATTTTATCATTTGAATGAATGAAAAAGAAAACCTTTGTAATAAATTTTTAATCCCTCCTCAATCTGTACATGTTATGCTGTTTGAACCGTACAAAACTGCTAACTGTCCACCTGCCTGAGGTTTAAGTTGCATGTGGGAAATTTTTCCCTGTGCCTGATGACCACTGCATGTGTGTGTTTTGTGCAGGTGGCTCAGACTTCAGCTCTGACAGACAGAGAGCAGGAGGAGATGAGAATACTGGAGCTGGAGAACACTGTTCAAACGGTAGAGTTCTCTCATCACTCATACAGCTGTTCTTATTGTCAATACTTCTGCTCCTATCAGCATTAACACTCCTGAGATTGTGTGTGTGTGTGTGTTTGCATAGCACAGAGAGTTTTCATGAATTCAGATTTCTGCATTACGGAGTGTCCTGTGGTTTTGAATAGTTTTGGTTTGGGGCAGGCTTGCTCCCGTTTCAACTCAAATTGTTAGATTCATTTTAGTTTACTATGTTAATTAATGTGCAGTAATAACATCATTCTGGACACATCTAAAATGTCTTTTTTTATTTAATTATTTTGTTTGCAGCTTCTTAGCAATTGAAAAACGTGAAGCTGCACACTTCTAACATATTAGAATCACTTTATACACAGTTGTGTACCATGCATGAATATTTGTGCAGTCATGAATATTAAATGTGGGTTTTTTATGTATATGGACTGTAGCTGGAAAGAGAGCGAACAGACCTGCGCACTCAGGTAGCTGTATTGAAGGAAAGCCGTGTGGCTGTTGAAGAGGAGCTGAAGGCTCGCTCAGCAGCTCTACTTCAGACCGCAGAGGAGACGGCACAGCAGAGGGCAGAGAACAGTGCACTTAGGTACTGCTGGCCTACATGTATTTTTGTTTATTCATGGGGGGGTTTCTTTTTATGAATAGGGATTGTATTGTGCACATGTTTGGAATTCATGGAGAGTGAAGTAAGTGTGTGTGTGTGTATGTGTGTGTGTATGTGTGTGTGTGTGTGTGTAGGCTGCTGCAGGAGCAGATGGAGAGGTCGCTCTCTGATATTCAGCACAGATTGTCTGTGAAGACCAGTGAATTGCAGGCAGCTCACCAACAAATAGACAAGCTAGAGGACAAAATAAGTAGGTCACTTTTTCTTGTTCACCATACTCACCTCTTTTTCTTTCAGTCTCTCTAAACTAGGGCTGTCACGGTTACTGAAAAGAAATCATTGATTAAAGTCTATGGATAATGAATCATCTTCATGATTTAGTTCATAGTTTGAGTAATAAATGAAGTAATTTGCAGGTTTTTATAAAGACGTGCTCATCAGGGAAACTATTAGACAGTCTGACACAATTTACACTTACCTAGATAGTAGTGATGACTTAGTTAAAAGGGTAAATGTTCTTTAAATCTTTGTTGAGCGGTGAGCTTTTGTTAGTAATTTAGCAGGTTTACTGATTACATGTTTTATCTCAAGTCAAATAACTTCAGGGGTCCAAAATAAATCTCGTTCACTATCAATGACTCAGCGAGTTAATTTGTTGTTTGATACCAATTTGTATGGACCAATTTCATAGCCTATATGTATCAGATAAATCCACTTTCCTATTAATTTAAGTCTCTCAGCTGCACTGACCAGACGAATGACTGAGGACAGGCTCAGCTTCTTTACTAATTTATTTTATTTAATGCACAACAGACCAAACATAATGAGTATTTGAATACAGAAGACTATATACAAAACGGTGCAGGAGAATAAACAAAACAGTGCAGGGAAAGTACAAGGAAGCCCAGAGGGCTTCTAGTAGGCACATACCCAATTGAATTAACTTAACTATGTAGATACGTTTTGTGCTTAAACAGAAAAAAAGAAATGTGGAAAAAAAATAGCATGTAAAAGCCAAAGAAAAAGAACATAAGGAGGTTATACAAAGAAAGGTGGTTGGGGAAGGGTTAATTAAAACAGCATTTACACCAGTATTAAAACTAGCAGTCGAAATTAGAGCCAAACAAATTTACTTAGATCTCCAGGTGCAGGGGTGGTGATCGCTGGATTAGGCTGGATAAGTGTTGAACCTTTACTTACTCAGGCATTACGTGTTGATTTTTGTAGCCTAGTACATTATCAGGTTAATTGCTAGGGAATGATGATGCTTGGTTAGCTAGTCTGTGTGGTCAGTTTGTTTCATATCCCTGTTCTAGGAATTCTTATTCATATTATGTACTTTCAACATTATAATTACAAAGATTGTTATGGTGCTTGGACCTGTTCAGGGTGTATCCTGCCTTCCGTCCAGTGACAGCTGAAATAGGCTCCAGCTCCCCCCGTGACCCAGAAGGATGAGCGGTTTAGAAAATGTGTGTGTGTTATAGTGCTTGTTTTCCCTTCAGTCCTGGGTCCACATCTCTTTGTTGATTTGTTCCCCTTGGATTTGTTTTTATATAAAAGAGGTGAAACTCACCTTTGAAATAAAATCGACTCGTAATTGTGATTATGACAAAACATTTTGTTTATAACAATGAATACTAACTCTAAAAATGATCAGGAGGCCACAATAGTGTTCTCATTCTGTTGGGGTCTGAAGGGTTAAACAACAAAAAAAACACTCGGTCACTGAATTAATCGTTAAAATAAAAAGTAGTTTACAATTATAACAATAGTGACAGCCCTACTCTAAAAACATGCAAACTCAGTGTTGTTTTTTTTGACAAATTAGACTGATCTCACTACAGCTCTTGTATCACTCACAACACTAATGTCTGACATGAATATGTTTAGTAGACATAACCATTAGATTTAACACTGTTGATAACATCAGTAGCACACCTGACGTTGGTGTGTGTGTGTGTATCTGTTTAGCTGAGCTGAGTAGAAATGGCTCCTCTCAGAACGATGAGGTGGTAGCGCTGAAGAATGCCATCGCGTCTCTGGACCATGAGAAGGATGCTTTGCAAGAGGCAGTGGACCAAAAGACTGAGAGCATGGTCCTGCTGCAAGACCAACTGTATAGTAAGGTAGCTAATACAAGCCCGTGTCACAGTTCAACTACGTTTTGTGACTGTAGTAATACAGTATATGAACAGCCAACTGCCAGGTCTCCAAAAAAATGGAGAAGAGATTGGAGGATTCTTTGCCCTCTCAAATTCCTGGACAATGTTAAAAGCAAGAACAAACTTGGCAGAACCCTTCATTAATTGAATTTCCAGTCAAAACGGCCATTAATCACAGGTTAATCATTTTCAGCATCAGGAAAAAAGCAGAAAACATGTTTAACAGAAAATTGCTTTCAGTTTTCCAAAGAAATCCTCAGGGATGTTTTTCTACACCTCTAAAGTTCAGTCTGGGAAGCTGGCTGCATTTTCTGCTTTTCACGATTCAAGAGAACCCAAATTCACACTGAACAGTCCATAAAACTTTACCTCACATCTCAGATGTCCATTTTTGCTGTTGTAGTGCCAAGTGTCTTCTTTTTGTCTATTTCTATTTCCTAGTAACTGCATTTTGACAGCTACACATACTTTTAGCTACATATAGTGTTTAGTTGTCTTCTCACAGTGAAAAGATTGACAGAAACACTTGTGGATTTTGTTTCCAGATCTGAAGCAAGATTGCAGCTTTTGAATGGGGAACAGAATGTCAGTGACCCCTTTAGGAACAGCTTTTGTTGGCAGGACACAGTTGTAACTCATTGGTTTTAAGACTGGAAGGATGTTCAAGACTGGAAGGAAGTTAAAGCTGCAGTAGGGTACAAAAAAATAATGAGGGGGAAAATGAAATGCTGATAGATTTGATATACTTAGTGTTGGATGCTTTTTGTGATTTTCTGTTATTATGTTTCCTGCTGACACTGAAAATAAATAACTTGTACTTAAAGTCTGTTTTGAAGAAGGGTACAAGCTAAAACGCGGAGGTTGGAGGTTTTCATTTGCAACGTTCTCATAGTTAATGCCTTTCTGCAGGAGAAGACACTGACAGAAGTCAGACTCACAGTTACAGAGATGGAGAACTCTTTAGAGTGAGTGTTGTTTTAAATAATTTGGTTATAAGATATTTTGTATTTCTCATTTGGCATTGTTTTGTGATCTCCTCTGTTTATTACAAATTTACAAGACACACATTATGTCTGAAATCTACCAACAAGTAATGACTCTGTGATTTACGTTTGTTGTAGCCAGCTGAAAGGGGTGCTGAGCAGTCGTGAGCGGGAGATTACTAGTCTGCGCAGACAGCTAGACCAATCGCATGAGGAGCTTTCATCAGTCAGCCATGACCGAGAGATGGCACTGAGAGAAAACCGACGACTACAGGATGATCTGGCCACCATGACCAGAGAAAACCAGGTACACTCACACACATGCGCACACAATGAATGGTTAAACGTGTGCAGATAATCTAGCCATGTCTGTGACCAGCGTGAGTCATATTTACATGTATCTGTTTATGTGTGCTGCTGTATACAGGCAGTGCATGCAGAGATGGAAGAGGCTTTGAGAGAGAGGGACGAGCTGAAGATGAGAGTTCACTCCTACATCTCTGAGGTGGCCAAGATAGAAAAAATGATGGCAGCTAAGGTAAAAGAGCATTTTAAGTTTTGCATTTTGTTACACTATGATGTGTGGTTTTAGCAAAATTGCTCTGGCATTGGTATAGTGAGTCTGAATGGTTGCCCAAGATAGAATTAATCATCTCACTGCCTCTCTGGGAATTTTTGCTTGCTAGGAGAAAGTACTGACTTAAATTCCGACTCAATTATGCTGCCTATTCAGTTGACTAGAAACTGGGGCAAATCATACTAGCTTTACTATCTACCAATGATTCCTCATACCAGTCTCATACCAGGAAACCTGGGCTAGATTAAGATGAAATTGTACACATTCTTTTGTCATGTAACACCTATGTTTTTCCGCATTGGCAGCAAAAATAGAATATGTTAATAACATATCAGTGATAAGCATACTGGGTCAGAAACTATATTGGGCAGATATAAGTGTTTGTGATATGTTTGCTTTGCTACAGGAACAGGAGAACAGGGAGATGTTGGAGCGCTTTCGCATGGCG
This sequence comes from Colossoma macropomum, assembly GCF_904425465.1. Taxonomy (NCBI): domain Eukaryota; kingdom Metazoa; phylum Chordata; class Actinopteri; order Characiformes; family Serrasalmidae; genus Colossoma; species Colossoma macropomum. Next base: position 12,816,350 of record NW_023494795.1, on the reverse strand, counting down.
CACTCGGACGCTGAGGAGCGTGAACTGAAACTGCAGCAGGCTGAGGGCCTCAACAACTCTATCAAACTGGAGCTGCTGTCCTCTGACACAGAGCGCAGACACCTCAGAGAAAGAGTTTCGCTGCAGGAGCGAGAGATACAGGAGGTAAGGTTAAGTAAAGGCAAATTAGCTAAGAGACTGAATTAAAATGCCTGCATGTGTTTTAAGACTGACTTAGGGGTGTTAAACTCAGGTTGTGGAGAGCCATATTTATGCAAAGATTACAAGCCTCATTCAAAAAAAGTTTGGACAGTATGTGAAATGCTAATAAAAACAGAAAGTAGTAATTAGCAAATTCTATTTCACATGTATTAAATTGAATATTGTACAAAAAACACATTATTTGATGCATCATCTTATAAACTTTTTGTAAATATATGCTCATCCAAATTCGATGCCTGCAGCATATTCCTAAAAAATCGGGAAAGGACCATGTTTACTGCTGTGTTACAAAACCTTTTAACAGAACTTAAGAGTCGTTTGAGGACCGAAAACACAAACTGTTTTGAAAGCCTTTTTTTTGCCATTCTTCAGTTATACAAGTTGTTTGTAGAACTTTGAGCTTTATAGTGTGTCACATCTTTAACTGGGGAGAGTCTAGCACCTGCAGTCTGGTTTATGCAGAATGACGTGCAGAATGTGGTTTGATGTTATCATGTTGAAATAATAAACATATTAAACATATAAGTGTCCCTGAAAAAGACAGCATCTAAAAGGCAGCGTATGTTACCCCAAAATGGTGCCTTCACAAATGTCCGTACTATGAAGGACACTGGTGTTTGAACCTAACGCTAATAACAATCTGGATGGTCCTTTTCTTATTTGGCCCAGAGGTCACAACATCCACTATTTCCATTGATATTCTGAAAGGTGGACTCGGACACAGTCAGAAAACAGTACACGTTTACACTGTGCATCAGGCTTGAGCCTGGAGAAGTCGGCAGCATTTCTGGACATCATTGACATGTGACCTAGACTGTGCATAGTACAGTCTAAACTTGTGGATGCAGAGACAGACGGTGTTTATTGGCAGTGGCTGTCAGAGTATTCCTGAGTCTATGTGGTATCTTTTGATGATATTAGGCACTGTAGATGGTGAAATACCTACTCATGGATTCACCGTTGGGTTTTTTTAATGCTTTTTTTTTTTTGGCAAAGTGGCAAGCCTCAACCCGTCCTTGCACATAAAGGACTAGACCTTTCTTTGATGGTCCTTATAATATATATATATATATATATATATATTAGCATGATTATATCAGCTGTTTAAAGTGTTTTTACAGTGTTCCTAGTCTTAAATTGTCCCTGTCCCAACTTTTTTGGAATGTGTTGCAGGCATTAATTGCATGTTTCTAAAAACAGTTGATAAAAGTTGATAAAAAAGAATCCTGGATATCTTGTCTTGTTCTGTTGTTTCATTCAAATACAACTTTAACATACAAATTTGTGTCTTTGATACATATTGCTACTGCTTTGGCTACGTTGAGCTCTGAAAGGGCCGCTCATCTAGTGGATTTGAATGTCCAAAATGGAGAAAAGCTAATTTAACCAGTGTCAAAGCACATAACTTTTAACATTTCTGTCCCACTGGCTATAAATAAACACATGAAAGGGAGACTGCATGATACCCAGTCAGTCGGGAGGGTTTATTGTCTTTACTTTTGTGCATTACTGTTTGTGGGAGATGAGTTAACCTGCTTGCTAACAGCTAGATCTGACTAGATCTTTCTGAATCAAAACTTTTACAGCAAATATGTTAATTCACGACTTGCCGTGTACATAAACATTTGCAGGACACTGCATATTGCCTTCAGCACTACATTGTGCAGTGAGTTAGGAAAAAGTGACACAATTATACAAGACAACGAGCATAAAAAACAAATCTTAACTGATTGAAGCCAGTTTGGTCTTCATCAGTCTTCACATATAAATGTTTGTATTGTATTCATTATGAAATCACTGTTGCAGTTCTCGGTGTTCTCTTCTTGTTTTTATGTGTAGCACATGAATGCGCTGCAGGCCTATGAGGCTCAGGTATCCTCACTGGCACGGACAATGTCTCGGTTGGAGGAGGAACTGCAGACAGCTCGGGTGGAGAAAACCTCAGTGTTAGCTGATCTTGCCTCTGTGCGAGAGCTCTGCGTCAAACTGGACTCCAGCAAAGAGCTGATTTCACGGCAGCTAACTGCCAAGAGCATGGAACTAGAGAGGGTGAGTGAGAAGCAGTGTTTACACACATGCACACACTTAAAATTTACTCTTACTCAGAAATAGCACTTGCATATGCCAGAACATTTTTATCACAACAAACATTCACTTTCCTGATGAACAAAACTTGCTCAACAGTACCAGGCAGCTTGGCCCATCAAATGAAACAGGCACCTCACAAAAATTTGCCCCTGTCGCCCTTAACGTCAGGTGACTGGTGAGCTGGAGGATGTGCGGTCAGAGACAGAGCTTTTGAAGAAACAGCTGGCCAGTGAGAAGGCGACTGTGCGGAATCTCGAGACGCTGTTGTCCACGAACCGGCAGAAAGAGTTCCAGAGCCACCTCAGCGCAAGCGAGAAGGAATCAGAACTGAAAGTGCTCAAAGACCGCCTGGCCCTTGCAGACAGCAAAACGTAAGAGGCAGGGAGGAAGAAACTGAGTTTGAAGAGTTTTTTTGATAATGAATGCAAATATGTTGATGCCTTTAACTACACTTATGTGTGTAGCTTGTGACGCCCAGCTTGAGGTCTGAGAGGGCCTTTGTTTAGCTGTTATTTATTAATTTTCAAATTGTACTTTAAGGCATGTTATTTATCAGTTTGTTTGTGTTTGTGATAACTGTATCTTTTTTTACTATGTAAGAATTTACATATATTACGTATACATATGTGTATATAATATACATAATATAATATATTGTATATTGTATATAAGAATCATATTTGAGATTTGTAATCTCAATTCTAAGACAAAAATCCTATGTCCCATTTAATCAATAATTGTGCAGCTCTAATGTCTAGTAGGCATTGTCAGCTGTTGATGGGTTCTTGCTGAAAGTGTGTGTTTAATTAGGGCGAGTCATGCTAGAGAAGTTTCTCAGCTGCGAGGAAAAGTCTCTCAGCTCCAGACAGAGATGGATGTGCTGAAGAGGCAGCTGACAACGGAACGCTTTGAGAGGTGAGCCAGTCAGTACTCAAGAACAAAATGTTTTTGGCCACATCTTAATGTCGTTATTTCAACATATTCTCTCTCTCTCTCTCTCTCTCTCTCTCTCTCTCTCTCTCTCTCTCTCTCTCTCTCTCTCTCTCTCTCTCTCTCTCTCTCTCTCTCTCTCTCTCAGGGAGAGAGCAGTCCAGGAGATGCGCAGACAGGGTGTTTCTTTCTCTTCGCTGCGTAGCTCTTCACCCCTCAGTGCCTCTCTCAGTCCCCGCCCACTTTCCCCTGAACGGTCTATCCTGCGCACACCAGAGCGCTTAATAGACAAATCATCAGAAAAGTGAGTCCTCAAATGTACATGGCTTAATTTTAGTCCACTGAACATTCTGTTAGTCCACTATATATATATATATGTGTGTGTGTGTTTTTAACACGTATTTTAACATGGCAGTGCTTCCAGACATTTGAACTCAGACTAGTGAGGCAGGGTGAACAAGCCCTTTCAGACAGAGTGACCAGTGCTGCTGAGGTGAATCAGCAGCTGCATTTATTCTGCTTGTTAATTTTTTTTTTTTAAACAAATATGATGGATGTTATTAATGTTATGAGTGTTGGTGTAAAGAGAAAGCTTAAAAATGAAATGTTTTAGGGCTGCACTGAAATGTCAATTTTGAGCTGATATCAGTTATTTTATTAGCATTATGGAGAAGTATAACAATTATTTCAAATCTAAACATCTGTCCAATGCTGCTAATTGCTTTTAAGCAATTATCTGTGATACCAAGAAGACTGATATTTTCATGCCTCCCTAGTTGTTGCTTGTGTGATTTACCAAAGAAACACAAATGGGACTGTAACAGAATGTTTGTCTGTAATGCAGCGTTTACATTATGATGTTAGACGGTTGAGAGGCAACATTAGCATACCACAGCGGTCAGTGGACTGTTGCCATCACCCGTGACGATGGAATAAACCAGATGTTATGTTTGGGAGCCGTGGGCTCCAAACATCTCATTTCAACAATGGGGAGATAAGATCCAAAATGTATATCCTTATTATTATTATTAGTCCTTAATACATAATTTAGACTCATAGGCAGTGCTCTTTGTTTTGAACAAGACTAGTTATTTGCCACAATGCAAAAACAATAGACAAGCAACTGGTTTCTTTGCTCACCTCACATCAGTGCAGTTATACTTCTGCTTTTCCTTAATTCTCCTGTGTCAAGCTGCCTCAGCATCATCTCTGGAGGATTAAGTGAAAATATTAATAAAAACCTGAATTTAAAAGCCAATAAATAACATTTAGGCACATTTTTATTAACAGCTTTTATTGCCCTTCTTAACCCCAACCTGTATTAATCAGACAAAGTTATTATTAATTATTATAGGTAGTGTGACTCAAATAGGTAGAACCATAAGTTCTATATAGAACCATTTTATGCCTAAATTGTTCTTTGCACAAAAACTTTGAACTAAAACTGCTTTTCCACTGCATGGTACCAGCTTGACTCTATTCTGCTCGGCTTTATGGTTTTCTGTACTATTTTTGGTATCGCCTCCGTTAAGGTTCCAAACGAGTTGAGCCAATACCAAAAGGTGACAATGGAAAATTGCAGACTACTGAAAGAATCGTCACTATTACTTTAAAGACATATGCTAATGTTAGTTGCCAGGTTAGCGTACCTTCTAGTGTACCATCACCTCTGAGCAACCAGAATCATCTTGTTGTCTGAACTGATGTAGTATTTGCCAATTCTTTTTTTTCCAGCAGTATTTTATGCTCCTTCATGTCACAGCGGTTTCATATGCTGTTGCTGTGACTGCCAGCTACAATGAGGGGATACTATATCTGCAGTGGACAACAAAGTAGCTGGTACGAAAAGCAAATAGAGGCAAGTCGAGCTGTACCATGTGTTGGAAAAGCACCATAAGGGGTCCAAACTCTAAAAAAACAGCCCCAGACGGTTATTTCTCCTCTGTTGCTGTTTGCACTATGTATTCGGGTAGATAGCGTTCTCCTGACATCTGTCAGACCCAGATTCTTCAGGATAGTAAAGCATGATTCATCACTCCAGAGAACACGTTTCCACTGTTGCAGTACAGTGGCGGCATACTTTACACCACTCCAGCCGACACTTGGCGGAGCGCATAGTGGTCTTAGGCTTGTGTGCAGCTGCTCAGCCACGGAAACCCATTTCATAGAGCTCCAGACACACAGCGCTCATGCTGATGTTGCTCACAGAGGCAATATGGAACTCTGTAGTGAGTCATAAAACGGGATTGGCGATTTTTACACGTTACATGCTTCAGCACTCAGCGGCCCTGCTTTGTAAGTTTGCCTGGTCTACTCATGGTGGGGCAGATTTAGCAGGGCAGAAAGTTTACGAACTCACTGAGCTCATCAGTACAGCCCATTATATAGCCAGTGTTTGTCTATGAAGACTGCAAAGCTGTGTGCTTGATTTTATACACCTGTTAGCAGTGGGTGTGGCTAAAACACATAAACTCAGTAATTCGCAGTGGTGTCCACATACTTTTGGCCATAAAGCGAGTGTGTGCATGTGGGGCCCTTGGCTCGTGGGGGCCCTAGGCCGCCGTCTACCTTTACCAAGACTGGGCCTGGTTGTGGTTGTATGAAAGTGGAAGGCTAGTTATTTACTGAGGTACTAATTTGCTGCAGCCCTAAATTCTCTTGCTCATTACATCTTTCCTTTAACTGCGCTTTATTTCAGAAGTGTGAGCTTTAAGGACTAGAGAAGAAATAAGGCTGGAAGAACTGAGGAAGTTGGACGTCTGTGGCAGTTCTTGCCAGAAAAGCTTACGGTTGGCAGTCCCTCTCATCTCAAATGATATGTATACTTCTGTATGAGAGTTCATTTTCAGTATTTTGTACCTGAATCTGTTGTCTTCAATTCTCAGTGGCACAGCTAAATTAGCTTTATTAACCCACATAACACTGCTTTTGCCTCAAGGTAGGCACTCCCATACATTCTGACTTGGACAAAAATCAAAACAGAAGTCTTTCTCACTATCTAGAAGGTTCCACCCTTCACCCTTTGAAAATACACCATTTCTTCACAGGGACAAGTGTGATCATGCCACCAAAGCCAAACAGAAAAGCACATTGTTTATGTAATAATGATTTTCTTAATAACTTGAAGGAAATTAATTCTGTGTTGTGTGTCAGATATGAATATTTTTATGTTTATTAATTTATGTATTTTTGTACTTTGTATAGGGAAAACAAGGCATTTTTTTTAGCATTTGTAGCATTTATCTCCTGTGACGTTTTTTAAAATTGCAGTATTTTTATATGAAGTGTTACTTTTAGAGATGCTCGAGCGCTTTTAAAGGAACTGGCTGTGAAAGTGACCAAACAATACTGTGAAAATGGGATATGACCATTGTACTCAGGTCTGTCAATGTTACACAGAGAAGCCACTGCTCTGAACATCCAAACATGTTAATAATGTTCCATGTCTGTGTTGTGCGTTCCACATGATGTGTTGTTTACTTGAATTATTAACTTATTCATTCAAATAAACATATACCTAGTTTCCAACAGTGGTATCTGAACAATAATACATTGTTTATTAAACATAGAAAAACAATTTAAGAAAATACAATAACTTTTTAAACACAGAAGACCTTTACTAATCAGGGCCTCTTTAGTTTTAAGTTGGCAAATAGGATGTTTGTGAGTTTTAGCCTTAAAGGAACACAAAATCCAGAAATGCCAAGCTTACTAATAATGAATGAAGGCTAACACAGCCAAATGAGATTATACTAGACTTTGCACTAACTTCACTAACTTGCATCTATCATGGACTATTTTTTCAAGTCATAGTGCATTTAAAGGCTTAAAATGCATGCTGTACTGTCAAGCTTTTATCTCCCACTTATCTAGGGCAGACTGCTGCAGAGGAAGTTCAGGGTGTTAATTTGTCTTCTGACACCTCCTTTCCTAAACCAGGGCTTTTTGGAAAGGCAGAGTTTATTCATCTGTACTCAGGTAGTGATGTGGAATAAGTGCCTTGGAAATCTAGCAACTGGTTAAATAAGGCTTGGAGTGCATTCCAGTCACCCTAGTAGTTCCCTGCAAAGTGGACTGCACAGGGTATTCAGACATTTTAACGTTGATTCTAAGCCCTTCAGCTTCCATTGCAAAGGAAACTTCAAACTGCACGGGGAATAGTGAACAACAGTTTATCAGTTCACAGGAAGTTTACCCATAAGTCACTGCATGTCTCTTGAAGATGGATGTTGCTTCGTGTTTGTGATGCTGCAGGACATTTTTGAATGAAGTTATTCATCAGCTGTAGTTCCCTTAACAGACATCCCGTGCTCAAGTGTGTAGGGAAAATAACGGTACTGCTTAAAGACCCCGGGAAACGGAACACACCCAACAATGCATTTCATTGCACTAACATACACCGACCAGGCGTAACATTATGACCACCTCCTTGTTTCTACGCTCATTTTCCATTTTATCAACTCCACTTATTATATAGGTGCACTTTGTAGTTCTACAGTTACAGACTGTAGTCCATCTGTTTCTCTGCATACTTTTTGTTACCCTTTTACCCTGTTCTTCAGTGGTCAGGACCCCCATGGACCCTCACAGAGCAGGTACTATTTGGGAGGTGGATCATTCTCAGCACTGCAGTAACACTGACGTGGTGGTGGTGTGTTAGTGTGTGTTGCGCTGGTCTGAGTGGATCAGACACAGCAGTGCTGCTGGAGTTTTTAAACACCTCAGTGTCACTGCTGGACTCAGAATAGTCCACCAGCCAAAAATATCCAGGGTAAAAGGGGGCTAACAAAGTATGCAGAGAAACAGATGGACTACAGTCTGTAATTGTAGAACTCCAAAATACACCTTTATGGAAAGTGGAGCTGATAAAATAGAGTGTAGATGTAAGTAGGTGTACTTAAAGTGACTGGTTGATTTATACGGCTTTCCCCATTCAAAGAGACAGGAGTCTGGTCTTGTAGGAGTGGAAATAACTTGTCGTTCTAATTGTAGAACTACAAAGTGCACCTATATAGTTAGTGGAGCTGATAAAATGGACAATGAGCGTAGAAACAAAGAGGTGGTCATAATGTTATGCCTGATCGGTGTATATTAAGGGTTTTCCCTACTTCAGACAGAAACAGCTTAAAAATGTCATCATAGAGGCTGTACTGATGTAGTATGTAAACTCTATCAGTTTCTATAAGTTTCAAAATGTACCATTCACACCTCAGTCCATACAGTCCACATACCAAAACAAAGCTGTAAAACAAGTTTACTTATATATATATATATGCCTATTCAGCCTACAGCAGTTTAGCCCCGCCCGTTCACATTAAAGTAATAATGAGTGTTCCAGCCCTGACTGCTTTTGGATTGAGGTACAGTACAGGGCAGCCAATCAGAACAGAGATCATTCACATACATCAAGCTTAAAGGCACAGTACCATAAACAGCGTGTTTAAGAGATAATGAAAGGTTAGACAATGGTCATACAAAAGTGGACAACTTTCTTCCTCACAGACACACAAAACACTGACAATAAAAAGTTGACCTAAAAGGTGACTTTGGGGGAAGAAATAAAATAAACGAAAAATGCAGAGTATGGGCTTTTACATCTCTGAAAAGTATGAATAAAGAAAAAAACCTAAGAGTTATATAAATGACATTTAAAAAAAACTATGATAGAATGTCTGACCCTCTGTTTCAGTACTGTATTTACTATCCTCACTCCACTCTGACCTCACCATTTGACCTTAGGAGAATCCCTGACGCCATCTAAAGGGTCGCTCCACTACTCTATTCAAGGAATAAAATACATGGTATCCTTGGGGACCCCCTAATGAACCATTTGGACCCTGGGAAGCCTCAAAATCAAAATTAGTGGGATCCCCAGAAATAAACTTTAATAATGCTATATGTGTTTAGTTACTGAGGAAACACTGAAATACAAATTCAGAAAAACGTAACTATTAGTGTTTTATTTTAGCCTGCTTTACCCTCAAAATGCTCGGCTTTTGTCCGAGTTACGAAGCCCAGCCTTCTTACTTTCAGAGCTTTACGATATGCTGCAGGGTTGTGGGTGCGCTACCAATAAAGCCGATGCCTGATATTAAGTGTTTGTAGAGAAGTGAAATTGTACTGATGTCATGGTGACAGCCTAGTCGCTGTTTACTAGCTAGCTCAGCTAACACTCAAGGGATTTAAAAATTGATTATCTTGCAGTATTTTGACACACAGGCTATATTAGCTCAAATGCAGATTGTTGGATGACCCCTTAGAGGGGCAAGGGAGCAAGATAACAAATGGAGCCTGCAGGAGCAAAACTTCACAGAGATGACTGGAGCAAATCACTACGATCCAACTGTGTGTCCTTTTCAAACTTCAAATAAAAATGGCAGACAAAGCTGCTTAGAAGTGTATGCTGGTGCACTAAAATAGTTTATATTACAAATACTTAATAAAACATTTGGGCTCTATATAGTAAATTACAATAAAATACTTCATAAAAACATTTGAGCCCTATATAGTGAACTACTCTATCTGTTTTATACGACTGCTGATGTAATTAAAGTCACTCGCCAGTACAACTTCACACCGTTTGAAGCCAACTTATAGGACTGGTTTCCGGCAAGCCAGATTAAGCTAAACCTAGACTAAAAAGGCTTTTCAATGATAAATCACCGCTGACATTACAATTTGGTCATGGACTAGGCTTAATCCATGTCCACAAAACTAGACCACAGGGTCGGTTTCCTGGTCAGGGATTAAGCCTTGTCCTGGAATTTCCTTTTAATGGAGGATCTCCATTCAGAATTTGGGGTAGTCCAGACCTAGGCTTAACCCCCCTCTGAGAGGCTGACCCATATTGTGCAAACTGACAAGAAAATCACTTCCATTGGAAAAAAACATGCTTCTCATTGTCTTCTTCTCCCCTTGTCCTGCAAGTGGCCACTTGAACACTTCCGCTGTGAGGGGAATTCTACAAGGACACGTTAAAACAGTATTGAAATGCAGAGCTAATCTTGTGCTTGTGTAAAATCACAGCTTTGTGCCCAGCACAGTATAATATTTCTCCCCATATGTAGCAATATTATTACTTAGTACATAAAAATAGATTTCACTTGTTAGTAACCTTGCCTCTTTCTACAGATGTGCAGTAATTCCAGTTCTAAATAGTGGTTACAACTTAAATAGCTCTCATGTGCTGTAATCAAACATATCCCCAATTCTGTACAAGGAAAACATCTGAAAAAAATACTAAAATATTGTAACTTCCATAGAATACGAAAGCAAAAGGGCTTAATATAGCTGTACAATAGGAACAGCCCCGGTCAAGTGTTTGCTAGTGTCGACAGTACTCAGTGGTTATGTTGGGCAGCGAGTAGCCGAAGAAGGAGAAGTCTAGAATGTACTTCTGCAAAAGTTCCCGCAGCAGCTTCTGAGGGACGCTGCACAGGTAATAATGCAGAGTTTCCTTGGTAACAGGCTTGTACCATGTTTGGCGTTCAGGGAAGCGCACGTGCGATGGCGCCCCCACGCGCTCCAAAACGTACGCCGCGTCGCTCTCCAGCTGCTCGTACGAGCCTATGAAGTCATACTCCACGGCGCACGGCTGGCAGAGGTTATGAATGGGCATCCAGTGCTCATTCATGCGCTCTGCATCCTCGTCCAGCAGGTAGCGCACAAACTCGGTGAACGTCACATCATCACCTGCCGCCATCCTCCCGTCCTTCGCGTGCCCTTTGCGGTACCTCCGCACAATCTCAGCGCCGTACTTGCGCTGGTACGCTTTGATCTCGCCAAACTTGTTGCGGTAGGCGGAAAGCAGACGTGCCATGGGCTCACGCACAAATGTGAACTTGAAGTAGTGCCGCAGCCGGTGCCGGATCTCTTCCGGCGAGAAGCTGGACAAGAAGACGAGGTCCGCATGGTGGTCCATCCTCCCCTTGACGTCTACATGCGCCAGCGCACCGCTCAGCACCTTCAGCACCCGCTTCCAGTTGGAGCAGGCCACCTTGGGCACGTAGCAGTAGAGGAAGCGGTGCTCATCGTTCACCAGGATGTGCTGCAGCAGGGTCTTCCTCTGCAGGGGGCTGAGGGACCACACGCTGTGGGGCGTGTTCCTCTGGCCGCACATGGCCCTTATGGTGCGGTTCCGGATCTCCTGCAAAAACTGTGGAAAAGACAGCACGTTAAGCACTACAGCAGCGATAGTTTCACAACAGGGGTGCACTGTTCTGGTCTTAGTTGGCTTGAGTCCAGCAAAGTTTGGCGATTCCTAAACACATTATATGTTTATATATACATACAGGTAGCAAAAAGAACCGCTTAAACATTACTTTTTGTAATGGTCACTGCTCCTCCAAAAAGGTATCTTGACCAAAGACACACCCAGGAATAACTAGTCAGTCCTAGGATTTGAGCTCATAACCTTCTGGTTGCTGGCTCCCCTTTCCTACCACTGTTGGAGACGACTTGCAGTCAATATCAGTGATTTCACTATATTAACATCCAACAAATCATCTTCCCACTCAGAATTTGAACTTTAATGGTACAAGTGCATACAGTATACATTAACTTTTAATATGAAGTACACAATATGAAGTACACTAACATGAATTTCATGTGGATAAACATGTTTTTTGCATACTCCATAAATGTGCTCTCATGTGAAATAAATGTGATTTCTTGATCCCTTCCAACGAAAAACTACCAATTAACCATTCTACCCTTTTTTGGATTGTGTTTTGTTTTCTGTTTTATTTTGTTCAACTATTTAGATTGAAAAGCCACATTTTACTGACCCTTTTACTGTATGCATTGAATAATGCGATACCATGCTTATATGATTTTTTATAAGAAATGTGTCGCTGCTGTCGGAAGAAAACCTTGTATCTCCATTTTTGACGTTTTTCAGTTTTTTACATAATTTGAAAATACCCTTTACATTGTATTGTAAGTTACCCTTTACATTGTATGTAAATTTCATGAATAGACTACAAGAAATGACCTAAAATTAAAGTCTGGTTACATTGACTTACGTTAAAAGTACAGTACGTTTTTTCCTTCTCCTGTAAAGTTACCATTTTGGAGAGAAGGTTTTCTTCTGATAACAGCGATATGCTGTTCGTTATAAGGGCTCACTTGTTCACACATGGTTTTCACACAATTCATGTGTGAAATATACCTGACGTCTGTAAAGGTGATCTTACAGGTACGTGTCATGTTTCATGCCTTGAGCTGTAGACTCAACCCCACCTGCCTCCTACATTACACTGGCTGGATTAAGTTCCATAAAGTTTTGCTCAACTTTTTTGAACACATTGCATCCCCCAGACACGCACCGCGCGACTGTGTGTAAAGGTCCCATCACTTCCTATAGAAAATACACAGGCTCTGTTGTGCTGCCCTGCCGGGCTGCAGCAACGTAAACGCAGCGGAAGAGTATTTATCAGTTTTTTTGTAGGACGTCTTTCAGTCTTGATTTCTGCCACACACCACTTTCTCACTTTATCAGGTTTTCAAAGCAGTGTTTCTCGACTTCAGTCACTACCTAGCACAGTTCTAGCTATTTCCTCCATCAACACACCTCATCCACCTCATTCAACTAAAAAATAACAGTTCTTTAAGGGTTCTTTAGTAAAGAAAACAGTTCTGTATAGAGCCATGAACACTCAAAGAACCCTTTGCATGATTAAAGGGTTCTTGCATCGTGAAAGCGTTCTTCAGATTGATGGAGAATGTGCTGTAGATGGTTCTATATAGAACCTTTTTGAAAAGGGTTCTATATATCACAAAAAGGGTTCTTCTATTATTACAAGCTTGACATCATAACAAGAGAAGAACCTTTTTTGGTGCTATATAGAACCCTTTTCAAAAAGGCTCTATATAGAACCATCTACAGCACATTCTCCGCCAATCTGAAGAACGCTTTCACGATGCAAGAACCCTTTAATCATGCAAAAGGTTCACTGAGTGTTCATAGTTCTATACAGAACTATTTCCTTTACTAAACAACTCTTGAAGAACCATCATTTTTAAGTGTGTAGATTGGGTAGGGAATAGCTGGAACTGTACGGGACTGCAGGTCCCAAGGACTGCAGTTGAGAAACACTGTACAAAAAACTGCTTTCCATGCTGGACAAATCTGGCCCAAATTATGTCTTTTCTTGATGGTCTTTCTGCTCCTGCTTTACTTAACCTCTCTATGCTTTACCAGGAATCCATGATGGCAGTCTGACTGCTACCAACACCAGATAGTTTCTTTTTGTGAATATTCTTCCTATTTCACTTCCTCATTCTAGGTTTTAAACATTCTTTTACACCCAACAGCTGCACCCGATATGGGACTCCACTTAGAGCATATTTGCACTCACTGACCATGCCAGGAATCTTTGGCTGCATCCAGCCACATACTCCTATACTAAATATTACACCACCATCGGTAGTACATTCATTAGTACTATGTTTAATACAATATAGTATAGAGTTTTGGGCACAGCTTGTGTTTGGTGATTGAGTCAGGTTTGTCCAATCAATGCCAGGTGTTTTTTATTTAGTTCTTCAATCACTTAACAAGCTGCATCAGACCTATGGGAGAGCAAAGCACAGCCTAACATACATTTTATATGTAGTTAAACCAGTTTAAGTAGAAGGTACTTTTGGTAATATTATGTTCCCACAGCAATGTCACCTGCTAATTTTGACATCAGCCAGAGAGAAATTTCTCAAGATTCACCTTGAAGACTGAACATAACTTTTTCACAGTAAGTGTTCTTGGCTACTGAGTTGTGTCATAATTCCACATAATTCACACCTGTATTATTAATTACTCTCTTGGTGGCTGTAATATAGCACCCTTTTGAAACATGTAAACCACAGGGCAGTTTGTATGCATAAAATATATTCTAATACACCGATCAGGCATAACATTATGACCACCTCCTTGTTTCTACGCTCATTGTCCATTTTATCAGCTCCACTTACTATATAGGTGCACTTTGTAGTTCTACAATTACAGACTGTAGTCCATCTGTTTCTCTGCATACTTTATTAGTCCCCTTTTACCCTGTTCTTCAGGGGTTAGGACCCCCATGGACCCTCACAGAGCAGGTACTATTTGGGTGGTGGATCATTCTCAGCACTGCAGTAACACTGACGTGGTGGTGGTGTGTTAGTGTGTGTTGCGCTGGTCTGAGTGGATCAGACACAGCAGTGCTGCTGGAGTTTTTAAATACCTCAGTGTCACTGCTGGACTGAGAATAGTCCACCAACCAAAAATATCTAGCCAACAGCGTCCTGTGGGCAGCGTCCTGTGACCACTGATGAAAGACTAGAGGATGACCAACATAAACTGTGCAGCAGCAGATGAGCTATCATCTCTGACTTTACATCTACAAGGTGGACTGACAATGTAGGAGTGTCCAATAGAGTGGACAGTGAGTGGACACAGTGTTTAAAAACTCCAGCAGCACTGCTGTGTCTGATCCACTCAGACCAGCACAACACACATTAACACACAACCACCACGTCAGTGTTACTGATCCAACACCCAAATAGTACCTTCTCTGTGGTGGTCCTGTGGGGGTCCTGACCATTAAAGAACAGAGTGAAAGGGGCTAACAAAGTATGCAGAGAAACAGATGGACTACACTCTGTAATTGTAGAACTAAAGTGCACATTTATAGAAAGTGGAGCTGATAAAATGGTGTAGATGTAAGTAGGTGTACTTAAAGTGACTGGTTGATTTATACGGCTTTCCCCATTCAAAGAGACAGGAGTCTGGTCTTGTAGGAGTGGAAATAACTGCCTGGGGATGTTGCCAAGATGGCCACTGAGTGGACAGACTTTCCTGTAAGGACTCTGGCATCTTACCCAACACAAAGTCTCTAGCAACCACACCACTTTCAGCCACTTACATTGAACAAATACAGGGAATTGACTAATTTTGTGATTTTCCTCATTTAACTGAATCTCTCGTCAAACACATTAAAAGCAGATGCTAAACAGTGACAAGCAGATGTGTGGGGTTCACAGTGGGTCTGTTAGAGCAGAGAAATCACCAAACCGTGCAGTTTCGATGCAGGATTAGAGTCGAGCACACCTGCTCAATAACATCAGTACAACTGTTTCAAGATACAATAGCCATACAGCTGCAGTATTAGCCTATGTTAATAATAATAATAATAATAATAATAATAATAACAACAACTTTTATTTATAGAGCACTTCTCATACTGATGGCAGCTCAAAATGCTTTAGAGATGATAAATTTGAACAATAATGGAAAAAACTATGAGTATTCATTTAAAATCATAAGAAAATGACACAGATCAAATTTAAAAATATATAAATACCAAAGAGACGTAGAATTTTAACTGAATGCTAAGTTAAAGAGACACATTTTCAAATGTTTCTTAAATGAGTGAACTGAACTTGACTGTTCCACAATTTAGAAGCATAATAACTGAAAAAGTCTGCAAGGTGTTTGTAGAAGGTCAGTATCTGCAGATCTAAGATCTCATGCTGGAACACAGGCAGACATTCTGTGATATAAGCAGAGCTCTAAGGTCATTTAGGGCCTTAAAAACTAGTAGCAGAACTTTAATCCATCCTAAAAGATACAAACCGGATTCCAAAAAAGTTGGGACACTAAACAAATTGTGAATAAAAACTGAATGCAATGATGTGGAGGTGCCAACATCTAATATTTTATTCAGAATAGAACACAAATCACAGATCAAAAGTTTAAACTGAGAGAATGTATCATTTTAAGGGAAAAATATGTTGTTTCAAAATTTCATGGCGTCAACAAATCCCAAAAAAGTTGGGACAAGTAGCAATAAGTGGCTGGAAAAAGGAAATTGAGCATATAACGAACAGCTGGAAGACCAATTAACACTAATTAGGTCAACTGACAACATGATTGGGTATAAAAAGAGCTTCTCAGAGTGTCAGTGTCTCTCTGAAGCCAAGATGGTAAGAGGATCACCAATTCCACCATTGTTGCGCAGAAAGATAGTGCAGCAATACCAGAATGGTGTTACCCGGCGTAAAATAGCAAAGACTTTTAAGTTATCATCATCAACCGTGCATAACATCATCAAAAGATTCAAACAATCTGGAACAATCGCTGTGTGTAAGGGTCAAGGCCATAAAACTCTACTGGATGCTCGTGATCTCCGGGCCCTTAAACGTCACTGCACCTCAAACAGGAATGCCACTGTCAAGGAAATAACAGAATGGGCTCAGGAATACTTCCAGAAAGCATTGTCAGTGAACACAATCCACCGTGCCATCCGCCGTTGCCAGCTGAAACTCTACAGTGCAAAGAGGAAGCCATTTCTAAGCAAGCTCCACAAGCTCAGACGTTTGCACTGGGCCAGGGGTCTTTTAAAATGGAGTGTGGCAAAATGGAAGACTGTTCTGTGGTCAGATGAGTCATGATTTGAAGTTCTTTATGGAACACTGGGACGCCATGTCATCCGGACCAGAGAGGACAAGGATAACCCAAGTTGTTATCAACGCTCCGTTCAGAAGCCTGCATCACTGATGGTATGGGGTTGCATGAGTGCTTGTGGCATGGGCAGCTTGCATGTCTGGAAAGGCACCATTAATGCAGAGAACTATGTTCAGGTTCTAGAAAAACATATGCTCCCATCTAGACGTCATCTCTTTCAGGGAAGACCCTGCATTTTTCAACAAGATAATGCCAGACCACATTCTGCAGCAATCACAACATCATGGCTACGTAGGAGAAGGATCCGGGTACTGAAATGGCCAGGCTGCAGTCCAGATCTTTCACCTATAGAGAACATTTGGCGCATCATAAAGAGGAAGGTGCGACAAAGAAGGCCCAAGACGATTGAACAGTTAGAGGCCTGTATTAGACATGAATGGGAGAGCATTCCTATTTCTAAACTTGAGAAACTGGTCTCCTCTGTCCCCAGACGTCTGTTGAGTGTTGTAAGAAGAAGGGGGGATGCCACACAGTGGTAAAAATGGCCTTGTCCCAACTTTTTTGGGATTTGTTGACGCCATGAAATTTTGAAACAACGTATTTTTCCCTTAAAATGATACATTCTCTCAGTTTAAACTTTTGATCTGTGATTTGTGTTCTATTCTGAATAAAATATTAGATGTTGGCACCTCCACATCATTGCATTCAGTTTTTATTCACAATTTGTTTAGTGTCCCAACTTTTTTGGAATCCGGTTTGTACATGTAGCCAGCGCAGTTCTTTTAAAACGGGAGTGATGTGATCTCTCTGTGTTGTTTGTGTTAGGATCTGTGCTGCTGCATTGTGTAAGAGCTGTAGAGGATGTATTGCTTTCTTAGGAAGTCCAGTAAGAAGATCATTAGTCATCAGTTCTGCTTGTAAAAAAATGCATGAACAAGTTTCTCTGCGTCGCTCTGAGATAGAAAAGGCTGAACTTCAGTGATATTTCTCAGATGATAGAAAGCTACTTTAGTGACTGCGTTTACATGCGGGATAAAACTCAGAATGCCAGATTACACCCAGGTTTCATACTTCAGGTTTGTTATACGAGGCTTTAGTAGCAAAAATCAGTATGTCATTTTTTTCTTGATTTGTTTGTTGAAAGATTTGTGACGTTTGAGAAATATCTGACATACAGCGGGTAAGCCTTCAGAAAGAATGGAAATATAAGATTGCATGTCATCAACAGAGCTATAAAAATTGACATCATGTTTCCTGAAGACATCCCCTACAGGTAACACAGACAAAGACAAAAGCAAAGGCCCTAAATCTGAACCCGGTGGGACTCCACACAAAATGTTAAATTTCCCAGTGAAACCAAGAACTGTCTATTCATTAAATATGATTTACTAATTCTAAACAAGGCCTTAGAGGCCTACCCAGTATCCAAGATGGTCAAATAGAACACTGATCAACGGCACCAAAAGCTGAACTAGAATCCAACAAAACCAAAGTGGGATTTTGGATTTTGTTCAACAGGCTAAGCCTGTCATTCACCTCAGTCTCAGTACTATGGTTAGAACAAAAGCCTGACTGAAATTCTCATATACACATTTAATTCTATAAAAACAACTTTTTCTTTAAAACTTTTTCTTTTTACTTAAAAAATGGATGTTAGAAATTGGTCTAAAAATGATTTAGTACAGATGGACCCATGCTACTCTTTTCTAGTAGAGGCGTCACCAAGGCAGTTTTGAAATCATCTGGAAAAGCATGTGTTGACAGAGAACAGTTTACAAAAACCATCTTAAGGAGTGAAGTCAAGAGTCGAGATCGCATGTGGACGGGCTTAAGTTGTTTATAACAGTTGTGAGCTCCTGACAATTGATAACAGAGAAAGATGTCATTCCTGATGTGAGTGGCTTATCAGGAAAATCACAGCAGGCTGAGCTACGCTCGGTCTTATCAAGGCTATTTTATCTATTTTACAATGAACTGTAAACTCTCCACATATTTTAGGAGATGAATCACCACAAGACACACTAGCAGAAAAGTTGGGGTTAATTAGTCAGTCTGTGGTGGAAAAAAGAACTCTGGTATTAACTTTTTGTTTATTAATTACACTAGAGAGGAATGGCTGTCTGGATATTTTCATAGCATTATTGTGAGTGGAGAGTTAGTTTTCCTTCACAAGTGCTTTGATGTACAACAGCTTCTCTTAAGCTGGCGTATTTCCTCATTTACCCACAGTTTTCTTTCATCTGGCTGTTTTGAGAACATTAGGTTTCCTTTTATCTAGCATTTAGATCGGAGACCAGATCACTACAGGAAGTCAGAGCTGCATTCGATGCACTTTGTATTCGATGCACTATTTTAAACGTTTTAAAACCTCTTAACCGTTTCTGAATCAGTGTAACATTTTATAAAATAATCATTCTGGATCTCTTGCAGAGATGTTTATTTTTTAGCAGATGTGCTGAATCTGTGGTTGATTACAGATACGGGTTCCAGGCACTAGCTCCGAGTTAGAAACACATTGCAGAGTTGATGCATGTGCTGTATGTGTTTAAGAGCAGCTAATGAGTTCCTCCTGCACCTCAGCCAAACCGCACAACTGGCCACATGGACTTATGTCTATATCTCTCTATGTGGAATGTTGAGTCTGTGTTGAGCTGCTAGCGTGCAATGAGGAGTGAGAACCTCCTGCTGTGAAAACAACTCATACCTCTGCACAAAATCTGAGATAAAACAGGCCGCACAACTGCAGCTTTCTTCAGATCAATCTAGGGTTGGGCAATATGACAATACATATCGTTATTGTGATAAATTAGGTCACAATGCAAGACAATATGCTTTTTTGTGCATATTGTGGATATCGTCAGTACCTGTAAACCACTAACCAGCTGACCGCTTCATTATAAAGAGACCAAAATTAGTCCTCTTTAACTATTTAGTGCAACACAATATACCAAATATTGAATAAAAATCAAGTTCAGTTTTTGATAGTA
The DNA here is from genome assembly GCF_904425465.1 of Colossoma macropomum. Lineage (NCBI taxonomy): Eukaryota > Metazoa > Chordata > Actinopteri > Characiformes > Serrasalmidae > Colossoma > Colossoma macropomum. The sequence continues at coordinate 12,796,703 of NW_023494795.1, read as the reverse complement.
TTTTTTTTGTCTGAAAAAATAAATATCATGACTTATCATGTATCAGGATTTTTTTTTTTGCCATATCATACACCTTTATATCAAATAATTCTGCCATAACTGGCACAATAAAAACAGCATTAAACACACATATATATATATATATATATATATATATATATATATACACACACACACACATACATACATGGAAAAGCGGATGTGAACTGATTTTTTTCCCTACATATACATATACATCATTTACCCATATATATATATATCTCACTGCTGTCGGAACAAAACCTTGTATCTCCATTTTTGTCGTTTTTCAGTTTTTGACATAATTTGAAAATGCCTGTTGGCCTTTACATTGTGCGTAATTTCATGAAGAATGGACTAAAAGAAACATCCCAAAATGACTTGGAAAAATGTCTGGTTCCATTGACTTACATATATATATATATATATATATATATATATATATATATATATATATATATATATATAAAACAGACCTACAGTACAGGCATAACAGGCAGAAATAGCACTTAATGGCTACTGTGAAAAAGGGCTCTAAAGATTCAGAGCACAAATGACCTCACATAGGCTTTCACATAGGCTGGACTTGTGCACATAAACGTAACTCACCCTGGGCTACTCCTCTGCTGCACATTCACTTCAGTGATGTAGGTAGTGATGTGTTCCAGTACATCTCAGTTGTGGGAATGCAGGCGACTAAAGCTGGTGCAGCTAGAAAACTACTCACTTTTTTAAGCGAATATTTAAGTTACTTGACAATAAAGGTTTTTGGTGAAGACATTAAAATGCTTATTTACAGCTCAAACAATAAGCAGAAGAAAGCAAGTTGCTGAAAACACACACACCACACACAACTGAATGTTTGACATGTTAAATATTGTAATATTAATGTTTCTCACACTCATCTAAAACCCTCCACCCCCCCACACCCCTGAATGTTAATGTTTTATTCAAAGTTGTCTCTGCATGTTTGTGCACTGCTCTCTGTGTCTATGTGCAAATATGTAGAACTTGTGTATGTATGTCTCATGTTCCGTGTTCCTCTTACACTGTTGCACCCTAATTTCAATAAATGCATACATATACAGACTCATGCTTGAGGTTGTACGAGATCATTTTAAAGCCAAAAGCTGGATGCAGTTCTACTCCCAGTGGAAGTCTATGGGAGGTACCTTTTGGACCCTGTCTTATTTTGGAAGTGTGCATTTAACCAAAAAAGCCACCATGTGTTTTTTTTTTTACTCTAAAAAGTGGAAAATATGTTTTCAAGGAAAAAGGTAGGGCTGTGCTTCAGATGTGAGCTCATGAATGGGCTCCACTCTTCGGAGAACAAGAAATAACATACACAACAATTTAAGAAGCTCCTGGACTCTAAACTCCAACAGAGCTGTGTACTTTACAAACTCATCCACACACTTTCACTGTTTACTCCACTAATGAAAGATGCTGTAGACAAGCAGACACACACGTGCAGTGAGTTCACACCACTGATGTATAAACACATGGTAACTGCACTCTGTATTGTAAAGAATAATATAAAACACGTGATCAATTTTTGTGGTTTTGTGTAAAGCCTAAGCTAAGCCTCTTACGAGTTAGCCCTTCACTGCACACTTGCTTTCTTTCTAATAAACCAAGAGGCCAGGAGTGGCGTTCCACAGAAGCAGGCTCTCTCAGTTTAGCTGGACAACTTAAAGGAGTAGCTTGACCAAACATGCTCATGTTACAAACAGTGAATGGAGGTTAGTAGCCACCGATTAGCATGTCATTTTCATAATGCTAACTAGAAGTTGTTTGTCCTCACTGTTAGCAACGTTCTGAACTTTATATTTAAGTTCAAAGTTTGAGGCATGTCCAGTAGGAATGAATTTGGACAATCTTACCTTTTGGCTTAGGCCAGTCTAACTATAATACCCTATAATACTCTTCTTATTCCTAAGCACTGCAGTGCTCAGATTCTCAGCCACTTTGGCCCTGGACTAGATCATCACAAATGCTCAAAAAGGTCTACAAAATAAGTACTATGGTACATATATACACTATGTAGTGCATATATGTACCATCCACTATGGTGGATGGTACAAATATACACTATAATCCAAAAGTCTGGAATCACTGTTCAAAAGTTTGAAACATTTTCAACAATATACCCCAGTTTGATTTTATATAAATGAATAAAATTAATTACGTATTGTAGTCCTGTGCAGATGCATAGCTATCAAATAATTATTAGACCACAATGCTGTAAAATGTAAACAAAAATATGATGAACGTAGAAGATTTCTTAAATAACCAAGAAAACTGTACAACACTGAGACTGAAGCTTGAAAATGACTGAAAACTAATATCCAGAATTCATCATAATTCCAAAGTGGTGATTAAATCTCAGGGCCAGATAACTTACTTAGGTGACGTAATTACCCAGAGGAAAGAAATATTCTAAATGAGATCACCTTCTGATCTCAGGTTCTTCTCCTAGACACAAATCGGAGTGAAACTGAAGCCATTTTCTCCTGATTCTGAAATTTGGCTCCTGAGGAATAAAATTCAGATTTTCTCACTTTGATCAAAATGTTGTCACACAAGTGGCTTAACTCTTCTGACTCGTCTCACCCCAGCCTCAGCTTAAAATCTCCATAATAAGCATGTAAGATCTTCCATAGTAAGATCTCATTGTTTTCTTATACAGCTCTATTCTATATTACAAAACTCTCTCAGCAGTCCATCAGTGTAGAAGGAGAACTCACGCTTTTCCCCTTCATCACCAGAACTTCTCACAGTAAAATGCTGATGTTGATCTCCTCTTTTCTCCTGAGGGGAGTTTACGAGGAATAATTCAGAAATCAGTGACCTTCATTAATATAATATTGAGATCTGCTTTATTTCTCTGAGACAATCTTGATTTTTTTTTCCTCTGGCAAGTGGATCCAAACCTCCAGACTTCCACACAATCCCACCTGTTCCCATCATCTGGGCTGAAGCTCTTTGAAATTAAATAAAAGTAAACAACCTGCAACACTGAGATAGAGACAAAAAGCACGTCAAGACGGTTAACATCGTGTGGTCATTAACTCACACATAGGACGCATATGAGAGGCACCAGTTAGCATGTAGTCCACAGATCACCAGGTAGACACACAGCAGCAGTCTGTGTGAAACCACATGGAGGTTAGATTTGAATGTATTTTCCATTATTGGCAACATTATTCTGTGAATGGTAACTCCCAGGGCCTACAGGGTTAAATCAGATACAGCTTGATCTGGTGATCTCTGAAAAAAATGAAAGCGAACAACTGGCAGAACATGTTTGTGTCATTTGTGCTGCATAACCCCAAGCAGATTAATCTGGGCTGAGGAGTAAAGTTCTGCCTGTATGTATGTAGAGGTTTACAGGGTGACGTGCAGCAGCAGAAGAGCCTTGTGTTATAGTTTATTTTTTCTACTGACTGATTTTAACACAGAACTCCAGCACAGCTTTAAAGTGTGCTAAATACACATTAATGCAATTTAACCTTTTAATTCACAAAATATTTGATATCATATCTGGTAGCATAACCAAGTGTTTCCCATAGCCTTAGATGAAGGTCAGATTTGTAGGTCCCAAAAGGTTTTTTAATGGGATTTAGGTCTGGCCGTTTCAGAACAGTGCACAGTTTTGTCTTAAAAATCCCTTGTAGTTTTTTTTCCTTTTCCCACCAGGATATTTCACTCCAAAGTGGCTTGTTATTCCCCTGATATTATGACATGTTTGTTTTCCAATGTTTTCTGGAAGCAGATGGTGTCTTTTATTATTTTTCTGCATGTGCTTGTGTGTCAATGTGCTTGTGGGGTAAATTAACTGTTATGGGACCAAATAACATATTCTGCTATTACAAACCCCATTTCTGGAAAAGCTGGGACATTTTGCAAAATGTAGCAAAAAACAAGAATCTGTAATTTGTTCACTCTCTTGAACCTTTACTTAACTGACAAATGTAGAAAGAAATGACTCTGAATTTGATTGTATTTTGTAAATATAACCAAATTTTGAATTTGATGCCTGCAACACACTCAAAAAACACTGGGACGTGGCAAAATAAGAGTGAAAAGTTCACTGAATATTAGTTAAGTTACACTGTTTCCACAATAACAAAGCTCTGGCTTTGCAAACAAAGATGGGTCATAGCTCACAACTTCGTGCCAAATCTTGTGAGTGAATTATCAAATATTTCAAAATGGATATTTGCCAACACAAGATTACAAAGAATTTAGGTCTTTCACAAGATTCAGAGAATCGGGAGAAATCCCAGTGCGTGTAAGGCAAGGCCAGAAACCACTGCTGAATGTGCAAAACCTTCAAGCCCTCAGACGGCACTGCATCAGGAACTGTCACAATACTGTGTTAAATACAGTTACATGAACTCGGGAGTACTTCAGAAAACTCAGCAAGGGTGACTTGCAGTACCAGTGAGCATATTGGGATTTTAGAGAGACATATGCTGCCATCAGGACGATGCCTTTTTTATGGGAAGCACATGATTTTTCCAGCAAGGCAACAGCAGGCCTCATTCTGCATGTGCTATATCAGTGTGGCTTCATAAACACAGAGTGTATGTGCTTGACTGGCCTGCCTGCAGTCCAGATCTGTCTCCTACTGAAAATTATCATGAAGAGGAGAATCAGACAATGATGACCACAGACTGCTGAGCAGCTGAAGTCTTGTATCAAACAAGAATGGGCAAAAATTCCACTTTGAAAACTAACAGTTAGCATCCTCAGTTCCCAAACGATTAAAAAGTGTAATTAAATGAAAAGGTGATGTAACACAGGGAAACATGCCTCTGTGTTCGCAAGCAGCATATTCAAAATTTGTTTATTTTTACAAAATACAATCAAGTTGGTCAGGCAAAACAATAAAAGCCATTTCTTTGCATTTGTGTGAGTTGAATAAAGGTTCAAGACAATGAAATAATCACAGATTCTTGTTTTTACTGCATTCATATTACAAAACTTTTTCAGAAATGGGGTTTGTAATTTGTCTTTTCAGTCCGTTTTAAGGAGATGATGTGATATTACAGAACAATAACAGACACTAATAAACAAAACCAGGAGGCCACTTGAGAAGGAGAGAAAAATGCTGAATGGGTTCTGTTCTGCTCTGTAAGTGTTCATATCAGTCTGCTACTGGTTTTGATCTTTATTGCTCTTGATTATAATTAGCCAAATTGCTATGGAAACATTTAATTAGTTACCTTGTCAACAGACATGGAAACAAGCTCTACTGTAACCGCCCACTGCTTTCACTCATAAGAAGTCCACCCTGCAGTTTTAAAAGTCATTGTCAGTAAACCTGACTGCACAATTCCTGACGGTGTTAGAAGTCTGAGGGCTTCCTGAAATAGAGAATGTACGGAGCCCTGCCGGTGTCATCCTGTATAAATAAAAATAATGCGCGGCCACGCCTTATTAACACAAGGGAACGAGATCCTAATGCGTGGCCACGACTTAGTAAGGCGCGGGAACGAGATCCCAACTTACAAAGTCATGGCCATGCATTAGGATCTCGTTCCCACGCCTTACTACGCGGTGGCCGCGCATTAGGATCTCGTTCCCACGACTTAATCATCTCATTCCCACGCCTTACTAATAATGCCACGCATTATTTTGATTTACACAGGATGTCACCAGCGGGGCTCCGTAAGAGGGGCTCCGTACAATGTCTTAAATTCATGAGGGAATCGTGGGAGTCAGACTACGGGCTCCAGACCGACTGACCATTATAATAACTTAAAACGAGCGTTACTGAATAAACCGGGATACAGGCACCGTTTAAAAGCCCTACTCGAGTACAGCGCCGAGCGAGAGCGCTGCTCTGTGAGCTGTGGCTCGGAGTAAGGCGGGGAGGGGGGGCTGCGGAGGGGGGAGTAATCTCGGATTACCTGCGATTCCACGTCCACAGCGGGCTCCTGCTGCCTCATGTAGAAGAAGTCCGGTCTCCTGCCGTTGGCGAGCGGCGACGGGGTGTCCACTCTGTTCAGCATGCCCTTCTCGATGAGCAGCAGCAGGCCGCCGGACGCCACGATCACGGCGAAAGTGAGCACGGAGGGCAGAACGGCCGAGTGTCGACCGGAGCTCAGCATCGAGCGGCTCCGAGTCACGCTAACCCGCTTCAGCCCGCTCTCCGGCTTCCGAGGCGGCATGGCGAAGCCGAGTCCCGTCCTCCGTCTTGAGGTTTTCTTTTCTGGTTTCTTTGTTCTCTCCACGAAAAGAAGGCGGCCGGACTATCGCATACCCATTCCGTCTCTCGTCCGCACAAGTTTTCAGCTCTTCCAAAAAACTATTTGGGAGCTGTGTATCATGGGAAATGTAGTTGTATCGCAACTGGGGGGGCGGAGAAAGAAGCAGGGTAGAAGCCGGGGGGTTGATGAGATGACGTTGAGTTAGAGCAGAAAGAACAGTCAGCTCCCATTGGCTTTCACACCTGATCAATCTCTATGTTATTATTAGGTAATAAAAACATTTCATCTGTCAGATTCAAATCAACAGGACAAGTCAGGGCTGGGTCTCCCAAAAGCATCTTAGCACTAAGAGGATCCTTAAATGGAACAGCGAGTATCACAGTGAAAACTTTATAACAGCTGAGACGATCTTAACATTATACACTGATCATCCATAACATTAAAACTACCTCCTTGTTTTTACACTTATGGTCCATTTTATCAGCTCCACTTAATAGTTCTACAATTACAGACTGTAGTCCATCTGTTTCTCTGTATACTTTGTTGTTCCCCTTTCACCCTGTTCTTCAATGGTTAGGCCCTCCACAGGACCACCACAGAGCAGGTGTTAGATACAGGATATGGTGATATCCTGCGAGAATGATCCACCACACAAATAGTACCTACTCTGTGATGGTCCTGACCATTAAAGAACAGGGGCTAACAAAGTATTCAGAGAAACAGATGGACTACAGTCTAACTGGAAGACTACCAAGTGCTTCTGTATGGTAAGTGGAGCTGATAATATGGACATTGAGTGTGGATACAAGCAGGTGGTTTTAATGTTATGGCTGATTGGTGTAGATCCTTTTGGGAAACTGGACTTTGATATATAACTGCATACTGTAAATAAAAACAGTTGACAAGATGAGGAGAACATATGAAGTTTTTATTATTTTATTTTACATTTGGCATTGGTTACTCATTACAAGTGCAAGTCACCTGAGAGTGAAAGCGTGTTATAGCGTGACTTTACACAAACGATTAATAAGTTGAGTCATTGTAACGTGAAATTCATTACCAGTGTACTTTTCAAGTAGTGTCACCATTCTGATGCTGTAATAAGACAAAAAAAACAACAAAAAAAAGACAGTAATCTTGTACAGAATTTCCAAAAAGTCAATAATCCCAGCCTTCTTAATGCTATTTTGCTGCAAATTCACTAAGGGTGGAATTGGGTGAACCAGGTATGCTTGTGGTTCTTAAACCGGTCCTCAGGGCATCCCTGATGATCCACAATCTGTTGGTGCGGGTTGGGTGGGAACAAAAATGTAAACCCTCTGGCAGTGGGGGGAAACTGACAGCCAGTTTGTGGTGATTTCCCTGCTTTAAAACACCAACTAAACCTTTTAGGTAGCTGTTTGAGTAGGAAAATCACCAAACTTTGCTGGAATCCGGCCCTACAGGATCAGAGTTCCCTCACTGTGCTCAAGTCTCTAGTGTTTCTTAAGCAGTGATGTTTTTGATGAGCATTAACAACCAAAGAATTTGAATTGATATATGAAAATCATTTTACTGTACACATACTCACAACTGCATATCCCCTTATAACGACAAACTCTTCTCTCAGCACTCACACGCACCTCTTCCGTACTGTCTGTGATCCGGACACACATTCTCTCTTTTTCCAGTTCTAGTGGGACTGAGCGATACTGGAGAAGTACTCCAGCATGTCCTGAATTGTGAAGTCCATTGTGATGCCTGAGCCAGGATAGCAGCGGTTTATCAGCCCCTCAAAGTGCTTGTACTGCCGGATGAACTCATCCTGCATGGAGTGCCACACCACCTAGTGGACAGCAGGAATTACAATCATTTATATAATTTATTTACACTTTCAGTGTGTGTTCTGTGGATATAGTCCCTGATATTGAACACAGTTGGCATGCAAGAGACTCTCTTCTCTACTCTGTACACCAAAGCTACACCCTGATTAGAATAATGTGATTCTACAATTAGCCAGTGCACCATGGTAATTAGAGAGACCATGGATCAAGATTATGACGTTAGGGAATATGGAAAACATCTGTTTTTCTCACCTGTAGAAGACTCTCTTCCTCACATAGGTGCTTGTCCACCTTCTTGTAGAGGTTGTCCAGGCCTTTCTTCACCTCTTTTCCAGGGTATTCTTTGATCACCTTTCTCAGCTCCTGTTTGTTGAAGGCCAACTGGTAGCTCACCTCCTCTTCCCGCACACCCTGAGCCACTCGTGCTTCGACCCCCTCGAAGAAGTGCTGCAGGACACACGCACACATGATGAAGAACGTTGAAAATGAAAGTGCAGTACATTTAATAACTGGACATCTAAAAATCCTTTTTACTAGACCTTGCTCCAAATATTAGATGTTTTTTGTTAAATGCCAAATCACTTAAAAATAATGAGGTGTGTTAGCTTTATACACTGCTGGTAGTCAAAAATAACTGCTCAGATGCACAGAGGTACAATGGCCACAGAAATATCTCTTTCAAAAGGCATCTGGGGCGCTTATTATCATAACAGTTTGAGTAATTTCTTTACAGACTTCTGCAAGTTTGCATCCAAAATGCCTTTGTATGCCTTCAAGACTTCATCAATAAACATAATCTCAGCGACACGTTTCCACTGCTGTGCTGGTACTGGCGCTGTATAGCACCTTATGAGCAGTCGGGTTAGAATCCTTCTCCAGGCTTTCTCTACGCAAATAATCTACTATCTGTTTGCCATTGTCCAAAAACTGTTTGTCACTGAAACAAATATGAAGTAACTTCAAGCTGTTCACCACTTCACCACCAGTTTACCACTGGTCAAAGTGTCTAAATACTTTTAGGGCCACTGTACATGTGAAGGGATCCATCTCTTCTGTTTACTTAAAGGAGAAAAATCGCATTACAAACATCTTTGGCTATCTCTAGAAACTGCAAGATAACATGAAGTTCATGGGGTGAGGGAGTGGTTTGAGGAGGAGGAGGAGGAGGAAATTCATATCCCGCTGGGAATCTGAGAATATGCTGGCAAAAGCATGGAGGAAAAACTGATTTAATCACTATGGATTTTTTGTAGACAGCACTGAGAAGTGTATAGCAGTATGATAGGATGATAAAGTGGCAGTCATCAAAGCTGGAGGCAAACCTGAAAAATATATTTATATTTATATATGTTTGCTGTACTTCTTTAGTGTACATTAGTGATCATTACAAAAAGTGATGGTTGAGAAATTATTTTACAAACAATTCTAAATAAACTTTTCTTTCCTTGCATTGATTTCAGTTACTTTGTTTTTGAGTGCAGTTTCTTATAATGCTATTGATGGCATCCTCAGAGGATCCTTACATTGAGCTTTTCTAGCGGTTGTCCCAGTGAGTTGATGACGTAAGACTGCAGATGGTCTGTGTATTTGTGCTTGGCCTCCTTTCTCTCCGCCTCCAGGCACGAGATCTTGAGGCGCGACAGAGTGGAGAAGATATGATGGAAATTCTCCATCATCACCACATCACGTGGAGTCTTCTGACTCTCATTGGCCACTTTCTCCACTGCTCCCATCCAAACAGACAGACAGACACCAGTTGGCATTCAAACAAAAGAAAGCAGCCAAATATTTATCTGATTGAACTACCGTCATACTGTGGAATGTGCTTTCACTGATTATTGTGCGCTAAAAACAATGTAAATCACTTGAAGGTCACTGCTTTTTAATATTTTTCTTCTATTAGAATCAAACTGAAGCGTAGTCTTGTTGAGCCAGATGTGATCTCATAACAAGTACGACAACCACAAGAAATTCTGGGCTAATTGTGGGTGGCGATGTAGACTTATTAGGCTGGAAACAAAAATTGCAATTTCCAAAACAATGCAATGCTTTGTGAAGGTGGAACTTAAAGTAGAGGGCGATAATGCGCTCGTCAGCACTGTGTGACTGACGACGAGTCTGTTGTTAGCGCATAGATGTAACGAACGTTAAACAGTAAAAAATAAACATTACCTCTTAAAAAGGAATTAATTATCAAAATTATCAATTACTTCGGAAGTTTAAAGAAATTTGGGGTTGGGTTTTAGATGGGTGTACCCAAAGAAATTACCCTCTTGGACCCCCTGAATGTCTCAAAATCAAAAATTCTAGAGGGACCTTGAAAATAAACTTATTATGACATTATGCTGTCTGTTAGGGAAAAACAGACATTCTACTATAAATTCAGGGAAAGCTTCTTGTTTAGCAGGCTTCTCCCAAGAAACAGTGAGCTTCTGCCTTTGGCATTCTATACTAATTAACAATGCAGCACTGGTCTGCTTCAGTGTGGCACTGTAGCAAACTGGTTCACTCAGTTTGGCCTTTAGTTGGTTCTTTACAGCCTAGCAACTGTAACTATGTCCAGGATGTCTCTGAAAAACTTTACCATATGACACAGCATGATTACAAATATTTATAAAGTTAGAAAGAGTCAATTGTTGTTTATTTCTCATATTGAACACAAAAAAGGCGATGGTGAGTGAGTCAGCCAGCCACTGCTGGGACCCCCTGAATACCACTGGGTATTTTGCACACTGGGTGTACCCTTGTTTAAGGTGGATTTCATCACAATCCAACACCAACAGTTTAACAAGTTGGCCTCAGAAGTGTATTCTCAGTGACGGTGAAGTTGAGCTGCAGATACAGAGCTGTATTTTTTGGGGCAGTCATGGGCTGGAGGTTAGGGAACCAGCATTGTGACCAGAAGGTCGCCAGTTGGATCCCCTTAGACAACAGTATGTGACTGAGGTGCCCCTGAGCAAGGCACCTAACCTCCAACTGCTCTATGGGCGCCATGGATAGGGCTGCCCACTGCTCCGGGCAAGTGTGTGCTCACCTAGTGTGTGTTCACTAGTGTGTATGTGGTGTTTTACTGCACGGGTGGGTTAGAATGCAGAGGTGAAATTTTTCCTGTTGTGGGACTAATAAGGGTCACTTAATAATAATAATAATTACAAGATCACATCTGGCCCCACAAGACTGAGGTGCAGCCTCTTAACTCAAACGACCAAAATCTATTTTACACTGAAATCGGTTTGATCAGTTGTCTTACCGTTCAAGAAGACAGCTCTGATGAGTTTGATGTACGCCTTATCCAGGTCACCCCGCCGTTCCGCATTACGGAAAATGGTCTCTGCCAGTTCGGCAAACTCCTCAAAGCTTGTGACGAAGGGCAGGATCCCTACCTTACTCTTCTTAGAAATCTTCACCTCCTCCATCTGCTTGATCTGACCAGACTGAGGACAAAACACAAACACAAATTAGCCTCAGTTCAAACTTGGAACATGATTGGCTTCTTGAGATATCACCCAGTAACAGTCATCACTCACTGCGACAGTACAAATTTCAGTGAACTATGACACTGCAGACCTCTGCTAAATTATTCTATGTACTGGGTATCTGAGTCTCCGCTTACAATGCACTTGTCGAAGTTCCTCTTGACAGTGACCAGGACGTTGCCCAGGGTAGTGCTGAGATAAGAGGCGGGGTCCACGTTCTCGGCCGTCCACACGTGGTGGCTCATCTTCACTAGCATGTAGAGTGAGTTGAAGCTGTCGATCTTATCGCCCAGCGCTATAAGACTGTTCAGCTCCGTCTCAATACTCTGGAAGATCTTATTCATCATCTGCCGGACCATGTCCTTCCTAAGAGAGATAAAAGGGGAGAAACAGAGAGGTAGAGATTTATGCAGGTAAAAATTAAATAAATGAAAAAGTGAAAAACTGTATGTGCTCCTCTTTAGGGCTGTCAATAATGAGATTATGAAAAACTGTCAACGTTGATTTATTATTGTTGAAACTTTAAAGGTGTACTATGTAAGTTAAAATTGGAAGAAGTAGGATTACTGAGCCAGGAGGAAAAAACATGCTAAAATATGGCATCTATACGCTACTGTGAGTCACCCTGTAAAGCCTGAAACAGTAATTTAAAAGGCATTGGGTCAGATTTCACAGGAGTTTTTCAGACCATGTTAACACACACAGGCTCTCTGAATATCAAAACGTGCCGATAATAATCAGATTCATTTGCACAAAAGCATTTGAAGCACAACTGAATGTTCTTTCTGTCACCACATTTCCACCAAATCCCCAAATCTTACTGTAGCTTTAACTAACTGAATCTCTATAACATATAGAGATATCACCGCTCTCTATAACACCTTATAATACTTGTATATTACACAAGGTTGTTCCAACAGATGGCAATACACTACAGGATTTTTTGGAAGTATGGCTTCTACAGTTTACCTGTATCATAAAAAACAGAATGCTTGTTATAGAGATTTGAATGATGTGGTGAAAAGGGGAAAGGAACTGAAGCAAGTGAAAAAGACAGGATATGAATACTGTGTTTACATGTTGCCATTAGAACAAAATGTTCTGTGCCTCATAGCAGTATGTGACTGATGGCGGCATGCAGCCATGGAAATCACCGGCGTCTGGACTTCAACAATGACACATTCGATATCTACAGCCAATCCCAAAATATATCAATATCTGGTTTATTCCAACACTGCAGTTGGCATTAAAATTGGGAAAACTGAATGTTGGGAAGGTTCCATTGGCCGCTGCAGTATGCTGCTGCTGCTGATGTGGAGACGTTTCGGTTGCAGCACCACTGCAATTTAATGTCATGTTTGCCATCTACCAGCACAATGTAAACGCAGCGTTAGATTTGACAGCTAATTGAATAATAATCAAGAGCTTAATTAATTATTAATAATGGAGCAGGTTATTTGGATTGCTATTCTTATCATTACTGTGAAACATTCAGGCTACAAAACCACTGCTAATAAAACAGTCTGCCCCATGATGAAAGACTATAGGTGGGAAAGTTGAGCTCTCACTCACTCTGATGAAATGGAGTGTCTGTGCTCGCTCACTGGTCTGGAGTGGGCTGTGCCATCAGAATCATCTGTGTTCTCTCCCTAGTAAAGACCCACAGTATTTGTTTTAGACATGTAAGCAGCTCAAAAACCACAGTTCTGAAGTGCGCACAGTTCAAAAGCACACACAAACCTGAGCCAGAGCTGGCTGCTGCTGCAGCTTAAAGAACTTGCTTATGAAGTCCTGCTCAGCAAGACACAGTGGCTCTAGCTCGCTGAGCACTTGCTCGAAGATCTACAGACAAACACACCAAGAAGTCATATACACACCTCATTCCACCTAAAAAACCTACAGGTCAAAAATACACTGCAGTTGTACGATTACAGCTATTGGAATCTTACAGGTTAAATGATAAAGTTTTTCAAAAAGGTTTTAAACCTCACCTTGTCAAACTTGGTCCTATCTGCCACGTCCAAGTCAGAGGCAGACATGTTGCCCATGTCCAGCAGAGAGGAGGACTGTGAGCGGCGGCTGTTGGAGCTGCTGACCGCCAGCTTGTTGAGACTGGATGTGGAACCAGTCAGTTTCCCTGAGCTCCCATGCAGGCCTGAGGCAGTGGCAGGGGGGAAAGAGAGAACTCAGAGAATTCACACTGATACTCCACAGTTATTTCCCATTATTATTCTGACACCCAACCACAGACACTGTGCTACTGTTGAAAAACGTGGTCCATCAACATTACTTAGGCCTCAATGGCCCCTCACATAAAAAATCTTAAACATTTATCTTAAATTAAATTCTTACGGGATGAATTTAAATCTGTAAATTTAAACTCAAATTTAAAAAACAAATGTTTCTGCTATATATATATTACGCAGTGGCAGCATGCCGCTGTTTCCCAATCAGATCATGTTTCAGATCAATCGGAATTCAGAAAAAATACAAACATTTTATTTTTTTTGACCCGACTCTGAGCATAATCTAGTAGTGCATACTGGTAGGTGGCTCAGTCTGAGGGCGGACTGTGGCCCTGCCACCCCTGCTGAAAAAAATCCTATAGGAAACACTGAATAACTGCAGCTGAAACTTAAACATGTTGTTTAAAACTCAATTTACAATTATGGATTTTTTTTCCACTTTCCAAATTTTAAAGAGAAATTTTAAAGCTGAAATTCACTTAAGATGTTTTACTGCAAGTTTTAGATTTTACATGGGTTTAAGCTCTACTTAGGCTCTAATACTCATCTGACTTCTTTTAAAACCAGATTAATGACATTGTTATTTAAAAAAGGCCTTTTCCTAAATGTGATAGTGTGACACAGAACATGGCATAGATGCATTTTATTTAGTAAGGCCTTGTATTAAATGTTATAGCAGTCTGCAGATTTTAGTAGTTATTTTTTTTATCATTTCTGCTATGTATTCTTTTTTTTCCAAACGGTTACAGCTTTATCACTCTACCTTTACCTTAGTAGCACATCAACATTTTCACCTAAATGAAAGATGCATTATAAACAAAACACATGATTATTATTTTCAATATTATTATTATGATATATCCATATTTAGAATATGATTTATAATATGATTTCAAATCTTTTTTTGTGCAGTATTTGATTAAATGGGATTTTCACTGGAAAATCCCCACTGATATGTTAATTGCACTGGAATAATGTGAAAAACAGCCTCTGTATTTTGACAGTTAATTACAATTAAGAACTCTGAGAATTAAGTTCTAGCATAGTCCAAATATAATCTGTTTTTGGTAGTCTGCTTAAAACACACACAAAACTACAAAAAGCATGTGACAAATGAAACATGAAGTTAGTCTGACCATCATAGACATTTTGTGAGGATGTGCACACAGAAATGTCCAGTGAGAGACACATAAGCCGCGTGTGTGATGAAGGTGATCTGCTGGCAGAGATCTGAATAGGATGTATGTGAATTTGTGCTTGTGCGTTTGGTGAATTACGCTGCAAACCAGTACAAGCTCTTCAAGCTTAGTGAAGAGAAGAAAAAATGGGTTTGTAATTTGAGTTTTGGACACTCAGGATCAGTGTTGTACTGTAATGTAAGACGGGTATTTTGATACTCTTCCTCTGAGAGAAAGTGAAGCATTGTGGGATATGCGCTGCGTGGGGTGGTGGTACTTACTTTCGGTCTCCTGTTTGAGAGCGCTCTCTTTCCGAGGAAGCGTGGCTGCAGGCCGGTTAGAAAGGCAGGCATCAGAGACAGAGACACGTTAGGCTCACGACATGCAGCGGGGTTCAGGGGTTAGGGGTTAGAGGTCAGAGGTCACATACTGACATGCACTGCAGTGGCTGAGTTTAGGCTTGCAGTCTCAGTGGCCGCTCAAGAAACAAAATTCACAAGGATTTTGTTTCCCCAGAGAACAACGCAAACTCTGAGACTGGAGAAACGCTATCCATCTGCTGGTGTGGTTTGGAATGGCAGTGTATTATTAAGGAAAGCCAATATTAAATTGAAGCCATAAACATTGTGCTGAGACCAGATTCTAAGTACGTCTTGTGACTCTCTACAGTTAGAGCAACTGCGCACATATTAATCATACCAAACAAACCAAACCTTCATGCATTCATTAAGGGCTTCAAATACAGTACTGTGTAAAAGTCAGAGACCACCCTTTCATTTATTTAATCTCTAGTCAAAACAGTCATTTCATGTCACTCATTTTTCATCATCAGGAAGAAAAACATGAAACAAATATTTAACTGCCTCAACAACTAAATACAATACCTGATTTGTCAGCATTTAGTATGTCCACTTATCACCTTTATTAGAGACTCCATTCTAGTACTTCGAAGGTCTAAATGTAAGGAGTAAAAAAATGTGTTTTTATTTATCTATTTCGCTGCCGTCGGAACAAAACCTCGTTTTTCAGTTTTTGACATAAGTTGAAAATGCATGTTGTCCTTTACATTGTGTGTAAATTTCATGATGAATGGATTGAAAGAATGAGTCCAAAACTACTTGGAAAGAAGCCATGATTCCATTGACTTACATTAAAAGCAAAGTAGGTTTTTTTTCATCTCCTGTAAAGTCATCCTTTTGGAGAGAAGAGGTTTTCTTCCGACAACAGCAATTTATTTATTTGGAAATGTAATTGAATACAAATATTTAATCTGAATAATACTTCAGAAAAGTACACATCTTCCAAAATAATGCTTAAGTACAGTAACAAAGTGCAATTACTCAAGGGTCAGAGACCACCCTTCATTTATTTATTTTCCAGTCAAAATGGCCATTAAGTACATGTCATTCATTTTTCAGCATCAGGACAAAAGCAGAAATGTGTTTAAAAGACAATTAAACATAATCCTCAACATCTAAATATGAAGCATTTTTTCAGTATTTAGTGCAGCCACACTTTGCATTTTCCATTCTATTTCATTCTTTTGCTTTCAGTTTTCTCAAAGAATTCTCCAGGGAATTTTTTCCACACCTGCAAAGTTCAATCTTAGTAGCTGGATGCATTTTCTGCTTTTTATGATCCAAGTAATCCCAAACACACTCAATGATGTTGAGGTCTGAGCTCAGGGGTGGGCAGTCCATAGTTCTGTAAACACCAACAGCTTCTTTGTGGATGGATTTTTCCAAACAGAAGCAAGAGCAGAGCTTGTTTCTTTCCTCTCTCTATTTCCCATTTTCTCCATATCTTTTAATCTTCACCCATTTTCCTATCTGTATGCGAGTGTATTATCACCTGAAACATGAATAACTTGTACTTAATGGCTGTTTTGACTGGATATTAAAGGAATGGTGGTCTCTGACTTTTGCACAGTGCTGCATGTAAGGGCTATAGGAGTATGAGTTAACGCTAGCATGCTGTTTGAAGTTTCTTTTCATACACTGTACACTGTATTTAATACATTGTGTTTGAGTGCCTTAGTTGTCACCAATTCCTATCCTGGCCAAATTTCCTCTGTGATTCAGCACCAGCCAGTCTGGGAGTGTGAAGGCAAGTACATCATTTTGAAATGCTGTTCACGCAACTTTATACGTCAGCTGGATGCACTTGGAGGTGAGCACTGACTGCCCAAGTCTGTGAATGTCAGATGGAAGATGCTCAAAACTAGGGGGAACTAAGCAATCCTTTCCATCCAGACAGCAGCATGGCTAAACCCTCTCGGAAAGTGGTCACTCAGGAGCCCCTGGTTTTGATCATTCTTAAGGCATACAGCCTGGCCACACAGCACATGTCAGGACATTACTATGGCAACAGACCAGGTGATGTTAAAGACGTTTTACATCATTACACAAATACCAGGGCATAAACCAGAGACTGAATTTTAAAAACCATCTCCCTGTCAGAGCTACATTTAAGCTCTCATAGGGAGTCATTTCCATTTCAGTCGGTCTGTCCAGTGCTTTTGACATCACCACACTAAACTGTGTTTGTCATTAACAGCAAGATTAGAGCAAGCAATGACAAAACTCTGTAACTCCACATTACTGCAAAAAACAGACACAGAGTCAGACAAATGCAACTGAATAGCATGCTACCAAAAAGACACTGCAACAGAGGACAAACAGTGAAGAGAGCACACAGCACAAACTAGACCCTGAAAACTCTCTCTCTCTTACATACAAACACAAGTATTCTTCATAAAAAGAAAGAAGTCTTACCAAACTTTCCCTTCCCTTCCTTTGTAGTTCCCGCCATTTTGATTTTTGCAACTTCAAAGAAATCTTTGATTTCCCTCTCATATAATCGAGTCATGTAGTCGACATAGGTCTGAAAGAAGGAAGGAGAACAGTGACAGAACACAGTGCAAAATATATATATATATTGTATGTATGTAGTGTTCATTGTTTATTTGTATATGTAAATATACTAATAGCACAGTTGCAACTACCAGACCAAGACGATCACATTTTAGTAAATTATTATTCTAAATATAGTTTAGAACACTACATAAAGTGGGGATGCGTGACGTAACTGGATCTCTATGAGCTTTACTCATGCACAAACAAAATAAATAGATAAATTAATAAAAATAAACATAAAAAAAGAGCTTGAATTTTGATAGACGCACGAGAATGAGTACTCAAGTACTCCTTCAGAAATATCAATAAGTATTCAAAGTCTATATGAGATGCTGTTCATGCCAGCTGCTGTTGTTATCTGTTATGATCTGGAAGTTATTGGGACTGTTATCTGGAAGTTACTGGGACAGTGATAATATTTATTGCTAGGATTCTTTCACATGTTGTGGTTTAGGCCTGTGCTGGTAACAGTCTCCTCTTATTTGGGTAACTGTGTGGAAAGAAAATGCGGTAAACAGTTAAACCGGGTTGTTTTTTTGTTTTTTTAAATTATTCTTGGCTTCACTGTCTTACACGTAGATGTGAGAAAAAACACAGTGATAGGGTCTGAGTTAAGGCTTAATCTTTGACAAATAAAGTAACATAATGATGCGCATTAAAAGTTGTGGTAGTTGCATATTGTTATCTTCAATTGGGCCACAAGACTGTAAGTAATCTAGTAAGAATATAACAGAATTGTGAACATTACACAAACTTTACAGCCTAAGAGTTTGTGTTCGCTTAGCCTAGCCGTTCGCCTTATTCTCTGAAGCTGTTTCAGGTGAAGCCATTTGAAAAAATCAGTTTTGCCTGATGAATTCGAGCTGAGACATGATTTACTCAAATGTTCGCCCCAGACGAAGTCGAGGTTCAGCTTGAAATCTGATGGTTTTTCTGAAGATGTCCTACAATGTACACCATACCATGCAGCTTTTTTGTACCAGTATCTGCCTGCAGCACAGACCATGTATAACCAGTGCAGCTGTATTTCTAGAACAATCTCAACCGTGTTAAATGTGGTATTAAAGTAGGATATCACCCAATGTTTAAAAGTTCAGTAGGGTTTTTGAGTGAGAATTTTGCTGGCTTGCTATTGTTTGCATGAAATAAATAAATGAACTTGTTTTTTTAAAAATAGATGTTAATACGTTTTTACCATCACAGGGGGCTGTTACCACAGTAACTTGATTAACCATCACCAAGCACAGGCCTAATGTGATTAATTATGAATTTCATAAGACCCGCTGGAGGGATTATATCTCCAAGTTGGCCTGGGCGGCTTGGGGTCCCCGGGAATGAGCTGGAGGAAGTTGCGGGGGACAGGGTCGGCTGGGATTCTCTGCTCTCCCAACGGCTACCGCGACCCTATCTGGACTAAGCGGTTAACGATGATGATGATGATGATTCTATACTATGAGTATTCTACTGCAGGGGTTGTCAATTCTAGTCCTAAAGGGCTGGAGTCCAGCACTGGTGATTTTCCTGCTCAAACTTGATTCAACAGTTAAAAGTTTATTAAGTGTGTTTGAGCTGGAAAATGACCAAACTGTGTTGGACACCTGCCCTCCAGGACCATGACAATAGTCCTACTAGTTATGGCAAATGGTCCTGTGGTGCTGATGAAGAGCACTTACCCTGGACAGGCCCTCATACTTCTCTCTCTGCGTGTTCTTTAGCCACTCCATCAGCTTGGCGTATCTGAGCAGATCTCTGTGCAGTGGGCTGTGCTTGGGCAGGGTGAGCTCTGCCGTGTGCTGAGACAGTGTAGAGCTCTGATCATGACCCTATACACACACACACACACACACACACACACACACAAATGTAAGTGTTCAAGTCTAAGCATAATGAAAGCTCATTATACAAGAACTCAAAGTGCCAAAATGCCACAAAGGAGAAACACAAACCCTCACACAATATTCAAAGTCATCACTGTAGGAAATAAGCAGGTCAATGAAACACAAACTTACAGGGATGCTGTTATGATGATATTTAGACAGCCTAAAGCCCAAGCAGTAGTTAGTCTAAACTAACATTCAGCTTCTGTCAGCCTTGCAGCCTTGTAAGGCACTCCAAGCTTTTCTCACAAGGCTTGCAGACGTGCTCTCTTTCCCCAAATCCAATGACGTGCTTTCAGAGCTTCTTCAGCCAGCACTTATTACCTCTATGTATCTACTATATGTATGGTGTATCAAACCGGTACAGTTATAGCATGCACCAAAATTTCTTAAAGGTCTCAATATTTCACCACAACATTACCAGGAGGCATAAAAACACAATCACTGAGCAAAACAGGGCACTCTCCCTCCACTCCACAAGGGGGCGAGATTGAGAGTTAATTTCAGACAGAGTCTGCTGAAGTGAGTTCATGGACTTCTAGGGATCCTGAGATGAAGAACGCACCACATACATGCTTCTGTGGAGACGAAGGCATTCAATGGCAGAAGACTGTTAGTGAAGTAAGTGAAAGACATGTCTGACTAGCATGGCTGGGTCAAAGAGGGGTGCTAAGGAGGGTGTACTCACAGGGAGTGACAGACAGGACGACCTATAGAATTGAGGGATGGTCATTTTGAAGTGACTGAAGTGGTTGAACTGACAGAAAGCAGAGTAAAGCAAGGTGGCACAGAGAGACAGGACAGGTGACCAATCAGAACAAAAGCAGACCAATCAAAGAACAGAGAAGACCAATCAGAACAGGAGGAGACCAGTCTTAGAAAACACTCAGGATGATCACACTCAGGATATAGAAAACAGGAGAAGAGAAAGGAAAATAAACAATGGCTTAAAAGGAAAGAGAACTTGGGGAAATATGTATGCTCTGAGCCTTTAAGACAAATTTTACACATGGACAACATGTCAGCATATGTGTGTGTGTTACCTGGTGTACAAACACATTGTTGAGGTGGTTGGTGAGGCGTCGGGCGAAATGGTCTCTGAGCTCAGTGAACAGATGCTGCTGCTGCTTCACAGCCATCAGCTTATCATGACCTAACAAACATATCGTCGCTGTCAGAATAAAACCTCCAACAAAAATCTCCATAAGGGTAACATTAAAGGATTCTTAGCTTTAAATGGAACATTCTTAACTTTGAATGGAAGTTAATGTAAGACGATTTTATCACATTTTATTTTGGATAATTTCTGTTTGTTCATTTGTCATGAAATTTAGACACAAAGTAAAAACCAGCTGATATTTTAAAATTATGTTAAAAAATGTGAAAACCGACCAAAATGGAGAAACAAGGCTTTGTTTTGACACTGTCAATATGCACACACACACACAACCTACTTCACTGCCATCACATGGTTATCAGAAACTTTATGCACCGTTCAACCCTTAATGTCGGTCTTACATTTAAGGCATGAAAGGCATTAAAACTGTGAACACTGCTTTCAGACATGCAGTTATATGCAAACATGTCTAGTTGATTTTCTAAGTGAAAATAAGTTAACACATCATCTACAGAGAACATTTGTCTGCATATATTTAAAAATGACTGTTTATTTGCTTACTGTAGAGGACACGTTCATTTATTATTTTCACTTCAACAAAACATCTCACTTGACCAGAAGTATTTAAAGTTTGCAATGTGGAAAAAAACACCTATCTCCCCCTTTTCATTGTTTTAAGTGATTTAAAAATGCCTGCTGCCCTTTATACTGTGTGAAAAATTCATGCTGAATGGACCGATAATAATGGCCCAAAACTGCTTAATTTCCATTCATAAGATTAACGTCTGTTCGTTTTTTCTTCTCCTATGAAGATTCCACGACAATATGTTCATGAACACTGTATTACCCATGTCATGGATTTTATCACAATCTGTTTGCAGTAAACACTATTTCCGCACATTGTACTGCATCTTAACATCTCACACACCTGGACGGAGTGCTACATTCATGCACTGCAGCAGAGCCTCTGAGGCATTGATGCAAGCCTCGATGCCTTTAGGAGAGGACAGGTCTCCCTCCTGCAGAGCTCTGATATGCCCTTTAGACAGATCCATGTAGTTCTGCCGAGAAAGGAATTAACAGAGAAAAAGACAAAGGCAGACAGTTAAAGAAATAGTTTGGAGAAAAACTTTAGTTACACAAAGTTTCCTTGTATGGCGTTCAAAACTTGCTTCTTTAGTTTTTGCTAAAGACAATCTCAATTTGTAGTCATGTTTTCCTCCATAATGATGTTAAGCTTATGGTTTTAAACTTCAACAAACTTTTTGTGTAATTTACAGTGAACTAAACTTCGCTTGCAGCCAGTCACACAAAATTAGTATGACCCAGCACAAAAGCCAGTCAGACTGCACACTGCTGAATTGCACCTCTACATGGAGGAATCATGCTGCAAATAACAACATGAGGCAAGAAGTGTGCAATGATTTAGCACAGAGCTAACTGGCAGGGAATAAGCTGTGGTTTGTTTAGCTACATTAGCCTCAAAGCTCCACTGCAAAAAAAAAAAACCTAACTTCAGACACAAAACACACCATGGCTGATTGACTACTTTTGGCAAAGGCCGTGTAGATCTGATTTCGTTCTAAACGGTTTCATCACAGCAACAACCATAACCATGATCTATTTCACTCAGCCTTATTGTGAACAAAAGGTTCCTCAGTGCTTCTTACTTACTTACTCCTACTTAATTGCTTACTTTATATATTTTAATATTGTTGCTGTTACTTCAATATTACTCTTATGATTATTACTATTATTAATTCTATATTTCTTTCTTTTTTTTTTTAGCTCTACAAAGTATGTTTCGCTTTCGAGTTGGATTTTTATGCTTTGGCAACATTGTACTCTGAATAGTCACACCAATAAAACTACTTTGAATTTGAATTTGCTCCTCACCACTAGGAACTGGATCTCATCCAGCAGCTTGCTGTTGTTTGTGCTGCTGATCTGAATGAGTCGGTTGCTCTGTGAGATCTGGTCCATCTGCTCCTTGACACTCTGCAGCATCTCCTCGTAACTCAGCAGTTTGGCCTCAATGGTGTCCACTTCAGTCAGAGCCTCATCCAGCAGCTGCATAAGGATGTTTACCTGCTTCTCTGATGCCATGATCGACTGGATGTTCGCCTGGAAGACAGATTTGGAAAAAGCAGG
Source organism: Colossoma macropomum (assembly GCF_904425465.1). Lineage (NCBI taxonomy): Eukaryota > Metazoa > Chordata > Actinopteri > Characiformes > Serrasalmidae > Colossoma > Colossoma macropomum. Next base: position 12,773,684 of record NW_023494795.1, on the reverse strand, counting down.
AGAAACAGGATGGGGAGTGGGGAGAGATTTTTTCCTCTTTAGAATTTGAATTGAATAAAAAAAAAATTGTTGTGCATAAAGTCTAGTTCTGTGGAAAGAAACATTTTTGCCATGTTTTTGTAATTTTTTGACAATGAAACTAAGTAAAAAGACCAAGTTGAAAGTGCAGATTCGAGACATAAGACACAGAATGTAAATAAAATGTATAATTTGTTACATTACTAACTATAAAAGTAATTGCATGTAAAGTAATTAATAAATAACAGTTTCACACGAATCAAATGTATTGCAACATAATAATAATAATGACAATTATTGACTTTTTAAGAACAGCGGTTTATAAAAACCACTGGATCCCATGCAATGGATCTCTAAGGCTCTATGGCTCAAAGTGTCGGCACTCACCCCATCCAGGACCTGCAGCTCCCGCGAGAGTTTCTCTGCGAAGGCCTCAGCATTGGAGATGGCGTATTCACACACCTCCATCATGTTCTCAATGTCCTGCTCCTCCCGAGCATTCAGCTCCTGGTAGTCATCCAGAGTATCCTCATCACCTCCAGCGACACTCTGGCTCTCACCGCTGGGCACTGACTCTGAGGAGGAAATGTGATATGAGTTATGGAAGTAAGGCAGGATATCTAAGGCGTTACTTCCCCTCTGACACACACACAAACAAATCACTGGGGGGTGTACACAAAATGTGTCAGAGCAGAATCTGTTTGTTTCATCCTATAATGAGATGTTCCAGGTAATCTGCTTTTAGAAAAGCCATTTTAGAAACAAAAAAAAGGCTCAGTGATGACCTGATGCATCTCAACATATTTTCCAGCCTTCAGAGTTTTTAAATGTTTTTTTATTCGTGAATTGTGTGCTTCTAAAGTAAAACACGCTGCAAAAGTTACTTTCCATACATTTCTAAGTGACACAGAACATAACAGGAGAATTCCACTACTGCAGCTGTGCTACTATCTTATGGTCAGGTCTGATAACGTAAGAATACATGTAATCATTACTCTCTTGAAAGAATTTTATTGTGTGTCTATAAACATTTCTATAAACGATTTCTCCCTGTCAGGTAAAGGAACAGAACTAACTATAATTAGTATTACCTTTGACGTATCTCACTTTAGAAGCATGCCTTTCACAAATAGAAAACTGCATTTAAAAACTCTGGCACTGGAAAAGATGTGTTTTTTTTTTCTTTTTTCAAAAGGAAACAACAGTGGATTTTTTCTTTAAGATCTCTTGAGCTATTTTATTGCTTGTTTTTTGAGTTTCTCCTCAATTTAGTCTTTGACCTGCTACCTAGGTATCTTTTCAAACTGCCAATAACGCCACATCACCGGACAGGTCAATGCTCTTGGAGAAGAACGCTCCTCCTGCCAATTCTGTTACAGATGGCTGAGGCAAGGAAGGCCGAGGCACCGCCAGAGGTCGAACTTACAACATCAGGGTGAAGGCCTCGTTGGTAGTGCCACTCAGGAGCCCCTCAAAATACCACCCCCACCTCTTCTTTGATCAAATATACACACACAAAACTTATGCATAAGAATGCACATCAGTATACACACATACGCACCGCACACAGTCTGGAAGGGCTGCATGATTCTTGATTGAATGGAAACCATGATTTTTTCCCTTAAAATTTAAATGACAATTTTTACTTAGGATTATTTTACAACATCAGTTTTGTTCCTACAATTATAACCTTACATTGTTCACCAGTTAAGTTCTTACACTGCATAACTTGCAACGCATGTATAACAGTACTTATATAGAACCAGTTAATACAGAACCATATTTAATCAATATATTGTTTAGTTATGTTTTTGTTTATATAATATAGAAACATAACATAAATAAATTGCTTTCTAAGTAGGAGGTGTGACGAGCTTTTAGCATTAAGATGTGCATCATTTAAAGAAAGGTAGCTGACATGAACCCACATTAGCAGGATCTCACAAATGCATAGACACACTATATGGCCAAAAGTTATTAAAAAGGAGTTTGTCCTCCTCTGCTGCAGTAACTGTCTCTAATCTTCGGGGAAAAATTTACACGAAAATCAGCAGGAGAAGCACAATTCAGAGCAGGTATTGATGTTGGATAATTAGTTCTGGATCACAAAGCCACGTCAACTCATCCCAAAGGTATTGGCTGGTGCTTCATCACTCTAGAGAATGCAGTTCCACTGCTCCACAGCTCAGTGCTGAGGGGCTTCAAACACCTCTAGCCTACGCTTGGCACTGGACGTTAGGCTCGTGTGCAGCTGCTCCAGAGCATCCTGTTCTATTGTCAGTGCATTTCTATGGAGACTATACAAGCTGTGTGTGCATTTGAACTCCTGTGTCAGCAGTGAGTGCACCTTAATGCAGCTGCACAAAGTAATAAGAAGGGGTGTCCATACATTTTTGAACATATAGTGAATCTGTGTGTTTGAAGTCACGTGGCACAACATCTACGATCATTGGCTAAGGTAAATAAGAGAAACGGGTGCTCAGTTTCCTGAATGAGTTGTTAGAATTCTAATGCAAAACTGATGCTGTTCTTAAATCAAACGCACCGGCAAACAATACAATATTGTTGTTTTAACAGGACTATCAATTTGCAGCCCTCCAGTCTGGCAGTAAAAGAACTGTTTTGCATAGATAAGTCAAACAACTATGCATGTATGAAGGTGAGTTCAAACTGACAAGACAACTTTTAAAGACACGGCTGAAACTGAATGAGGGAATAAGAAACAGAAAAAAGAAAAATTAAAAGATGAATGAAAATGAAGGAAGGAAAATCAGGTACAGTACCAACCTTCAGCTTTAGGAAGCTCTGACCAGTGAGAAATTTAGAGAGAAGAGCACAGAAGTTATAAAATATTATAATGTCACTCAGTGAGAGAAATACAGAAAGGGGGAGAGAGAGCAAGACAGAGATGTTAAGTCAGGATATTAACTGAGTTTAATATAAATACCTAGTTGACTGCATTTATAATAATTTCCTAAGAAAACTTACATTACATGCAATCATTAGTCACATCATACAATCTCTGATAACAAAACCCTATATTATTACTACAGTACACAGTAGTAGTTACAAAACATCATCAGTGAAGCAAAATGCACATGCCATTACTGCTCCATCAGGGGCAACAGTAAGATCTACCTTCTAGCAGCTGGGCGCTGACATTGACGAACTCTACTTTCTTCCTTAGGTAACGCTGGTTCAGTTTCCAGATGCAGGAAATGAAGGAGTTCTTCTCTGCTGTGCTGCTGGCCACCCAGCGATAGACCTTCTCAAAGTGCAGGTCAAACTCAGGGTTCTCCTACAGGGTGAAAACAAGAGGAGAGATAAGGATGAGACAAAAACAGAGAACACTGAGAACATGGAGTTACTGGGAAACACTACATAGCATGTTTCAGACACTTGCAAGGCTGAAATATGAATGTTTAATAATCCTACTTGTTTACAGTTATGGTCGCATTTTTCACCCACTAAAATGCACTAATATAGTCCACTAACACTAAGACATTTTATTTATCACTTCTTCCATTAAGTCATGATACACTATATGGCCAAAAGTTTGTGGACACCTGCTCATCCAATGTTTCACCCAAAATCAAGAGTATTAAAAAGGAGTTTGTCCCCCTCTGCTGCAGCAACTGCCTCTACTCTTCAGGGGAGGATTTCCACTAAATGGTGGAACACTGCTGTGAGGATCTGATTACATTCAGCAGGACGAGCACAATTTAGAGCAGGTATTGATGTTGGATGATTAGTTCTGGATCACAAAGCCACGTCAACTCATCCCAAAGGTATTGGCTGGTGCTTCATCACTCTAGAGAACGCAGTTCCACTGCTCCACAGCTCAGTGCTGAGGGGCTTCATACACCTCTAGCCTACGCTTGGCACTGGACATTGTGACCTTAGGCTCATGTGCAGCAGCTCCAGAGCATCCTGTTCTATTGTCAGTGCATTTCTATGGAGACTATACAAGCTGTGTGTGCTTCTGAACTCCTGTGTCAGCAGTGAGTGCACCGTGATGCAGCTGCACAAAGTAATAAGAAGGGGTGTCCACAAATTTTTGGACATATAGTGTATGAACTTGTCTGAAATTCCACATAAGAGCTCCCACCTTGGTAGCATCTTTGGCATCAACCTCTGCCAGGTCACGGAGCTCCCAGGCCATCTGTCTCTTGTAGAAGTCTCCTTTGTCTGACTTCTTCACTTTCACCACCTTGACCTGTACAGGGCGTTCTGTTGTCACTAAAAAAACAAGACAAAAAACTGTTTTAGCACCAGTTGAAGTCTTCATTGTGCCACTGTGCTTCAGCTGTGCTTAGATGATAACAGCTTTGGGCACTTTCCAAAATCAAAAACCTCACATCAGAATCTCATGTTGGCTTAGTTTTTTTGTTAACTGATGTCAAGGTAGGTTTCATCACCTACCTGTGGCACACAGGAAACAGTTCTTCTTCTTCTTCCCTGCCTTGCAGACGTTGACGATGCTGAGCAGGCGCTCATCGTTGGGAGTAAAGATGTCCCTCTGGAGAGCGTGCTTTATGGCAGTCATCCTGCCTCCTAAAAACAGCGCACTCAGGTTAGAGACTAAACAAAGAAATATTCCTGGAACATCAAGCATACAGCTGGTATGATAAGAAGACATGTAATGTTTTCATAAGAGATAAAGGAGCACACTGACGATCTTGTTTTTTCTTTCCGTAACTTTACTTTAGTATTCTGTTAAGCGGATTAAAAACCTCTTCAACTCCTTGAGACCACCGGTGGTTCCAAAACGCACTTCGTCATATTCTTCATAAATTTCATATTTCATAAGCTACATTCAAAAGGTGGGTGTCATATGAGAGCTGTAACTGTCTTCTGTCCAGTCAAACAGATGGGTAATGTAATTTTAAACCCTTATAATAGAAGCTGAACTCACAATTCTTTTTGTCTACTGAAAGTCGACCCATTTTTCCACAAATCTGGGCTATAAACTATAAACAGATGGCGTCTCTTCAGGGATCTGCTCTGTAAAAATTATTTTTATAAAATAATACAAAGAGCGTCTAAGATTTTTGGCTTTCAGCAGTAAATTGTAAGCATATAGCAATAAGTGTATGAACAAAAATGAATAAATAAATAAATAAAATAAAATAAAAATGTACATTTATTTCATGCAGTTACTGAATAAATTGTCTTACGATTTGGTCATGTAAATTCAGATGGACAAACCAAAATATACCCTGGAGAATAAGAGGTTAAGAAAACAGCAACCATTTAAAGACATTTAAATTTATTCCCTCACTCCATCAAACACATTCACTAGTGATGCTGAATTGAATATAATGAGCTCCAAAAACAATTAGAGGAAAACTCACTGCAACAGAAAGGTCAGAACCATTTTGGTAGACCTGACAGACCCTCTGCTATTGGTTCCCAACTCCAGGCCCGTTTTCCACCTGCACTGGGCAGGTGTGCTCTAACAGAGCTGATTCAGCTCATGAGGGACTTTAATTTCTGATAAGTGACTAAGGTGCACGAAAACCCGAAACTGGACAGAGCAGGTGGACCAGAGGGAAATGACAGCAGGCTGAGTTGGATAACACCGGTCAGAATTGGTCAGCTATTTCAGCAGCAGAGGGGCGATGATGCCACGCCAGGAATAAGAGCCATGTCCTTCTGTCAGAACCGCTTTATCTCCATGAAATAATTTAATAAGAGCAGGTTTTCATTTGGCTTTATAGTGATGAAAATGCACGCACTGCAGGTGCTTATGACCCTGTCAAAACGGCCGATAGCCACAACCTCTCGGGCGCTGACTTAAGGATTTATACATTCTCTGCAATGTCCACTCCAAAGTCTGTCACTTCTTAAAGCTACATAACCGCACAGATGTCACTGCTGACCGCCCAAAAGAATGTATGCCTGTTTAACATTTGAAATTTGGGCCACTTTCTAACGTTACAGCCGACACGGCAGAGGCCGAGCAGTTACGACTGCTGTAACTCCTCAGCTGCGAAAACCGACGACACCTTACCTCAAAATAGACCTGCTGGAGAAGAAGATGGCGAACTACAAACGTTTCTCCTTTAATTGACAAATATATCCACATTTATGTATTAAAGTCCGCTAATATCAGTGTCCATTTTCCGGCCACAGCCCAATAACACACGGGACCACAACAACAGCTTGGTTTCCGCTTCATTCAGCGTTACTGAACTCCCCGGCTTTACTGCAGCACCACCTACCGGCCTGGAGTGAATAGTGATCAATACAGTTACTGATAGCAAATAACTATCACACAAAAAGCGAAAACACGAACGGACTAAAGAAGATTTATACATATTTATATGTATAATTAAATGATTATGGTGTAGACAGTCATTTAGATTGGTTTGGCGTTAAATGCTCTATGTTAGAGAAACTCACCGAGTCAGAATTGTTCACAGTGGTGGTGATGGGAACCAGACGTCCGTAGAGTTTTAGGCCTGTGAATCCACATCACGGAAAGTTATTCCATGAAATGTCTACAAATACGCTGCCTAATGCCTGAGACCTGATAGTTTTGAGATAAGCTTCGAGCCTAAAATGTATTTGTTAAAATCCATGCAAGGTGGAGAGGTATATGAGCGGTGTTGTTAGGAAAAAATATATATTTTTTCAGGTTTGCCACTATTTTACCATTATCAACATTACATTTACAACTAAGAAGAGACGTGTAGGGTTACTGGTCATTTCAGACTAAATAAAATAAATAAAATCGCTATATTTCTGTTGTAGACATTGTGACCTCTGGTTCCTATCACCACCACTGTAAACAAATCACCATTAAGCTCTGCAATACATCATTTTACATCAAACCACTCTGACTTTGTGTACATCTCAGCTATTGAATTATGCAGAAATCTTAACAGATCAATGGAATTTTCCTTTAAAGACTTTATTTGCTTATGCCACAGGGAAATAAAATAATCTAATGGAATATATTCAATAATGTTAAATATAAAAAGTATATGAATGTGTAATATCTGTATTCACAATTAATACAAGCTCATGTAGAGGCAAATGCACACTAAGGTAACATGTAACATGCAGCTGGCAGCAGTTTCCAAAGCAATCCTGTTTTCTGATGAGAACTTTTGGGTCTCGTCAAAAGAGTACGTGAAGAAAAGTGACAGTGTGTTTTCCTGACAGCTGAGGGTCACGATGGTCCACTGCGGTCTGCGAAGACAACGGGCGGACGTGGCAGCCTGATAAAAGACAAACTCTAAAGAGTGTGATGGCGACCTTTCATTTCAGCAACACCTCTCACGTACACTCGGCTTGCAGTGACTCACAGTGCATGATGAGTTTGTGTTTTTTTAATGTTCAGTCTGCCTTTTACTGGCCATTTATATGCTTCGTCCCCTCTGTTTTACCTCTAAAGTGGTGATTGTGGTCTGAGTATTTAAGAGTGGGCCATTACTCCATTGCTACACCGGAGATTTGTCTTTTTTAGCTGGTATCTCAGCTATTTTTCCCTGCAGTGATTATATATACATATGCTTGCACAGGTTGGCAAGAAAGTTTGGTCAGAGCCCTGGGCAGCCTCCCTGGGAGAGTTGGGAATTAAAGCCATCTGAGGCCTAACAGCCAACAGAGTTAGAGGATGTGAATTAAAATGACACATAAAGCTTACAGATGATCATGAGCCTTGTCTGACCTGAATGATATACAGAAGGGGAAAAATACAGAGAAATAAGGGGCAAAAGTATGACAAGCATAAGTGAAGTACATTTAAACGTACTCAGGTATTTAAAAGTAACAAGTAACTGTTCTAACAGACTAAAATAAAAAATGGTGGTATATAATGTAGTACCAGTCTTCACACAAAGACACATTAGCATAGTCACAAGCAGTTTTATTTTACATCCAGATGAATTTTTGGATGTTTTGATGAAAACAATGCATTAAAATGCACAGGAACTCGACTGATTCACAAGATAAGAAGAGAGGAATCTCCTGACCTTTGAGATTTGTAGTATATACTTTATTTTTTTCTTTTGCAAATGTAATTAAATAAGAGTACTCAAGAGTATTCACTTTCAATAAAACGTCAGTAAGGCTCAAATCTACTAAATTACCGCAACGAAATACAATGGCTCAAGTATTTTCCACACCTGATAATATAAATGAGAAATGACAAACATTTACACAAAAGCACTCAAACATCCTGACAATGAAGATTACTTACATTTATATTTATTCCCACATTGATGTTATTGGCATTTAATATGTTTACGCTGCTTTACACCTGATTTAATTTAATGAAGAACTGATTGGTTGAAGCAGTATTGAATGGCAGCTGTAAATACTGGACTTTTTCAAGGAGAGGCCTGGAAATAGTTATGCTAACACACTGAAAGCAGCATCCAATACCTTCTAGTATACTGTATGTACTATTCTAATGAATGGACTTCTAATGGTGGCGTACTAGTTTTGACGTACTAATTATGGAAGTGGTCTTGGATGCAGCATGACAGACATCAAATCACACTGCATTCTTTATTTGCATACATTTTAACATGGTTTTTAACAAATACACACTTACTGAACAGATAAATGACCTTTTCTCAGATGCCTAAGACATTACTGTCTGTATTCTGTTCAAAACGTTTACCAGCCATTACCAGTTATGTGCAGCATGCAAACAAGAAGGACACGAAAATGTGTTTAAAAGTGTGTCTTTCAAGGAAATGGCAACTTTGGAATTATTGAAAGTGGATGACAGTACTCTTTCCCTGCAGTAGTCTTTTTCGCCACTAAAAGGCGCCATTTGCAGTTACACTGTAAATTCAGCCTTTAGTAAGAATGGAGTTTGGGACTAGAAAGAAATCAGTAAATTTTGAGAATAGATCTGTGTCGAATATGGGCTTGAGGCTGATATGTGATGGCCACAAACAAATCTTATGTAAATTAATACACATGGCTTATATAAATATAAATAAACACTATCATAAATATTATGGCCTATTTCGCTCCTACATACTGTCAATGGCACAGAGTGTGGTTTTATAAGCAGACCCCAATGGTTTATTTATTTTCCTTTCAGTGTGTGGGTATTACTCTCAGTGTGGCCCATGCCGTCTTTTGCTTAGGCCATTTTTGTAATTAGGCCTAGCAATGGGCTAATATTTTGTCATTAGCTTTTTTTGTGATATATATATTATGAAAGCATTTCTCTTGTTCACCTGTGCCGTCTGCCTTAGCTCATTAACTTACCTAATTGGTGAATAATTTGACCGACCGGATGTATTCAGAATGATGTATGCTGAGATATAGCCAGCAGCCAATTTGGTCATTTGTAGTTATTAGCCGTGCCTCTGAGATGGGCCTGAATAATGCACTATAGGGGCAATTTCTCTTCCCGTCTGTTCTGTGTAGGCATATTCACAATCTCTTTATAGCTGTGCTATTTTAGTTGCAAATCAAAGATGACCACTCACCCTTCAGTGACCTGCACAACAGTCCCTCAACAACAGAGAGCCCATCTACTACTGCAATTAATACACGTCAGTGTTGATATCATTTCTTCAGTTCCCAAAGTTTGCTCTCTGCTCTGGCGCCTAGTTCGACCTTTTCTCCTTGGCAAACATGTTGCAAACACTGTTGTGTTTGAGACTCTTAAATGAGAGGCAGTCAGTGGTGGAAATGTCTAGGTTTTACTGGAGCAACCTGTACTAAACACCAGTTTCTGGAACGTTTTCATGTTGAAATATGCATTTAAACATCACAGATTACAGCCTTTTCTGTTAAAGTCAAGAGCTGAAAGCTAGATGGTCTCTTATAAGACCTGGCTTGCAGTGGCCGTTCCAATTCATTCCAAAGATGTTGGATGGGCTTGAGGTCAGGGCTCTGTGCAGGCCAGTAAGGTTCTTCAACACCAAGCATGACAAATCATTTCTTTATGGATCTCACTTTGTGCATGGGGTTTTTGTCACAATAAAACCAGAAGTGTTCTTCCCCAAAGTGTTACCACAATTTTGGAAGCACACAGTTATCTAGAATGTCACTGTAAATTGTAGCATTAATCTTTCTTTTCACTAGAACTGAGGAACCTACACCATGAAAAACAACCGCAGACCATTATCCCTCCTCCACCAAACTTTACAGTTGGTGCTACACATTCGGGTAGGTATTCTCGTGTCATCCACTGAACCCATATTTATTGTCAGACTGCCAGATGGTGAAGCATGATTCCTCATTCATAGCATGTGTTTCTACTGCTCCAGAGTCCAATGGCAATGTGCTTTACACGCCAGTCGATGCTTGGTTTTGCGCATGGTAATCTTAGGCTTGTTTGACTGTTCAGCCACAGAAACCCAATCCATGATGCTCCTGACAAACAGGTATTGTGCTGACATTACCTCCAGAGGCAGTTTGTGACTTGATAGCGAGTGCAGACCACTGCACTTCAGCACTCTGAGGTCCCATTCTGTAAGCGTGTGGCCTACCGCTTTCATGGCTGAGCTGTTGATGCTGCTATATGTTTCTACTTCACAACAGCACTTACAGTTGACTGGAGCAGATATAGCAGGGAAAAAAACCCAATGTACTGACCCTGTTGGAAAGATGACATTCTATGACAGTGCCTTGTGGAGTTTCGCTAAGCTTTTCAGTGTGACTCATTCTACTGTCAATAAATGTGTATAGACATTGTATGGTTGTATGCTTGTTAACAAATGGTGTGGTTAAAATAGCCAAACCAATTAATTAAGGGGTGTCCAAATATTTTTGGTGTCCACGTCAATGCTAACAGCAGTGGAAATATTTTGCTACATTCAGCATCAATCAGTTTATGAACTGAAGTTTTTTAGGAGCCATTCTTCTCTTTTTGTAGAGAATAATGCACCATTTCTACAGTGAAGTATGGTTGTGGCAGTATCATCAGAAGACTGTTCATCAACAGAGATATGACATTTTGTTAAAATTGAAGAAAGAGTGGATGTAGACTGGGAAAATACTGCATGAGAAACTGAAGCCTGGGAGAATGTTCACCTTAAGAACAGCCAGAGCAACATTGAATGACTCTGCATTGTTTACAAAATTGCTCTCTTTAAGTACTTTTCCTCCAACCATCCTGAACAGCCTGCTGCAAACCTGCCAAGATGAACAGAAATATTAAAATATATTATGTGATAAACATTTGAGTTATAATTTGTAGCATTCTTATTGCCTATGGAAATATCAATGCCTGTTTTAGTTGATCATAACTGGTTAAAGAGGTAAGAACACATATGCAGAATCTTAATGGTCATTTGCAAAACATGCTTCAGTATAGTTTACCTTGCCTTAGGCATACAGTAGCTCGTACAAGGTTAGACTGGCAAGCTGGACATACAGTAATTTGAGACCTCTCATTATCAAACATATTGTGTCCTTTTGCTTTAGCCGAAGGCACTGAAGTGGGTTTTCATCAATAATACAACCACTGTCCACTCCACATGACCAATCATAATGCAGAAGATCTTCAGAATAATAAGACCATACACCTTTGGAGTTGATGAACTATGTTTTTTCTGGGTTGCCTCAGATGATTGCTTATCTGTTGCCCACTCTAAAACAAACATGACCCCTTCCATAAGGACACTTCTCTTGGGAAATGACTGCTATCCAGGCCAGTATTGTTACCTCCTCTTTCATACCCAGAGGCGCTGTTTCCTGCGATGGCGCCAAGCTGAGTGCTGTTTTAGATGGAAATTATGAGTTTGATGGTGTGGCGGTGCGGCTCTATGCCGGTCGAAATGAATCATTATTCTTGGATCTTGGGTAGTTTAAACAGCATCTGTGTCAAATCAGATCATGAATTGATGGTTAGTGATTGAGACGTTTAAGCCACGTTTTTGACGTTGATTAGCTGTTCATGTGTTTGTATGGTTCATAAATGAGAAATATCTCAAACAATAGCAGGGAAATTTTAAGCCACAGAAAACTGTGAGTGACGTTCCTGAACATGGATTATGACTCATCTTTTACTATATTTTAACAGTGAGAAGCCTTTTTAATCTTGCCTTAAACTTAACCCTCTATTGCACAGTGTTCCCATATGGCAACAATTATTTTATCTCAATTTTACTAAAAAGCAGTAATATAAAATCTATGTTTTCCTATTTAATTGTGGAAAAAGGGTCTTTTACTTTGAAAGGACAAATACTTCATGACATCACATGACAAGGAATTTCTATTATAATGTTATTATTGCCATATTACCATTCCAAATACCAACTGAAGTTGTAATAATTCCAATATTTGTAAATACTGGCTCATACATTTCACTAAGTAAGTTGGATTTGTTTGTTCTTGTTTTCAATAAAAGGATAAAAGGATGTTTTTAGAGAAAAATAAGATTTTATGGTGTGTTTTTAGATGTTATGGTGCTATGGTATGATTACTTATTGTTGCCACATGGCAACAGTTTAACAAGTAACCCACTTATTTTTTAGAAAATTTTTTTTTTCAAATATTTCCATTATTTAAGCAATTTCAAATAACAAAAACACATTAAAACATTTTATCACGTTTAAGTAATAATTCATGCAATAGAGGATTAATCTGGTGATGGGAAACTGGCCCTGTTTATATTTTTACATGATTGTTTTGGAAAGTATTTATCATCCTAGCAATGTTTTTGAGTCATTTACTCATTGGATAAATCCTGTGATGTAAGCTGGAAAGATTGGTTTATAATACTAAATTAAAATAACACATGCAAAATGAATTGTGAATTGTTAAACCTGTTGTATGTTTTGAATTTCAGTGACTGCAGTACCGTCTCCAAACAAATGAGTATATGACTGACCTGTTTAGGTAGAACCATTTAAATCCTTCATGCAATGTCCATGTGAATACAAAGTGTCCCAATGTTCCAAGCTTTCAGGGGAGAAAATGTGATCGAGCAGCATTTTTTTTTCATTTTATGCTGCTTTATGTTTATGCTTTCTAAATTTGATGTGAACTGCTCTGTGCATGCATGCAACCTTATTTCAGCATAGATGTTACCTTTATATTTGGCTGATTCTTTGGAAACTGGAGAACACATTTGACCGATACACTAAAACATGCACTTTCAGCCTGATGTCACTCTATTGACTGTTTTAGTTTGCATGAGGTCACTCAAAAAAAACACTGGGATGACATTTAACACTGCAATATATTTAGAAATGGTGCTGCATCAGCTGGAGTCCAGTACAGAGAACTGTGCACCAAACTACGGTGTTATCACAAATCAATCCAGCTGTCACAAAATATAAAGTGAAATGAATGGTTGAAGCAGTTTGCCCATTGTTGCTCATTTTTGGCTGAATCAGTGGTCAGTTTTGACTGAGAAACTGCCAACGTGCTGGACGCTAACTAATTACAGTTCAGCTCATTACTGTAATTAGCCATAGTGCTGATACTATAGACCGCATTTAGGGATGCATTGATTTAACTTTCTCTTTCTCCAAACCAATTCCAATGACTGAACTCATATCCATTGCTAATGACTACAGATCTGATACCAGTGTTGTTGTTACAGATCTGATACCAGTGTTGTTGTTGTTTGTGCTTGTGCTTTGTAACAGCAAAGAACACAAATACTGAGTAGAGGCTAACACACCACAATGGAGAGACACTGTTTTTTAAAACAGTAATTTTAAATGTGCCTCATTTACCAGCTGTTCTTAATAAGAAATGTCTTCTAAAAACCCACTTAGGCAGTTTTCACAATGATTCTGACATTCAGCAGTGTTTTCTTATCTCCACACACTCAGGAGCACAAAGGTGCGAACAATTCTGCGGTTTAAGAACACGTCATGAATCTGATGTAGACTTTTTCTTGGGACCTTTGTCAAAGACAAATTTAAGAAAGAACTTAAGAAGATATTAGTGAATGAGGCCCATTGTTAACGAAAGTATATAAAGTTGTTGCACTTGGTGCGATGAATCCAGTGTGGACAAACATCAACTGACAGGAAAGAAGGAGGAAAGAAGAAACCACACTATAGGGCCTGAGAATCAACGACACAGTGCAAGATTAAACAAATTGCTGTTTTATTGTTTTTCGGGCTCGTCATGCCTAAAAGTGAATAAAATGAGCAAGGTGTATATCTTAAACACCTGCATAGGGATGCCTGATGATCTGATGATGGTATACGGACAGAATTGGCCTTGGATCCATACAAACTCCTAAATGGTATATTTCACTATATTTCGCCTGTCTAGTTAGCAAACTAGTGACACTATTACTGTAACTGTATATTAAACCCCAGAAATCCATAGTAGATCATATTGGTTGAGGTTTATACCAAAAAGACAGTCAGTCTAAAGTCTTTAAGATAAGACAGACAAGTGCTAAGCATTTGTTTTCACCTCAGCTAATGTTTCCAGCCTTGTCACAGCATAACTTACTTCACCTCGTACCACCTAGCTGGAAAACAGTGAATCTGTGAAGAGTTCGTTAACTGACACAAAACATGATAACATCTATTAAAATGTGATCAGAGTATAAAATGAGCTTGAGCTTGATGTTTATCTGCACTCTCACTGCGATGCTTCCAGCAGCTGAACAGTGGAATAAAACTTCCTTTCCTATCTGCTTTGTTAGATGTTGCCAAATCTGCTGGAGCCGCCTGTTAGTCAGCTCTGCGAACGTATACTGAGACCACAAGCCACAGATTAGGCAACATCAGGGAAAGCAGGTATGAAAGGACAGATTCATTCAACTATTCAGAACTAGCCTAGACTGACTCATCCAAAATGGCAGATCATCCATAATACACTGCATCATGACTGGGGATGTGCATTCCAATTAATTTTGATATTCGAGTACCCGTAAAGGACACAGAATTGAGAATCTTTTAAGCGTGAAGAAGACACGGCTCCTGAGGACCACAACTTTCATTGTATATTTTATAATATTTATTTGGCATTTGTTTTCTTTATGTTGTTTAAATCATATATTTCATAATCATGTATAGATCACGTATAGATCACTGCAGTTAAAACGTCTTACCTTAAAATATGACACTCACCCTTCACACATGACTGTGGGGACAAGCTCTTCTGTGGTGCTTGGAATTCTATATAATTGATTTAAAAATCAATATTGCTGAATTGACGGCTTAAGGAGGTGTAATTGTTAAAACAACGTATTGTTTTGTTTTAAAATCGAAATAAACTGTAACCCCAACATGTTTTTCAAGTGTAATATCTCTGTAAACGCTAGGGACTCAAAAATGGACGTTTCCACAGAATGACTCTCTACTTGTTGGGGAGAGACAGTTGGGACAAAGGAAAGAATACAAATAATAATGCGATTGTACTTGATTTCTTTATTAGACTTGATTCCATGATTCCTCCGATAATTCGTCACGTCCTAAATGACCACGTTCACTCAAATTACAACATTCCACCCAAAATTCACCCTTACGATTTATGCTTAAGCTGTGTCTTCTCCTTTACTGGTAAATGCTACAAGACCAGGGCAAAGAAACAGGACAGAATGGGAATCAGTCTCAGGTGCCCAATGTCAGCTGTGTTTAATAAGGTTTAATAAGTATTGGTGCATCATTAAGTACAGTGAACCAGTGCCAACAAGCTGTTGTTACAGTTAAGACCAGAGTTAGACCAAACTGAGCCCTTTAAGCTACTCTCTAATATCTTGCCACCATTTGGCACCTGTTCTGGTGCTGCAGGCAGTGTATTTGCTTTCTCACCCTGTTTACAGTATGTTTTGAGTCATCTGTGTTTGTGTATGTGTCCAGAGATGGTGACAGATGAAGAAAGCACTGGAGGAACAAGAGATGATGCACTACTAATTCCCTAACATGATGACACATGTCACTGTGTCACTTTTCAATTGCTTGGAAGTCTCTGGGCAACTGCTCAAGTCTCTCTCTCTCTCTCCTCTCTCTCTCTCTCTCTCTCTCCTCTCTCTCTCTCCATTGTTCTGGCTCAGTAGCGAGTCTTAAATGACTCAACTCAGATCCATAGAGTCCTTTCCTGCTCTATGGAATTACAAGCACATTCAAACAGTGAAGCCTTTTGCCGTATCTGCGAAATACAAAGGTCAAATCTCTCACACGACTGGACTGGTCATGAAGGAGATGTATATACGGATGTGTGAATCTATGACTTTTTATGACTGGAGAAGAGGAAGATGTGGCTTAAGCTATCACTCCAGCATCATGAAGAGGGGGGACGAAAGATGATAAGCAATTAGTGGAGCATAAAATTAAATCTGAGCACAAAATTACGCAGTCAAATATGAGCGCTGCATAATTAGTGCGTGTATGCTTGTGGCCATTGTTGACGATCAGAGAGAAGTCTGTTGATTACATTAAAAGGAGAGGAAGCCTGACTGAATCTGAAAAGGAAGCACAAGTTGTAGACACAAAGATGATAGCAGATACATGTGAACTGACCATGAGGCAATTACAAACCTTGTTACCGCAATACATGTTTGTTTGTTGTTGCTTTAGCAACTTTAGTCGTTTTTTTTTCTCAGCAGTCCATTACTCAAAATTCTCTCACATGGTTGCTGTAATTACAGGATCCTTTGCATCATCTTCTAATATTCCAATTTTTGGATTAAATTACTCCTAGAATTAAATCTCCTTTTTTTATTAAAAAGAAAGAAGTGGAAAATACTTAATAATTGTTGCACTTTACTTGAGTATTTTTGAAATCAATTTTGTCAAGAGCTCTGAATGTTACAATCCGTTAAAAGGCACTTATCCTACATTTTTCAGGCACTTTAGTTCCACTTATACCATACATGTGTGTTTATGTACCAACAACAGCTTCAATTCATTTTTGTATGACCATTTTTCCAACCTATCTTTATCCTTTAGAATTTAACATGCTGACACACACACACACACACATATATATATATATATATATATATATATATTCAGAAAAAAAGGGATTCAAAACAGGCTGTTTTTGCAACTTATGGTACGTTAATACTACTGCAGCAAAAAAAAGTTCACCATTCACTTTTAATAGACATGTTTTTGCTGACCTGCATGGAGCTTCGTGACCATTTTGATGCGCGCTACGCTGACCTCAGGCTATGCTACAATACAATACACTGGCTTCTTTTTATCCCATCACTGTAGAGTATCAAAAACTTGGAATTTAAGATAAAAACATGCATTGGAGATTTGAAATGTTTGACTGACCTCTTTTGACACTATACAGCACTACATTTTCCATGACAGTGTGAACGTACCTTTAGTGATCATATATGGACTGTATGAACCGGGACGTGAATGGTATGTTTCAAAACTTTTGCAATGTTTACCCACAACATCAAACTTTTTTATTCTGAAAAAGAAACTTTTTTTTTTTAGTTTTCCACAACATGGGTCCTTTTAATTGGGAGAGAAATGACAACCAACTAGATTTTGAAATGTGATTTGCAAGCCAATGATGAGTAACACTAGCTAGCTAATCTGAAGTGTGTACAGAGTTGTGTCCTGTTGTGTGGTTGGCACATGTGTCAGCCTGCCCAGGTGCAGAGCTATTGTCACACTGCACACATACCAAATAAGACACTAAACAACACAACCAGAATGCAGTACTATATCACTGTTTATATCACATTTACATTACATTTGTAACAAGTTGATCTTCTAAACTTTAGGCCATTTGATAATAAATAAATTAATCTCTAGATGGATTTATTTATTAACAAATCTCTCTAGAAACACAACTTCTATGTCTTTATGTATTTTTTTTTGTCTTTTTCATTTTAAATTACACTTCATTTTAACGAAACAATGTTTACTTCATTAAACAGTAAATAGAAAATAGATGGTTGGTTATAAACTGTGATGTTTTTATACAGGCTAATTAAATTGGTAAAGTGGCCAAGTTTTATTTTTCTTATTTTTTGTCGAAAGGCTACAAGCCAATGATAAATAAATGAAACACTTTGTTTAATTGATTCAAAAACAACATCTGGTTGACGTTGAATGCTCATATTTTGGTTTGATTTAAACTAAAAGCTATTATCTTTATTATTTCTTATATGTTGCTTCATTCTGTGAAACAACAGCCTTTTAAAAGTTGTACCGTCCATCCCAATTTGCCCATTTATGACATGAATTTCATAAATGCACTAATTTCAGGTAATATTTTCAGACATTGAAAGTGTTTGTTTTTAGCTCAGGTGTTCAATGTTTTACTAATGAATGGTTGTCTTAATCGTATTACACTACATGCTGGATTTGCAGTGGTATAACAAGCATAAAGTTCACAGTTAAAAGAGGACTTATGGAGCCAAGAATATACTTCAATGAAGGTCACATGATCTACTTTTAAACATACAGTATATACACAAGTATATAAAAGTAAAAAAGTGAATGTCATAGCAAATAAATAAGGTTTGGTGGTGGGTGGCGCAGCAACTAATGGGTGGTACTGATACACAAAACCAAATTATCATAGTTTTGGGCAGTTTCTCTTTATGTGGATATAAATTTGGTTGGATGTTTTAATAATAACAAAGAAAGTAAAATGCACTGGAACACGACTGACTGGCAAGAGAAAAACACAAAAAAGAGAAACATCGCTTTGCATTCGTAATGAGTGTGTTAAAACTCAGAATGAGATGGTAAAATGGAATAAAAAGTGTATTTCTTCTCTTGCAAATGTATTTGAATAAGAGGAGGAGAGAGCGAGACTGGAGACTTCACTCTCTGTCGTATGTCCATACATTAACATACACCAGCACTACATTTTCCCCCAAATTCACACAGTTTCTCTGGTATCCTGCTGAAACTGTCTGTCAGTCAGGCTGTATTAGTGCGAGATCAAGACATATTGCAATATTTTACAAGCATGGTTGGTATAAGCCAGTGCTTAGATCAAGTGTTCTCCATGGACCATAATGCCTGCTAACCCCTCTTCCCTCTGAAAGACAACACTGCCGCTAATTACTACTCTGAAATACCAGCGTTCGCTCTCCCAGTGAGGAGCTGGCTTTAGAAAGCCCACAAAACACAGCGTTAATTGCACGGGCCAAGCCTGACCTGGCTGGCAAAACAGCTGCAGTGCGTACAGCTGCTTCCTGATCATCGATTTTTTCAAGTTCGGTGAGATGCAGAAATGAAATAATGTCAGTTACTTGCCATATTGATAAGGTTAATTACGTCCTGTCAGTGGACGTCGGGAAGGGAGATGTCAGACAGAGGATTCTGTCCAGCGTCCCTCTGACATCTTCGAAGGGATAGTTCAGTGAAAAATCAAACTTACACAGTTTTCCTCTTCCTCCAAATGTAGTTTGTCAGCCAAGAAAGGTTTGGTGTCCAAAGTAAGTAGGTAAGTATGTAGGCTAATGTAGCTAATGTAGCACCGTTGGCTTCAACTGTATCAAGGTGTTCGATAATCTCAGACAGACTTGTGTATGTGGTTTCTGACACTGTATGACTCACTATTATCTATAAAAATGGACAAAAGGATGAACAACATGGAGACTGAGGGGCACAACTTCTGTTTTCAGCTATGCAATGTATATCTGTCCATTTTTACAGTTAAATAGATGGAATATGCTTCCGAATGTTATTCCCTTCATTACGCAAGTAATGAAACTAAATTTAGTCTGTCTTACCTTGTCATGGGTTGAGGTGAATGTAAGATGCTTGAGGCATGCAGTTTGAACGATATTAACCCCTTAAAATCCCAGGCTTATTACATACTGAGGCTTATTATTCAGTAACTACAGGGACTTCAATGCAAACTGGTGTAATAAAACCTTGGGCCTGCCGGCGGACCCTGGCCATTTCAGGGGTTAATTAGTGTACACAAGCTTCCGTTACGTGTTCATTACTTTAGCCTCGTAGCTCCACTGCAAAACATAAAGGGCCATATAGAAAACAGACTTTCCCTCGCTTTGTTTCTAATAAAGGAGTTCTACTTATCTTTTAATCCTAAGAGATAATAAGAGGTTGGAAAATGGTCAGGTAAAAATTAATGACCATTTTGGTACATGAGACAGGATTCACCTACAGCATTATAAAGAAATGTCACATTCATTTCTCTATTCTGCAGTGACAAATGCAGTAAAATGAATAAAATGCAGACATGTTAGCACAGGATCCCAGCATTGCCTTAATATTCTGCTCTTCTTTAGTACAATAAATATGTCATCAAATATCAGTTTGAAATAGCAGTCAAGTCTAAAATATTGTCCAATGCTGATAATATTTTTAAAGCAATTACTGCCAATACCGATTTGACTTTGACATCATTGCGCAGCCCTATGAAAGAAGCAAACTTCAGGCACCAAACATGTCTTGGCTGATGAACCACACTTGAGAAAAGGGGGAAATTGTGTAAGTTTGATTTTGCGTGAAACAACTGTGAAGATAAAGACGATGCCATGAACTTCACCATGCATGAAACATGGTGGCGGATGTTATTTTGTGGCGGAGCGGTTTGGCCTAGCTTGACATGCTATAACGATATGTTTACTGTAGGCGGAAGGGAAAGTTTATGGATAGTGGGCTGTTACCTGGGTTTAACAACGCTGTACGTCTTTGATGTCTGCAGCGCGTCAGTTGTAAAAACAGCCCTGATCTTTTTTGTGCACATAAAGCCGGAATGAAGCTTGAACGGCAGTCAATTATCATCAATTACTATCATTATTGCCTCTTAAATTACAGCCACTGTATCCGCCATCCTGCACATCATAAGCATCCGTCTGTTTTTATAACCGCTGTGTATTAGTGTTTAGTCCTTGTTGTCAGCAAAAGGTATTGTGGCGGTATGTTTTCAGTGGAACATGACGGATTTTAGCAGAAGGAACAGATGTCTGTAAATGGCAAAAACAGTGAAGAACAGTGGAGAAAACAGTTTGGGAAACCTAAACGATGAGGAACTACAGGAATAGAACCGCATATAAGGAAATAAAATGGTGCACAGAGAAAGGAACAAGCTGCGTTTGTGTTCATTTCTGATGGAAAAGTACAGAAATGCATGTGTTTTCATGCACACAGGACTTCTATGTATCAAGTAAGATATATGAACTTGTATGTAGCTGCATAAAGATTCTGTTTTTTTCAGACTTGTAATTTCTGAAAATGTTAATTGGTGGGTACAACTCTGTGTATCCACAAAAATAATGATGGGAAATGACACGAGTGGGTGCGAATGAAGTAGAAGGATGGAGGAATGGACATAGCAAGAGAGAGAGAGACAGAGAGAGAGAAAGAGCGAGAGAGAGAGAGAGAGGAAGGGAGAGGGAGGGTGGGATAAGCTGTGATAAACTCTTTGGGTGAGTCAGCCTCCTCAAAATCACCTGGCTGATTCGTTACTGAGTCATTACTTTTCCCATGGTGCTTCTGGGTCATAGAAACCCCCAAGCTACCAATAAGCCAATTAGGTCAGAGAGCAGTAATGTCAATCAATTTCTGCTCCCCACCCATAATTACACTCTTCCATCGAACTACAACAACCCCACCTTTATAGCTGATTACCTGGCACCGATCCACTGTGGAAAAATCTTGTCACACTGAACTCCCCTCAGCTATTTCCACTGTGAG
Source organism: Colossoma macropomum (assembly GCF_904425465.1). Lineage (NCBI taxonomy): Eukaryota > Metazoa > Chordata > Actinopteri > Characiformes > Serrasalmidae > Colossoma > Colossoma macropomum. The sequence continues at coordinate 12,752,121 of NW_023494795.1, read as the reverse complement.
AAAAAAAAGATAAAACATGTTGTCATGGTTCAAATAATGTAGCGTATATCGCAAATCCACAGTCGTCACTGAAAAATAGTTTCTTTCAGTTCCAGATGATGGTTTGTAATTTGCAGCTAATGGTAATGCTCTTCCCTGGAAACATAAAAGTCAAGGCCATTAGAAGTTTAGAGTTATCATGGTTGTTTTGCTATATTATTAACATGTAATTACACAATTACATGGCTAATTACATAGTTTGTTGCAGTAGGAGTTACATTCACATTTGATTTATGTTCTCTATCCGTGCACTTCTGATCTTTTTCCATTTATTTTGATGCCAACAAATGAAACACGTGGCAAAAATGTAAAGGATGTTTTTCCTTCCTGCAAAACAAGACTTTACATCAAATTCAAATCATAATAATAAAGTATCTTCTCTTCTACTTACAAACACAAATGTGGTACCAATTCAAAATTTAGAATCTGCAGTTTTGATTGAAATTCTTTACTTTTGAGAGTGAAAAATAATTCATATGAAACTACAACATGCTTTTCTTATAACTGGCAATAACTACAACTTACAGTTAAAACCGAAAGATATTTGCTTATCTCTTGCAGAGTGGAAGTGGGTAAGGGGATTGTTCTAATTCAGAACTGGCTTTTTCCTCTTTGATTATGATACTAGGCAGAGTCAGGGTCTGTGCTGACTTCATCCACTTTGGACTGGGCCTTCATTGTCTTTGTTTGCGTAGCATAAAGATGGACAGAGATAGGGAGATGGAGATGGTCCAGTAGGGGAGGAGGGAAGGGTGTAGACCAATTAGAGACAGGATGCACCACTCACAACATCACGCCCACGCCTCTTAACTGTCAGTCAAAGGTCAGCCAGAGGTCATCATCAATGGGAGCATCCAGAGTGCCAAATGGGTCTTTTAAGTTGAGACGGTGGGGCAGTTTGGCATCTCTTTCATCCGCTTTCAGCTTCCTTCCTTTATGACCTTAAATATAAGCTGTAATACTGGTGAAAGAGAGCATCAGAGAATTAAGACTTTGAAAGGTCTAAATGAGCACAGACGCAATTTCAAACCTGCGTTTGCTAAGGCTCGTCTTTCATCCTCACCTTCTTACACTTCTTATTATAAAGCTAAAGTGGTCCTCTGCTTAAATGCACCTCTAGGAAAAATGTCTATTTATTTATTTGGCTGGGCAATATGACAATATATATTGTTATCATGATGAAGTATGTCACCATATACTACAATATTCTTTTCTAATCATAGTGTGTACATCATCAGCACTTGTAGATCACTGACCAACTGCATGTTTCATTATAAAGAGAGCAAAATGAATCCTGTTTACCTGGGGCAACACAATATACTAAATACTGAATAAAAATCATTGTATGTACAGTTTTTGATAATATTTGTTGACATGTACCACAACTTGTTCTATCTTCTCAGTTCCAACTGATCAGATGTCGTGACACATTGTGTATTGTGTACCGTGATCTACAAGTATCGCAATATTATATTTTTGCCATATCGCCCACCTCAATGAGAAGTTAATGAGAGTTAATGTTGTGCCAAAAGTTTTAAGTAAAACAACAAATACATATATATATATATATATATATATATATATATATATATATATATATATATATATATATATATATGTATACATGAACTGTGGGAAGTCTCCTAACATGCTAAGTGCACTGTCAAGTCACATTTCCCACATCCCATGTTAATTATTAATACTATAATACATATTTAAGTCTTAGGTCACCCAGTATATAAGGATGCATTTTGCCAATTCAAGGCTTATTACATACTAAAGCTTATTATTAGTAACTATGGGGACTTTAATGCAAACTGAGCTATTCTTAGGTTATAGCAGTGTGTAATAAAACTTTGGGCCATGTAAGGGGTTAAGTAAACTTATTAAACTGTAACACTTACAGTTTAGCAGCTGTTACTAGCTCTGACCAGGCTAACAGTTGTTAAGGTGCTAACTTGGCCAGCTACACTAGAAGTCCACCTAGTAATTGAATGAACAGCTAGCTAACTGCATTCATGAGAAGAAAGGTGTTTGAGGCAGCAGTGTTATATGGACTGGTGAGTTTTCAGGGGCACAATGCTGCAACAGCTTTTGTTTTTTAAACTGCTGCTGCTGACTAGGTTAGCAGTCACACTAACGGTCAAACTAGGCAAGCTAAGTGTATAAACATGAAGAAAAGTAACCCTAAGCATTCTGTGAACTGTAATATTGAAACCCATCACCGATATGGAAGACAACTGTGTGTTTCTATGAGGAAAAAAAGCATAACTATCTAGCTTAACATAACTGTGACAGGCCAACTTCATTTCCTTTTGTTGTCGTCAAATGTTGAACTACATGTCTATCTGTCTTTAAACTTCTACTGTTAATCCATCAATTCTAGATCTCCCAATTACGCTGCAGTGATGGTAACTTGTAGCTGGCAGCAACGTGTAGTAGTTTCCTCTCTTTACCGCAGTGGGGAATCCTCAGGACCTTTGATTTTTATTTAATATAATCATCATGCTTGTTGTATTTCAACTCTGCAAGTATTGTAGTAATATACTTATTTCATTGTAAAATTTTGGTTGGAAAAAAGGTTAAATTCTTGAAACACCCAGGCAAATTCGCTTTTCCATTGGTCAGGACATCAGGAGCTAAACTGAAGGTCTGAAGTGTTAGACTGACCACTAACAAATTACAAAGTGATAGAGGAATCAACCAATTATGTCTTATTTTTCCAGTAGGTGGAATTGATTTAGTGAGAAAAAACGTCACTCTAGGCCCTCTGTAAGTTCTAGATACATGACTGACTGTTAGCAGAGATACAGGAGGGCTTTCCTGCGAATACGAGCCTGACCAATGAGTTTTAGTCTGATGCTAGAACAGTGCCGGCTCTGTGTCAGGGCTCTTTACTGAAGGAGTCACAAATAGAACATGCAATGTCTTTTACAAGCTTTAAATGTCTGCATTTAATCTAGAATGGCCAAAAATCTTCAAGTGCCATGAGCTTAGTGCTAACATAGTACTAGAACCCCCTAGGAGCGCTAGCAAATATTAGCATTATCGTAGAAGTGTTTTTTTCCTCGTTTCTGAACGAGTTTTGACCTTTATGGCCCGAACTGAAGGCCTGGTGCTAATAGTAATGGTTCGCCAATGATTTACTGGTGTTCCTTGTTTGGACTTTAGCAAACCCTGATAGCCTAGTTAATGAGCTACACTCAATATACTACACTTTCCAAAATATATCGTCTCTAAAGAACCACTAACTGAACCAAAAGTGGTTCTTCTATGGCCCAAGAAACCTGTTTGGCCCCTTTATTTCTGAGAATATATACACAGCTTTACCTGCATCAAGTCACTTCTTTTACTCATCCTTTTATTTATCCTTATAGTTTCATCCTTCGCATTCACTTCCCATTATCTCTCCTTTGGCTCCTGCAGAGGATTTATTAGTTCAATCTTTCTAGCATGTGCTCGCTTTCACGGTTATGTATGTATGTATGTATGTAGAAAAGACATCAGCCAAACTGAACTGCACAAAACACAACACTCGCATCTGATCAGGCAATAACCTTCTTATAAGGGATATTCTCAGATTATTTATTCATTTTGAGCTTAGAGGATATTTCCCAGTGGCATGCTGTCTATCTGTGCATCACATCTTCTTCCCCCCGTGCGTCATTTGGAATGATGGTGGCAATGGCGATCAAACACACCCACGAACACACACAGGAGAACTTGTTGCAGGATTACGCAGTTAAGCATGCAGCGCAAGACGCGAGTGCAAACACTGAGAATAATATCAAGTAATATCAGGGATCAACTTCAAACGTCTTTATTGTGCAAATGTCACCACTTGTCAACATGCAAATATTTTAAAAATATCATCATCCCCCAAACCCTATCATAATAAGTCGTTTATAAATAATATATCTATTTATTATGACTGGTTTGTAAATACATACTCTCGTACACCTCTGTAAGCACATATACACAGTGGTGAGAGTTATGCTCTTGTGTTCACTTCAAATAAAGTCCAAGGTCTTTAAGTACTTTCAGTGAAGTGAGTAACTGGTTTAAACTGATGTATCAATTTCAGTTGAATAAGTAACACCAGACAGAGGAAATCAGGTACGACATGGTGATTCACATACGGCTTAATACTCTGTGTATTGAATTTTAGTGAGGAAGAGCTGCCTAGATCTTTTACTTTGAATTTTGCAATGCTTTAAATTAGAGAAATATAAGCTTCTTTAATTTTGCCTGAATAATCAACCATTAAATATGTGAATTACTGAGCTGTACATCCTTTTCAGGTACAAAATCACACTTTATTTAGAGATTGTACAGAGCACTTATAATGCTTCACACTCATGTGCAAAAGTTTGAAATTACATGGGGAAACTGCATGTTGTTTAATTTCTAAGTGACAAAAAGTGAACACATTCTCTACAGGGAACAAACTTAAACGTGGCATTTCTCAGCAAAGTTTAACATATTGGAAAAATAAAATGTAAAATATAAGATGTGACGTAACTTTTGCAACATTTTATATTTTTCTTTTTTTCCAATATGTTAAATTCAGCAATTAAAGAGTAATTGTATATTAAAATGTGCAGAAGTGTGTTCTCTGTGGAGGATGTATTATGTATTTTGTATTATGTATTTTCACTTAGAAAATCAATGAAACGTCATTTGCACAGGGGCGCCCAAACTTTTGCATATGACTATACAAGGTGTTCTGCATGACACAAAATTTGAAATTAACATGTAAAGATGAATGACTTTGCCCTTGATTCATGTAACTTTTGGTTTAAAAAATGATGTTGTTAAAGAAAACCAAAGCTAAACTGGTAATAATTGCCAGGATTTTACAACATTTAACACTATTTCAAACTGTAAAATCAACTCCTCTTAAGAGTTCTTCTGTAATAACACTGCAAATTACTGTGAAGTACCACACAGCATTGTGTGATATGACAGCAAATGAGTTGAAAAGGGCATTAATATTTTACTAAAACATTTTTATTTATATATGTTTTATTCTCATGATTCAGGTTTTGGTGTTTTAAAATCTTGTAAATGCTGGAGGGACTGAGGCGTGAGAGTTTTTATTCTTAATTGGTATTGCCAGATGTCAGTTTTTGGTCATGCTTTAAAAGTTTTTTTTGCATATGTTACGGTACATTTCTGGCTATTGAGCTGCAGCTGCATTACTTTTACCATTGTTATGTAAAAATACAGGAGAATTACTGTATTTCATTTACTGCTTGTTACTGCAAATATACAGCAGAATATAGCTACATCACAATAATCTCATTGGTCTGGGAGCCTGTGAAGTTGCAACATACAGTTGCTATTTTACTATATTTACTGTTAAAACACTCTCAGAAATAAAGATACCAAACTGTCACTGGGGCAGTACCCCTCTTGTCAATGGGGTGGTACCCCCAAGGGTACATCTCAGTACCTTTAGTCAGAGAACAGAATTGTACCATAATCTATAGAAATTATATTTTCTAAGTTGTACTGACTCCACACACCCCGTCTCGTCTCCAGGCTTTTCATTTAACTGTTCTGTTTTAAAACATTTGGTTATGAAAAGATGCAAGAATAATCTTGTCCACTAGAAAAAAACGTATTCAAAGTGCACAATTGGACCTTAAAACCACTGTTGTACGTTTACATCGTTTGCACCTTGATGAACGAAAAATGTACCTGCACAGAACCTTTATTTCTAACAGTGTATGGTATAGTAAATTACTGTAATGCAATTAGTAGCCAGAAATTTACTGTAATTTTACAGCGACATTTTTTACAATGATATTATAAACAAATTACAACATGATTAAACATGAGATGTAGAAATCATACATAAATTATAATTCATTACATTTGTGATCACAATAGTATCGCAAACATACAGAATGTATCCTGTCTTTATGAGGTTTCATATTCCTGCTTTATAATGTCACACATGTAACTACAAGTATGACTGCTTAAGAATGCTTGAGTGCTTATGAGTGAGTGCTTATACCTCGTATATGACTTTTACCGTTCCGTATAAGACATTGTGGTATAGAAGGCATATAGTTCAGAGGATTATGAGTGATTTCTGTGAGTGTTACTCATTTCCTTTAGCCTTTTTCCAGAGCTGAATATTTATATATGAATCCCATGAGGCCTCAAACACTTGACATTTTCATAATGAGGAGCTCTTTTATTTAAACTGCTGCCGCAGTATTATCTGTATTTACGTACAACTCAAGAGAACAGGTTTCAAATGCAACACTTCCCGAAATGAACCTAAGCTGATTACAAATGGCCATATTTTGCATGTTTTCCCTTCACTATAACACTTCATCCTCATATTGTTCTTTGTAAATCGCGGCATAGATGACAGCTGGGGAGACAGGGTTCTCTATCTTTCATTTTGTGTAATGAAATAAGCGCTCCCTCAGTGAAACTGATTGGATAAAAAGCCTCTCATATACAGAGACACTCCGACAATCCAGCTTATGAAGTTAACTCTGTGAATTTGTTCAGTCTGGTCAGAAATGGTGCAGTTTTTAGGGCTTGCAAAGCCAACTGATTATTCGTGTTTCAGTATCTTTGACCTAGAGCTTCATTTCTATCATTCTGAGAAAGACTGCTGTAAATAAACGAGAAGATAAGAACCGTGTCTTGCCCTGAAGTCTCGTCAACAGAGCGACTGTCAAAGACAAAAGACCATTCGGAGAAAACACACACTGCCATTTTTGATCTGTATCATAACCATTAGTCACACGCTGATGTCACACACCTAGTAAATGTCATGTTCAAATGCTGAAAATTGTATTTCAGTACTGTATAGCCACCCTTTTCCTTTATTACAGCTTTATTACAGCTTCTCAAAAGTCTATTTGAGAGACTTGCTTTCAGGTTTTCAAAGAAATCTGCAGGGATATTTTCCCACACCTCCAAAGATCAGTCTTAGAAGTTGGTTGCATTTTCTTCTGAGTAATCTAAACACATTCAGTGATACTCAGATCTGGACTCTGGGGTGGTCAGTCCATTGTTCTGAGAACACCAGCAGCTTCTCTCTTTGATTTGCAAGTTTTCTTCTTTTTTTTAAATCTATTTGTTTCTCTCAGTAATGGCATCTTGACAGCTACACATCCTTCCAGACTCAAAGTGTTGAGTTGTCTTCTCACAGTGAAAAGAAGGACAGAAGCTCTGTATTTTTTCAGATCTGAAGCAGGAGTGGAGCTTGAATTTCTCCTCTCTCTTGAAAATGTTTTGAATATTGGTTATCTTGCTGAAAGACTGAGGCTTGAGAGCTTTATTGTTAATTGGTATTGCCAGATGTCAGTTTTTCATGTTTTAAAAGTCTTTTTTGCGTATGTTACGGTACATTTCTGGCTACTGAACTACAATACTTTTACATTTGTTATGTAAAAATACAGGAGAATTACTGTATTTCATTCACAGCTTATTACTGCAAGTATACAGCATATTCTATTATAACATTATATTCTGAGAACACCAGCAGCTTCTTTGTTTGATTTGCGAGTTTTCTTCTTTTTTTGTTTTAATCTATTTCCTTTTCTCAGTAATGTCTTGACGGCTACACATCCTTTCAGACTCATAGCACTGAGTTGTCTTCTCACAGTGAAAGGAAGGACAGAAGCTGTGTATTTTTTCAGATCTGAAGCAGGAGCGGAGCTTGAATTTCTCCTCTCTCTCAAAGATGTTTTCAGTATTGGTTATCTTATGGGAACAGTTTTAGTGGTCTACCAGGTCTTGTACTCTTTTCCTAAAAACTCCAGTTTTGGAGAATCATGTTTTTTCCACTTACTATTATTTTTTTTAACTTTCACCTAATGTTACATGTTAAAAGCACTTTGGAGGCGTCTCACTGTGTTTTGGCTCTTGAACGCTTTCCTGCTTTATGACCGGCAAATGACGCACATTCACATTCAGCAAGCCCACACTGTGGAGGTAACATCAGCGCTAGATGTTCTATTTCACCGCTGTAGGCCAGTGAACATTGTCTGACCTGGCTAATACAGGGTTTAACCATCATATGAAGTTCGGTCTTGAGAAAATAGGGTCTAATTTGCTGCTAAATGCTCGGCCAGTTGGAGCGCATGTAGCCGTGTGACTGCTGAACCCAGTTCTTATGTGTGTCATTGAATTATGTAATGATGTCATTATGACGAGAACAGATGAACAGATGTTTTTGGTTCGAACATTTGCACTCTGTGGTTTTAACTGGCTTGTATTTGTTTTCTTCATACATACTTTTCCAGACAGAGAATCAATCAGAAAAAACAGTTAAGTTATCTGTATATTGGGGTGCACAATACACCTAATGGCCAAAAGTATGTGGACACCCTTTCTAATGAGTGCGTTTGGCAATCTCAGCATATATATATATATATATATATATATAAAATCAAGCGTACAGCCCTGCAACCTCCACAGACAAGCACTGGCAGCAGAATTGGTCGTATGAAACACCTCAACAACTGTAAGTGCTGTTAATGTGAAGTGGAAATAACTATGAATTCCAATCAATTCTAACAAATTCCAAACAGTCTCTGGAAAGTGATGACAGCAAAAAGAAAAGCTTCACGAGTTTTGTGGCTTGGGCCTACACTGGGCTGCAGCTAACGACTATATATCATTACGATACTCATAATGGATTAGTTTGTACATTATGATTTCAATTAATTGATTAACTAGGAAATGAAAACCTGCAGATTTTAGTCTAGCAATAAGTTCTAATTGATATTTTTTAAAAGTTTTCTATCAACCTAACAGTGGCAGATTTTCTGCATTGTGAAAAACAGTTTTCGACAGTTTGATATGCTGTTCTTTTGTATTTCTCCACTAATTATAAAGCAAAAATAAACGAAATAGCTTCTGTGCGATTGCATCATGTAGTGAAATTTGATAATACAGGTGACACACTAACAGTCCAGTCACCAGCCATGTCAGATACAAAGACCTGAAACATTTAAAGCAGCTCATCACACAGAAAACAGCAATAACCAGCGAGTGATCTCGGCACTTTAAACATACGTTTTTATCTTTTTTTTTCAGATACTGAAACTAGAGTTTTTAACAAATCTTAGTGACCTTAAACTCTGTTTTAGTGAGGACGGGAGGCAAAAACCCAGAGAAAAACACTAAAAATGTCCAAGCTCGTTTGTGTGCATTAGCATAGAAGTAGGCCTAACAACCATGTAACTGTGTTCAGCTGTGCACTTTAAACCAACAGTTTCAAACTGCAGCCCTTCAGTCAGTGCTGCTCATTTGCAAACACAATCAGCTGGAAAGCTTTGCTTTGACTCTAGTTTTAACAACATTGTAGCATCTCACCGTGCCGAGTTTCTGTCTCAGATGCAATGTAATCTCTCTCATACTTACACCTGGCGGTCACGCTGGGCTCGGTTTTACAAGAAGAGGACATTAAAGTGAAATATTGTCATAGTTTTGATTTTTTGGGTCTTGTGCAACACTGTAGTGCAGTCTGTGTTATCTGTATTTTCCTCTTTCAGTCATGTAAATGAGACGAGCACGTGCCGTCAAGCCAATTAATCAATAATATGATTCGTTGCTAACAATTAGTTGTTGCTGCCCTGCCTGTCCAGGGTGTATCCTGTCTTCCACCCAATGACAGCTGGGATAGGCTCTAGCACCCCCAGCGACCCAGAAGGATAAGTGGCTTGGAAAATGTGTGTGTGTGTGTGTGTGGTTACTTACTTGTCTACAGGTCTAATATCTTTTGTTTGTTTGCATATGTATTGTTGACACTGTTTTTCATAGTTATTTCCTCTGATCTCTTCATTTAAAGGTTTGATGAACTGGTGTGCAGATTATCACCGAGAGGAGGTTCAAAACAGATGATTTCCTTTTAGCATAAAATGTTACAAGATGCATGTTAAATTTAAAACACTGTGCACTAGCAACACCCCTTACAATTAAACAGAACTGAGCACTATATGGAGATGACTAATACCGTTTTAGTGTTAGATGTGATTAAATTTGACTCACTGAGCTCATATTCTTTTGCATCCCTGTTTAAGAGACTTCTGGTAGTGACCCTTTAAGAAAAACCAACGACCCTGCTAAAGCAAACAGCTGGAAGCCATACAGCTCTAAATAGGGTGAGTGTTTGTGATGTGTGAGGGCCACTGAGGCAGCTGAGATCATGCTGGAGGTAGAGCAAGGGACCCAGACGAATGACCAAGCACTTATTAAACTCTCCTGCTTCTCAGTCTGTTTTCACGAAGCATTTCTGATCAAAACTCAATCACACATCTGCTACTTTCACATACAGGCACAGAATTCAGTGAAAGAGATCCTGTGGGGATCAGTAGTGAAAAGATAGTAACAGTTTTGGAGGATTTTCAGAAGAAGCCTGAGAAAGCATTCAAAGATCCAGAACCATCATCACAGGTTCTCTTCAAGGTGGTTGAAAGCCAGTGAGATTGGGTCATGAATCATCTCATTCTGGAGTGAAGACCTTCACAAACCTCCACTGATTTCTAATTAAGCCTTTCTGAGTGTGTTAGTTCCACTTAGATTCGTGCTCCACCACATGAACTGCCTTAATTAGATGAAGCACTTAGTCATATCTCACTAAATGAAAACTGAGCTGAAATGTTAGCTTATAAGTTAAAGCTACAAAACTATTGGTATGAAAACCAAAACCAAATTAATATCAGCAGCATTTTTGTTGTATTGTTTTAATTTCATAATATAAATACTAGCTTCCCTTTATACTGTGTCACAGTGTAAGGGGGCAGAAAGGTCCAAAATGACTTTGAGTAAAATCTTCTTCTTTCATTAACTTACATTGAAACGTTAAGAATGTTTTTTCTTTCCCTGTAAAGTTACACTTTAAGAGATACAAGCTTTTGTTCAGATTGTGTAAATATATATATATATATATATATATATATATATATATATATATATATATACACCTCCTTGTTTCTACACTCATTGTCCATTTTATCAGCTCCACTTACTATATAGGTGCACTTTGTAGTTCTACAATTATAGACTGTAGTCCATCTGTTTCTCTGCATACTTTATTAGCCCCCTTTTACCCTGTTCTTCAGTGGTCAAGACCCCCATGGACCCTCGCAGAGCATGTACTACTTGGGTGGTGGATCATTCTCAGCACTGATGTGGTGGTGGTGTGTTAGTGTGTGTTGCACTGGTCTGAGTGGATCAGACACAGCAGTGCTGCTGGAGTTTTTAAACACCTCAGTGTCACTGCTGGACTGAGAATAGTCCACCAACCAAAAATATCCAGCCAACAGCGTCCTGTGGGCAGCGCCCTGTGACCACTGATGAAGGACTAGAGGATGACCAACACAAACTGTGCAGCAGCAGATGAGCTATCGTCTCTGACTTTACATCTACAAGGTGGACTGACAAGGTAGGAGTGTCTAATAGAGTGGACAGTAAGTGGACAATAGCTTATACTTAATATTTTGACTGGAAAGGGTGGTCCCTGACTTAAGAACATTTTTTTTGGTTTCTACACAGTAAACCAAAGTATATTAATTGACTTAAAAAAAAAAACATGCACATTTCTTGCCTCAAAGATTTTGAGCTACCTAACAGGCTCAAGCTTAAATAGCTTTATATTTGAGTTAGAGCACTTTCTAATTTTCAGTGATCCTCACTTCTTCAACAAGTAAGGTAGAACTCAATCAGTCCACTCATTTTAAATTGCTCCAATTGATCCAGCAGAACTCTATTTTGAAAAGTTCTGCTTACTCTTGAATTAGCTAGTTTAATTTAAATCAAATGCTTCTGCTTGTGCAGTGCATAGAAACATCCAAAGATCCATTACTTTAACTGGACGGTTTATACAGTAATGAACAAATAGCTCAGATAGGATGAGTCATCTATTCTCAAGACTCAAGCTGCTTCATGCTTCTTGTGTTCAGAGGGCTGATATTTACTGCCTGATAAGTGTTCATGGCTACAGGCTGAACTGGTAAACCTGAACACAGAACACCATCATGGTGAGACTGACAAAAACATGTGAAAGGCATGCAAACTTCTGTGACACAAAAATAACAATGTGAAGAGAAGCCATTAAAAATGAGAGAAACAGACTCGTCTGTAGGACTTCTCCAAAGTAACTGATCTCAACTAGCTTACACTCAAAAAAATTATTTGTTGGATTTATTTAACCAGTTATGTCAACAATTTCCAATAAACTTAGTATTCAGATATCATTTGATAACATTTTTAAGATGGCAATAATTGACTTATGTGCAACCAACACCACTGTATGAGGTAATTCCAACTTTATCTGGTCAACTTGAATTTAATTAGTACATCATAATTCATGAATCATTGATTCATGCCAACGTAAAGATATTTCATTACACTGAGTTAGCTCACTTACGTAAATGTCACTTAACTGTTGGATGGCTGTTACTTAACTGTATTTCATAAGACCAACTGAACTATACTTTGTAGTTCCAACTTAACTGACTTAAATAAGTGTGACTGGCACTGGATTCTGTTTAACTTAACTGGTTTTTATTATCATCATAGTATCAATTTTAAGTGAAATTTCCAGTGTAGTTAAGTAAATGTAAATCACACAACTTTGATTCTGTGGAAAAGTACATTTAGAACCAAAGAAACACTGACCATGTTTCCCAAAAGCACTGTTTACAACTAGTTAAATGATAGAGGGAATATCATTTTGAACGCTCTCTCTCTTTTCACGGTTACTCAACGATGCTTTCGGGAAACAGAGCCCTGTTTAGCTGCCTGAGTTAAAAATAATGAAAATCTATAAAGACTGATATGTCTCACCTTATCAATCAACTTTTCCATCCCCTCACATTGTTCTTCACAAAGAAGCCCTGGCCTTTTAAGGGGTTCATAGATGAGTGAAGTTAACCAAAAATAGTGTTATTGTTCAGTCTTACAGTATATTTATGCCCTGCTGAGTTTTGGATCAGACTGTTTTCAGAGAGTAGACTTACAGTGTTGTACACTGCAAGCCTGGATAAGTTAATTTACTTTAAAAATTTGAGGAAACCGGTTGCCTTAAAAAATTAAGTAACGTGTAATGAAAACTTGAGTTAGAATAACTATCATTTTTGTGTTAAGCTAGCTTAAACACGTTTGTGCAACTCTTAAACTCTAATTACTGTAATTTAACATCTCAAAATTACAATTTGACTACATGTTTCATTAGGCAATTGAATTTTTTTTCTATTTAAGTGATATTGACCACTTTGACAAACACCAAGAGTTTACCTTTACAGTGAATATGGTCACTGAAGGACACGAATGCTCACTCACCAGCAAGAAGTAGCACATCTTTTGCTTTTATCCAACAGTACGATGTAAGTCAGCTCAATAACACATTAAAAACTCATACACCTGAGGAAAGGCAGCCTGAAAGCCCACTGACGGTGAGTAAAACAAATGGAATGAAACACTCAATATGCAAATAGATGGAGCCAGCAGCCAATGGGAAAGAAATATACGTTTAATCTAACAAGATCGTGTTAACAAAACAAACATGTAACTGCATGTTTACAGCTTACTTAGTTTGACTCAGTTTCATACATTTGTTCAGCAACTTTAGTGAGAAAGAAACAATTAAAACCAACAGAAATGTCGGCATTTTTTTGAATGTAGGGTTTCAAAGTAGCAACAGACTAAACTAAATAGCAATAAGTTAATTCAACTCAAAAATGCCATTTGAGTGAGCAAAATCATCAAAAACGTTCCCTTAACTTAAAATAGTTGAGTTATATGTGGGATATACTGAGTTTTATGTACAACAGACTTAATGTATTTGAGTTAAAACAAAATGCGGGATTAGTGTTGTATGCAGAACCCCAGTGACTCACTTTAACACAAAAACCCGTTTTATTTGTATTATTTTGTTCGTTAAATTACAGAACGCTTCTCTACGATAGTATAACGCATTGAGTGGCACTGCGTGGGACAGGGCAGCGTTAATGACCCTGTGATCCTCGTGCTTTAGTCTAACAGTGATCCGGTCTGGTGAACAGTGCTTGTGAATGAACCTTTAGGAAAAAACAAAACCCACAAGTGACATCACACCTGCACGGCGCCGCTGAGCTCGTGACGCGCTTCTCGTGACCGCGCGCGCGCCTTCAAATCCCCTCCACCGCGCGTCCGCAGCGTCCAAAAGAGCGCAAGCGACGGAGCGGGACGTGCGCGCGCCGTCAGCAACATGAAGAGCAGCAGGTGCCCAAAGCGAGCCACTCGGAGCGCGAGCCCCAGCAGCGGCAGCGCGAGCCCGAACTACAGAAGTAGCGCGAGAACAACCGCGAGCAGCCGCAGCAGCGCACTTTCTCCAGTTCACAGCGCGAGCCTCGCACTCTTCGTGCTGCTGCTGCTCTCCGCCGCGCCGCTCTGCACAGGTGAGGCACTCAGCTTTCTCCTCCCTCACCTTCAGTCAGAGACCCTTCCTCCATCCCTCCGCTCATCTCTCGGTTTGCTTTGCGCTCAGAGCGCACAGAGCGGCGCAGTCTGAGCGCAGAGAAGTGGAAAGAGAATAAAAAAGTTTTTAAAGGTTCTTTAAATTTACATTATTCAAATGTGTGCAGTGGCTTAGCACGAATTAAACATGTTACTAAGCGTAAAAACTTAATTCCATCTTATTTAGCATCTTTACATGGAACCGATTTGAGTCATAAAGATTCAGCAACTCATTTTTTCTTCAGTGTACGCTCTTAGAAAAGATGGTTCTTCAAGGGTTCTTTCGTGAAGAGAATGGTTCTATTTAGGACCACGAGCAAAAGTAGTTTTATATCCTTAACAAGAGGGGTTGTCAAGGGTTCTTTCATAAACGGAATAGTTCTATTTAGAACCATGAGTAAAAATAGTTCTACACTCTTAAAAAAGATGGTTTTTCAAGGGTTCTTTAGTAATGATTCTATTTAGAACCATGAGTAAAATAGTTCTACACTTTTAAAAAATATGGTCCTTTAAGGGTTCTTTAATAAATGGAATGATTCTTTTTAGAACCATGAGTAATAATAGTTCTACACTTTTACAAAAGATGGTTCTTTAAGGGTTCTTTAGTAAAGGGAATGGTTCTCTTTAGAACCATGAGTAAAAATAGTTTTACACTCTTAAAAAAGATGTTTTTTCAAGGGTTCTTTAGTAAAGGGAATGGTTCTATTTAGAACCAAGAGTAAAAATAGTTTTACAATCTTAAAAAAGATGGTTCTTCAAGGGTTCTTTAGTAAGTGGGAATGATTCAATTTAGAACCATGATTAAAAGTATTTGTACACTCTTAAAAAGATGTTTCTTCAGGGGTTCTTTAGTAAAGGGAACCTATTTAGAACCATGAGTAAAAATAGTTCTACACTCTTAAAAAGAGGGTTCTTCAATGGTTCTTCAGTGAAGGGAATGAGTAAAAATAGTTCGACACTCTTAAAAAAGATGGTTCTTCAAGGGTTCTTTAGTGAAGAAAATGGTTCTATATAGAACCATGAACACTCAAAGAACCCTCTGCATGATTACTTGGATTTGCATGGTGAAATGGCTCTTCATATTGATAGAGAATGTGCTGTAGATGGTTTTATATAGAACCTTTCCGAAAAAATGTTCTATATAGCACCAAAAAGTGTTCTTTTACTTTAACGATGTCAAGCTTGTAACAAAAGAAGAACCCATTTTCATGTTATATAGAACCCTTTTCAAAAAGGTTCCATATAAAACCATCTACTGCACATTCTCCATCAGTCTGCTGAACGCTTTCGTGGTGCAAAGAACCCTTTAATTATGAAAAGGGTACTTGTGTTAATTACCCTTTACTAATCCTTTATAATTATCCTTTACTAAAGAACCCCTAAAGAACCATCCTTTTTAAGTGTGTATATAGACACCAAAAAGACTCCTTGTATTGTTACAACACTCTTAAAAAAAGGTTCTTCAGGGGTTCTTTAGTAAAGACAGTGGTTCTGTATAGAATCCTGAGCACTTTAAAAAAAATTTGCATGCTGAAATGGTTCTTCAGATTGATGGAGAATGTGTTGTATGTGGTTCTTTATAGACCTCTTTTGAAAATTGTTCTATATAGCACCAAAAATGTTCTCCTACTGTTACAAGGTTGACACCGTATCAGTAGCAGAACCCTTTTTGGTGCTAGAACCAATTTAAAAAAGGTTCTATAAAGAACCATATACTACACATTCTCCATCAATCTAAAGAACCATTTCACCATGCAAAAAACATGGTTCCTTATAGAACTCTTGGTTCTAAACAGAACCAACTCTTGAGGAACCATCTTTTGTGTGTGTTAAAACCTTTCAAGAGGAAAAAATCTGCAAAACTGAGCCGTTGAGATGTAAACAGTGTCGCTCAGAGTGGTTTAATGTGAAATGAGTCGTTGTAGAGAAACTGACCCTGCGGTCACGATGTCACAAATAAAGCCATTTTATTTGGTCTTACAGTGGTCCTGCATGTGTGTGCAGTGAGTTTTTATATGTGATGTTTATAATGGTAAAATAGTTTTAAACCCCAAAAGCTTGTCGCAAAAACTCTCGGGCACCAGCCAAAGAATCCATAACCATTCTGTGTGCTAGCTTTCTTTGAAGGAGCCCTTGGAGACACTGCACATTTCAGACACCTGGTTCCCTTCATGACCACTGTGAGCAATTCAGGCTTGAACTGAGCATTTCACATCAAACCACCCTGAATGACTGTTTACATCTTAAGAATTTGATAATGAAATTTTGAAACATCGGTGGACTTCCCCTTTTAGTGTTCTATTGCAGCTTGAGTCCAAATTTAAAAGCTCTGAACAAATGATCCTTTACTGAGGAGGGAAGTTACTGTAAGTGTGAAAACTGAATTGAAGAAAAATGTGTTCATACTTTAAAACAGCTGAACAACTAACATTTAAGGTTGATGGAATAATTCAGTCTAAATGAAAAACCTCTGAACAAATCATCTTTTACAGGCGAGCCGGGGAAATAACTGGCCTGTCTATAAAAGATTATTGGAAACACGTACAAATAAACGTAAGTAAACTTTCAAAGACTTTCAGCGCAGCCTGGGTCTAAATTTAAAGCCGAATGAAATGAATTACAATCCGCACGAATGATCTCACACCAAGTCAGAACTACACGCAACAGGTGTTAGTCTACCTAAGGACTGTCTGTCAGTGCTGCTCTGTCGTCTATGTATGATTAATGCAGTGTTTCCTGTGAGTACATGATCATTAAAGCAGTGCCAAAGGCTTCATTGTAACTCTGAGGGGGGGCGCGCTGCTCCAGACCACCCGAGCCATCTGACTTCAGATGC
Organism: Colossoma macropomum; assembly: GCF_904425465.1. Taxonomy (NCBI): domain Eukaryota; kingdom Metazoa; phylum Chordata; class Actinopteri; order Characiformes; family Serrasalmidae; genus Colossoma; species Colossoma macropomum. Next base: position 12,734,771 of record NW_023494795.1, on the reverse strand, counting down.
TCAAAATAGTTCTAACATCAGTCTTTCTTTCCTTCATTACCGTTTACACACACAGATCAGTGTAGCCGTTACAGAGAGAGAGAGAGAGAGAGAGAGAGAGAGAGAGGGAGTAAGATAGAGAGAGAGAGGGAGAGAGGGAGAAGGAGTGAGAGAGAGAGAGAGAGAAAGGGAGAGAGAGATTGAGAGAGTGAGATAGAGAGAGAGAGGGAGTGAGAGAGAGAGAGAGGGGAAGTGAGAGAGAGAGAGAGGGAGAGAGAGGGAGTAAGATAGAGAGAGAGAGAGGGAGAGAGAGAGAGAGGGAGTAAGATAGAGAGAGAGAGAGAGGGAGTGAGAGAGAGGGAGTAAGATAGAGAGAGAGAGAGAGACAGAGAGAGAGAGGGAGAGAGAGGGAGTGAGACAGAAAGAGAGAAAGAGAGAGAGAGAGAGAGAGAGAGAGAGAGAGGGGGAGTGAGATAGAAAGAGAGAAAGAGAGAGAGAGAGAGAGAGAGACAGAGAGAGGAGTGGACTGCACTTTATCAGCTTTAACAAACAGTGAGTTTACAGTGAGACTCAAGCGGACATTTCGTGTCAGGTCGACAGAACCAACGGACAACACTCAAAAACCGGTCCAACCGGTCCAAAACCCATTTTTAAACCAGGCAAGTTTATTTAGATGTTTAACGAACTAAAAAAATTCGCTACACCTAAAATCCGCTACGACTAAACTAGCTAGCTAGCCAGCTATCGCTAACAAACTAGCTCGTCTCTGGCATTAGCTAACCTAAGTTAGCGTTTTAATCGAGGGCAGAGCTACAGTCTGCTTTGTTTACCTCACCTTTAAACATCCCGACACTCCTGAGCATCGGGAGAGTGGAGCAGGCTCTGTCAGCCACAGTAAAGGAGCATGAAAGATTCTAAATGTATACGGACTTCATTTCCCACGAGTCTGTGCGCAGGAACGTAAAGACGTGACGGAAAATCTGGATTTAAACGGAATGATCCTCTCTGCTTATAAACAATAGAACCGGAACATTAGATAAATTCCCTTAAAATGATAAGTGATAAGAAGAGCCATACTTTCCTCAGATACCTAGCGCTTTGCAATGTCTGATTATCATGATTATTATTGCTTTCATTTTTATTTGTCTGTTGTTTATTTGTTTGTTTGAATTTCATTTTGTTATTTTAGATTATTTTGCTGCTGTTAATTTATCCATTTAGTGTAGTAGCGATGTATGTTGTAGTGATATGTGTTATAGTTGTTATGAATAATTACGTAGTTGCATCTGCTAAAGCCGAGGGTGGCGAACTAAGGGTCGGTGTCCAGCCCTGTTTGGTGAGTTCCCTGCTTTAGCACACCAGCTAAACCTGGTAATTAGCTGTTGAGTTGAATCGTGTGTGCTTGAGAAGGTAATTTGCCTAATTGTGCATGAATCCGGCCCTCAAGGACCAGAGTTCCCCACCCCTGGTTTAAGCCATAGTTGTTTAAAAATGATATGATTAAAATTTACATCTTTTTGTCAAATGTACCAACCAAAAGCAGTCATGAAACACTTAAAAGGCAAGGTCCAGATATGTTTAAAGTGAATTATTGAGTGGGAACTATTCTTTCCCCCCAAAATGTTGAAGAGGACACGTCCCCCATCCCACCCCCCTAAAATCTACACCTCTGTGTGTCTATATACAGTATTCTGAGTGAATGAATGCGTTCATATGAGCATGTAAAGCCAATAGGCCATCAGTCATTTTGGAAATGTAAGTTATTTTGAAGGCTGTAAAAGCCCGAAAACAGAGGGCTGAGAAAAGGCAGTCGTAGTGATGCTCTCCAGCGCCTGCTAACGAAAGACTGAAGAGATTTAAACACAGTGAAAGCTGTATGTTTGATCTGGTGTATAGTTTCATTTTGAGGGTCTGTCAGCTCGCTGTGGACTGAGGCTGTGTGCGTTTCGCTCTGTGTTGAGCTGCAAACATCATTGTGTGTCTGATAGTTGTTGGATAGTTGTCAGAGTGGCTGATGTATCAGTGGATGACGTTTGGAAATCTGTGTCAGGGTGACTAATATTAGATGGATGAATTCATGTTCTTAAGGCACCTTAATACACTTCACACAAGTACTTCGGTTTTCGTCCTGCTCTGCTCATGATCTTACTGCATGTGCTGGATGAGAGAGGAGGCTGACACTGTGATCGCTTGCTTTTGAAGATGCTATTGCTTTTCTGGAAAATCATGGAAAGCCAAATTTTAATCACATTTTTTAAATAAAGAATTCGATATAGCATGTAAACATTAAAGTTTCAAAGTATCAAAGTATCTTTCCGTTTATATGCAGTTGTATGCAAAAGTTTGGGCACCCCTGGTCAAATTTTATGTTTTGTTGATTTTCTAAATGAAAATAAGTTATGCATCCTTTACAGAGAACACACTTCTGCTTATATTAGTGCACGATTACTGTTTATTTGCTGTAATTGACATATTTCATGTAAAACATAAAAAGTGGCTAGTGAAAAAGTTAAGGCACATTTTATATTTTGTGTTTTACTTTTTAAACTCAGTCAATAAATATAAACTGTGCACTAAATTTAGCAAAAAATGAAATATTGAAATGTGTTGTGTGTAGAGGACGTGAAGTTATAAAGAGTGTTTCAGCCCACACTGCTTTTTAAATACAGGGTAGCCATTCAGAACAGAGGTAATTTACATGTATCAGCATTAAAGGCACTGCAACAAAAGCAGGTTGTTTAGTTCTAAGGGATAAACGGAGATTGGAAAATTCTCATGTAAAAATGTATAAATCCACACAAACATTATAAGTGGACTCATATGTAGGAAAAACATAGAATATGGGCCCTTTAAAGCTTTATTATTGTCATTAATAGTTTAAAATCTACCAGTTTTGCAGTACTGGGCTGTTTGTCATTGTCAGATGCATCATGCTCCACATTAGGCAAGAATGACTTTTCTGGCGAAAGTTCTAAATTCAAGTCACTTCTGTAATTTCTAATTTTGATACAACCATTAATGCTTCTAAGATCTTGAAGTTAGACTGCTTTGTGCACTTGAATAACATTTAACCTCCTTTTCTCCAGCTAAAAAAAAGTATCAACTCTGCCATCGTCAAATAAGTAATACAGAATAAAGAAGTCACTGAGTGTGTTCAATGCACTTAATAGTCCGATAACTGCAGAAAATCAGATTTTGTCAGTAATCCAACACGTTTACATGCACTTGAGTAATCAGATAATGGAGAAACTCTTGGTCTATATGAGTCAGACAGTATTCACTGCTTTACAACCAGCCAATAAACTCACAGAATCAGACGTGACGTAAACGCAACGTCAAACTCATAAAACTTCATGCCGTGGCTTTTTTTAAAAAACATCGCACCACTTTACCTGAAAATATGAGCATACATCATCTAGAAAACGAAGAATATTTAAATCCTTTATTTCATGTTTGGTTTCAGCGCCACTCCAACAGTGTTTTACTGTGTCTCGCGACTTCCACCGTCTGTTCTCGTGCATGCGCAGACTGAGAAATCTGATAGAAATCGGAGTAAGAGTTCACATACACTGAAAAATCTGATTACTGAGCCAAAATCCAGCTCTTTTTATCAGATTTCTTAATCAGAGTATGGTGTTTACATCCGATTATGATTGGATTATTGAGTGCATGTACACGCATTTTTTGCATTTTTACATCCTGTCTTATGAGCATTTGTTTCAGGATTAATTAAAATATTCTCTCCTCATTACTTGACATGACTAGACGTCTATTGATTGGATGTGGTCTGGGAAATGCTCAAGGGAATCCATGGATGATCTAATCAATCCAGTGTCCAGATTAACCAAAGTGACTGACGGACTAAATAACACGTTGATTGATTCCTTTACTCTGGCTACTGTGAAAAAGTAGGAGATTCAGATGAAGGGCTTGATTGATGAAAGCAGTGCTGAATCATGAATCATGTTCCTGAAAACTGACGGGACTGTTTTTATCTGCAGTGGGTCCAGAGGAGAAATCATCCCTGTACACTGATGTACTTCACCCTGCAGCTCCTCTGACCCGAGTCTTAATTCAGCCATTAAACAAAAAAGCAGGATTGATCTCACATCAGTGTAAAAGGGCAACATCCACCAAAATATCCTGCCCACTGCAGCCTGAAGTGTCTGGAAAAGGATAGATTTGAAGCAGCCTGAATGAAAATGTAACAAGAGGCTTGAAATGTGAGGAGCTTCATGACGTTAATGTCTAGACATTCTCCTGGGTGTCAGTACTGGCAGTTTGTGATCGGTTGTGGTCCAATGACGTGTTACGCTTTGTGTGTCATTACATATTTATAAATATGCAAACAGTAAACACTAACAAGCAAGCAAGAGCAGCTTTACAAAAGTCCTGTATTGTGCAAAGACAAGATAGTAAGAGGTTATTTTTTATTGATTATATTAACCATATCGCTGTTGGAAGAAAACCTTGTATCTTCAAAATTGTAACTTTACAGGAGAAGGAAAAAACTACTTTACTTTTAATGTAAGTCAATGGAGCCAGACTTTTTTCCAACTCATTTTGTTTCTTTTGGTCCATTCATCATGAAATTTACACACAATGTAAAGAACAACAAGCATTTTCAAATTAGGTCAAAAACTGAAAAACGAAAATGGAGATATAAGGTTTTCTTCTGACAGCAGCGATATATAACCTAGTACAGCTTAAATATTAAACAATGATTCATAATAATAAAAATAATAATAATAATAATCATAAAGGTTTGAGCATCCATAATTATGTTTTGTTGATTTAAAATTTTTGTGTGCAATTTCTGGAAATATTGGCAAACCTAAAATGTAGCATATTAAATGTGCTACGATATAATCTTTATACATGACACTTTTTAGTGTTTTTTATACCTCAATATGTTAAATTAAGCAAATTAACAGTAATTGTGTATTACAATGTGCAGAAGTATGTTGACTGTAGGATATATGCATATATATAAATTTTTTTTTTTTCTACTTTTATTTATAAACTCTTTTATATAACTCTAATAAATACAGTATACATTTCTTGTAAAGCTTGGAATTTCTTGGAATGGCATATTTGGCTGTCCAAACCTTTAGACAATAACCCTCACATTTACAATTATGTATGTGGAAATGAGCTGACAATAATAAAATATAATTATTGCGTGTTTGTTTGTTTAAAAGGTACTCCAGTGTTCCTGAATCCATCTACAGTACAGCATGAGCAGCTCTTAAACCAGGTGGGTATTGCCGACTCCCAGCCAAATCACACACACACATAGTGAAGAGTGTCTTCTCATGCAGTCTTATTAAACCACTTAATCCTTCCTCAAATGCATTTGATATCTCCCTCATAGTTATACATTTCCAAACCAATATCTGATCCTTAGGGGCCATAACACATCATATCTGCTCGCCTGCAGCACCGGAGTTTAACTAATGACTGAGCTTCTGCTCTTTCTGTTCATGTGAGCGACAGGTGGGCCTAAGTAGCTGTATGGAATTGCTCAGAGACCTGTTTTCACAGCTGTGTGAAGATCATGACTATTAGAGTTAGGCCTTCAGTTTGTGCCATGATTGTCGAAAATTGGTTCAAAAATTGCTTAAAAAATGAGGAACAAAGTCTCTATAATAATGTTAGTTTCTGCAAGAGCCCTTATGGGACTCTAGTAGTATTTTAGCGCTAGGCTAACACCGATTCACAAGAACATTTTTGGCTGTTCTAGATCAAACCAGGACACTTGAAGATCACAAAAAAACATTTTGTGTTTTATTTAAATCTTGCAGCAGCCACGTTCATGTAAATTTTACCTTGTATGTAGAAGTTTTGCAGTGATTTTAGCAAAGATCTCTGGATTAGAGCTGCTGCTGTTTTCCATGTGACTGAAACACATTAGTCAGGCTCAGGCTAACACCCCCCCCCACCCCCCCTCCACACACACCCATTTTGCCTTTGTGTAAAATAACTTTTTTTAAAACTCACCACATTTTCAGTTTCTTCATTTATATGCTGCACTGAGATAACCGAGGTGGCAGGCTAGGGATGAAAACTGGCAAAATCATGAACTCTACAGAGCACTGCCTGGTGTGTCAGCCAATAACAGATTCACACCATCGTTCTCGAATTTCTCGAGGCTGATGTTAGCTTCTTATTCTCATTTCCGTTTCATCTTAAATAGTGCAGCAGTTATAAGCTGGCACCCATAGAAGCGTCTGAAAGTAACTGCTACATCAATTAAGGTGAAATAAGAATAAGAAGCTAACTTCAGCTTCATCTAATCTCTGTCCGCTGTACAAGACTCAGTTACAATCAGCAAACCGAGACTGTTTCAATTGAGCTGCTGGCTGCTGTAATTTAGCTCCTGAATTGCTGCAGATATACACTTGGATGTAACATTTATAGTTTGTCTGAAGGGTCTTGTGTTTATATGCGAGCGTAACTGGCCCAAAATTCTACTGGCCCACCTGGTATTCTCCCCACTCTTTCGATTATCCGCTCCAGAATTGGTCAGGTCAACGCTCGATCAGTGACGTATCCAGGTTTTCCAGAAGGCCTAGAGTGAGTTTTTTTTACTTATGAAATTGATTGATTCTCAATTCCTGATTTTGTTAGTGGTTAATCTGATACATTAGGCCTTCAGTTTAGGTCCTGAAGGCCTATCTAAAGGGAGAGCCAGTTTGGCTGTATCTATTTAAATACCACAGAAAAAAGACCCAATCAAATAATTTTTGAGAATTAATTTTGAGAATTTTACCCTTTACCAAAACTTGACAATTGAATATTATTACTTAAGTATTACTATAATATTTGCAGAGTTTAAATACAAACATGATCTAAAAATTAAAAAACAGGGTGAACTGTGAAAACAGTGCTTATAACCTTTTGTAACACTGAAGTAATAGAACTGGATGTAGCTGGTACATTTTCATTTGAGAGGCGTCATATGAAATTTGAAATGTTAAATATTCCAGTGTATTTTACAGGAAGGTTTCTTCCTCCATGAAATCAATTCACCCCCATGTTTCTCCTGTGCCCTCTCCCGCAGATAGATAATGCGTGCTCGTCCTACCTCTCTGCAGAACAACCCCTAAGGGTGAGTGAGGCTGTCTTTATGCAAAGCAGTGTCCCTTAATGTTGCCCAAAAAAACTCCTTTGAGTCAGCACCATGCAGCTGCAGAGTTTTCTCTGGGCTTTGGAAAACATCTTTGTGCCATTTCCATAGCATTTAGCCTTGACTTGAGCCATCTGGAAGAAGAGTATCCAATTAAACTGTCTGCAACCCCTCCCATGTCTCCATTTTAGACATCTGACGTACTGCGGGACTTCTGCGGGTTGATGCTGGGGGTGCTGCGAAAATCTCAGGTGAATGCTTTTGTACTATTTTAGCTTTAGGAATATGAATATTTTTGAATACACATATTATAAACCTTAAGATCTCTGCTGTCCAGAAAAGCCTTACAGTTCCTTGCGAGAAAGATGCATACAAAATACATTGTATACGTGAATTATATAGCGGATACTAAATTATGTATTTTTTATTTTTTTGTATTTTATGGAAATATACGTCAAACATACTTTTCTGTATCTTTTAAAAGAAGTACATTTTTAAATTATGCTTTAGTCTGCAAGGAAGCAAACTTGAATAAATGTATTTCTTAACATACTGAAGCATCCTTAAACAAAAGTATGTTTGTTATCAACTTAAGTGTATTATATAGAAGACTTTCTTACAGCGCTGACTTTTAAAGTAGGCTTTAGTACATTTTAGTTGCAGCTTACCAGCAATCAAATATGGATATCGGTACACTGAGGAGAGTACATTAAAAATATGTTTAATCCATAATAGAATAAAGCAATAAGCCACGAGAGGCCGTGTTACTGTGATTTTACCACGGGGAAGGGTGTTCTTAGGCATGACACGAAGCAGAGTCTGGGACAGGGATGCAGTTTCACTTTCTAAAATTTATGATAAATCTTAATTTTTCAATTTAATTCTAAAAAAAAGATTCTGTAAAAAAAAAAACTGTTGTTTTCACAATTTGAAATTCAGAGATTAGGGTTTGGAACAGACACCTCCCAATAGAAAGTACTCTCTCTATAAATAATGCTTTATGTATTTAATAATGCTTAATGATTTATCTCAATTAATGCCTTGTGTTTAATTAGATCATTACATAATCCTTGTAAATATATAAGATCTGAATACTTCAATGTTTTTTTTTTACATTTTTTTTACTGCTGGACTGTAGTTTGAACTCAGGAGAAAGGTCCATATATTAGGCCTCTGGCCTGCCAAAAACAGAGTATAAAGAAAACGTGAACAACATACTATTATCTGTCTATTAAGTAAGTAAGTTTGACCGGGTCTCTCTCTATTACAGGAGTTGGCAGCTCGAGAGCCGAGTAAAAGAGTGAGTACTTTTACCCTTTACACAGTCATCATTTACTGCAATTACAGTCAAACAGGATCATAACAACAACCTTTTTTCTATGTCTGTGTGCTCGTGTAATCACGTTTGTGTAATTTTACCTGTTACATGCTACTTGTATGTCCTTGTTTTTTTGTTTTTGTGCACGTTTGCTTTTACTTTCCATTTCTGCACACGTTGCTGTGCGTTTCGCGTCTTCGTGCTTGTTTGTGTACATGTCCTGCTGTGAATGTGTAGTTTTTATTTCATTACACTAAGCCGAATGGTGCCGGATTGTCTGATGGGACGGTAGGTTATCTGAGATTATCCCATTCTCTCTGCTTTACTCTGAACACCTGCCGCTTACCTCATTCTGTCACTATTCTGCAAAGTTGCAGTGTTGGCTTAGACCTTTAAGCTGCATATTGTTACCTGGAAGATTATAGACAATAACAAATGCACAACAATGAACATCGCTTTCTCCTCCTCTCTGTATGACCTGTGACTTCTTCACTTTGTGTGGCTGTCTTCACTGCGTGCTACTCACTGCTTGCATGCAACGTGTGAGTTCATCTGCGTGCCTTGCCGCTCGTCACCTGGCCTGCCAAGATGTGTCAGAACACGAATGGTGTCGAAACGAACCATCCAGAAGACAGGGCCAATTTATGAAAATACCTTTTGTTCATTAAAAAGCTCTTCCATTATTCATTGCAGACGGTGTTTCTTAAGTGCTGCAATTTTCTTGAAAACTCCCTCTCCAGTGACAGTTTTTAAAATTAATTTAGGATGAAATGAACTTCTGAAATGGCTCAGCAGCTACTTTATTTGAACTGTTTGGCCTTGGATAGGCGAAGAAGTTGCTCTTAGCTTCTCTAACTAACCATCTGAGCCTTGTTATGTGGGTGGCCTACCTAAATGAATGGCAAATGATTGAGTGAACTGAAAGTATGAAAGAGTTATAGTTCAGAGTGGGTGTTAACTCTCTAGCATAGCTCAGAGTCCATGTATCCTAGGAGAGTCCTAGTGGACAGTACACAACTCAAAATCTTCGAATCGCTGCATTGCTCACATTATACCACATTTCACATATGCGACCTGTTGTAGAAGTGCTCAGATTGCAAGATTCATCAGATTCAGAATTTCAAACACACTTAGAAGGGAATATCTCAGTTTCTTCAAGATTGCTTCGTAATTCAGTCATTGAGATGTAAACCGTTCTGAGTGTTCTGATGTGAAATGGTGAATTGTGCAGAAACAAAAAACTCATGAAAATAGTAGTGATAGGAACCAGTTATGGTGATATCTACAACACAAACACAGCCATTTTATTTACTATCCAAAACAGCCAGTGAACCTACATATGTCTTTTAAGTTATTATGTGCAATGTTGATAGTGATAAACGAGCAGCAACGTTTAAAAAATAAGTCTTCTTTGGATAATATTTTGCCTTACAATGCCCTGCATGTGTCTCTCCGCTGTGAACGTATTTTAAAAATTGTTTTAGGCCAAAACTTTCTCTCAAAACAATCTAAAAATGTCTCAGGCAGCATAAATTTCTCTTTTTGAGAAATTACATGCTTCAGATGTCTGGTTCCTATCACCACCACTGTGAGCAGTTCTAACTCAGTACGTTTCTCTAGAACAGAGCATTTCAAATCAAACCACTCTGAATGGTTTTGTTTACATCTTAACCATTGAATTATGTGGAAATTTAGAAAAATCAGTGGAATTCCCCCTTTAAAGGAATCTGTTGTCTGCTGCCCCCTAGCAGACCCAGTCTGTCCTGTCAGTGGTGCTGTCTGGCTTAAAGAGAAATTTCACAGATTTTTAAAAATTGCTGCATAATTTAATCCTTGAGATGTAAGCAAAGTCTTTCTAAAAGGTCTGAAATCAACTTGAATATTCATTACAGTTTTGGTGATAGGAACCAGAGCTCACACATAGCCATTTTATTTATTATGCAAAATAACCAGTTAGTCTACACGTGTCATCTGAGGTTTTATGGGTAACATTGATAATGATAAACTAGTGTCAAATCCAAAATCCCTGCAAAAACTTTTCTACAATAAGTGAATTAAAAAATACTATTTAGGTTGGATTTAACTTTGATGTAGAGTTTTAAAGGCATTAAATGCTTCAGATGTCTGGTTCCTATCACCAGTGTTGGGAACAATTTCTAAAAACCCCAGTCATTTGAGCGTAGGTATGTGTATAACATTAGCCCTCCTCTCCCCGCCCACTTTATTCTAATAGGATGCCCCAGATGGTTCATTTTGATCATTGACGTTAATTTCCACAAGAGATGATAAAAAAGAGAGCCCTGGAAAAGCATTTCACCATGTCAAGTTTTTCAATATGTATTGAAATCGTTACACCTTCATATTAGTTCATAAGTGTACATTAGCATGTCGCACAATTTTGCCTTATGGTAATCCACATTGCAGCAATTACAACACAACAAAAATGACTTACACCAAAGTTTTTCTATTACAGGGAATTAGAATGCAAAATCAGTGAGTAGTAGAGCTCGGCCTTCAGTTCAGGCGATAAACGTCAAAACTCTGATATGATAATGCTATTTTCTGCTAGTGCATTCTCCCTGTACCTTCGCAGTGCTGGCCCAGACATTCTGCTTTTGCATGGCCTTTCCTGTGTTTCTGCGTTCTGTACTGAGCATTGCTGCACTCCGCGTGCAATATGAACACCGAGCCGCACTGAGGACGAGTATGTGTGTATGTGCGTATGAGCGAGTGTGACTGGTGGCCAGCATGTGTGGAGATGGTGGTGTCCTCTCTGCGACCTGTGCCCTATCTCTTTCAGGGCAGTTGTTCATGGTTTTCATCTCTCTCTCTGTGTGTTCCTGTATGTATGTGTGTATGTGTCAGTCCACTGTGTTCCACCCTCTCCTGCAGCTCATACCCAAGCTCCATAGCAGAAGACGCAGAAGAGTGGAGTCACATGTATGTATCCTCTGCATACTTCCTCCTCATGTAGCCTGTTGTGAAGATAAGACAGAGGGAATGATCTCTTCTTCCTGTTGAAAAGATCACCCATCTCTCTTCATTCTCCACTCCACACAATTACATCTCCGAGATAGACGTAATTGTGTTGTTCCTTCTGATGCTTCAGTGTTACGTCTCGTGACTCATGAGCAATGCTGATGTTACCCACTAACATCTGATGCTGTGTCAATTCAATAACCTAAATGACTGAAAACCTTCTTAGACATACACTGTGTGTCCAAGAGTATCCAGATAACTCTTCTAATTAGTGAATTCAGCTACTTCTGTTGTTGATATTGGCATTTATTTGCACGTTTACAGTTTGTATAATGTCCCTAGTAAAGCATTGCCAATGGAATAGGACACTCTGGAGCAGCCACACATGAGCCTAAGATCACCATGCCCAATGTCAGGCATCTGATTGAGGGGTATAAGGCCCCCCAAGCGTTTTGGAGCAGTGGAAGTATGTTCTCCGGAGTGATGTAGCTCCAACCAGTGCCTTTGGGATGAGCTAATCATCTAACATCAGTATCTGACCTCACTAATGCTCTTGTGGCTGAATGCAATCAAATCCTCACAGCAGTTTTCCAACATTTAGTGTAAAGCCTTCCCAGAAGACTAGAATCTGTTTCTGCAGCAAACACTGTAGTAATACTCTTTATTTCAATAGAAAGGTTAGAGGAGCAGGTGTCTACAAACTTTTGGACATACAGTGTATGTAAGCTCAGTTCTTCAGACTGAAAAGGGCTCCAATATACGTCTTGTAAAGATTTTGTGGTAAATGTATAGGCACATTTTTACATGCTTTAACATATGTGCGCTGAACTTTACATAAAAAAAACAATTACGGAACTTCATTAAAGGTTCCTCTCAATCTCGTAGCTGTAGGCTTTGTCCAGTTTACTGGGCAGACAGGGTTGTCATAGTGATGTCAATCTATTCCTGTCGAAAAGTTCTCCCACCTCTCTTCATTCTCCACTCCGCAAATGAAATTTCTGAGATAGATGTAAATATCTCAGAAACTGAAGCTTCAATGCTACATCTTGTAACTCAGGATCAGTGCTGATGTTACCTGCTACCACATCATCTGATGCTGTGATAGCATCTGTAACAGCTGATGTTGATTTTCCACTGTTACGTTGCTGTTAGACCGCAGCATATAATCATGTCATGGTTTTGCTATGAGAGCTCTCAAAAGTGTAAAATCAATTATCTTAATAATAACTTTTGTAATTTTATATGCTTTATTTACGTATAAACTTAAGGTACTTTGGGAACAGCAATAAGGTATTAAATTGTAAATAGCATACTCAAGTTTTGCAGCTTCTTATCTTCCTGTTATTTGAAACCTTTGAAGCTGCAAAGCACAAACATGTTGCACTTTTGAAAAACAGTGTTTTCAAAATGGTTCTTGGTAGAGATGCAACAGATTCAGTACCAGGCATTGGTGTTGGGTTTCAGCAGAAAATACTAGAATGAATCAGATCCAGTCCTGTCACAAATCCGGCCTGAAATACAAGACATTAAAAAAATCGTATCACAAGTATACACACCAGAAGCAACACATTTTTGTTTTTGTTATTTTTTGCCATATTATTTGTATCGCAAAACAAACAAACATGACACAGATATCATTTGCTCCATACCAATGGCCAAACAATGAAGCTGGATAGGCTGCTTTCTGTTTTCGAAAAGGCAAAGAAACTCAAAGAGTGTCGCTGCCTCAATCAGCAGAAGCTAATCTAATGCCTCATTGAGCAGAAGCTAATCTGACGCCTCATTCAGCAGAAGCACAAACTTTTCTTTTTGAAATGACCCTTTTGAATCAGTGCCAATCACAGAGACAGCAGTTGTTGGTCGTGAGAGTTCATGTACCCTACTTCACTATGTAAGATTTAGGGATTTGGAGACCCCTCTGGTCGAGACATGTAATTGTGTGCAACGTGCGGAAGAACATTTTGTAACATTGGTTGAGCTTCGGACCCCTTCCCCGAGGGGATGAATCTAAGAATTGCAAGCACAATGAAAGAGTATTTAAAAACAACTGAGTCACAACTTGGTGAAGGACGTATGTTCCGTGAGTGAATTCTCTACTGTTATCATCATATCTTCATCAGTATAGTGTTAATTTTGCATCTGAGACCAGACCATCAAGCTGAAACTTGTTTTTTAGGCTGTGCGTGTGACGTTAATACATGTCCTTGCATATGATGTTAATGCACACGGACACCATATTTTTACGCGTTTTTTCCTTCCTGACTCAGTAATGCTACGTCTTTCAGTTTTAACAAAAATCATACATAGTGTAGCATTAATTTTACATCTGAATAAATCACAAAAATAAATCAACCAGTGATAAATCGGGGCGTGAAGGCCATGTGCACTGCCATGTTGTAGCTTGTTTGAGTAGTTTGAGCATCATAGCCTACTTTTAGGTGCTTTAGTAAAGTGGTTCTGTTAAAAATAGTTAGTATTTTTTTTATAGTAATTTTATGGCTTAATAGATTTGAAATAAAAATATCTGATCTGTATTGTATAAACAGTGTTTTTATGCCTTCTCTAATTCTTGGCTATGATCCTAAAAAAACCCTTTATTGCCGTAGAACTAGTTCTACAGTTTCTACAAACTTTAAAAGGTTTTATCACGCTCACCTACAAAAATGATTCTTTAATGAACTATTCTTCAAAAGCTTCTTCAGGAAACTACAAGTGGTTCTTTTTGCACCTTTATTTTTAAAAGAGGTTCATCTGCAACCAAATTGGTTATGCTTTTTGAATGGTAGCGTATAATTGAGTAATGTTTTGTTATGACGTTGTTATGAAAGCTCTCAGTGGTATCTCTGGTATTGCACTCGGGGAACTGATAATGCCATTAGCAACCACTGCAAGTTACGCAGGTCTAGAGGCGTTTGACTGTAGTAGGAAATTGCATCCTTGTTTAATATGTTGTGATTCACCTTCCTTTAATACCATAATGATTCATTTAATTATATCTCATCTCTGAAGCTGCTCTTCCGCTCATTAGGTATCGCTTTAATTTAGCGTGCATGTGATTTTTATACATGTTTAGGGTATTGGGGGCCGAGTGAGTGATATGGAGGATGTATGTATGTAGGATGTCTTGCAGGACGATATCATGTTTCTGAAATTTCTAAATCTAAATCTCCCCGACACTTAAGTTGTGTTTTCAGTTCATTCTCATGAGTGATTGAGTGGGTGTTTGAGTGTGTATGGGAGGTGGAGGTGCATTCGCGGTCGTTTCTGCTTGCGCGCATCCCTTTCCAAACGCACATGTTGCACTGCGCCTCAAAATTAGTTGCATTAGCTGTTCTTTTCCATTCGGCCAGTAATTATTGACTGAAATTATCTGCACTGACCTGCACTGCTTTGCACAGGTCCTACAGCATCGCCAGGGACATAACACTCAAACAAGCTCGCTGATGTAGGGGAGCACACTGCGGGTGGGCCCTGAGCAGTGAGGGCCCCCCAAGGACTGGACGTAAAAATGGACAAATTAAAAATATACTGTCTTGCAGACAACAGAAGGACAGACAAGACTGCATCTACCACTAGTGTTATGGATTTGACAGACACTGTGAGAGAAAATGTGAGAAGAAAAAGGCATTTTGGTTGTTGTTTAATGTAAAAGTAAAATGAAAAGAAATAATCCTCTCAGGCTGGATGTTACAGTGATATTCCCACAGCTAACGCACAACGCAAAGCAGAATAAAATCAGTGTAACGGCTGGACACGAGTGGATTATTGCTTTTAATCCATTATTGCTTTTAAACGGCCACAAAATACAATACGTTATAATGCACCAATATTCAACAGCTAACTTAATTTATTAATAATAATAATAATCATAATCAAAATAAATATATTTTGTAAGAAATATAATGTTAATGACTTAAAATTAGTCATTAACACTTTATTCAAATATCAAGTGCTTTTTACAACTTCTTCGAACATGCTCAGTAACTAGCAGCCATTCATTTAGAGTGCAGACTCCTTGGCCATTTGAGATTTGCCTGTGTTGCTACAGGCATGTCAGTTGCAGTTTAGTTTACAACCTTCCCATAGGGGCCTGACCCGCACTCTTTTTTTGTGGGGGGAGGTGGATTGTGGGGGGGTTGAATTTTGCACTGTAAACTTCTATTCAAACTCCAAACATAAAACTTTAAATGCTGAGGAATGTCCCTAAACCTTATTAGAACTTATCAAACCCCTGCATGAGAGGTGAGAAATTGAAGCAATAGAATCATCACAGCTGTGATGTTATACGCGATAACACACAACCTCGAGTGTTCTATTGCTTTTATACAACAGTTAAATTAATAAAGTAAGAAATTAATAAACTGGGTCGTGAGTGCGGCATTTAATGTTTTAATTTTTGCAATTGCTTCCGCCAAATTATAGTTCCTTAACAAGCAGCTTGTTGCTACGTCAGAGTAACGAGCTCCGCCCACTTGCTGCACAGCCGGCAGTTCGTTCTCCAGCTCCTCACACTAAATTCTGAAACTGTCATCGAGTACCATTCACCAAACGTGTAGTCTGGTCTTTAGAGTCTGACCAAATCAGACTGAGCCATAAAACTGCCGCAATATCAAGTTTAGCTCAGTTTTGTCAATTTCTGCCAGATCAGTATTAATGTTGTTTTGTTCCAGCCAGTCTGTAAAGCATCTTACAGCCCATTTTATTTGACAAATGGTATTGGGTTCATTTCTGGCTGATTCCAGGTTGTTTAGCTGTTCTTCTGTCACAGCTGCCGACTGAAAAGCTGCTCAGTGGTGATGACAGTTTGGGAATTCAGTGTCGTCTCATCTTCAGAGTCTGACCAAATCGGCTGTCGGTCAAATGTGATCTTAAAAGTGTCCATTTTCTGTTTGTGCAAAAAGTAAGAAGTAGAACGTTCAAATGGCTTGAGCGTCTCCTACAGTTGGCAAAGTCGTTGCTTAGCTACGGCATCTCAGTGGAGCGATACAGTGTTTGTGAAACGCTTCTCAACCAATCAGCTTTGAATGACTAGTACTGTAATTTAGTGACCTGGATGACCTGGAACCTTCATAGACATAGACATAAACTCATGTTTTGAACATGTTTAGAGATCCAACTCACTCTAAATCATTTTTTTCATCCAGAAGCTGAAAGAAAACCAGAAGCTTTAGTTCAGCGGTGTCCAATCTTATCCACAAAGGGCAGTTTTCATTTGAAACAAGCAAAAAAACAACTGGCTCCACTTGTTTAATCAGTTCGTCTCAGACTTCAACAGCTGATCATGTAGAGTCCTGCTTGGTTGGAATGAAAACCTGCAGCGTCACTGGCCCCCCTAGCGACACTGGACACTCCTGACCTAAGCCAGGGTTGTCTAATCTTATCTCGCGGGTAAGACTGGACACCCCTGGCTTAGGTCAATTGTCATAAAACTACTAGGAACTAGGAACAGTTTGTTAGGAAACTAACAAGGAGTAACCAGTAAATACATTTGAAGAAGGGACAAGACGTTAACTGTATACTGAAAGCAACAAACAAAACAAAGACTATACAAAAAGGAATGAATGGGAAAAACAAGACAGCAGTGAATACAATGATTACAGGGTGGAGACATGAGGTTACAGACAGGGACATGATGGAGACAGAAGGTTTTTGACTAAAAGTCAACCATTTCCAGAACACAATCCCATGACATGGAGTCTGTGACAGTTTTTTTCCAACTTAGAATTAACACACTTTGCCCGATGATATTTGAGGTGAAACTGCAGTTTTTCATTCAGGCTTGTTTGTTATGTAAATGGCTTGATGTTGTTGAGAACTTGGTAGGGCTACAAGTTATGGATTGAATACCATGTTGTGATTTTGATAGGACTTTATATTTAAACCATCCTGGTTAACTGACCTGCATTATTTTGACCACAGTTGTTTAAGTTTGTTTAGACTTTTCTTATGCATTGGTAACAGTTAAAAAACAGTTGTGCAGCTCTAGAACCTGGCCAAAGAAAAGCAGCACCACATACCAGTGCTAAGACTGATTTAGATTTAGGGCAGAGGTGTGTTGCTGAAGGAGGTCAGTCTTGTTTAGTGAGAGAGGGAAACAAGCCCGTGGACAACACTTTTACACACATCAGAAGAACTGTTTGTTTGGCTGGGGGCGGCGTGGCCACCTTATCCTAAAACACCATGCAAAGCTTAGTGGAATCTGAGGAGTTGACGTTGCTGCTTTATGAATTTTGGCTTCTTGAATCATGAGCATTTGAACCCCTTAAACTCCAGGCCTACTGCTACTCATTTTACTTTTAACTACTATCAACTACTCATTCCGCCGCAGGGGTCCATGCTGCCAAGGACCTCCCCACCATTTCCCACTGCCTATGAGGCACTGCACCGCTTCCACACGCTGAAAATGCCCACATGGTCCCCCCACGTTGTTTTCTTAGGCTGAGCCCAACTGGGTATGACGGCTGCCCGGCCACCAGGCGCTCAAAGAGTAACACTACCCCCAGGCCCGGCTCCAGGGGGACGTCCCGGTAACCCTCTCCCAGGCAGGGTACATAATAAATTGTGTCCACTGATCAAAGGGATTTTGGATCGTGTTAGTCTGGGTCTTCACTCCAGACATGTTCACCTTGGAAGGCCCTTTGACCAGGACCGTACTGCTCCAGATGACTTAGCTCTGAAGATCCTTAGACCACATAAGTCCTTCTACCACACTAAGGCCCTGATCCAGGAAGGATCACCCCCCAGAATGAGCTGGAGGAAGTTGCGTGGGACAGGGTCATCTGAGATTCTCTGCTTTCCCTATGGCTACTGTGACCCTAGCTGGATCAAGCAGTTTAAGATGATTGAAAAGGATGGATGAATTATTCATGAAATTGACATGTAAATTATGTAGTTTGCTTCCATAGACGGGTCCTTTAGGCTTTAAGGTGTTAAAATGAAAACGATTCTGTGAAAGCTTTCCTCTTGGAACCACATTTTTAGATTGAACAGTGAGGAATAACAGATCTTACAACGCTGTTATTGAGAAATGGCTTTTGTTCATGCACATAATTTAAAGACGGATTCCATTGTTTTCCTAAAATTTTGCATAGTGCAATTATGAACATGTCAAAAAAGTCATTCAGAGTGTTTTTTGTGAAATGCTCCTTTCTAAACAAACTAACAGACAATCGTTTACAGAAGTGGTGATAGGAACCAGACATCTCGAGCAATTAATGACTCTAAGAGTTACTGTACAGAAAGATATCAAATGAAATGGTTATGAATACATCGCCAGGTGCCAGGTGTTGTTTTACAACAGTTTAGAGAGCGAAAAAATATTTTTTAATCCCTTCGTGGTGGAGAGGTACATGCAGGGCATGATATGATATAATACCCCAAAAAAACATTTTTTTCAGATTTATCACTATTTTACCATTTTATTAACATTGCATATACAAACTCAGAACACATGTAGGTTCACTAAAATGGCTATATTTGCACTGTACCCCTGGTTCCCAGTAACACCACTGTAAAGAAAATCTGAGTCAATTTCAAGTGATTTCTGTACAATACAACACTCTGAATGCCTGTTTACATATCAACAGTTGAATTTAATTGAAATTTTGAGAAGTCAGTGGAATTCCTCTTGAAGTAATGTGCTAGTTGTGCTACAATATATCTAAAAATGCACTCTCTCTTTTCAGGAGGACATGCAGGGCCCAGGCGCCATCCAGAGTAGAGGATACTTCTTATATCGGGTAGGCAATAGTGCAGTAACTTGCCTGTTTGTTCTACAACTGTTACTGTAATTTGCATAGTTTGTAGTTAAAATGTTAAAATTAGTCTTTAATGTGCTTAAGAACAACAGTAACTGACAAGTGACATGTTTTATTTTCTCTTTACAGCCGCGAAATGGAAGACGGTCAACAGAATATGTGTAAAGAGGAGAAAGAAAACAGGTAACTGGCTCTGCGTTCACATTACCAGGCTGAAGTGGCACAAATCCGATTTTTTGCCCTAATGTGACTCAGATCAGATGTGTTCAGGGCTGTGTGGACACGCAAATCTGATTTTTTCAAATCCGACCTGAGCCACTTTCACATGTGGTCCTAGATCGGATTTGTGGCCATGCGACCTTAATGTGACGCTCAGATCGGAAATCATGTGCTTTTTTCCCACTGCGTGCGCACCATCATTCAGCGTTACCATGGCAGCGGCGCCGAACAGAAGTTAAAACCTGTAAACAGTGGAAAAGCAGAACATCTCACCTTTTTCGCCTTCGTCTTGCTCTAATAATGAACATCTGAGAGCTGATCAGAGTTCATTACCTTGGCAGCGAAGGCTCGTTCTGCTCTTTAGTCTTTTTGCTGATGACGCATGTGATGCACGTGATTCATTCACGTGACGCTACTGAGTAGGATGTGTGCATGCGGGTCATTTCAGGGAGCCGGTTTGTTCACAATTAATGACAAATTTGAAACTCTTACCTAAATGAGTGTGAACAATCGTGTCAGAGAGATCGGATTTAAGCAAACAATCAGATTTGAGCGATGAGACTTGTAATGTATACGTAGCCTAAGGCCCTGTACACCCTCAAAAAGAATGTAATAACGGTCTGCAGAACACCTTTCGTCAACAACACTTCTTTATAGTTGTCAGCAAGACTGAATCAGTGACAGAGCTTTCGTCTCTGTGTCTCCCCCTAGTCCTTGTCCTGTGGAGCTGCTGTTTATACCCAGATGAAAGCCAGACAACCCTGGACACCACACCCATTCCTCCGGAGCACCTGCTAACTGTCCGTCTATGGTGTATAGTGATGTTAAATGTACATAGAGAATCCAAATAAAGTCTTTTTTTGACCCAAAGGTCCTGATTGTGTAACCATGTTGTGTCTTTTGAATTAAAAGCATTCTGAAATGTTCTCCCGTTGTTGTGTGATTTTGAGTGACTAGCTGTGAAGCTCTCTGTCTGCATATCTTTGTCAAGGAAATTGGTGAGGTTTTGTTGGATGGTCCTGAATTGGTGAACATTAAAGCTGATGCATTCTTTACCACCCCATAGGTGGGGTTAATTGTAACAGGCTGAGGGGCTAGTCATAACAGTTGCTAAAAGGTTTGGCAAATGCAAAACAATTAATTCTACTGTTTCTAATTCTAATGTTTCTATAATGTTTAAACAAATTGGATATCCAGCCTGAATACATCCAAATATATCGCTGCTGTCAGAACAAAACCTTGTGTCTCCATTTTTGTCGTTTTTCAGTTTTTGACATAATTTGAAAATGCCCGTCTCCCTTTACATTGTGTGTAAATTTCCCAGTGAAAGGACCAAAAGAAACAGCCTAAAATTACTTGGAAATAAGTCTGATTACATTGATTTACATTAAAAGTAAAGCTGTTTTTTTTCTTCTCCTGTAAAGTTACCATTTTGAGTTTTTGTTCCGACAGCAACAGTACGCAACAAAATAAATATGATTAGAGAAAGACGCTGTGACTAACATAGCAAATTTATTTTTGACCACAAAGTGGAAAAGTTACAATCAGAATGATAATATTTAAATATATTAATTTACATTTTACATCCATAGTACATTTTTGAAGAAGCTGCACATGAAAACTTATAAAGCACGATGGACGTATATGGACTATTCTTGTTAAAGTCATTGGGAGGCTTAGTTGTGACAACTAACCCCGCCATGTGGAGGCTGTTCTTTAGCTAGGCCAGCTCTCAATGTGAGTTGCTTACATGCCTTAAAACAATGCTGTGCTGTAGCCGAGTGGGTGATTAAAATAAATAGGTGTGAATTCTTTGACAATTGAATATGAAAGTTGCTTTAATGTCACAAAAAAAGAGTCTTCAGGGTCGATCTTGAGAAATATCTTCTTTTATTCCCTTCTTCCAGAGCAGACAGAACATTTCATAGAATCACTCGGCATACAGTTTTACTCATTTTAGTTTCACAGGGAAGCAAGCTAAACATGAAAAATGTCACAGCTTTTAAAACACTACTTGTTCAAAACTCTGTATAATGTGACACATGATGCACGGGTCAGAGAGTGGAGTGTGTGTGCTGCATAAACAAAGGCTCTTTACCCTTCACTAGTTCTGGAGTTAGAAGAAAGACCCAGGAGGCAGCGCAGAACTCACAAGACATTAGTGTAGTAGCAGTAGTGTTGGGTGCTGTATGTGTGTGAGGGTGAAACAGGGGCCTTGAGGAGTGTGAAAATACATAGATGTCAGTGAACCCTGGAGTGTGATGAAAGCAGCAGAGCAGAAAACACAAGTTCTGGCACCAGGAATATAGACTCACACAATGCTATATTATGAAACTTTGAGTTCTCCTGTGTGTTGGACTATAAGGAGCTACACTAAGAAAATGTGAAATCGGTACTTCTGTATCTTCTTCAGTTCAGTGGTGGCAAGAACACTCCCTCTGTTTACAACCCATTCAGCATTACGGACGTTATGTTTGTCACGTGAGAGACACGTTTGCATATTACACCCTAATCTACTGTGATAGGCTCTTTGTTACAATTGACACAGAGTGCAACCAGGTCCAACCTACGTAACAGCTACGTAGTTATCTAATGCTATCAAACTCAAAGAAGAGCAAACAGAGTTTTTGAAATGAAGTTAGCAAAGTTAATGTATTTGGACAGAACAGTGTGGTGCTAACACTAGCTTAGCAAACGGGCCAACAGCTCCACAGGCATTCCAGCTCTTTTCAGTGAGTCAGATCGACTGGCTCAGCTCACCAGTAAGAGCCGGCTCTTTCAGATCCCAAATTTCTCTTCATTCAGTAACACCGACAGCTTTTTTGCTCCCGAAATTAGCCAACTTACCAATATTATATAATTGAGTTTTCAAACCGTAGGCTAATTAACAAAATGCAGTGTGTTTTTAAAAATTGAATAAGTCAGAGAAGTAGCTTCTTTGGTTGAATTTTGAAAGGCAGGGATTGGCAAAAT
The DNA here is from genome assembly GCF_904425465.1 of Colossoma macropomum. NCBI lineage: Eukaryota > Metazoa > Chordata > Actinopteri > Characiformes > Serrasalmidae > Colossoma > Colossoma macropomum. The sequence goes on along the minus strand of NW_023494795.1, from coordinate 12,712,417 downwards.
GTAGGCCAATCCATCAAGCAGTCATCAACAACGGTAGATAAATGTTAAAAAGCAGAAGACCTAGTGAGACACGCTCTGCCAAGAAGAAAACCAGAGACAGGGGAGACACAATGATCTAAGAAGGAGGTTTTGTTCTATAGTGGCTTAAGATCTACCTATTTGTGTGTATATCTATATCTATATCTATACATATATATCTATATGTGTGTGTGTGTATATATCTATATATCTATCTATTTATCTATCTATCTATCTATATATATATATATATATATATATATATATATATATATATATACATATATAAAATGTAATCGGCTCCTCTGTGTTTCTAAATTTTCATTTGCACTTTTGAGTTTTTAGTCTGTTATGGATGTGTTATTGTCACTTATCTGTAATGAAATATATATGTGTATATATATATGTATGTATGTATATTGCCACATCACTACTCTACATACCAGAGGTTTCATTAAAGATAAGTGACAATAACACATCCATAACAGACTAAAAACTCAAAAGTGCAAATGAAAATTTAAAAACACAGAGGAGCCGATTTGATACATTTCTCATTAAAATAAACTCTCTTTATAAGATGTTCAGTGCAGACATACAAGTTTGAGAACTGACAAAATACACATACACCATAAATTAAAGTAAACAAAAGTGAAAACATGTTTACATTAAATAAAAACAGGGAGATTGTTTAGTCACTAAACATTAAAGTGGTAGGTATTTGTGTTTCATAAGAAACAGGTATCAGTAACGGAAGCCCTTCACATGTGCGAATGCTAAGCTAACACTGGAGCTAGTCAAAATTAGAGGCTGATGAGGACTCATCATCTTTTACACAACATATTTAGAAAACTTTACTGAAACAATATGAAGAATGGTATGTCTGCACTCTTTTGCTGCATTAAAAGGGCTTAACAAGGAAAAAAAATATTTTATGATTATGACTATTATTATTATTATTATTATTATGAGCTCATTTATCTTATTTACCTTTAGGCACAATGTTTTCATCACAAATATGTGAGCACTGTACTGTCCTGTTTACTCTGACTGATGTATAAATCTATGTGGTTTTCCACATAGTTAAATCCAAAACTTTCAACTTCAGGAATGCGACAAAAACACGACCACCCTCCAGATGATGAAGATACCATCAGGCATGTGTCAGGCATACGTTCCTCAGGAACACCTTTCCACCATCTAATTTACTGCCACTGCCGTTCTCACCGCAGGTTCGTTCAGAGGAGTTCTGTCTTCTTCCTTTACGTGATGCAGGAAGGAACGTTGAGAGGTCATTGTAACTGGCTGAGAGGTGTGTTGATCTTAATTTTGCAAAGGGTCAGTTGTCGGATTTAAGGTTTAATGGTGGTTGATTGAAAATCATGCTTAGATAGTTTTAATTTGACAGTTTAATGCATTCAGTTAGACAGAACACCCTAGCAGTGTTTTGAAATACTGACTAAATGGTTCCCTTTCAGCAAGAGGCCTATTTGTTTATTTAACGTCCAGCTTAACGTGCCCATAGATTACACTACATGTCCATGAAATATGTTATTTATTACTGATATTAATGGAACGTAAAACGTTGATGAATCCGTGGTTGACGTTCAAAGTCCAGTCTATGATAAAAAAACACAACCAGGTGCCCTGCAGATGCACCAGGTACCGTGTGCATACAGTGCCATCTAGTGATCATTATTAATGCTTGAATGTAACCAGCATAAACATTCATAAAACGTATTGATTGTAAATACTCTATCACTGTGTGTTAAAAAACAAAGTTGATTAAAAAAAATGCGACTTGCCTCTAAAGTAGCACATTTGCTGTACGTTACTTCACACTTAAAACAAAAGACCGGAGCACAGGACATCACTGCGAGTTCTAACGTCATGTGGTCGCTAGATGTCGCTAAGTCTTCATGATCAGACTGAATTCGTCTTTGCGTTTCTCTTAGGAAATATATTTAGGATTAAGCAATAAAACAGTAAAATAAAAGTCCCCTCCGATCGTTACACATCACTATAATGGGTTTTAGTTCAGCACGTTTGTGTGTTAGACGATGTTCAAGCAGTCGATAAATCTGCCTTGTTTTCTAGCACCAGAGCGCCGCTGTGGCGATAACCTGCGCACACGCACAATGCGCTGATTGGTCGCTTCACGCGTCACTCCTCTCGCCCCGCCCCCCAAAATTTTCGCGCGCTCCGTTCGTAGCTAAGGTAGGTTGGCTCGCGCGTTTGACCTAATTGGCGTTCGGCCAAAAACACCGAGCGACAGATGAGGGCCAAAGATTGGGAGCGTTTGTGTAACACCAAACGAGCTGAAAAACAAGAGAAGACAGGAGAAAAAGGCGGCATTAGTGGCCATTCATTGAGACTGTTTACCAAACGGGCCACATTACAGCCATTTAATAACACAACAGCGGAGCGGTTTTCGCCCTCGCGGTCACCTCTTAATAGACAGCTTACAGAGGACGGTGCTAAACTGATGAGTCTTGCTGGCGTCCGTGTGTATAAAGAGCTGCAACCGCGTTGCGGTTCTTGTGTTTCTTTTGTACTTAGTTATCAGGTAATATAAGCCCTTGTGCTGTAACTGACACGACATATTTGGGATATTTAACCGTCCTTCTCTCTCGCCGCTGCGCCCGGCAGCTCGACAGATCTCCCGCCTGTGCAGCGGCGCTCAGCTTGTGTAGGCTGCCGCTCGGTGTGCAGCGCGCATGCGCGGGGGGAGCCCGAGGTAGGCCCTGCTGTTTTTCTAACTCCAGTCAATCCAACGCGGCCATCTAAACCAAAACAAGGAGAGAGAAATCCCCCCGCAACGGCGAGAAAACGAGGTAAGGGCCGGTCGTTTCTGCACGACGGTGCTGCTTTTTAATTTAAAAACAGGACTGTCAGTCCCTCCGTAGCGCGGCGGACGCTTTAGTGCAGACGGGAAGGCAGAAAGAAACACGGCTCTGTGTGTGAGTGAGTGTGTATGAGTGTGAGTGAGTGAGTGTGTGTGTGTTGTTCTTGTGCTCGCTGGGGAAGAAGCCGAAGGCCTGCTGACCCACATTTCGTTCTCGCCTAGTGAGTCTACAGCGGGGAGGATTAGTGCTCACGGTGCCGCTCCGCTAAGCGTTCGCGGCTAGGTTAGCGAGCTAGCCGACTCACGGCTGGGTTATTTATCCGCCTTTGGCTGGTTCGTGTTTGAAACTTTGCTCCTATGTTTGATGCCGTGGGAGCTCGCAGTGACCTGTGTAACGTTAATAAACCAGTTAAACCAGCGCGTTGGCTCTGCTCAGCGCTTCTAGGTCACGTTTAACGTTAAGCATTTCGTTTCACCACCGTGCCTGTAGGTCACCGAGTTCCTGCCCAAATCAGCGGCGCTTATTTCGGTCTTGCTTGATCGATTTGTAGAGGGGAGGGGGTCCAGATCCAGACCTAACTGTAGCCCGACCGTTTAACCGTTAGAGCAACCTGTTAGAGAGGTGGGCACGGCTAGCGACATCATTATCTTCAGCTAACCGCGTTAGTGGGCTAGCCTGGTTCACAGATTAGCTCCCGGCTCGTGGACGGTGGTGCCGTGGAGGAGGATTACGCGTGTGTTGCCGAGCTGTACGGCGCTGTTGGCTCCGAAACGTTGCCGGAGAGTCCGGCAGCAGAGTGGAAATAAATGTTTATTCCCACCGGCTTCCCAGGGCAGCGTGTTTAGCGGTCAGGAGAAGGTAGTTCACCATCAAATTTAGTGCTAGCCTAGCTGTTTTCCTCAGATGGAACCTCAGCTTTGGGTCGCCTGAAGCTTCACGCTCTCAGATCTCATGGGGTCGCCCATAGACCACGCTGTGTCTGTCAAGTTAGTGAACAGAGCTAGGTTAATTAAGGAACCTTGTCCTGCGCTGTCATTTAGGGATGTTTCAGTTTCAGATCATTGCGATTTGTGCTTCAGCACCCTGTGTAAATCCCACACGGCGTTCTGTATCCATGTGCACTGTAGCGCCAAAAGTTTGTAGACAATACTAATGAATGAATTCAGCTGCTTTAAGGTATAAACTCCATAGAAAAGCACTGCCCGTAGAAGGGGACAGTGTGGAGCAGCTGCACATGAGCCTAAGGTCATCACCATGCCCAATGAGGGGTGGAGCAGGGGAACTGTGTTCTCTGGAGTGATGGAGCTCCATCCGGTACCCTTTGGGATGAGTTGGAGTGATCCAGCACTAATTCATCATTAGTACCTATACTAATGCTTCTGTGGCTGAATGCAATCAAATTCCTCACAGCAGTGTTCCAGCATCTAATGTAAAGCCCCTCGGAGGAGTAGAGACTGTTAAGTGGGGACCCTTGATTTCGGAAGAGATGTTGAATGAGCAGTTGCCTACAGACTTTCGACAGACAGTGAATGACCCCTCATTGACACTTATTCGCAGAGGTGATGAGGGACATTTATGACTCCCAGTTCATGGTTCAAGATCAGTAGCTGTAATATACAGTGTAGAGGTGAGGTGAGTTTTTTATAGAGCGGAACAGCGCCCGTATCAATAAACTACTGGCTCTCCCACATGCGGCTTGATGCCCTTCATGAACTTGCTGTTACGATACCTGACCACTTTCAATGTGAGAAAAGGAAAAGAAGCAGGTTATTATTATACAGTGAATGCTGTACTTCCAGAATGCAAGCATTCCTTTTCATGTGTGTGTTATTGTTTGGCAGTGTGGTTGTAAAAGATATTTCAGAATGCACTGTCAACACTGTCAGTAGTTAAAGGGTGCCTGACTGTACTCTTTAAGCTCTTAAATGAGTTGAGTATTCTTTCTATGATTTAATGTACACTAAAGTAGCCAGGCACCTTAGTGAATTCAGTTACCTTAAGGTGCACCTGATGCTGAAATAGTTGTTCAGTTATGGGGACACTATGAAGCATCCACACATGAACCTAATGTCGCCATGCCCAGTGCCAAGCACACACAGCAATGTTCTAACCACTAGTATGAAGACTTCCCAGAAGAGTAGAGGCTGTAGTGCAGAAAAGGGCAGAAAACTCCCTATTAATTCCCAATGATTTCAGAAGAAATGTTGTTCAGGTTATTGTTATTGTGTGCGTTGGTTAAATGCAAGTCAGTCCTGTGTATATCAGTGTTTCTCTGTACATTATTAGGGATGCACTAGATACACTGGAATTGTGGTCCTATGCCAGTATTTGATGCTTTTCGTGTACCTATCTGCCAATGCCGATAAAGAAACCTTTAACGTTGTATTATTGTTGTTATTATTAACAATATTATTTTTTATTTATTTATTTAGTTTTTATTTATTTTCATACAGAGCTGTTCTAAAGCCTGAAGTCGCTGTATAGTTTCAGTGATAGACAAGAACACAAATCGTCAGGAGATGAAGAAGCGTGTTGTGCTCTTTTGAAGTACAGTAACTATGTCATCAAATAGCAGCTATATAGGTGAAATCTAAGCGTCAGTCCAGTGTTGATAATTTTGTCTAAGCATTTATTTACCGATACAGTTATGATTCCAATATCATCGTGCGTCGCTATACAGCTACTGCACTATTATAACTATGTATTTTCTGCCATCCATTTACTGTCAGTGCCCTTAAGTCTGCCTGGCGTGCTGTTTGCAGCCCAAATGCATGACTGCTGATAGTGTCTTGTCCTACTCAACAAAAGGATGTATTGAGTACAGCAAGGTTAAAGTGATTGTGCTGTGCGGAAGTCTCATGTATTATTACAGTGTGGTGGTGTGTGTGTTCGTGCATTGTATGTGAATGAACTGTGGGGGTTTTGTGGTGCGAGAGAGACCCCAGTGTGAGTACTTAATGAACAGTTTCTAATGGCAGTTCTATTGACAATTCTGTTTCCTACTGAGTTGTGCTGTGATATACAGCTGTACATACCTGTCTTGATTGTCTTTGTCTGCTAAAGTGTAGATTCTGCCTTGCTTGCTTTCAACACCCTGAAGCTAAAAACTGCATAGAACGGAAATATTAATGTGCAGACACAGGGGTGGGAGGGCATTATGTGGCATGCAGACACGCGAAGACACACAAACAGTGGTCGTGTGCAGAAGCTCCGTTGGTGTGACTCATGTCATTGAGGCAGAATGAAGGCCATGAGCTAGTATGTGAGCTTGGAGTGAAGAGCGAATGGAACCACATTTTGCCTTTGACTCTGTTAGCAAAGTGGTGCCCCAGAGACTCCAAGAGAGTTTTTATTAACAAATGAAATTGCCATTGAGTCATAAAATTCCACAACGCTTTATCAGTTAAATGTAGGGAGTATAGCATGACTGGAGATTAGATTACAAACCAAGTTCCAGAGAAATGCCCAGTTTTTTAATCCGTTTTTTAAAATATGAATGGGAAAACCCTATTCACTGTTTGAATATCTTTCTTCTTTTGGATGTCATAATGAGGGCAGTATTGATAAAATTCATTATAATGTTCTTCTCCAAGTGATCGCGCTGGGTGGAAGCGTCATGTCTTGTTAGTGTGACGGTGTGTGTGTTCGTGCATTGTGGGAGGATGGTCAAGCGGTCAAGGCTCACAGTATCCTATTATATATTCAAGTTTGCATTAATAAAGTTAACAAACTCATGCTTTGAGTGCTGCTACTCTGTGCTTGAGGAGCGTCTTACAAAGCTGAATTAGCTCGTTATGATTGGCCTGCTTCTCTATGCATAGTCAGTATGTGCGAATAGGGACATCCCCTCTGTGTGTAGCTCTGGCCTCGATTGCTACTATATTTACAGGGCATGTCGAGAGTTAGCTTGGTGCCTCATCACGTTATGTGTGTGTGTGTGTGTGTGTATATATATATATATATATATATATGTATATATATGTATATATATGTATATATATGTATATATGTGTATATATATATATATATGTGTATATATATATATATATGTGTATATATATATATATATGTGTATATATATATATGTATATATGTATATATATATATATATATATATATGTATATATATATATGTATGTATGTATTTTTTTTTTAAGAATTAGCTATTTTTTTAAATTGACGGTGATATTATCTATCATTTAATTTACTATCAACAAGTCTTGGTCTGTTTTCAGATTAAAACACAAAACTGCATTATGTTATTAAAAATATCAAAGACGTTGCAGTGAGAAATGGCTGTTTAGACATACTTTGTGTTGATTTGATAAGACAAGAAACACAGATTAATGGACGAAATACATGTTAAAAGACATGATAGTCATTTGAAAGTGGTATTTTCTAATCATGTTCAGGTGATCTATAAGGGTATTGAGAGTGTGGGGAAAAATCTGATTGCTGAATTAAACATTCATTCTGGCTGATGGAAGAAATAAAGATAAAAGAGAGGATAAAAAAAAGTTCATTTTAGGTTTGTGCTCAGAGTTTTTACTGTATGTGTCCAAAGCAGGAGCTCCAGTGTTCCTTGTCAAAAAGCTAACTGTAAAACCCTGTATTCGAAGATGTCACCTGGTGCTGATATGGAGAGGCTCTCAGGAGGACACAGCCTGTATTGTTAATGTTTTGGATTCTCTGAATGAGTTTCAGACTTCTAGGAAACATGTCATGGATGATCAGCTCTGTGATGCTGTGGTTAAGAGAGCTGGACTGTGGAACTGGAAAACAGTTGTCTTAACAAACCAGAAGCTCCACAGGAGCTGATGGTTTAAAAAATGACTCCTCAAAGCTCCCATCGTGATGATACTCGAGAAAGCAGTTTTGGCTAATTTAGACCATTTAGAGACATGTGCCTGAAGAGTTTCTCACCAGGGGCTCCTTTTTACAGGCCTTCTTTAACAGCCAGTAATCTACCGTCAGAATGGAGGAGGGTTATGCAGTGAAATGAAGGTGATTATTAGTCAGACTGGGATGTTAAATGCATGGTTAGAGTTAAATGAAATGCTCAGGGAATCTATAATATTACGGATAAAAAGCTTCTCTTGATAAGAAATCTGTGTGTATTACATTTCACTGTGTTGCAGAAACTAAGCTATAATCTATGTTAATGGAGCTGCTTTTTGTGGAAAACTGATGGTGATAGATATGAAATGCGGTATTTATAAATGGTTGGATTTGAGACTTTTTCTTCTTGAGTTGTCAAACTGTTTTTTAAAAACCACTTACTTGTATTTTACAACATTGACTTCAAGCAACTGTATTGAGATTCTTGGCAGCGAAGGTGTTGGTTCCTGTTTAGCTTTCCTGTGCTTTGGATATGCTTTGAATGTTTGGCCGTATATTTGGATGAGCTGAATAAGCCTGGCGTCGAAATCCCAAACACAGATTACTCCCTGCCTGAGCTGAATTTTTAGATGTGGTCTTCTGTAGAAGTAGCCAATCCAGAGACAAATGTTGAACATCAAGCTGAAAAATAATGTTACTTCAAGGGTTGTCTGTTAAAAAAATGGTTCTATAAAAAACCATGAGTGCTCAAAAAACCCTTTTAAGGGTTCTTTGCATCATGAAAGGGTAGGGCTGGGCGATTAATCGAAAAGTAATCGATATAGGCATTCAGAACCTCGAACCATCGTAATCCTTTCCCCACTCTGTGTGCTCATGTACTGTCCCCTTAAAGACTTACCACCGCGCGTGTATCACTCTGCCACGTCCAGTCTGCGACATGGAAGCTAAGGCTTTGTTTACACAGCAGGTAAAAGTGGTCCAAATCTGATTTTCTCACCAAATCCGATTTATTTTGTTTGGCTGTTCACAATATCTTTTAAATGTGATCTGTATGTGACATCAGTCCGAACAGATCGGCTCCCAAACTGACCCGCATGCGCAAAAGAACAATGCTTCACGTTGCTCATCCAGAGGTAAACAATCCTAACTATGAACGAACGGTTCAGCTTCATCTTCGCCAGCATCACAGGAGCCATCATGAAGCTTCACTGACTGACAGCTGGACTCATCAACCAGAATGTGTTCGAGCTCGCTGTAAAAAACGGCGCAGTTACTTGAAATAAAATGAAATGAAATGAACCTTTTGTAGCCAACTGTGTCTGAACACATCGGAATTAGACCTCCGCATTTAACCCGTCCGTGCAGTGAAACACCACATACACACTAGTGAACACTCACACACTAGGGGGCGGTGAGCACACTTGCCCGGAGCGGTGGGCAGCCCTATCCGCGGCGCCCGGGGAGCTTCAGTCACATACTGTCAGCTGAGGGGATCGAAGCGGCGACCTTCCGGTCACAAGGCTGGTTCCCTAACCTCCAGCCCACGACTTCCCCACTTCTGTGGTTCGTGTCCTCGGATTCTTTAAACTTTGCTTTCAGACTTTTAACTGTTCTTTGACGCAGCAGCCTCGTTCTCCTACGGCTGCGTTTGGATATTTCTTTAGAAATCTCTTCAAACGTGGAGGATTTTGGATGAGTCTCTTCTATTTTTTGTACAGAAATATCACCCCAAATGTTTGAGTCTCAGCAGCACAAAATTGTGACGAATGTCGAGTTGGATTGACGTAAAAGCCACGTGAATTCTCATCTGGCTGTTGATGATTTACGTTAAGATATGCAGAGCATATTTACAGTACAAACCTTTTCAGTGAACTATGAGGGCAAAAAACAAAAGCAACCAAAAAAAAAGTTCATTAATCGTAATCAAGGTAAAACATTCAATTAATCGTGATATTGATTTGAGATCATATCGCCCAGCGCTATGAAAGGGTTATTCAGATTGATGGAGAATATGGTTCTATAAAGAGCCTTTTTTAAAAGGGTTCTATATAGCAGCAAAAAGGGTTCTTCTATTGTTATAACGTCAAGCTTATAATAATAGAAGAACCCTTTTTGCTGCTGTATAGAACCCTTTTCACAAAGGCTCTTTATAGAACCATATTTAACACATTCTTCATCAATCTGAAAAACCTTTTAATGATGCAAAGAACCCTTTAATCAAAGGGTTCTTTGAGTGTTCATGGTTCTACGTAGACCCATTTTCTTTGCTATGGAATCCCTGACGAACCATCATTTGTAAGTGTGTGGACTGTAAGCATGCATTAGTAGGTAATGAACAAGCACAGCAATAATCCGCCTCTGAAAACGTTCTTACTTTACCCCAGAAGTTCCACAGAGAACACCACCTAACACATGAATATCTTCCTCAAACCATAACTTAGTCAAGAGAATCTGATTAGCTGACCTGATTTATGTGTTTATTAAGCTGCAGAGTTCTTGAGAAGCTGTTTTGAGGGAGTAGCTGTGTCAGTAGCGCTTTACAGATTGAGAATAACTGGGTAATGTTATGGTAATCTTATGAAAACAGGTTGTATATTAAAAAAATGATATTGTCAGTTTAAATTTAGCAGGGAAACAAAGGAGCATGTTGCTTGCTGGTTTAACACCGGCTAAAAAAAATCATTGCACAGAGGCGGCTTCACCCACATAATCTAAGTATATGACACTGGCTATTTCAACTGCATGACAAAGTTATGTTAGAATTGGCCACAGCTAGGATTAATAAAGGTAAAACATCTACTGTTGAGACGTGGAAACAGATTTGTTGTGATGTGACGAAAAGATTGGAACAAATGCTATGAGGTAAATCTTATAGGCTGACATTCTTTTCTCTCTCTTTCGTTTTATTTTTGAAATCTCATCCTTGTCATTAAATCTTATTTAGTAAATAGTATAAAAATATGTACAGAAAATGGGAATGGATGGACCGGTGGGATGGGGTAGGTAAGGGGGTTGTTTTTTTGATTTCCTTCAGTTCTGTAATGTTGTGATCTGTAAGTGCTACTTGATTAACAGGAAACAAATTAAAAATTGATCACAAAAGTCATTAATTTTCTGGTTGTTACTAAGTAATAATTTAGTAATTGAAACGGCAACAAGTTGGTAATAAATTAGTCAAAATTCCATGCTAATCTTCTAATTGTTAAGAAGGATAAACGTACATTTTTGGGGTAATAACTCCTATATTATGAAATCCATACCATACCATTTTTATTTTTCCATTCTGCTTATAATTACCAATCATTTATTAACAACTATAAAAATATCCAGTAATTTTTTTAGGTTAGTAGCTTGTTAACACTATTTTTCTCGTTTATTACCAGCTCATTACCGACAATCACTAACTCAAATTTTAGTACTTTAAAATTAGCATATAATTTTTAGGTTAATTCTAATTGTTACCATTATTTTTTCATTTTATTACCAACCTTTTCCCACTACAATTACTAACTTATTGTTTAGTAACAACTACAAAATTAGCATGTAATTTATAGGCAAGTACAACTTGTTACTATAATATTACTATATTATTACCCCCTTATTACTGCTTTGTAAAGTGCCACAGCAGTGTCTTATCAGTGTTTGTATGGTTGTGTTGTGTAGTTATTGTAAGTGCATTAACCTCTGTACAGTATTGTGGTCGTTTTCTAAACCACAGGAAGTTAGTGTTAAAGTTTAGTTTGTGCTAAGAGCCCCCAAAACTAACATTGCAGTCTCTCTTTGCTCCCATTTGTGGATTACACTGCTGAGAAATGGTTAGTGGAACAATAGTGTGGTAACTCTGCTGTATTTAATAGGCTGTTCTAGACTAAAATCGAATATCAGCATTCATAAAAGCCTTGAACAGTTCATTAATAGTTGAATAATACAGTTGCTGGGTGATATATTGTCTATACTTGTATACTGTGTCTACCTGTGTACATACAGTGGTGTTGCTTTTCTTTTTTAGTGTTTTAGCAATGTATTTATGAGAGTTGCATCCATGACAAAATGTCCATTAAAATAACGTAACATTTGCAAAGCAAAGGTTTGTTTGTTTGTTTGTTTATATATATATATATATATATATATATATATATATATATATATATATATATATATATATATATATATATATATAAACCAAAAAAATGACTCCTACCAGTACTTAGGAAACATGGGTTCACGAATTTTATTAACGCTAACTTATGTATTCTTATACCATGATGCTAGGAGATGTTCAGAGAGTATTGTTATATTTGAAAAAGCATGGATGATGGTGTAAATTCAGACAATTGATACTTGTCTGCAGAAATATTGCAATAAAGGATGTCATCATGACCCCAATTCACTTACGAAGTACCACATGTGGATTTTACAGAGCCGAACCTGTACAACACCGGATGCTGATGGATGCTGGTCATCGTTTCCTGTGGGTTTTTTTTGATGTGTCAGCATGTTATTTTTATATTATACTAGCAACTCGAACGGTTAACCAAATATTTGAGTACCCCTGCACGTCCCTATTAATTACCTTATAATTATTAAAAAACAACCGACTTGACTTTTACTTAATTAATTATGCACCAGTTTGGCACTATTTTGATTACCAACCAAATCAATGTGTCAAACCACTGGATGTTAAATGTTCTATGCCGTCTGCATAAAAGACGATCAGCAAGGCTGCTCATACTACCAGTTTGCAAGCATATCTCGGGATGCGTCATCCAGCTCAGTGTGCTTTCGTAGTGTGTATAATGAAGAATATACAGATGATACAGATGTTCTATGAAGTGGAGATGCGCTCTGTGCAGTGTTAAAGGCTAAAATAGGCTTCTATGTTAACGCTATATGGGGTAGTTAAGTACCATTAACAGTATCTATTTTAATGTGGTAATTTATAGGACTAGAGGTGAGAGATGTGAATGACTGAAGCCGTTTTTGCTTCTATAATTGTTAACATGGTAATGCTGCTTGTTCTCTGTTGAAGAGGTGGTCGTAGTCTGCAGTCTACAGGTGAGCAGTACTTTCATAGCACTTTCCAAGTATAACTGTGTTAGATGATATTTAAGTTTTCATGAAAAAAGTTAATGAAACCGTGATTTATGAGTAGAAAAAAAACTAAGCACCCAGGCGGCATACTCTACACTAACCGTTCTTTTAGAAAACAATGAAAAAAAAATTAAGACCTAATTAATAAGGATATTATTCAGCAGAGTGTTATCATTGATGCAGTACTTATCTATCAATACTACTAAAATTAAAAATCAACACTGTCCTACGACACCAGCAAACTAGAATTAAGCAATAGAACACGAGAGGGAGTGTGTTATCGCGAAATAACATCACGGCTGTGATTTGGTCGCCAGAGATCGTCACAGCTGGGATGTTACAGCGATAACACACTCCTTGAGTGTTCTATTGCTTTAACAGTTAAATAAATAAAGTAAGAAATTAATAAACTGGGCCGTGAACGCAGCGTTTAATATGTTTTAATGTCAGCAGTTCCTTCTGCCAATTATAGTTCCTTAACAAGCAGCTTGTTGCTACGTCAGAGTAATGAGCTCCGCCCACTCGCTGCCCAGCCGGCAGTTCGTTCTCCAGCTCCTCACACAGACCAACTGACGGTTTGGGAATTTAGTGTCGTCTCATTTTCAGAGTCTGACCAAATCGGCTGTCGGTCAAACGTGATCTTAAAAATATCAATTTTCTGTTTGTGCGAAAAGTAAGAAGTAAAAACGTTCAAATGGCTTGAGCGTCTCCTACAGCTGGCAAAGTCGTTGCTTAGGAATGGCGTCTCAGCGGAGTGATAGTGTGTGTGAAAAACCGGTTAGAACGCTTCTCAACCAATCAGCTTGTGTAGCCGTAACTAACTGTTGTATAATAGATGATGCATCGCCCAGAGTGTAGTTTGAATTATTGTCCTTTTTGCTTCATGCAAAGTCCTTGTCGTTGTGCTCTTTTCACCATAGTCCTATCAGGATATCCAGCTGTCAGTGGCCAGAGTATCTGAAATGAGCCTTCTCTTTTATAGGAACATCTGTCAGTCATCAAAACTAGACTGGGTTTGTCATATCAGAATAAAGTGAGAGGGAGGAACATGATGCACATATATTTCTGAAGCTGCTTTGGAATTCTAAGGGTGGGAATCTCTAGATACCTCACTGTTTGTTTCAGGTTGCCTAGACCTGATTATTAAATGATTGTTAATGCTTCTCTATTTTTGTTTTCATGGCCTAAATCATGATTTTTCCTGTATTTGTCGTTAAGGAGAGGTGTTGGCGTAGTTGAATGTAGGAAACACAGAATACACATCAAAATAGGGCCTTTGCTCCTCATGAAGCAGGTGAACTGTAACATTGGGCAGGGTGCTTTAACTTTGGAAAAGTGAAAGGACAACGCAAAGTTTCTCCCCCTCATTTCAGGAGCAAAACTTTTACAAGTGCTTTCACTCACAGCTGAGTTTGAGATGGTTTTGGAGATGCAGCTCCACACTAAACGAAGCTCCAAACAAATGTCTCAAACCTGGCAAACGGAGAAACGGTGACAGTGGGCTACTGTCCATTCTGGAAATGTGAAAGTAGCTTGAAGAGCTTCATCACTTCAGAAGCTGAAACTTTGAGTTCTTCCACATTTACCTCTGTTTGTAACCCAGTTTAAGCTGCTTTTCTGAGATTCTGATCCTTCTGACGTTTGTGAAAATACTTCAGTTGCTGGAACACAGCTGCTCCGTCAGCTTGCTTGTTGCTTTGCCAACAGAAGAGACCACTATGATTGGTCAGTAAGTTCTTGTTGGTGATAAGTTTTTTTGCAAAAAACGACTAAGTTAAATAAAATAATGTCACATTTTCAAAAAATCACATTTGGTGTGCAAGATATTCTTATACACTTAAGTTTGTTTACTGTTGTCTGAATAAATTGCGCTGGGTGTGTAAAGGTCTTTACTCTGAATTTTACTGGATTAGCCTCTTAGGAATTTACTGAGGTGTTTGTTGAACAAATACACATAGGCTTACACAGGGTCATGTTTACTATGGTTTCTGGCCTTTTGTTTCATATTCATGAAACGTATGGCCAGTTGTGACTGCAAACATGCGTGGTCTACTGAGGTTCTGCATTTTTCTCCCCTCTTTAAAACTGGACTATGCCAAAGTATCCCACTTTGTAGGGAAGTAGGGGAAAACTTTTTTTTAAGAGAGAATTGTGATTCTTCTAAGAATCAATCATTTTTTAACCCCTAATAAATTTCAGGGGTTGAGTTTGTTGACTTGCATGCATTGAAAGTTCTAATGGAGAATTCGGTGACATTTTGAGTGGACTTACTTAGATGATTAATAAACTCTTAACAGATTGTCAGTGACACATCAGGAGCAAATCAGTGAAGTAGCAGTAGTGAAGCATCTGAGACCTCATAAATATTTGGGGTGATAATTTATGTACCAAAATTAGAAGAGACTCGTCCGAAACACCTCCGTGTTTGAAGAGATTTTGAAAGAAATGTCCGAACGCGGCCGTAGGAGAGCGAGGCTGCAGCATCAAAAAGAACAGTTAAAAGTCTGAAAGTTTAAAGAATCTGAGGACGCAAACCAAAGAAGTGACCGCGCCCTTTTTACAGCTCAAACACATTCTGGGTGATGAGCCCGGCTGTCAGTCGGTGAAGTTTCATGATGAGTCCTGTGACGCTGGTGAAGATGAAGCTGAACCCACCGGGAGCGACTGCTTAGCTTCCGTGTCTTAGACTGGACATGGCGGAGGGGGGCAGTACATGAACACAGAGTGGGGAAAAGATTAACAGAGAAAAAAAATAAAATCAAAATAACCGACATGGGCAAGATTACGTCGGTTAGAGGTTCTGAATCTTGGTTTCGATTACTTTTCGATTAATCGCCCAGCCCTAGCCTCTGATCACTTCAGAGCTCGATCAAAAGGCATAAAATTGAGTCCTTTCATTCCTCTCACACTACCAGATCATCTGTTCCTTCAGTCTGATTGAGCTCCTGGCCTGAAAAATCACTTTACTTTGTGAAAATTTGTCAGAAGGGGTAAATTGAGGTTCAGATCAGGCTAAAAAGTGTGTAGTTTAAGCCCAGTTCAAGCAATATAAGCCAATTTAGGTGCTTTAGACTTGTATGGTTGGGGGACCAGCCTTGTGACCGGAAGTTTGCTGGTTTGATCCCCTGAGCTGACAGGACATGACTGCTCCCCGGGCACCATGGATAGGGCTGCCCGCCGCTCTGGGCAAGTGTGCTCACTGCCCACTAGTGTGTGTGCGCTCACTACTGCACCGATGGGTTAAACACGGAGGTGAATTTCCCCGTTGTGGGATTAATAAAGGAGAGCTTACTTATTATTATTTACTTTATTAGCTGCATAAAATGTACTAACAGGATTAAATCACAATTATTCGTATATCATAAACATGTCAGGCCTGATAGTAATGCAGACAGGCTGTTTTTGCTTTAGGACCCGTCTGCTTCCCCTTCTTCCACAGTTGTTGCTTCTCTTCACTGTTCCTTATAGTGTTCTCAGAGGGATCTGCATGAAGACCAGCGCATTTGGTTGTAAGAATCATTATTCTCAGAGCTGCTCTGGCAGGCGGTGTTTCTGACATTTAAGTTTTTTCCATAATTCCAAATTTCCTGCCTCCATATGGGGATGAAACTGGAGTCAGTAGCAGTCTTATTCCCAGGCAAATGCATGGCAGCCTCGGAGGGACGCTGGAGCCAAACTGGCGCGAGGCCATCCGCCCTGGGCCCGGAGGGACTCGTGACTCCTCTGTGGGTGTGTGGGTCACTATGACGAGTCCTTCTGCAGGCCTGCAGCTCTCAGCATCCGCCCACTCCACCCAAACCCGCCTGCCTCCATCTGCTTGCTGCACACTGTCAGGCTCCAGATTCAGCACTCGGCTGAGGCTGATTTTATGACCGAACAGCTGATGTGAAATTAAAAGGACTTGAGGAAAATATAGGGCAGTTAGCTTTAGCCTGTTTGTTTTGCAGTTGTTCTGTTGTAGAGGGTAGGATTACTGTTCTGTGTTGTCCATGTTTAGCTTGCTTGTGTGAGGCATCCGGTTTGGGCGGGATCACAGCTAATTAACGGAATAATCCAGCATTTTCAACCTAATCTCCAGCTGCAGCAACTGTATCATACAGTCAGTTAACACAGACAATAATTTTGGGCTGTTTCCCTGTAGTAAAAGACCGGAGAACCTGTTGACTTATAATTGAAGCGAATGGGCAGATGCTCTAGCTGTTATTCAAACTCCGGCCTTTGCTGGTAGTACTGGATTGAGGAATAAAATGGCATAATTTTATCAGTACAAATGGAAATTAGGGCCTGACAGATACATAGATTGGCTGATGAAATCTGCTGATATTATAACTGAGTTTACATGTGTTGGAAAATGAGTTGTTTACTTACTTACTCTTATTGTAGTTTGTTTAGAAAGTGTTAGCTTTCCTAACGTTAACCAGCTGCTTTATAACTACCGTGGCCGACAAGATCCAACGCACTGCGAAATGAAAAACATTTTCATCAAAATGACAACATATGTGCTTCATTTTACAGAAGACCATCAAAATAATAAAATATGATGCACAATTCTAGATGCTCTACAGGCTCTGAACGCGTTTCATCCAAATAACATCAGCACAGCATTTTACAAACGCAGTGCTAATACAGAAAACACAGCTTCAGAAACGCTACAGTCACAACACAACGGAAATGTTTCCAGAGGACACTTAAAGAGAAAGGAGCCGTTCAAACTTTCAAACTTAATGCAGCATTAACATTCACAGGTAACAGCAAGTTATTTTTTTATTTGGGTAGATAACCAACATCACTGTAATGTAACGGGAATTAGCTGAATAG
Organism: Colossoma macropomum; assembly: GCF_904425465.1. Lineage (NCBI taxonomy): Eukaryota > Metazoa > Chordata > Actinopteri > Characiformes > Serrasalmidae > Colossoma > Colossoma macropomum. The sequence goes on along the minus strand of NW_023494795.1, from coordinate 12,694,808 downwards.
TGTAACTGTAAAACCTCAAAAAGCAATACCACCTATGACTGAACACTGTAGTGCAGTTATGACATGTCAGATTTATAACTAGCCAGCCAAATCAGCCATTAAGTAGCTGGAATGTGAGTCTCTGTGGTCTTATCAACTTCTGTCAGTGATTTTCCATCACAGATATTCCATCTTTGCATGTTTTCCAGAAATATTTACGTTGTGTTGTGGGTCACATCTCTTGTTGTGACCAGCTTTGAAGTGTTTTTGAAGTTGCACGCTTTTCTGAATTTGCAGTGTGATTGTGGAATGTAGTCGTTTTGATGAAAATACGATGCAAATTCAGAAAGCACTGAAGAGTTTGCAACACTTTTGTCACTGTACTCTGTATCGGGTTTTACCAGCCACTGTTTATAACAATACAGGCTAAACATGCACACACAATCATGCTTAACATAACAGAAACATGCAAAATACACCCAAACCTGTAAATTGTCATTGTCAGGAGACTAAGGCTGCTTTCACACCTACGTTGTTTGGTCTGGACCTGCGGACTTTTTTCAGTTTGGTTCAAGCCACAATAGCAGATGTGAAAGGTGCCTTAGACCACAGTCTGGACCAATGGACCAAAATCTGATCGAACCAAAAGAGGCGCTCTCAGTCTGGATCAAACTGAAATATGGTTGGGTCTGTTTGCAGTGTGAAAAATTTTGAATGGTTTGGACTTTTGGACCACTTGTGGCAGGCTAATTTTGAATGGTTTGGACTTTTGGACCACTTGTGGCTGGCTAATTTTGAGTGGTTTGGACTTTTGGACCACTTGTGGCAGGCCATAAGCCATCGAATAATAGAAGAAGAAAGAGAACCAGGAGAGAAGTAAAAATGAGGCGCAGTAGCTCACGGAGACACAGGGAGAGAGGAGGAGACAAAATATTTAATTGTAATTTGGTCCAATGAAAAAGTCAAGTTCAAAAACCGTATAAAATACTGAAACTTCTGCCTTATTCTCTAAGAGGATACGAGAGAGAGGATATTCATTTTTCTCCATTCGACAGAAAAGGCTACCCGCTGAACTGACAACATGCCGATGTCAGACGTTCACTCCTCTACAAACAATCAAAGTATAGGGAGACGCAGCCCACGTAGGTGATGACAGGATGTATGTATGCCTTGCAAAGTTCTGAAGTGCGCTCACTAAACTGCAATGTGAAACTAATCGGGTCAAATGTATACAGTGTAACAAAAACATGAACCTTGGTCTGGATCATGATCCAAACTTTCAGGTGTGAAAACACCTGAAACTTTTATTCTTGTAGGCAGATGTTCTGCAGAGAGGCGCTGGAGTTCCTTTTTCCCACTGATGTGAGATGGTGTTGTTTTAAAATAGAATTAGCATTTTTTCCTTTTAGTCCTCTGATTTGATTATGCCTGTTTGAGTGATGGAGGTTTTATCCAGTCAGCACTTAATGGTTTGTGGCTGTGATTCATTCTTAATTTCCATATGTCTGGGTAGGGGTGTGTACGTTTGTGTGAAAGAGCATGAAGGAAAGTGTTTGTATCAGCAGCTTGTGTGTCTAAGGCCCTGTGATTTTCTGTGATGTGGAGAGAACCGTGGAACTGAGACATAAAGTTAGATTTCAGGCATAAACTCAAAAATGTGTACAATTTGGAATACCGATATTATTACAGCATTTCTGGACATATTAAGTGTTTTGTGTAATTTGTATTTATACTACAGCTGTCAAGATTTTGAGATATTAGCTGGAGATTAAATAGAGGTTATATAAAGAGTATATAATCATAAAGAATTGTCATTAACAGTTAAATTGTCTCTTCTTGTTAATTGTAGGGCTGAAAGATTCATCGCAGTTTGAAAGAGTGCAATTTTTAAATCGCAACAGCTGCAATTTTTATTTTAGTCCTACAGTCTGTTATCAGCAACATTGGTACAAATACAAGTTTTAAGTAGGGAAGTTTTACCAAATAATGTGAAGCTTGGGAACTGCTGTGACATCACAACCACAAATAGCTGGCAGGCTGGCGCCCTGTGTTTACAGTTCAAATCTGAAGCCAGGAAAAATATACGCTGGTCTTCGTAGCCAAAACAAAAAGCCCCATACCTCAATTTATACCTCAATTATAAAGAATTGCAATTTTAAATTAATCGCGATATTGGTCAGAAAAATTGCAATTGGATATTTTGCTAAAATCGTTCAGCCCTAGTTAATCGTAAACAACTGTTAAGTGCACGCTTAAAAAGGCCAGGCTGCCTGAGAAGCCATCTTGCCGCCTAGCTATGTTTGATTAGTAGCTAGTACAAGTTGTACTATTGAAATGGTAGCCTACATTGCTGTGCACGCACAAACGTCGTAACATAGAATCATGTGTAGAGTCAAGCAAAGCTATACGAGTGGAATAGTACGCAAAAAACCCTCATTACTCGCGCAGCCTTATAAACATATTCCAGCACAGAGTTAGAACCTTTTTATAATCTCCATGTCTAAATTAACGCATTTACTTCTTACCTTCATTTACATTCATTTGCTTAACCCATCCTCCCAGTTCACGTTCTGCTTGCTTTAGACATCTAGCAATTGTGGAAAATGATTGTAGCCAGCCTAAATAATTTGATTGTCTCAAATAATTATGTAATAATTTTGATAGGTCTACTTTACACCATCCAGATGTCCTTTTTTTTTTTAACAAAACATCTGTTAGTTTAGATTTGCTGCTTTGTATTAAGTGTTAACTTTCAGTCTCCAGTATCTCTTTGTAAAACTGCTACTCAACACTGCTCAGTGAACAGTACACAAACAGTACACTGCTGTCATGCGTGCTGCAACTGACAAACTGCTGATTTAGTTTGTTACCTTTTTTAAATATTTGAAATGCTTTTTATGGATAGTTTTATAGATAGTTTTGTTTGCAAACAATGATTTGGCATTTTATATAGGTTTACAGTTTGAATGGCTGTCCAGTCTCTGTGAAAAGTACAAACAGTCTCAGTTTTTGGTCGTGGTGGGCCGTGTTGGGTGAATTCAGCATCACCGTATTTTCCAAATGTCACTAATAAATGAGATTTAAGTGAGCGTTAATAAAGTTTATCAAAACAAGCTTCCCGGGTGCTGCTGCTCTGCTAAAAGAGTGCCTTACAGACCTGATGGGGCTTCTGTTGATTGTTTTGCTTTCTTTTCTTAACAAGGGAAACCAAAGGAAACCTTATACAGTACAGTAAATGTTAAGACAGCAAGCTGTTTAGAAAGGAGACACTTATTTAGTTTTTATGTGTTTAAAAACAGTCCGACTTAGGCAGTTAATGACACCCAGAAGTTACATTTTTATCCCTTAGTCAGTATAACTGAAACTAAAACTGTGTGGGGGTCTCACACACACACACACACACACACACACACACACACACACACTGTGTTTAAAAACTCCAGCAGCACTGCTGTGTCTGATCCACTCAGACCAGCGCAACGCACACTAACACCACCACCACCATGTCAGTATCACTGCAGTGCTGAGAATGATCCACCACCCAAATAATACCTGCATACCTGCTCTGGGGGGTCCTGATCATTGAATAAGAGTAAAGGAGTCTAACAAAGAATACAGAGAAGCAGATGAGCTACAGTCTGTAGTTGTAGAACTACAAAATGTATCTGTATGATAAGTGGAGCCGGTATAATGAACAGTGAGTCTAGATGCGCTCTAGTTTTGGGGAAAAGGCTATGAAGCTTCCAGACAGACCAAAGACTGACAAAATCTGCTTGTCCTGTCTTTTTTTTCATGAAAGATGCATAAAGTTCCCTTAAAATAGTAATTTGGCCAAAAGGACGTTGTGTCTCGATGCAGTGTTGATTATGAAAGTTCTCATTGATGTTTTTTTTCTTCAGTAATATCAAGGACATCGGCTGTTCATCGCGGCCCTAGTGTGTGCACCACTGCTGAGGGTGACCCAGATGTTTTAGTTCTGATTTCATCTCTAATCAGAACCTCTGGGAGAAGCTAGCGGGCGGAACCAGAACAGCTCTTAGAACTCCACTAGTAAACACGCTGACACACACACAACGAGTATAATACATCATTTGCGTCCTGGTTTGTTGTCACATTTCAGTGCAGGATAACGTTCGGAAAATTGGGCTGTAACGCAGGTGTTCCAACACACCCCCCCTCACTCACACTTCTGGGTCTGCATTTTATTTATTTGTTTTACACCCTCAGGTTTGGCAGTGGGACAGGTGGACTACTCCGAACTGTAAAGGTCCCGAAGAAGGTTTTTATTTGAGAGAGGATTTTTAAGGTTGACTCTATTTAAATCATTCATGAATTGAAAGAATCACATTTAGCTGTGAAAGTGATTAGTGTGCTGTCTTGTTAACTGGGTGCATAAGTATCGAATATGTTAACATTATCATGTATTATATTATATTATAATATATGAAAGTCATTTTTTTTGGTTTGGTTTTGTTTGCTGCAGCTTGTTTCCACCTGATTGCCTTTTTGTGATAATGCTTTCCGTTATAATCTCGTTTCCTGAAAAAAAAAAAAAGAAAGAAAAACCGCTGTTGCGTAACTTTTGGTTTATCAGTTAAAGTGGTTTCCACCAAAATAAAAAAATCCATCTCTAATTTTATGTATGTTGCAATTTGTAAACATTTGGCTTCTTGAACGTCCAAAGAACCTACTGATAAGGAAAGTCTGTTTATCTGTTTATTTATTTATGGAGCTGTTTCTTTGCCTTGCAGAGCTGTTTCAGCTCTTTATATTTAGAAATGTTTATTTTGTATTTATTTCTCTTTGTTAGAGCTGAAAAGTGGCATCAATCCTTTAAAAATCTCTCCACTCCTCACTCTAACTAAATCTCTCCACAATCTGTTTGTGTTTCATGAAAGAGGCGTGTGAGGGGAACTCGTTAAATTTATGTATATGTGCACTTTTTTTTATTTATTTTTTTTTTCTTTCCATTTAATTCCATTGAAGTTTTGGGGACATTTTGGGTGTCAATAAACGTTTTTTTCTGCTTAAGTAGAATAGGAGGAAAAAGTTTTATCGCCTCTAATAAAATATTATCGTCAGTTTTCATTTCTGTAGCCTACATGGATAAACGTTTTGAAGGGTTACAGCGTTTTTCAGCAAAAGTCCTTTAGATGAAAAGGTAGTTATTGATAAGACAAATACCAAGTGGATATACTTGTTTGTATGTAATACTTATTTTGAGCACGTTAATAACAACGTCTGACTTCTAAAGAACATTTGTTACAACCATAGCTGAAACACAGCTGTGGTCATTTGCTGATATGTAAACATTTTATAAGATAGGGAAACCAGAACTGAATCTACCTGCGTTCGCATTACAGAGAAATATAACATACATTTGTCTAGAGGGATACAAACATAAAATGCAGACATTTTTGCACAGCCGCCCAGCGTGTCCTAAATATTCTGTACTTAAGTACAAAAATACATTAAATAGTGATTTAAAATATTGGTGAAATCTGTCCGATGCAATGGTTTATGCTGTGAATCAAATAGTTATATTTCATGTTGTAAAATATGTAATATTGGTAATGTTTTCTATAGTTCTGTTTCACACAGTCCAGGATAATCATAAATTTAACCTTGAATATATATATATATATTTGCAGCGCAGCTCTTAGAACTATAAATGTTTTGTTCAGCCAACGTTGGAAGAAGCTGAAGTTTTCTTCTAATTCAGTAGCTTCGGAATTTCCCTTCCATCGTAAATGGTGCAGCAATTGCGCTCTGACACCTGAGGGCAAATTCGGATGTCTACCTTGGATGGTTGATTCGCTGAGCTGCTTGAAATGGTGAGCGGAGAGAGCAAGTCTTAGCTGGAACAGGTGGATTGAACTCTCATTCATCTCCTGTTCTGAAAGCTACTCTGTTGTAGAGTCCTGGATTCCGCAGTTCGCTGGGAATGTTGAAAGCAGTACTGATGGACAGAGAGAGGCAGACTGAAGGGTGACAGTGTGCCGACATTGCACGAGTACCGGTGCTAATACCTCAACTGTGCTAGCTTGTTAGTGAAGACATCTACTAAATGTCTGTGTTACTGGAACGAGGGGGTTGCTGCAGCTACTTCTCTACACAGGATTCAAGCAGCCACCAAGCTTTGATTCTGAATGGCCGAAACAAATAACCTGACAGGAACGTTCAGATAGCTACTCTGTTGTAAAGTCCTGGATTCCGGCAGTTCACTGGGATTCATTAAGCCATGTTAGAAAATCCAGTCTGACACTCATTTTAGAAAGAATGGAAGAGCCACGCTTTATATACAAACACAAGAAGATTGTTAATGAGCTAGTAAAACTCAAGGGCTCCCGAGTGGCACAACCGTCTAAGTGTTGCCCCTATCAGTTGGCCCTCTCATCAGGAGATCGCCAGTTCGATCCCTCCAAGAGAGCACAATTGGCCTCGCTCTCTGGGTGGATAGGATGGCCCCCCCTTCTCCCCCATCACTCAACGTGATACAGATCTGGCGGTTGGCGCTTTCCTCCAAGTGCGTTCAGCTGTCCAATGACGTTGCGTGAGTGGCAGTTCGAAAAGAAGCAGTGGCTGGTTTCACAGGTCTCTGTGTTAGCCTTCACCCTCCTAGTGTTGGTATTGTGTGACTGGGGGAGTCCTAACTAGCCGGTGGAATTGGCGACGACTAAATTGGGGAGAAAATTGGGTAAAAGTTTAATTTTGAGATGTAGCCTAGTCCACACTTTTTTTGTTTTTCTTTTTTTGTTTAATTTTATTATTTTGAGTGGAATAACACACATTTGCCAAACACACTTGTGCAATTTGTATCATAGATGTTGCATTTTTGTTTATAAAATTTTATTCTCTAAGAAAATTACTTGTGCCAGTTATACCTTCAAGAAGCACTGCTGTTTTTTGGGGGGGGGCAAAAAGAAGAAATGCATGCGAAAGTTATGTTAGCATTTCTTTTCTTATTCTATACTTAAAATGTATTGTATTGTGAGTCAGAAACGACAATACATTTTACACGTTATTTCATAAAATTTGCATATCGTTGCGCCCCTGGCTGCAGCACTACTCAGCAGACCTGTAGTATGTTATCAAAGCTAAGGTGACCTCTGTCTAATTTCAGTGTGAGGTTTCTTACTTCAATTTGTTTCTTTCCACATTTGGTTAGACTAGCTAGTAGTCTGTGGTGTTACACTGATATTGTGTCATTTATATGATATGTTATATTTAGTCATGTTGCCCACTCCTGCCCACAAATTAAGAATAAAAATTCATTTTAGGATGGCATGCCCCCTCCAGGTAGGGGGAGAGGACCTGCCCCCAGGTGGAGGAGTTTAAGTATCTTGGGGTTTTGTTCACAAGTGATGGGAAGAATGATCGTGATATCAGCTGCAGGCTGGGACAGGTGGCAGCAGTAATGCGATCACTGTACCGGACTGTAATGATGAAGAGGGAGCTGAGCCATAAGGCAAAGCTCTCTCTTTACCGACTGGTCTACATCCCGACCCTCACCTATGACCGCAAGTAGAGCCGCTACTCCTCTACATTGAGAGGAGCCAGTTGAGGTTGTTTGGGCATCCTAATCGGCCAACTCTCATTGGAGGTTTAGCAGGCACGGCCTACTGGAACGAGACCCAGAGGTCGTTCTAGGACCCGCTAGAGGGATTATATCTCCAAATTGGCCTGGGAGCGGCTCAGGATCCCCCAGAATGAGCTGGAGGAAGTTGTGGGGGAACAGGGTAATCTGGGATTCTCTGCTTTCCCTGTTGCTATTGCCACCCTAGCTGGATCAAGTGGTTTAAGTTGAATGAATGATGAAAATAATTCATTTTAAGCATGATTTTTTCAAAAGCTTACCTGTAAAAGGCCATTCATATTTGATTACTCTCAAAACATCATCAATAAAACACCAGCATGATGCAGATGCAAATGTGGCTTGCAGCCGGTGTTAAATGGCTGCTCTGAAAGGAAGACGAGGTTTCAAACAGACTGGAAATTAACAGCTACTTGGGCAATGTCCTGTCACCTATTGTGCTGCTCTGTATTGGAAACGCTAAAGCAGCTCCTTTACCCAAGACTAATCTAGCAGCAAGTATACAGCTGTTTAGTTATTTTACACCCATCTGCATCTGCATTTATACGGAAATGACAAGGAATTTAGCAGAGCTAGAGTTACAGTGTTAGAGTGTTTTCTGGCTTGCAGTAGTAGTAGCAGTAGTAGTAGTACAGCTCTCAAATCAGTAAATATATGTCCAGTGAGATTATCAGTGTTTTTGAGATTGCATTATTAGAAACTACTGATTATTAATTTTAGTAAAATCACTAGCCAGTTTCAAGTTGATTGGTTCAAAAAAGGTGTTTTAGTAACCTTTTAGGTTTTGAATTGGCTGTTTAGCTGCTTAAGTTAGTTAATATATATATATATATATATATATATATATATATATATATATATATATATATATATATATATATATATGACAGGTTTCTCTATGGATTGCTCTGTGTATGTATATGTGCACATGTATATATCGCTGTAGTCAGAAGAAAACCTCTGGTCTCCAAAATGGTAACTTTACAGGAGAAGGAAAAAACATACGATTCTTTTAATGTAATTCAGTGGACCCAGACTTTTTTCTATGTTGGATGTTTCCTTTGGTTCATTCTTCATGAAATTTACACACAATGTAAAGGACAACAGGCATTTTCGTGTTATGTCAAAAACTGAAAAACGACAAAAATGGAGATACGAGGTTTTCTTCCAACAGCAGTGATATGTAGGTATACATTTATGTGTGTGTGTGTGTCTGTATGAACTAAACAGAACAATACATTGAGAAACCTGTCAATATTGCTTTTTTTTTTAACACCAGCCCTGCTGACCCACCAAAAACGGTGCTAAATTTTGTTTCACCTCTTAACTTTTACAGGGCTGAAGTTCATATTTATCAGCTTTTTTGCTTTTTCAGTTCCACCCAAAATGGTGCAGCAGTTACAGTTGAATACTGTACAGGTACCTGACTGTAACTGCTGCGCTATTTAAGTTGGGACAGGAATTTTGAATAGATGCCAACTTCAGCTTTCATCAGATTTCTCTTTTGTTTCATGAGTGCGTCCCGTACACTCGTGACTCTGACTGTCAGACACTGGAAAATGTTAGTTATACAGCTATCAGTAACAGCTGGTCCACGGCTTGTTTTGCACACAAGGCTGTGATGTCCGTGTTTAGGCTAAGGCTAACCCCAAAAGACCAGCCGTTTAATTCATGTTGGCTGCCTAGAAAACAAAGTGGGCTACTAGTTGCATCTGACTAGACAGTGGCAGGCAGCCGAGGGACTACTGTGTTTGTTTTTTTTTCTCTCGTTTATCCATAACTCTCCATATCACTCAACTAAAGAGGCGTGGTTTGCACTAGGTTAGGGTTATTTGTGGCATAACTGTGTTCTGACAAAACTCATACCGTAGGAAGAACTTCAGCATGTATAGCGGATGAACTGGTATACCTCCCACCACTACTGCCCATGTTTTATATGGCCGCACAATGACTTTTCAAATATATATAGTACATTTTAAAAGCGAATGTCTATTTGTTTTGTACATGAACACTGTTGGTGAACTATGCATTTATCCCTTTACCTCTGCAGACTGACTGCTGGAGCCAACTTCCCTGTTTGGAGACGCACAACTCTTTGAAAATCTGGGGCAGTCTTTCTTCAACTTAGTCACTTTGAACAAGGTAGGAGTGGATGTTCCATATGGAGATGGGGAAGAGTTTTTGCCGTAATTAGTCACCCAGTTCTGGATGTTGCTTTGCTTTAATATATTAAGTGCACATGCAGTAAAGTTACAATTAAATGGTCTGTTGAGATGTGGCTGTGGAATTGCAGGCTGTTTGCTTTTGGTCTGAGCCCCTGGAGATAAAGAGGAAATGATCAATTTGTGTGGAATGGAGTGGAGAGCTTTGCAAATTTTGCTGATATAATAAGATTTAGAAATTGTGAGCCTGAAGTAATTGTTAGTGCATTTCACATTATTCTAAATATGACAGAAACATCTGGTTACTTGGGTCCTCATACATCCTGAGAACGTTTCATTATGTTTTACTCTGACAGAAATGTCTTGCGTTCTACATTCATCCAAATTTTCTTTCCAACATTAAAAAAAAAATCTTCATAAGACTTGACTGCATGGTTTGGTGTCTTTTATATTTTAATATATATTTTTTTATTTTTTTAATATTCAGGTGTTATTTTTCAAGGTCTGGCTTAGTTTTGGTGTTGCTTGGCACTGGTTTTCACAGCTGGTTTGTACCAAGTGGATTCGATTTCCTGCAGCCTGTATTTCTTTAATCTACACGTGTTGGCAGGAGTCCATTCTCAGTGTGAGGTCTGGTGTGCGGTGTGCTGTTTTCTGCTTTCTCTGCCTCTGACGTTCTCCAAGTGAAATTTGCATGTAGATGGATGTGGCTGAAGGCTACAGAACTGATTGGAGCTTCAGAACTTTGACTGACCGCAGTCTGGACTTCCCTGGAGAGTATGCGCGCACACACACAACCTCACACACATACACACAGCTATTGCACTTCACTCTCCTCTCGTTATTTCCAGTGATCTCACTGTCTAGGATTCGCACCACCGCAGAGCCCCCTCTTTCTTTCTCTCAAAGGGAGGAATACTAAAGATGACCTACTAGTGAAAGTGGAGAAACAGGAGAGTCAGTATGACTGTGCACATGAGGCCTATTTTACAACACGTATTTCTTTGCAACTATATTTCTCACTCCTCTGAAATTTGTCCTGACTCACGCTTGCCATTTCCCTGTTGGCTCAAGTATAGTTTGTTAGGCTTTGTTCACACAGTGGGTAAAAGTGGCCCACAGATGTGTCTGTGTGTCAGTGTGAACAGCAAAAAACACATTGAAGCTGACATTTTCAGTTCCGATTTGAGACGCTTTCATATGTGATACTGAAATCCGACACGTATCCGATCTGCGGCAATGTGACTCAGTCTGAACAGCCAGATCGGAATTCACTTTTACGTCAGTCCAACTCCAAATTCGTCCTAATTTTGCGCTACTGAGACTCAAACATTTAGGCTGATGTTTCTGTACTAAGAAATAGAAGAGACTTATCTGAAACACCTCCGTGTTCGAAGAGATTTCGAAAGAAATGACTGAACGCAGCTGTAGGAGAACGAGGCTGCAGCGTCAAGAGAAAGTCTGAAAGCAAAGTCTGTTTAAAGAATTAGAGGACGTGAACCAAACAAGTGACCGTGTCAGTGTAACATGCACTTTTAACGGTGAGCTTGAACGCATTCTGGGTGATGAGCCCAGCTGTCAGTCAGTGAAGCTTCACTGTTGCTCCTGTGACGCTGGTGAAGATGAAACTGAAATCTCTAGGAGCGACTGGCGTTCCTGGGCAGTCATGATTGTTTACCGCTGGATGAGCCACGTGAAGCAACGTGACGCATTGTTCTTTTGCGCATGCGGGTCAGTTTAGGAGCTGATCTGTTCAGTGATGTCGTGTGTAGGTCACATTTAAAAGATATTGTGAACAGCCAAACAAAACAATCAGATTTGGTGAGAAAATCAGATTTGGGTCACTTTTACCTGTTGTGTGAATGTTGCCTTAGATAAACCCTTGGAGGGCTGAGTGGTCGAGTCAACATAATTGAAGACTTCCACAGCAGAATTTACCCAGAAAACATTGAATTCCTGTTTCAAATGTGAAAAGATGAGGGACAAAGACATTTATAAGCAGGAACAATAAAATGCTTCTCAGTGCATAATATTTTAAAAATCGTAATGCTGATTCAGGGATTCACCAGTGATGAACTTTAATGTCCGATTCCGAATTCTTTACAGCCGGTTTTTATTGTCCTTCTTTAATCTGAAACTCACATTGTGTGGGTAAATAAGAACATGAAGCACTAGCACACTTCCAGTACTTTTATTAATATTGGTAATAAGAAATTACCTTTTATAAGTTGCAATACAAACAGCATTATTAACTCTTTAATCAGCCAAACTGGTAATTAAAAATGTTCATGTCTGCTTTTGTAATTAGCAAGCTTAGGGCTAAAGAACTAGCAGAAAAAAAACAAAACAAAGAACAAACGTGACTTATAACAGTTTTCGTTTAAACCTGAAATGTAAACCAGACTCCAGACACACTTGTTTACTACGGTTATGTTCGTTACGCTTTGACCTCTCAGAACGGTTTACTTTACCGCGTTTGCTTAGCTGGCTGATTCGCTCACTGGGACTAGCTTAGCCAAGCCCAAGTGCATTCCCACTGAAAAAATCTGCTCCTGGTTGTTTCTTCCTCTCCTTCTGCTGGAAGTAGACATGTGTCATGACACAAGCATGACAATACGATGTTAATGACAACAAGCCATACGTTTGGTAAATGTTCACCTTAAAATTTGCTTTAATAATTACATTAATAATGAATAAATAAATAAGGAAGGGTACACTGGTGATGATTGATTCTATTATTGTTTACCTTCAATACATAAATAATGCTTGGGAAACCTCTAAGAACTGTAAAACTGGTATGGTTCTCTGAGGTGCTAAAGTAGAAGAAGGAAATTTAGCATTTTTTAACACAACGGCAGCAGCATTCAGCATTTAATGTGCATATGCGTGTCAGTTATCACTGACAGTGTTCTCAATTATACAACAGTTGGTTCCGGCCACGCAAGCTGATTGGTTGAGAGGCGTTCTAACTGTGCTGTTATTTCACCATAACATCACATTTTTTCACAAACACTATCACTCCGCTGAGACGCTGTTACTAAGCGACGACTTTGACAGCTGTAGGAGACGCTCAAGCCGTTTGAACGTTTTTACTTCTTACTTTGCCACAAACAGAAAATGGACACTTTTACGATCACATTTGACCGACAGCCGATTTGGTCAGACTCTGAAGATGAGACGACACTGAATTCCCAATCTGTCATCACCACTGAGCAGCTTTTCAGTCGGCAGCTGTGACAGAAGAACAGCTGAACAACCTGGAATCAGTCAGAAATGAACCCAACACCATTCGCCAAACTAAATGGGCTGTAAGATGCTTTACAGACTGGCTGGAACAAAACAACAATACTGATCTGGCAAAAAATGACAAAACTGAGCTAAATTTGATATTGCGGCAGTTTTATGGCTCAGTCTGTACCTCAAAAGGCAAGGCTTACAGCAGTCTGAGCAGGGAGTGAACGTTCATCACTCTGATGTAGCAACAAACTGTTTGTTAAGGAACTATAATCTGGTGAAAGGAATTAAAACATATATTAAATGCTGCGTTCACAGCCGAGTTTATTTATTTTGTACTTTATTTATCTAACTGTTGTATAAAAGCAATAGAACACTCGAGTTCGTGTGTTATCGCGAATAACATCACGGCTGTGATGATCTACAGCGACCGAATCACAGCCGTTATGTTATTTTGCGATAACACACTCCCTCTCGTGTTCTATTGCTTAAATATACAGATGGTCTGAAATATACCTGGGGAAAGCACCTGGAGGAGGCATTAGTAATATTTATGAATGTATATGGGTATCTAAAAAATAAAAAATAAAATAAAGTAATAACCTGTGTTTTCTTAGTGTTGTACTGAACGTGAACCTGTGAAATGTGGAAACGTGCAGCTGATATTTCACATGTTGTATATATTCATTACGTTATAAAATCTGGAATTTGTTGAAACGAGGGGACAGAATATGCCTGGGTAACTGTCAGGCTATGCTTGGATGGAGCCTTAAAAGTATAGTATGTGTGGGGAAACGCTAAGTGCACTAACATTGACCACAGTTTTCAACAGCACTACATCAAGAAACAGCTCTACAAACACATAATCACACTGCTAAGGGCTGAGTGCTAATCACAGCAGGCTACAAACTCACTCCAGCCTGTTAAAGTTAGTATTGAAATGCTCAGCTTTCAGGGTGACTAGCATGGCAGCTTTATGCAAATTCGAATGAATGGTCATAATGAAAGTACTCCATGGTGTGCCAGCATGATGAGGGTTTTTTTTTTTTTTGAGCATCAGTCATTTTCAAGTGAGTTTCCGTTGCCGGTACAGGAAGCCGTTCCAAATGATTCACTTCAGTTTGGTTGCATTTAAAATCTAACATACAATCCTGATTGGACAAATTTCCCCTCACGCCCACGTGTTACTCCACTGATTATGCTTTCCACCTCCTGGAATATGAACTTTTACCTGTTACAGAGCCTAGAAATATGCTTCCAGAAGAGCTTCCAGGAATGAACTCCATTACACTTCATACTGTGCTTTTGAGCAAACTTTGCCTTCCAGGTTTGTCGGCTTGTAAATCCGTTTTTACTCAGACCTTGACCAGATGTCATCTGTCAGGCTAAATATAGCACCTTACGTGGTCATGAATTCAGAAGTCCTCTTTGAATCGGTTTCCTGACTGCGAGATTTCTTATGATTTCTTTCTGCTCACTCTGCTCGTGCAGGCGCCGGAGAGGTTGCGGAAAATCTTGCCAAGTTATCAGAGATTCTCTGACTTGTTCTTTATTTGTTTGCGTCTCCTTTGATGTGCGAGTTGTTTCAGCAGGGAAATTAGGACATGAGTTTTAGGGAAGTTTGATTGAATATTTTATTGGACAGCTTCAGCTGGAGCGGGACGGAGAAAAATGATAGTCATTTAGTTCCTTTATGGTTGTTTTGGGACATTTCTCTAGTGACTGTGTAGAGCAGATGTTGCTCAGTTTTGCAGGTGGGAATCTTGTGCGGATGCTGAATGTGAAATGACGGGGGGGGGGCTGCTGTTTTATGTACAAATCTTTGGATGCTGATATATAAACGTTTGTAGAATTGGGGCTAGATCTTTTTGGATTAGCATTATAAAGAAATATAACATTTATTTCTATGAGGTTACAGACACAGTAACATGAATAAAATGCTGATATTTTTGCACAGTAACCCAGCAACACTTCAATGTTCTGCTCTTCCCATAGAACAATACAAACATCATCAAATATCAGTTTGAAATATCTGCTAAAACGAAACATCTGTTTCATTGTGCATCCTAGTTAATGGACGCGTAAGTGCTTGGTTAGAGTGTGCATGTTTGCATTGCGGTGTAGAGTCAGAGAGGTGTAAAGTGGAGGAAATGTCTTGTTTGTTTGACCTGTGTACGTCCTCAGCAGCCTTTAGACTGGGAGTGGCTCTCGTGGACTTATTTTTTTCTCTCACACACAAGCACACACACACACACACACTGCATATTCTGCTGTAAGTGACTGACTGACTGTAGTTGTTATTGCTCAACCTTCCTCACATACACTTCTAGGAAAGATCTTGGTGCAGAACATTTACAGTATGTGAAGTTTCAAGATTCTTTGTCATTGCACAGGGTACAACGAAATTGGGTAGCATTCCTAATGGTGCATAAACAAAAAAAAAAAATGAAATGGGAATAAAGCAAAAAATATGGGCTAAAGTAAAATATAAAATGCAGGATATTAAAAGACTATAATTTAAAATGATTTAAAAAAAGTAAAAATAGAAAATTAAACAAATAATTTAAAATAAAATTCTAAAAGTAAAATAAGTAAAATAAAGAGAGTGGATATAAAAGAATGTAGCAGCTGTGAAGTTGCACATGAGGGTATTTCACATATGTGAATGGTAGTATTTCTATTTACAGATGGTGCAGTTTAAATAAAGGACCTTTAAACCTTCGGAAAAGGTTCTTTGCTCTCACATTTAATTCACAAACGTAGTTCTTTTAAAGGTTTTTTTGGGATATGAAAGTGGTTCTTCTACGGCATTACTCCAACGATTGTGCGTTTTGTTTTGTTTTTGTTTGATGTCATATTTGATGTAATACCACTTGCTCCCCAGGTCATGCAGTACATGTATGGAAACTAAGCTGTAGAAACATCAAAAAACACAATGTGCAGAAAACACGTTAACATCATTTACAGCCTACAGCAGTGAAGCCCCACTCATTCAGACTGAAGTTATAAGGAGTGTTAAGCCCGAACTGCTTTTTTAATGAGGCACTGTACAGGGCAGCACTTCGGAACAGTCAGCTTTAAAGACACGGTAACAAAAACAGCATGTTTATTTCCAAGGGATAAACAGAGGAACCAGGCATCAGTGATTTATATGGTGTAAATGGCCCACGACCATGTTAAAAATATCCTACATAAATATACCCTTTCATTTAAACCCAGGGGCTGACAAATACAGTGGTGCTTGAAAGTTTGTGAACCCTTTAGCACTATGAGAATTTCTAGAAAAATATGTGATCTAAAATGTGATCAGATCCTCATTTAAGTTATAACAGTAGATAAAGGAAACCCAGTTAAGGAAGAAAATAAAAAAAACATACATCATTTTTATTTTATTTCCTGAACCAAGTTGGTCCAAAGTGAAATGTTTTTATTGGCAAAACAATGTGAACCTTTGTTTTCTGTAACTTGAGCAGCAGTGACCTCCAAACGGTTCCTGTAACTGTTGATTGGCTTTGGAAGAATTCTTGATCGATTTCTCCTTATAGAGCTGCTTCAACGCTGTTGTGTTGGTGGGCTTTCTCGCATTTCCTTGACAACATTACTGGTGGATTAAGGTCTGCACTTTGAATAAGTCATTCCAAAATGCAAAATTTTTTCTGCTTTAACTGTTCTGTGTATATTAACTGGTGTTTTTAGGGCTGTTGTCTTTGTGCAGGACCCACGTTCTATTGAGGTTAAACTCACAGATGGATGCTCTGCTGTAGAATTTCTTGATACAATTCAGAATCCAAAGCTCTGTCAAACGATGGCAGGCTGTCCTGGTCCAGTAGCAGCGAAACAGTCTGAAACTGTGATACTGCCACCACCATGTTTCGCAGTTTGGAATGGGCTTTATGCTGGAATGCAGTGTTTGGGTTTGCCAAACATCTCTCATTTAAGCCATGAAGATCTATTTTTGCCTCATCTGTTCACATAACATTTATTTCAGTCTTCTGGTTCATTCAGGGGGTTTTTAGAAAACATTTAAACAGGTAGCAGTGTTCCTCCTGGAGAGAAGTGGCTATCATTCCCACCATTCTTGGGACATCTGGCATAAGTTAGCTTTGTGTAATTTGTGTAAATTTGTGTTTTTATATGTATACATATATATGTGTGTGTGTGTGTGTGTGTGTGTGTGTGTGTGTGTGTGTGTGTGTGTGTGTGTGTAAACCTGCATATTCAAATAAGAGCTGTTTATTTGAAATTAAATAAAATTAACATTTTTTTAAACAATTGTTTTTGTCAGTTAACAACTAATCAGTTAATCATTTACATCCTTAATCTTTCCCATAAATTGTGGAAGTCTTCTGTTTTTTGAATGAAATTGATTCTTGTTAACTTTGTTTAATTTGGTGCAATAATGCTTTGTTACATATGACACGTTTTTAAACCACACATCTACTCTCCTTTCTCACGTAAACGGAAACCTGGTGCTTGGTGTTGACACCGCTTATAGCACCGCATTTCTGAATGCTCTGAGGACAACTTGCCTCTGCAGATGTCTCACCTTATTAATAACCTTATGGTTTCTTTGTCTACTCAACAAATTCAAAGTCCTCTCTTACAAGCACTGAGGAAACTGCACTCAAGTGGAGGTGCTTCAGTTCTACATGAGAATAGACATATTGGTTTTGAGAAACAAGTTTAATTTAGAAATATAGCTGATTTTAACCCTTTGTGTGGTGTTTGTGTTTTTTACTCAGTGGTCTGGTGGACCCACCGCATTATTTATTTATTTTTTTTGAATTATAACCATAACAATTTATGTAAAAACACCAGATGTTTTAAATATCACAAGTGGCCAGCGTAGGGTTCTCCTTTAGCAGCTGTAGCCAGTCAGCAGCCTGTCCATGTTGTCCACCCTCACACAGACACACACAGACATACTAACAGCAGGCCATGTAGGAGGAGAACAGAGTGAAGGACACAGCACCTCCACACTTTTACTCCCCGTGGGTTCAGCCCAACACCACATGTGTAATATAAATGTGTAGGGGGTGTTCAGTGTGAAGGCACTGAAAATGGGGTGTTTTAGATGTTCTTCACAGAAAATGAGCAAAGGCCAAGGAATCTGGGGTTAAAATAATAATAAATTGCATCATTTTTGTATTTTGGTAAACACTGAAAACGGGTCCCACAGACCTGAACACCACACAAGGGTTAAAGTTGTTAAATATCTACAAAAACAACACGTTCCTTATAGTCCACCAGGTTAGTGAAACTGCCCAGCCAGTTTAAAAACACTCAACAAAAGCATCTTAAATAAGAACCACAGTAACTCAGCGCTTACGTTCCGTAACTAGACCTTGCCCTCATTCTGTAACAGCCATAATCCTGAATAAATACGGAAATGGAACACATAAACTAGAAAAACTTAAAGACTGAAAATGAGCAGCTCATCCTTAAACTCTTTCACCTCATATCAACATATTTTCCACCTCCTTATATACCTTTAGGCAGAAGCCTTCTATTTTTAAATAATCGCTCTATAGCACAACACTTCTGACTCATTTAGCTTTATGACTGGTATGCGTTCAAAATTTTATTTATGTATTTGTTTTCTTAACAGTGGATGTATGAAGGAATCAGATGAGTGTCCACAGGTAATTGCTTTAAGGAAAAAAATATCTGCATTGGACTGATGCTTAGATTGTAGTGTAGGGGTGTAACAATACATTGTGATATTACATGTAGGATCAGAGGGTTGGTGGTAGGCTAGTGGTAGGAGAGGTGAGCCAGCAACTGGAAGGTAATGGATTCAAATTCCAGGCCTGGCTGGGTATGCCTGATTGTGCCCTTGGGCAAGGCACTTAATCCTCCACTGTCCCAGGTGGCATTGCTCTGCTTGGGACACTGTACAGCTCTCTGACTGGGAATGGTTAGCAGCAAAATGACACATTTCTCTTCAGAAGAATCAGTAAAATACATAACAGTGTAAAACAGTGACATTGTGCATTGCAGAGATGTCACAGTGCATTATGGGGAATGGACTTTTATGCCATCTAATGTAGCTGCATTGTTTGAACACCAAGTTTCAATCAGCCAGCACCAATCAGCAACTCACACCAGCACTCCTCCTGCCTCTGAGCTCTAGTGTCATTAATAAGTTGTGCAATGACATGATTATAGTCATTTTTCCTGATTTAAAGAGAATATTAAATTGTGAACCCAATATCAGGATTGAAATTGTAGGATGAGTCTATTATTACATCTCTGCTTAACTGATAATTCAAACTAAAATTTAATATTTGATAATGCTTTTAGTACTCCAGAAGAGCAACTAAAAACTAAGCTGCTATGCTAAAATCCCTCAATTTTATTCATTTTACTGCACCTATACAAATAAAAGGTACATTTCTTCATCATATCGATGTGGGTCCATTTTCTAACGTCTGTCTTTCTGCATCGGCATCAACACATAATATAGGATCCTAATATAGGATATTTATATTGGCGCTGAATTTCCATATCTATGCATCCCTACTTAAGGGTGTACAGGACACATTGAACCCAATGCTTCCTGTAGTGTATCGTTGGAATGGCTGTGCGTATGCCTGTGCTTGTCCTCTCATTAGAGCAACTGTGAGGAAAATAACTGCGCTTATTTTGTTTAGTTTTTTTTTTTCCTTAGACACCCTCCCAAGCTTTACCGCTTCGTCCTGAAATTTTCTGACAGTCTTATACTGAAGCAGACGTGGAAGAAAGCACTGTAACACCATGTGCTTTGAGTCTTAATGTCCGCATTTAAATAAACATAATACAGCACAGTTCACTGAAAGTTATGTTGTATTTTTAGCTGTGAAACTAATTCATCTAGTAAGAAAGAACGGAAATGTGAATGTTACTATCTGTGTTTCTGGTCGCTTAGCTTAACCCATTTGCCTTATTTGAAACCATTTCACCTGAAGGCATATGAAATGACCCGTTTAGCCTGACTAACGAGAGCTGAGACCTGTTTCTACTCGTTTTTCAGTCTGAGGCCTGATGCTGTGGTGCGAAGATGTCCTAAAATGTACACCGTACTGTAGAGGCGGCTTTTTATACAGGCGTAATGTCTGCCTGCACAGAGCATGTTTAACAAGCACTGCTGCATTTCTAGAACAATCTAATCTGTGTAAGGTAAGATAAATGTTGTATCAGTGTAGGATATCACATCACCCAATGTTTAAGAGCTCAGTTATGTTTCCGAGAGGGAAAACCGCTGTATTGCTGCGGTTTGCATGAAATAAATCAGTAAATTAACAACTTTTTTTATTTATTTATTTTTATTTATTTATTTTTTTTTACCTGGCAGTAAAGTAATTTTTACTGTCACTTGGCATTGTTACCGTGGTAACTTGATTTACTGAAACCGAATCAGCACAAGCCTGGCTGTTACAGAGCACTTTCACCCCTCTGTAATCAACTTCATTGGTGAATAATAGATTATCATTTCTAACTGATACTGTAAATTCTCTAAGGGTGGTCCAGTCTATTCTGTGGTTGCTGTGGAGTTTACTGTGGCCCAGAACAAAGTATTCATTATTTTTTTTTTTGATAAAGCAGTGCTCCAAGTCCTCAGGGACATAAAAGATTTTACAGTGATTTTACTGCGTGCTTCTGTTTTTCGTTTGTTTGGCTAAGTGCTGTAGATAAGAGCTGTCTAAGGTCAGGTAGATTAATATATAATTTGCCCCTCTTTGCCTATAACCCTCTTTCTTCCCCACCTCCTCTCCCCTCCTGCTCACTGCCCCTCTGGAGCAGATCCCGGCTGACCCACTTGGCCGAGGTGTTGGCGTTTGGCTGCGAGCCGGCGCCTCTTGGAGCCCGGGCCAGAGGCTGCAGTAGCTCCAGCGAGGGGTCCTGCCAGCAGTGCCGTGAGGGCCTGCCAGTGGAAAGCAGAGCCGTTCAGACATTTTCCTGTCTGCTGGCCGCTGGAAGCATGCGGCAAACAAAGGGAGCTTTTGTGAGCAGCAGGCGCGGGGCCGTACGGCCACAGAGGGGCTCCAATTCGGAGAAGGACTGGATGAGGGATGATTAGGTGGCACACGGTCCTCTAGAGGAAAGCCAGCGATGTTTGGAGAGATCACTGCTTGTTGGTCGGGTGATGGGCAGGCTGATAAGTGTGTTGTTGCTCGTGCTGCTCTGGAGAAAAGTTTGGCGTTCAGCCTGGGTGTTTAAACTCAAAGTGAAAGTCTGTTCTTGGAAATGATGCTCACTGAAGGAATATTAGCACGTGTGATTGTCTTTGCTTCATCGTTATGGGATGTTAGAGCTCTCATAAAAAAAGCAGAGAAGACTCGCTGATCTCTCCGATTATTTGATCTGAAATAGTCTTAAGACCTACGAAAGAATGACACGAAATCCAGTTAATGTGTTGCAGGTTTAAAAATGCAGCGATTCTTTCCGGAATGCAGTCACTGAATATTAACCACCCTCAATGGCTGGCCCACTTCTTCTGCCTCTCTTGCTCACTCGCTCTTTCGCTGCGTGTGAGAGAGGGATATTAATGCTCATTAGAGTTGTTTACCATTTGCATCTTGCTGTGTGAGCTCAGTCTTCCGCAGTCTCGCTCTGAGACTAAGGCTCTGTCCCTACATGTAAGGGCAAAAGAGCAGAGATGTGTGTTCCACACTTTGCATGTAAGTGCCTATTGTTCTTTTGTTGGGATGTAGCTCATCTGTAGTTTATTTGCAAATATTGCAGGATATCAGAGTCATGAATTCCATTAATAAGTGTGTATGTGTGTGTGCGAGGAGTCTAGACGGCTTCTGGTTTTAAATGTCGACCAAGGCTGCTGTTGGACTGGTTGTCATGGTAACGGCGGTGCAGTCAGGCTGTGCCGCGTGGTGCCCGCCCCAACCAGCATAAGCTCCGATGTCACTTTAATGCAGTGGTTCCTCACCCCTGCTTCTGGAATACCCCTGCCATACATAGTTTAGTGTTTTCCTGCTGTAAAGTACCCACCTTACATGTAATTTATTGGATCTGGTCATAAACTGATGAGCATGTGCTTGACACTCAAATCACCACACAGCAGTGTTTAATGTGAAAACTGTAAGAAGCGCTTTTTCATCAATTTACCACTGCCTGATTCTGCTAGTGCCTCTATGGGAGCGGCAGTGTTGTGCTCCATACTGGAATGTTGGTTCCACTGTTAGTGGTACGGCAAAAATATGCCGTCATGATACTTGAAGACATTGTGATGATACATGATATGCTTTTCAATATTAAGATTTTCTAAGGTTTGATAACTTGAAAAGAAGAAAAAAGTTTTTAACTTAAGAGGCTATATGTGTGTGCCATCTACATACTTAAGTAATAGAACACGAGGGAGTGTGTTATCGTGAAATATCACGGCTGTGATTTGATCGTGATAACGCACAACCTTGAGTGTTCTGTTGCTTTTATACAACAGTTAAATAAATAAAGTAAGAAATCAATAAATTGGGCCGTGAACGTGACATTTAATATGTTTTAATGTTCGCAGTTCCTTCCGCCAAATTATAGTTCCTTAACAAGCAGCTTGTTGCTACGTCAGAGTTACGAACTCTGCTCACTGCACAGCCGGCAGTTCGTTCTCCAGCTCCTTACACTAAATTCTGAAACTGTCCTTATCTCTGAGCAGCTTTCCAGTCGGCAGCTGTGATAGAAGAACACCTAAACAACCTGGAATCAGCCAGAAATGAACTGAATACCATTTGCCAAACGTGTAGTCTGATCTTCAGAGTCTGACCAAATCGGACTTAGCCATAAAACTGCTGCAATGTCAAGTTTAGCTCAGTTTTGTCAATTTTTTGCTAGATCAATATTATTGTTGTTTTGTTCCAGCCAGTCTGTAAAGCATCTTACAGCCCATTTAGTTTGGCGAATGGTGTTGGGTTCATTTCTGGCTGATTCCAGGTTGTTTAGCTGTTCTTCTGTCACAGCTGCCGACTGAAAAGCTGCTCAGTGGTGATGACAGTTTGGGAATTTAGTGTAGTCTCATCTTCAGAGTCTGACCAAATCGGCTGTCGGTCAAATGTGATCTTAAAAGTGTCCATTTTCTGTTTGTGGCAAAGTAAGAAGTAAAACGTTCAAACGGCGTGAGCGTCTCCTACTGCTGTCAAAGTTGTTGCTTAGCAATGAGTGATAGTGTTGTGACACATATGGAGTGATAGTGTTTGTGAAAAACCTGTGATGTTATGGCGAAATATCAGCACGGGTAGAACACCTCTCAACCAATCAGCTTGCGTGGCCGGAAGTAACTGCTGTATAAAAGTTAATAACACCAAGATTGTTTATTCATGTTTTACATCTTTAGAGCATCACTGTTCTTCACATCCCACACGAAACCAGATCAGGCTAACAGTCTAATGTCCGTTTGTTTGCATGGAGTGTGTTTCTGTCAACATACGGCCACATAAATATATATAAAACAGACAGTCTGACCTGTGACCTGGTGGACTCTGCACTGGCATTATAATATATAGCCCAGCTTCTATTGTGCAGTCTTTTTTAAGAAGTATGAAAACCGCAGCCATCTTTTATTGGCTCTGGGGGAAAACAGGAATGTGTTTTGTGACTGATGGGAGAATGTTGCTCTAGTTGTTTCTGTGATTTATACAGTCTGCCTAACACAGTGTACAACATTGGTATGCACGTATCCAGTTCTTTGACTCCTGACGGCGATTCCGAAACCTGGATTCAGGGTATCGGCCAAGATTAACCGATCACTTTAGACATCTTAATTGCTGTAGACAACAGTTCTCGTCTGCAAAGCGGCACTTATTTCAACTCCTTAAACAAACAAGCCTGTAATGTGATTATTAATAATAATTATCTATATGCAGAGCATTCAGTTCCACTAATAAAACGGCAAGTGAGGATTAGATGGGTAGAGTGTTTTGGAATTATAGGCTTCCATGTTAGAACTACCGTACAAAGAAACAGTACTAATAGTGGATCGATCATGTCAGCCCAGATCTGTTTAATGATGTCAGTATTGGTGCCAAAACCAATCCAGGATGTTGGATCGGTGCCTCACGCGTACAAAAACTTATCTAATCTCAAGTTTTTTATGTGTTTTTCTCTCTGTTTCCCTTTTTTCCCTCTGTTTATACTAGCTTAATATCTGTAAATTGCACAGAAAATAAAAGGATAAAAAATGAAATGCTTCCTTGTGCAGCCTCGTCTTAAAATATTTCCTCAGTATTGAACTTTTAAGTAAATATCAGATGCATCAGTAGTGCAACTAGGCATTCTTTCTAAGAGAAAGCAAGTTGTAGTTACGGCAACTTCGCTAGTTTTGTGTAGTAGCAAGCTTATATTAGGCAAGTGCTATATGGACTCTAGCAAGTGCTTTTTATTGTTCTGCTGCTTTACTCTTACCACCACACCTCAGAGTCTCGTGCTACCCACCCTCTGACCTGCATGCGTGTGTGTGTGTGTGTGTGTTCCATCCCATCTGTCTCCCACCGCCCATCAGGCTCCACTCCAGCTGTTTCCGCTGCCTCCTGAATCATGACTGATCCCGTCAAAAATGAATGACACTGAAGCAAAATTAGTCACAGGGCTGGGTCACATAGTGCCATTGTCACAACACAGAATTTGCAGTCCAGGACCTTTCAAGTCCGGGCGCTAGATTTCCATAGCCTATGAAAGATATCATATTTAATCGAATTGTAATTGGATATTACAAACAGTTTAAACTGTTAAAATAAAATAATGTTAAAATGATTTAAGCAGTCAATTAAGAATAATTGTTTTAAGTAGTTAATCGCGATTAGGTATGTTTATTCGCTAAAGTTTGACCTTGAAAAGAGAGACCATTCCATTTGAAAAGCAATGCATTTTGTTATAGCTGTGTGAGCAGCCACAGGGGGCAGTCGTGGGCTGGAGGTTAGGGAACCAGCCTTGTGACCAGATGGTCTGACAGGACATGACTGAAGTGAGCTTGAGCAAGGCACCTAACCCCCAACTGCTCCCCAGGTGCCGTGGATAGGGCTGCCCACCGCTTTGGTCAAGTTTGACCTTGGGGGGAAAAAAGACTGTTTCCGTTTGAAAAGCAGTGCATTTTGTTATAGCTGTGTGAGTAGCCTATATAAACTTCATCAGAATGTGTTTATTAGTTTCAGTACTTTTATAATATCTTTATCATGTGACTGCAGTGTTGATGTGAACGTGAAAAATCACATGAATGCAGAGTGAACATGACCAAAGTATGCATCACTGGCACCCAGTGAGAGGCCGTATGTCAACACCACAGCTAGCTTTCCACTTAGCTATTGCTTTTGGTCTGCTTTAAACACTGTCCAGCATAGTCTGCTAAAGGCATTCTCATACTGTAATGTTGATAATATTAATGATTATTCCCAGCATCAGCAGAGTGTTTTGCTTACTTAAGCTTTGATGTGCTTCAGTGATGAACTAATTCACCATGGCAGTAGCTGGAATAGCTGGTTTTATCGAGGGAGTATCAGCGGAACTTCGCATTCAAAACCTGTAATTGAATAAGAGGCCTGCAGTCCCAGAGTAGCTTGTTAACCCATCCGTATTGACATCTGTACTGACACCTGAATACAGTATTGTATCGCCGTTAGAGAATGTTGATACCATAGAGCAGTTTCTAATGCACGCATGGATGTGTGCCAGTAGGTGGACCTTAACTGAAGCCAGCAACATGTCAGCAGTGTGGAATTATTTCACGCTTGCAGAATCTCTAGCAATGCACCAGTAATGCTAGGGGTGGCATGACCAGCAAGGATTTCAGTACATCAGATTTTTATTAAGCACTTTTATTAAGCACTTACAAATAAGCACTTACAACCATGGCAAAAAGTCACTTTTTGCTGTTTGTAGTTCTTCAACCAGTAGAAGTCGTTCAATCAAGCTCCTTATGTTTTATTTGAGAACACTACTTTTGCCAAAATAAAATGGTAAACAATTGTAATTTTATAAAAATCAGTGTTGACTTCTTAGGGTGTACAGAGTTGGGATAGGTACTCTGTACTGGCAGATAGTTGAGGATCAGGTCTCTGTATCGGAAGTGGTATCAGTGCATGCCTAGCATGCAGGTAACTGGGCTTCGTGCTAGACCTATGATTGGTTCAAGGGTCAGAGTAGAAAAATGTGTTACCACTATTAAAAACATTTTATTGACGTTTTAACGTGTTATTAATGTGTTAATGTCGCTAGTAGTTTAACCTCTTTGTGCACGCCCCCTAGTGGCTGTTCTGCCAAGCGGAATGGAAACCGACAACATTTTTCATTTATCCAATCAAATCAAATATCGTTTCCCTGTAACTCTGTCAGTCTGTCCGTTGCGACTCTGTGTTGAGCTGCTAGCGAGCAGTGAGGAGTGAAAGGGAAGGAGTGAGAACTCCCTGTTGTAAAAACAATTCACTCCTCCCCACAAAGACGACTTGCTCACCTATGAAGGTGAAGTTTTGTAAATCATACACATTTCCATTCAAACACATTTCATCAACATTATTAAAGAAAAGAATGCATAGTGCTAAAACTGGGGAAAAAACATAAGTTGCATTTGATGGCTTTTGCGTGTTTTTCCTGTTTTTTTTTTTTGTGATCAACTTTTTATTGCATTTTTCATTACGTTTTACAACAAAGGCGGGGAAAAGTAAGGGGTGGGGAAGGCAGGACGGTGACAAGTTTTTCTTGTTGTTATATAACATACAGTAATTAAAGGTATTAAGTCGATTGAGGTTATTTTTATTCTGCTATTGAAGTCTGGGAAGTCCTGACTGCTTTGAAAGAGAGCCACATCACCTAAGGTTTATGCTGAGATTTAACATGTTCTTTATTGAATTATACTTGTGAGAATGGAAAGTATATATCCGCCCCTGCTTAGAAAAGAGCCATCGCAGTAAATATCTGCTCCTACTCAGAAAAGAGCAATCATTTAACAGCCTGTAATAATAATAATACATTATCAGAGAGCAAAGTTTATTCACCTGGCACACCCAGTGAGGGTCATTACTGGACATGGCTCTGTGAAGAAACCCTGGCGTCACCAAGGTGGGAAAGAGTGTGAATAGCACTACCCGAATGTTTGAAACTGTGTGTGTGCGTGAGAGAGAGACAAAGAGGGAGAATGAGTGAGCGAGCAAAAGGGAATCTCTGCAGTGGAGGAATCCAGCGTCTATTTTTACCCCGGCTGGTGAGAGCGGTTGCTATGGCGTTGCCGATGGGCACCGTTGTCATGCCTGCTTCTCTGTGCGTGCAGAGAGACACCAAGGATCCACGATGGAGTGACTCACATCCTCAGAGCTTCACTGACCTACATCTGAGAACACACACACACACACACACACACACACACACACACACACACACACACACACACACACACACACACACACCCTGTAGAGTGCCTGTAGAGACTGGATCTGCGTGACAGAGAAAACAGATAAAGGGCGGAATGTGTGGGCACTTTACATGAATTCATTAGAAACGGAAAGCTGTGTAGAGTTTGAGCTGAAAGAGACGGAGATGGAAACAGATATAAGGATTTAAAGGAATACATCAGTGTTTTAACCCGTCTGCTGCATATCTAGTGTACAGAGGATTGACACAGACTGTGATTTAAATGCAGAACAGAAATACTGTGACTCACTACACCTTCATCTAGAGGTGGGTGACGTGGCAGAAAGATTGTATCTTGATACTTAGATATTTTCATCCTGCACAATACATATCTTCATATTTGGATGCACATACACAGTGCAGTAACACTAGGTGCTTTGAAAAATTAACATCAAAAACTCACGTTCTGTACTGCACTAAATCCAATTAAATATATTTTTTTAATAAAATGTGCTCACAAAAGCATGTATGCATCACAATAATAAAATTCATCATGCTAACAATAAAACAGCATCATATTGCTCAACTCCTCCTTCAGCACCTTCCTATTGACCTCTATTGCAAGTCTATTATAGCACGTTTTCTGTTCCTTTACAGGGGAGCATGTCAAAATCGTCTCTTAGTCAACTATCAGCTATGGATGCAGCAGAAAGCGATTAGGTTGGAGGATCCTTTTAATGCTGAGAGCAGTGTCTGAATGAATTTGCACATACTTTTATATCAAAGACGGTATATTTTTATTGGTTCGCATTTTTAGGTTTGATGATATTTTCAGTTCTGAGGTCAAGCTGTGGCTTTCAATATTTTATGTGTTTAAATCGTCTTGTTTCCACAGAGCTCTAAATGTGTTGTCTCTTCCAGAACAAAACCACATACCTCCAAAATGGTAACTTTACAGGAGAAGAAAAAACATTCTGAACTTGAAATGGAAGTTGGTGCAACAAGACTTTTTGCAAAGTAATTTGAAATGCCGTGTTTGATCAGTAGTCCAACTTTTTTATGCAGTACAGTGTGAGCATGTTTCTAACCTAGTTCGTTATGCACTCTAGATTTGTCCTAGCTAGATATGACTATTAGAGACAAGTTATGAGAGATGCAAGCACTGGCACAACTTTACGGAAGAAAGAGGTTGTGCATTTTAACGGTATTGTCTCATTCTATATCTGTTTTGAAAATATATCAGTAAACTGTAGAAAGTCGATGTACTGACCGCCCGTAGGTTTTATTTTGCACTTTCAGTGATGTTGGGCCAGTTCAGGCCAGTTTCGGACAGAATTTTGTTAGACTGTCAGTTTCAGGCTCGAAAAATTGATTGGGTTCAGGTAGGTTTGGACAAAATTTGATTGGGCTCTGGTCCGGTATGGACACAACTTGATTATACACTGTTAGAAATAAAGGTTCTGTGCAAGTACAATTTTCATTCATCAAGGTACAAACAATGTAAACGTTCCCTCAAAGGTACAACAGTGGTTTTAAGGTCCAGTTGTATACCTTAAATAAGTTTTTTCAGGTGAAAAGTACATATTTGTACCTTTTCATAACCTAAAGTTTTAAAACAGAACAATAAAATAAAAGGCCTGGAGACGAGACGGGCTGTGTGGAGTCAGTACAACTTAGAAAATATCATTTCAATGGATTATGGTACAATTATGTTCCCTGACTAAAGGTACTGAGATGTACCCTTGAGGGAACCACCCCAGTGACAGTTTAGTACCTTTATTTCTGAGAGTGTATGCTTTGGGTTGTGCGTAGGTTAAATTACATTGTAAGAAAGTTCTAGGGCTGTATTTGAGTTCACACCTAAATGTCAGGCCTGATTAAAGCTATGGTGTTCATAGCATAAGCCCCTCCTCCTCATTTTTACCCTGATGGGATCTGCTCAGATGCCTAGTTTGAATCATTTACAGTGTTTTCTACGAAGGAATATAAATGAGAGACCTTTGGAAGAGACAGGTGAATTATTTTATGATATCCTGTCAAATTTTAAAGAGTTAAAGCAAGTTGGAGAGAGACGGCTGAGTTACAGAGATGCATGCTGCCGATCTTGAGCGCGCTCAGTGCGGTTCGTCAGTGGTTTTAATAGCCTTGAAGTTAAAATCTGAACTTTATTAGCATTAAGATAAGATACCTGACCAACGATTTGACCTCTGATTGTGTATGCTTTTGCGTGAGAGAGGATTTCCTTAAGCTGCTGGAGCAGTTCAGGGTTCCATATCTGCGCACTTGTGTGTTAAAAACAAGTGTGACAAATCAGGCAGGGAGGGGTTGTTGTGGGGGGCGGTGATGAGAGAGGTAGACAAGAGAAAAAAGTCCGTACAAGCTCTGATGTGGAAAGAAGTTTTTTTTGGTGTGGTCATGAGGTGATCTGTTGTAAACCCAAAACTATTTGAGTCTGGCTGGTTCATTCTGACAAAGTAGGTTAGAGAGTGTGTGTGTGTGTGTGTGTGTGTGTGTGTGTTTGTGTGTAGCTGCTGGTTAAAATGTACGTCAGCGTTAGTTTTCTAAAGTCAACGTTATCCTTGTTTTGTGGTTTTCTCTTTTCATTTTGCTGCCTCTCTTGTATTCGCTCTCCTTTTTTTCCACTGTGAATTTCCTCTTCACTCCCACTCCCCTTGCTTCAGGTTAAAAATGCTTGAGATCGGAATCTGATTGGCTGAAAAACCAAATGCTCCAGACTCTTCCCTCCCGCACCTTTTAGTTTTTTTTTTACTGGTCTTTGCTGGTTATGCACTTGGTTTCTTGGCTGAGGAACCTCAGACTGCAGTGGCACTGGCTGTTTCTGCGGCAGCCTGTTGAGCGGTGATTAAGTCGCAGTGAGCGAGCGAGAGAGAGAGGGAGAGGCAGCGGCAGAAAAGTAGGTCATTGGGTCAGCGGGTCAGTGAAGCATCCAGTGACATCACAGTTACAAAACCACTGCAACTGCTGCTCTACAGGAAACACAATGGCTGCCTCACTTCCCCCTTTCTTTCTCTCTCTCATTTTTGTCTTGCGCTCCTTTGCTCTTGCTTGCTCACTTTTTCTCTTTTTCTGTTTTTCTTTTGCGCTGTCTTTCACTCCTTTGTTCTTGCTCTTTTTTCTTTTTTTTGTCTTTTGCTCTTTCTTTCACTTTCTCTCTTGCTCTTGATTGTTTGCTCACTCCATTTTTGTCTCTCTCTCTCTCTCTCTCTCTCTCTCTCTCTCTCTCACTTTTTTGCATTTGCACTTTTTCTCTCTCACTTCACTTCTCACGAGGAGCCCTCCCCTCTTCCTTCCATAAAAGTCTTTTAACCTCTCTTTCTCTGTGTCTTTCTCTTGCGGGTTTTGTCTCCCCTCCCTGCGTTTTGAGTGACTCATGTGGGTGACATTTCATACTCTTACGAAAGATCATTCGCTACATTCATTCCACACTTTTCACAAAACAGACTTCGTGATTTTTTTCATCTTCCTTCCTTTTCCTTTCACATCCTCCTTCTTCCTTCTCTCCCAGCCCTGTCCTTGACTTATGTTCTCCTTTTTAAATCTTGTACAGTTGTGCTAATTACACAGTGATATTCTTTGGGGTTAGATTGTTTTCCCCACTGTGGTGGTTGTACAGGTGTACTGGTTAAATAATATAAACCAGACCTCTGCTTTGGTGAGCTGGATTCTGACATTGTTTTCTAGTCACTATTCTCTCACTACAATACCCAACATGCATTAAGCACATACATCACACAATTGTTGGGAATCCCTAAGGCGCTCAACAAATCCTGACTGCTAAAAGCTGGTAGATACATCCTGCTAACATAAGTGATATAGAAGTAAGCACAGTTAGTCCACAGTATCTATCTCGGAGCACTTTCAAAATTGCCTTCCACCTTCAAGATACATCATTATAAGAGGGTTTTCAAGCCTTTAAACCAAGAAATATCAGTCTAGACCAGGGGTGTCAAACTCAACCAATAAACGGGCCGTATTAAAAAGTCTCAACAAATCCGTGGGCCAGAGAACACCTGTTTTATTTCACTTCTAATTAACATTTTGCTATTAAACCATTGTTTATTCAAATTTTGCAAAAACTTATAGTAAAATATATTGTAGTAGGCCATGAAATACAGGGAGATTCACTCGAAAGAGACCCCGAGTAATCTGTAATAACTCTCATTAAGACGAAGCAATCTGAATGAAACAACGTGCAGTGTACTCCTCAGTATATGGAGCTTCGAACAAGCCGAGATGCCCCTGCGTCGGAGCGCCGGACAGCTGTCGCGATGTTTAACCTCTGTTTGCAACTCCTGGGTGCATACCCCCGTACCCCTTCATGTGTCTGGCGGAAAACTGACATCACTTCCAGCATCGCATGTAATGCAATCGATTACACATACGTCATTGTGAAATAAGCTAATATTAATAGAAAAATTAAAATACTTTTGTGGGCCGGATAGGATTGTGTTGCAGGCCTGATCTGCAGGCCTGATCTTGTGTTTGACACATGGGGTCTAGAGGTTGCTAGCGGGCATGTTTACAGCAGATGTAGTGATGGTTTTTTATTTTGGTCAGGGTGCCCCTTTAACACTGCAACTATGCTAGCTAGCTGATTTTTCTAGTTTTTACCTACCTATTTTCACAGTGAATGACTATGTAATGAGGGTGTAAAGCAGGACAGTGTCAATAGTTAAGGAATGGTATGCTTCACTGTAGGAGTGATCAAATTGTATTACATGTCCTCCCAAATCTTTTGTCTTTACTTCCTCTTTGTGGTAATTAGGTCTTAATTGGGGGTTTAGATCCCCTCAAACCCCCATGTAAACCACCCTGTGCTGATCTCCAGGCCTTTTTTGTCCTTGATCTGCAGTAGTACAGAAAATTATGGATTGCCATGCCTTGTCAAGCTGGTTCAGTCTTAACAAAACAACTCGCGGTCATGCTGTGGTGAGACTTGAGTTATGACTGAGCTCGTCATAGAGCAGAGCTAATAGCAGTACTCCAGCTCTAAGATGATCAGTGTAATTCTTCTTTTTCAATCTGTGTTCGGCTCGTGCTGTCTCGCACTTCACAGACAGATCCGTGGGGCTTGGTGGAGATGTGCATATCACCCCTGTTCTTCATTGAGCTGGGAAAGGAAGGCAGGCAGGCAGGCAGGCAGACAGGGAGGGAGGGAGGAAAGAGGAAGGATTCCCCTCTTCCTGTCTTCCTCTTGGCTGGCTGTAGTGGAGCTGTTCAGCATCGTGTTTAACTCGTGTGATGGAGATGTTATGACCCTCAGCAGGAAGACACAGACGACGCTCTTACACAAAGTGACAGCTTGGGTCAGTGTGTTGTTGAAGTAAGCAGAGTTCATTTTGCTGCTGAAGCCAGAAGGGTGGCTGGTAGGGCTGGGTAATGTTCGGATGTTTTTCACTACAGTTATGAGTGCCGATCCCATGATTCCTAAATGTTACTTTTTTTTTGATAAAATCTTTTAAATACAAAAACAAATAATATATAAAAGCATTCAATCTTGTTACATTTGTAATAATCAGTGCACAAAAACAATTACATTGCAGACACTCTTAATATTATTAATTTTTAAATAATGGGGGCAGTCATGAGCTGGAGGTTAGGGAACCAGCCTTGTGACAGGAAGGTTGCCGTTCTGATCCCCTGAGCCAACAGTATGTGACTGAAGTGCCCCTTGAGCAAGGCACCTAACCCCTAACTGCTCCCCGGGTGCTGTGGATAGGGCTGCCCACCGCTCCTGGTAAGTGTGCGCACTGCCCCCTAGTGTGTGTGCATTCACTAGTGTGTATGTGGTGTTTCGCTGCACGGATGGGTCAAAATGCGTAGGTGAAATTTCCCTGTTGTGGGACTAATAAGGATCACTCAATCTTAATCTAATCTAATGTTATTTCTAAACAGAATATGACTGACTGATCAAACTGACTACTTGTGTTGAAATGATGTGGTATTGAAAGGCACAGATTTTTTCCCCAATACTTAGTGATAGTGATGTAATTTAGCCAGTGCCATAAGTGTGAAATTCTGATATAAGGTTGTAGCTACTAGATTTCTTGCCTCCAACTGCAAATTTCCAAGTACAAACTACAATTACAAATTTTATACATAAACAACATACAGTTGTCTGCAGTTTTCCATGTTGTGCTTGCAGGCTAGTTGTCTTGTGTTTGGGGGCCGCACAATATAAAAATATGATATAATTATGTTGGTCTTTTATCACTACATATTGTCTGATATGGCTTATAATGTTTTAAAATGCCTCAGGGAGCACTAAACCTAAATATGATTAATCTGAAGTGTCTCCTTTGTTCACATGAATGCCTTGACTTGACGAACCATCCATAGAACAGTCATAGTACACAATGTAAGCTGTATGTGTTGGTTTAGGTGTTGCTGCGTTCTGCTGTATTGATATGTATCTGCTCAGGCTGGTTGTGTGTGAGTGTGTGTGACTGTAATGCTGATGAAGTACATAAATAACGTGCAGGCGCATAACTGCGGTGAAGTGGAGCATGACCAGAGATCCGGACATGCCTGTGTGCGAGAGAGACTTTCTACTATTACTTACTACAGCTGTATGCGTAAACTCCTTCTGTAGCTCGGTCTGTGCTTGTTTTAATGCTCCATGGTTTTACCTTTCCCCTGACTACACCACACCCAGCCTAAAAGAGCCTCTAGGAGTGGCTAGTACTGGCAATTTCTGTTCCTTTCAAGTCCACTGAAAAGGAGCATAGTGGATAAGACCAGTGGTAGACACAGTAGATCAGGGTTTCAGTCCCCGTTCAGACGGAAATACCAATGTTGCACCAGTGAGAGTTACATTCATCTCTTTCATGAGTTCAGATCTTTAAATGTTTGTTCAATACTTCAGTATTAAAAAGGAACAGGTCTGTATCTTTTCTTTAGCTAGTTATTTAGTTATTTAGACTAGTTATTTCTAGTTATTTAGACTTTGGCCAGCTTTCTGCACACTGTGTATCGTTACTGATGCACACCACTGATTATAAAATAACAGCAGGATGCAGGGCAGATGGTCGAGTGTCGCTTTCCTATGATGCTTTGTGTGAAAAATGATGTGAGGGATGGAAATAAACGTGGCTATGATGTTGATGTGTAGAACGCTGATGGCACGCTACTACAGCAGTGCTGTGGTGAACACTGCAGCCTTGGTTACATGAAGGAGAAAATGCCTTTGTGTGATGGGGTTAGACAGGTCAGCTCTCTTCTGACCTGAGATCTTGTTCAAGTGAATAATAAAGGCCGACCTGCAGTCTTTCAGAGGTTGCTGTTATGGCTGATGAGGCTGTTTCACTTGCGCTTCACTACAGTGTCACATATTCAGTGCTATATCGCTGTTGTTGATTCGTATCTCCAAAATGACTTTACAGGAGAAGGAAAAACATACTTTTCTATTTAACATAAGTCAGTGGAAGCAGACTCATTTTGGGCCGTTTCTTTTGGTCCATTCCTCATGAAGTTTACACACAATGTAAAGGGCAACAGGCATTTTCAATTATGTCAAGTACTGAAAACAACAGAAATGGAGATATGAGTTATATGTATTGTATGACTAACAGTAGTGACTTTCTGGTTGTTATTGTCGTGTGACTTGTTGACTGAAGCAGTCTTCGGAATAGTGTCATGGGGATGGCTCATGAATATAATAACAGGTTTATATTGGAGTACTTGGAATGCATATGTGTAGGACTGAACTATTTTGGCAAAATATCTAATTTCATTTTTGTACAGGCATTTTTTTTGGCCAAGGGGACCAGCGCATACTTTTTTGGCTTGAGGCTTGAAGGCCTAACACAGTGCTCCAGCCTGCCAGTTATTTGTGGTTTTGATGTCACAACACACAGACGTTAAGTTGCTTCTGATTCAGTCGATTCATCTAAAGCAGCTCACAAGCTCCATGTAATTATGTTACATTTCCCCACTTAAAACTTGCAATGTATCAGCTTTGATACTTAAAAAAAGGGTCTTCAATCTGAAGAACCATTTCACCATGCAAAGGTTTCTTTGAGTGTTCATGGTTCTATACAGAACCCTTTTCTTTACTAAAGAACCCCTGAAGAAACATCTGTAAGAGTGTTGTTGATAGTCGACTATAAAACTATTATAAAAATTGCAGCTGTTGCGATTTGAAAATTGCATTCTTTCAAATTGCGATTTCGATATAAAAGCAGTTAATCTTTCAGTTCTACATGTGTGCATGTATCTGGTACAATGAGCACCAAAATAGTGTTGTTTTTCTTTTTCTTTTTTTTTTTCTGGTGAGGGGTCATGGTGAAATCTTGATTTGCAAATGTATTCGTCACTCAGTAGAAGACTGCTGTTTCTAAATCAGTGCAGTTTTTTGCTAGAATTAGGTTTAATATAGATAGTATGGCTGCCCAGTACATTGTTTAACAGCATCGCAATGTTGGCCTTAGCAGAACTGATATGGGTAAAGACTGCAATATAAATTATAAACATGAGCCGTTTAACAAGCCACAGAATTTGAGTTTCTGAGTCTTGACCGCTCTCAACTGTTACATATGTGTTTATTGAAATGTTTGATAAACCAAGGCTGTAATTTTGGTCAGAATAATGCAGGCCAGTCTTTCCTGATGTCACATTAAGGACTTGCCAATGTCTTTTTAAAATATTGCAAGACATATCTTAGTTGCAGAGTCTAACAGTGTAATCACAGTGTGGTATTTTGTTTATATTGTGCATAGACAGGGTGCACGCTCAGCACTGGTACTCTGAGATTCTTTCAGTGCAGCTGGAGGACGTCAGCAATATCAGCGCTGAATAAATGTGTCATTAAAACGTGCTGAAAACTGCTGCAGTGATTTGAGCAGAAACATTTGTTTGCACAAACAGTATTTTTGAGTGTAATTAGCATCTTTTTGGGTAAAAATAAAGAATGTCTTGCATTGGGTGTTGGTGCTGTCTGCTGTAGGCAGACTAAATATTGAACAGCTATAATGAATATCTGGTTATTATGCCCATGAATTTTAATTATAAATAAAGTTCCCAGCTGTCCTGTGCAACATTGGGTATAGGGGCTCAAAGGATGCCGTAGATACAGTTGCAGGCGTTTGGTTGACCGTTCATGTCCTTATTCATAATTTAAAAGCTTTAAACACTGTATTTATTTAGTAGAGATTCAGCCAAATACAGCCTCAGAGCTTTGTCTGAATCTGACCCGATCCAATACGAGCCACATCACGTTTTGACTGCAAACCCGACCTGAGCTCGTCAAAGTTTTGTCGAGACTTGACCCGACCCCCCTCTTCATCGAGTTTTTATTACAAAACTAATCCAAGCCCATCAAAATTCTGTCGGAAACTGACTTGATCTAGCTCATCACCCACAGTGCTGAATAAAACCTGGCAGAATAGTGTTGTGTTAAATTACAGCGTCTTCACATTAATGGGCTTCACAGGTTTTTACATTCTGCAAGTTCACAGGTTTTTCAAATTCCGCAAGTTTCCATCACCCACCTCCATATTTCTATTAGGATGAAGTTGACAGGCATAAAAATGTGGTAATGAAAATAGAAAGGAAGAATAAAGCAATGAGTAAAACTAAAGCAGCAGGGGTGCTGTAAAAAGTGAGAGACAGATTGTGAGATCCCAAACGTGAAGTTTGAACCCGACCTGAGCCCAACACATATTTGGGAAATGACGTCTGAATCCAACATAACCCGACGTGAGCGCACAAATATTTCAGCCTCTGTTCGTTGCGCTGCATCACTGAAAGAGCTAAGGAGAAAAAAAAACCTTGTGTAGAAGCCCACGAGTTCATCTCACCATGTATTGCTGCAGCGGTTGGTTCTTGTGGTAGTTTTAGCGCGTGTTCATATGATCAGGCAGCCCCCAAAGCCCTATCCGACACCTACAGATGCTCAAGGATTTCCATTGGCTCTTTGAAATGTGCACTTAATTAATATCCGCCGAATAACATCATTTGTTAATGTTGGCTGATACTTTTTCAGCGTTTGACTTAATATGTACTTTTTAACCTTTTAAACTTCAATGCGCAACAATGAGCACAACCTTGATGTTCATGTGTGAAAAGGAGTCACTGCATTTCCTCCGAATCAGGACAAAAACCTTCAGGACAAGCTTTTATTTCACAAAATTGCCATTTGACTATTTTCACATAAAACGAAATTACTATAGTTTGTTGTAGCAGAGGTCTATTTATCCACTTGTCTGCTTTAAGGAAGGTACTTTGAAGGGTCTGTTAATGTGACCCGTGTGAATGAAAGCCACTCCTGTACATCATCGCCTTTACGCCTGCATTCAGTGCTCACTGGAATGGATTTTTCACTTCAGCACACCTGCAGCTGTGCTAGGAAATGTCTTCCAGCTGCATCTTCTCTAAAATCACACCATTAGTGGGAATCCACGCGGTTTTCATTGCTTCTCAGATGTTTGGAGAGACATTATTGACCTCATTCAGCGTTTTCTACCTTGAGACTCCTGCTGCTAGAATAGTTGATGTGCAAACAAATGCAGCTTGATGAGGTGTCTCAGCAAAGCTACTCAGCCTGTGTTACCACACATCGCTGTTCAACTGGTTCGGCACATTTGATTGAGCACATTTGTGACGTCCAGTTTATTAGAGCTACAAGATTCTTCTTGACAGCCCTCATTTGCATTATTTATGTATTGTCACATTCTGGTCCAGTGTTTCACTGGGAGCCCGATAAGTAATGCCTTACAATTTTACTTAGATAATGAGTAATCATTAAAATGTCTTCCATCGCATAATTAATAAATAGAACAGATTTACTGTCTAAACGATTAATGCATATTAGGACTGGCGCTCGATTAGGGCTCTAACAATACGTTTTCAGGGTAAATACAATTTTTCAATTCTAAGATCAAGATTAGAACTTTAATCTTATTTTAATCAATATGTTTACTAAGGTTTTACCTTAATTTAACCCACACTTACAATCATTCCCAGATAGTGCTTATACAATAAGATCAAAAACAAAGACAGAAGGTAGGTTTGGTCTGTAGATAGAGGTAAAGTACATAAGATAAAATGTTCGGTCAGCAATATTTAGGTCATTAATAACAGCACATGACTCAGATCTCCTCAACTTGACTGAGTACTGAGTGAAAACCTTCTGAGCATTTTTCAAGCAGTTTAGTTTTTCTTTTTCTTTAGATTAGATGTTATTTTCTCAGGGTGGATGTAGGGTGACCCTTCTTTTAATCCACTTGGAAAGGTGTTCAGATGATTTCCAGCTGATTTACATATAATAGTAATGCCATTTCTGCAGGAGAGCAGCAGTACTAAATCTAAGATTTGTCCCTTTTTGTATTTGTAACACAGACTCAACACCTAACAAAGCAGGTCTTGGTGACCAAAGTATATCCACATTGGTGACCTCTGTAATAACATCTAGAACTGTTTTCCAGTACCGGTCCAGGTCAGGGCAAGACCAAAGCTTATGTAACAAAGTTCCAGTTCCCACTTTGCAGTCATTATTCATTTTGTATAGAGAAATATACCCAATTAATGACATTACACTGGGTTAATTTAATTTTTTGGCAGCTATTAAAAGATTTTTTTGTATTTATTCATTAATTATTTAGTGCACAGATTGTTTTGGAGCAAAATATTGCAGTGTAGCACATTCTTTTGTAAAATAGTGATCCTAAAACAGTACATAAACGATAGAAAACAACACAAAAACCTTAACCACCTCATATAAAGCTGTATGGTGCTGACCTAGCCTTCATTTTCAGCCCCTAAAA
Organism: Colossoma macropomum; assembly: GCF_904425465.1. Taxonomy (NCBI): domain Eukaryota; kingdom Metazoa; phylum Chordata; class Actinopteri; order Characiformes; family Serrasalmidae; genus Colossoma; species Colossoma macropomum. The sequence goes on along the minus strand of NW_023494795.1, from coordinate 12,655,734 downwards.
CTAAAATATAAGCCAGTCACAAAAGCACAGTTAAGATATGTACAAAGTCCACGACGTGTCTTGACACTAAGCTTTATTCGAGTCCATTTTTTTTTCACGTTCTCATTGCTTGTGAAAGGTACAAAGTAGAGACTGTAGAGACGATACTGTACAAGAATAGTTACACTTTATTGATCGTGATGGTATCAGATTAATCACCTCATTTTTTCCCCTTTCATTTTTATAAGTCAAAATGTAATGTGTTTTTTATTGGGCCTCCCATTAAAGTTAAGTTTGTTTTCATACTTCATATTAAATAGTTGAGTCCACACCCACTACAGATTCACGCCCAGGCTAGAAAACAGCTTTCACTTTCTGCCAAAAGTATCACTCTCTCTGGGCAAATTGCCTTGGATCCAGAAAAAATGTAAAATACGAAGCACCCTTTTAGAAGGAACTACCACACCAGCAAGGCACAATACACCTCTAATGCAAATTAGGGCTGTTGGACAGAGCCACACTTTTCTGCTGTGATTTTGCTGCTGTAATAAACTGGATGTCAAAAAAAGGTATTCATTTGAATGTGTAGCACCACATTAATGTGTCTTGACTCACACTGTTAGACTCGTAAGCCAGGTTTTAGTTACTGGTCACATGGTTGACCTTTATGCTACTGATTGTCCTGGGTCAGTGCGAGAAGTGTTTGATCCTGTAGCAATGTTCTTAAAGTTAAGCATAGGGTCACACGCAGGCTCTTAGGTCAGAGGATGAGTCTTTGAAAATGTGCTACTTTACAGGAGTACTTTCTTTAATTAGACACACATGGTTGGAGGCTCAGACTCAAGGGGTTCTTTGTTTGGTATAATTGGATTTCTTTCACAAAATATGATAAATATAGGAATAGGCCTGGGCGATGTCTAAAAAAATAATTAGCATGATATTTCCTAGTAAAAAAGTCACAATAATTGATGATATTGTGCCTCTTGCACCTTACTAGAACTCACATATTAAAAAATGTGATATTGAGTAGCCCAACGTCTTTTTAAAACTACTTTATCTGTCATTATAACAAACTTTAATGCTGACACGTGTGTTCCTGAGCTTCTTCTGCCACAGAGGAACTTCAGACTGCACTCTGAAACTGATTCGCGAGCCCAAATGGCGATTCTCACCTTTTACACATCACCATCGGGGTACTTGTCAGTCATTGAGGATATCTGATTACATCGCCCTATCGCCCAGGCCTGTACAGGAATCAACCTGGGGGAAAAAAAAAAAACAAAAAACGACTGAATCATCATAATTTTCTTTTTCGGATATACAAAGAGAGATGAATGGTTGGGGAAGAAAATGAACGTAAATCTGAAGGAGTGAATTGATTTTATATTGATTTAAATAACTACATCTGACCAAATTCTCATTACTGTAACACAGTAAGAATTGAAGATACACATGTAAATAATACCCCCCCCTTGATATACTCTGAATACTGTTGCCAGAGTGTTTTACAGCTATTTATTTATTTATTTATTTAACAAAATACAGTATTTTGTCACTCATTACTACAATGCACTGACAGCCTGGTGTATTATTTATTGGATCAATTTCCATTAAACATTAAAATAAGAGATTCAGTAACTGAAAGTTTTTTTTTCTCTTAATAAAAAAACAAACAAAAACAAAACAAAAAAAACATATTTTGGTAACGAAAAACACACATCAACATATCAGGCCAAAAAATACCAAAAACTTTAAAATAGGAAAATGGAGTAGTTTCATTTTTTACTAAACTTTCTGAATGTTATTTGTGTGCATAATGATTGACACTGAAAAATCTTTAGATATGGTTTGTGGCAGTTTAGTGAGAATGACCCACACAGCCATGCTCATGTGCACCCGTTACTGTGGACTGTTGAGTAAGATCTGTTGGATGATTTGTTCTCTTACACTTATTCTGGAATGTTTTTCTCTGTTGCAGATTGACAACACTGATCTCATAATCCACAAGAAGAGCAATATTTCTGAAATCATGACATAAGTGAGTGTTGGTTACGCTGCCTACTTCTTAAGTCATTCTGTGTATGTGCATGTATGTAAATGCAGTGGAAGTGATCTGTGCGATTTTCACCATGTTGGATTAACATTAATAGAGCTCCTGTGTGTTTATTCTCTTTGTGTTTTAGAAGGTGGCTGTTGCTGACATGCGGTGCCCGCTTGTTCACACTCGCCGGAAAACGCACACACCACAGGGATCCACAGTCCGCTTTTAACCCTTGACCTACTGACCTCTTCGACACCCCACCTAAGGTCCAGAAACGCACAGACACGTCCTCCACCCACCAAGCTGATCATCGTGCTCTTCATCCTCTGGCAAGCTCCTCATCCTCTCTTTAAGCAGGCAGCACTGGAGGTTGGTCTGGCTTTGAGGTTTAATGTGTGAATAGTTCTGTCACATGACCTCTGAGTAATTTCACTTTTGCTTGTTGTTGTGTTTTTCTCTCACGCAGGTTTATGTACAAATGTCTACCTCACGCTTAAAGCTCCTCTCTCTCCCACTGCAGCCCTGAACACGCTACAAAATGACCTCCAGTATAGACCGGTGAGTCCTTCACCTTCCAGCAATCCACTCTGAGAACAAGAGGGACTGACTCAGCACTCAGTTTAATGGTTTTGGCATCCAAAAAATGAGTTAGCTGGAAAACAGCTGTCTTTGGAAACATACTTGCTTCACTTCAGCTCTAAAAGTGCTCATCTTGTCCTGTTATGGTGGGTTTTTGTGCATTATTGAAACCATCTCCTTGTCCTTCTCCCAGAAGGCTTTGCACGTGAGCGACTGAGAGTGGCCACGTTTAACTTTCTCCGTGCTCGCAACCTTTCACGGCTGTCCTTCTCTTTAACCTATGCCTCAGCTCAGTTACCATGGCAACTATTGAACGTGCCCATCCTGGGCGGGCTCTGCGGGGCATGACCGCTCTCTAACTGGTCCAGCCAGTTGAGTGACATTTGGGCGGGCCTTTGTGTGTCTGCAGTATGGAATTTCCATGGCTAATCCCAGGATTAGCGCCTAGCGCAGCGGAGCCCCACTTTGCTCCGTTTCTCCTCCTGCAGAAGAAACTGGAGATGGCATTTTAAGAAAAAAGGAGTAAATAAATAATTAAAAGTTCTCATTATTAGGGTTGTTCCTTTTAATTCTAGTAGTAATCAAAGAAGCTACTGATTATTTTTGTCCCAATCAAGGTTTTTAAATAAAGGCCAAACAAGTAAAAACGATTAAGCGATAAGCGAGTCTTTCAATGATACCGAAAAACTATTAGAAAAAGAAATGTAGACACCTAAGGAATGAATTAAATGTATAAATATGCATAATAACTATAATAATTCCAATACTGAAGTAGAGCTGGGCGATATGGCCAAAAACATTATCACGATAAACAAAATTCATATCGTTCGATATCGATACATATCGCGATAAATGTCAAATCATGATTTCTTTCACGTTTGAAGGCTGATTTTGCTCCTGGGTGGTTAACTGTGGTTTTAAACTATCACTTACGGTCCGATCATGACAAACACTCAGCAAACAGTGGAACATTTCACTAATCTGTCTTGGGACAGTGGGAGAAGGTTTCTGAGCTGTTTTTATCAGCTTGAAATGCACAGCTGCAATTTTTGTAATAGTCATGATTTAAGAAAGAAAACAGATTATTTTTAGCTGTCTGGTGACGAGCGCTCGGCTACCCCGTTGCAAATGCTAAACAAGTGGCCAACAACAGTGCTAAACTCTTTAGTTTCTCAACAACGTCAGCTCGGTTCGGGAGGTCACTGCGGTCACTCCGACCACGTCCATGTCAGAGCGTATCACAGTATTCAGACAGCAGCTAGACGACTGGGTTTCTCTATGCTATCGTAGTAGTTTAAGGGGTGAACCGCAGTATATCTGACGTTCGCTGTGTAAAAGCATTATCTGCAGTGTGAATCTCTCACACCAGTCAAACAGAGTCCTCCTTTTAGGTATGTTTAAACTGAAAGCGGTGATTTTGTGTCTTGTTTGATCTACCGTATCATCAGTTCACCGTGTTTTGCCGGAGCGCTGCTTCAAGTTAGCCAGCAGCTAAAAACAGCTAGCCTGGAAAGACAGCGCTCTCCCGCTCTCCAACGCCTCACAGCTTCCTCAGTTTACTTTCGAACGTGAACCACTTCTTTCTTTCTCTTTCGTTGCTCGAGAACGCACTAATACTAAAATATGACGGTTTGCCGCTGTAACACGGCGCTGCAGACGTGATTTAACACCGCTAAAGTTGTTAGGATGCACGGAAAGAGGTGAGTTCGCTGTAGTACAGTACAGATACACCACTGACCTCGTCACTCACACTCGGTCACAGGAGAACAGATCGCCTATAACATCCACTCAGACAGGGACTGTACAACTCCGCGTTTCAGCCGTTGCTAAAGAATATTTGGCGACCCTTTTTTTACTCGTGGCCCCCTCCCTCTCTAATCAAGTTGAAAAATTCGGAAGTGCGCCCTCTCCTGGCGACAGCAGAGTAGTGTCGCTTTCCTTGCAGTAGAAAGCGCCACCAGGGCTTTCGCTAAATCATGGAAGTGTGAGAGTGGTGTATTATATCGAACATTTATCGAACCTGTCTTATCGGTCTATCGAGGAGAAGTTATATCGCGATACTTATCGTTATCGTTTTATCGCCCAGCCCTATACTCAAGTATTCTTTTGTTACATTGGTGTGCGTTTCTCTATTTAGTATTCAAAAACTTTTGAAACACACAAAAAATTGTAGCCCACAATAAATTCAAACTGAAAGACCTTTATATTATTAATTAATTAATTAATATAGATTTATAAGGAACTTGTTTAAAAATAAATTTAATAATAACTGCTTTAGCGGATTCTATACACATAGAATCTTTATTTTTTATTAGAACACAAAATTTTACCGAAAATGTGTCTCGTTATTGACAATTTATAAGATTACTCACTAATTTTTTTTATTTATTTATTTAATTTTTTAATGCTTTGGGACAAATTTACTTAAAAACGATGGGATCTAATTGTTTACCATCTGGCCGTGAGTATGAGGGACAGGGATGCAGTCTCATTTCCTGTTTTAAAATGCAGGGGTGTGGCTGAAATAAGACTCCGCCCAAGGACTAAAACTTTTTGGGTTTTAGTAGTGACATGAAAACGTGGGACATAGTTTTTGTTTATAAATGAACTCATTGTAAATCTAAATCCTTCATCAACTTTAATTTAAAAGAAGTCAAAAAGATCTTTTAAAAAAACAAGAAGTGTCACTGATGTGAAGTGCCAGTATGTAGTAACCCAGAAGTCCTAGAAAGCATGCACTTCTCACATATCCTCAGGGCTCAATAGTCTTAGCCATTTCAGCTAAGGTCGTGCTCACTGTAGTTATAAGAGTGCCAGTTGCCCCCCCTTGTGGACAGTTTTGTTAAGATGAGCGAGTGAGTGAGTGAGCAAGAAAGTTACAAGCCAGGTTGATAGATAGATGGATGGATGGATAGATAGACTTTATTTATCCCGAAGGAAATTTAACATGAGGTGCTTAGCATCTGAAAACGAAACACTAAAAATAAAGCTGTAAGTATTATTTTCACAAGTTGAAATTTAGGAGTTAGGGTTTGGGACAGACACCACCCAAAGAAAATACTGTATAAACGATGATTTTGTGTATGTATAGCGTATTCCTATCTCAGTTAATGCTTTGGGTTTAAATAGATCATAATCCTTGTAAATGTCTAAGATATGAACACTTCATTATTTTTAAGTAGTTTTTTGGCTGTGGGACAGCAGTTTGAACTAATTCAGTAGAATATATATTTACATGACCTATAAAGTTTCGTAGTTTAAAAAAAAAAGTTTCCAAGCGTTTGTTTTTCTCCTTCTTTTGATTATGACTGCTCTGTTTCTTCACATTTTCCTCTTCTGTTTCCAAGTGATCAAGTGAGCCATGTTAAAAGATTGTTTTTAAGGAGGCTTAGTCTCTCTCTTAGTGTCAGTAGTCTGACTGACAAATGCATAACCTATTAACACTGTGTCACATATTCCACTCATAACACTTGCTGTCTATAAACAACACATATTGACACACGAGAAGAGTCCAGATAACAGGTTGTTTTCAACAGCAGAGCAGGTTCACACGTGCTCTGTTATTATAGCTCTGTTGTTGTGAATTGCCTTGTTTTCCTTACCGTTTTTAACCCTTTATGCGTGAGTGGAACTGCAGAAGAGAGTGAAAGGACTGGTCAGACCTGCTACAGTAGCGAATGAGCCATAACAAGAAAGGTCTGTGACTAAGACCCATTTACAGTAAAGCTAACATGCCTCACGTGAGCCTCCACTGTTTTTTGTTAGTGTTTTTATTAATACAGATATATATAGTCAGCCTGGTCACAGGTTGGTAAACCTTTCTGTATCATCAGCTTGTTAACTGTATGCAGACCAAACATATGTTTAGCATTTAATGAGTGACTACCGGGATTTGTTTCCAAGAATTTTTGTAGAGGTTAAACATGCGTAAAATGTTTGTTTATATTGTTGTGATGGATCAAGCTCCATTTTAAATATTGATGCATCTGATCTATAATATAGAGTCAATGGTTTTATTATAGTACTTGGTGCTAACAATACTGATATCAGTTTATTTAGAAATGTTTGTTAGTCTTTTAAAGTGCATCAGGACTGCAGCGCTTTAGAGCCAACATGATTTGTTCTAAAATTACTAAAACTCAGTTTTATTTCTTTTTCAAAACCAGTCTCTACCTGGCCATGTAATCTGTGAGGGAGTGAAAAAATGTGTGAAAAATGAAAAGACTAAAAATGTTATTTTTGTTTCAAAATTAGCCAATTAGTAGCAAGTATAATGTTGCTCATACGATATATTAAATATATAAAGGCTTAGCATAGGTATTTATTTATTTATTATGCTAAAAATAACTTTTAAATATAATAAATATGTAAATATGTTTTTGGATAAAAATAAATATTTTAGATTTAATTTTCACCAATTACTCTTTATAATCTCGACCGTATATTTAAAGTGATTGATTTAAAAAATGCTTAAAAAGTAAAAACAGTTAATAACAATAATAATAAAAAATATTAGTAATAAAAATAGTAGTTTGTAGTACTAGTAAAATCTTGGTTGTATAATATATTGGACATTTAAAGTTCTGCAGTATATGCAGTCAAATCTGAAGAAACTTAAATATGGCATTTTCTGCAGTTTGTAGTGCACAATTTCTGTTTATTTGCTGAATTTACCTAGTTGGGGAAAAATGTAAAATATAAAAAAATGCCAAGTTTTGCACAGATCACATTTTTAGTTTTATATTATAGTTTATATATAATAAGAGATTTTTTCTCCCTCAGTATATTAAATTGAACAAATAAATAGTGATTGTGCATTTAAATCTGTAGAAGTGTCTTCTCTGTAGAGGATGTATTTACTTTTTTTCACATAAATCAACAAAATGTGATTTGACCAGGGGCGCCCAAATGTTTGCATACAACTGTATGTATGACTAAAACGATTAGGAAAGCTGAATATCCAGAATGCGTTGTATTTCTAATGGTGGTTCAATCTCAAGGCAGATAACGTACAGTAAATAAATGCAGTAGAATATGTAGAATATAGAGCTTATTTAATTATTTATTGGATGTGAATTGGTTGATGTATAAACCACATTGTACAAGTTATATAAAATGAAAAAGATTGTTAATATGACAAGCAATTCCACACTTTTGAATGTAAGCATTGAAGTACAAAGGCCTTAGCATACGTGTATTGACTTGTGGAAAGAAATCACTCATATCAGTGCTTCTGTGTACTGTTAATAAATGACTTGGTATCAATAAAGGCCTTTGGTGGCAGGGGTACACCCCTAGTAACCGGACAAGCCCTTTTCAGACCTCGTTGCTATTTACAGCTGCCACAAGACGTTGTCAGTCAGACCAGAACTTCAGTCACACTGCAGGCACTGAATAGCTGTTTGGAGTGGCTCTTCACAGCCGTCTTATGGTAGTTGTTTGATGTGGGAACTGTAAAGGCTCACGTGAGCTCTTTATTATCGTGTTATTGATGGACCTTGCTGTCTTTGTGGGGGGTGCAGAGAACAGGAACAACGCAAATACATTCTTTTATTATCCTTCTATTGGCTCTCTTTCTCTCCCTTACCCTCACAGCAGCACAAACACCATTTGGGTTAATGATTAGGCAACCTCAGCCTCCACACTGTGTTTGTGTATATGCGTGCGAGTGATAATGGAAGCGGCTAATGAAATTACTGTGTACGTATACTGTATTTACTGTTTACTATAAGTCAGGTTATTGCAGGGCGACGTTTGTGCTTCTAGAAATGGACAGTACAGTGCTGAATGTTATCAGTAGGACCTTATAAAAAAAACGGATCCCTTGCGATACCAGCTTGTGGTGTGGAATTATTAAGGGGGAAGTACGAGATAATTTCTTGTCTCTATAAGAAACACCCCACTGTAACTCCAGTAATAAATCCTGAACTGATTAATTGCATGTTTTTGTGTCCTTCAGAGCTGTTGTTGCAAAGTGAATGTGGAGCAGGTGGTTAGTAATTGCTCTTTGTAGGATACTAAAGCATGGAGAAGTTAAGTTCAAAAGCATGTGCAGTAAGGCACATTTGGTCAAAACAAAACGATATTAAAAGCTGAGTTAAGTAAATTTTTACTCAGCTTGTTCAGCTTTTTGAAAAACTCTTTAAAATAGAACCGAAGAAAAAAAACTATAGTGAAAATTAAATGAATAAAATAATATAATCGCATAATGGGATGAATAAGAAGGTAATACAGTTGCTAAACCCCTGGGGCATATTCCACAAAGCAGGATTTCTCAGTACGCTGGATAACATAAGCCCAAATTTGAGGATTGTCCCATAGGAATGCTCATCTCTTTTCCGATTGGAAGAGCTTATTTTGTTGGCTGAGAAATCCTGCTTTGTGAAATACCCCTTGTTGATGTCATGCGCCCTGCAATTGGTCTAATTATATTATAGAATCAGAGCAGTATGAAGTAATTTATCACAATAGTGATAAATGTGATCTAACATGTATTATAAAATGGATAGTTCTGGTCCTCAAATCTGATTGGCTGAGCTGCGTTCGAAGCCACACTATATGCACACCTATGACTGTCTCACAACAACTGAATTGTATTAACACACTTGTGCTGTTAATAGAATAATCTTTGATTCTCATGCTGCTCGCATGGACCACTGAGTATAGTGATGAAGTAAGAACCTGTTTACTGTTCTTAATTAGAACAAGGCTGGTCAGCTAGCTAACAGCCTAAAAATAGCCAACAGCCTAAACAACTCCATCATTAAATGACTATTTCTTAGCTGTGTTTCACACTGTTGGGCTTCAGGATCCAGTATTTAAATTCCTACGTGTGTGTGTATGTATATATATATATATATATATATATATATATATATATATACACGGGGATGGTTGTTTTCGTGTCGTGCTGAAGAAGACCCTTCCCATGATAAAACCACAGTAACACGCAGCCTCTTGTGGCTTATTGCTCGATCGCCCACCTTTACCTGGTTCAGCTAAATAAGGAGCCCTTCCTGAGTTAAAGTGATTGTGCTGGAACTCTCAGGCCTGGCTCATGAAGAATGTTCAAGTCATACAGCTCATAACTAAGTTTCAGCTTCATAATACAAATGTAACTGTTATTTACTCGTTTTAGGACTGCAGTCTTCTCTAACCCACGATTAGAGAAGTACAAAATATACTAAAAGATTGGGATTGGTCAGAAGCTCAGCCCTGAATGCTCCAAGAGCTCTTCATGAGCCACAGTCCTAAACTGATGCCATCTAGGCATCCCCAGGGCAGGGATAAGTTGGTGGGGTGATGTAGCTCGCTTAAGCGATCCACTGTCACAAGACAGAAAATCCAAAGTTAGATGGAACTTAGCCTGAAGTTAGCTGGCCAAGCCAGGTCCTGGAGTTGAGTTTTCACTGTTCTAACAGACTTACTTCTCAGGAAGTGCCTGTTAATTAAGCTGATTAGTTGAATCAGGTGTGTTGGAGCAGTTGTGCTAATATGCTAATTGTTCTTTTTTCTTCTCTTTTTCTTCTTTTTCTCTCTTTCCTTCTCTCTGTGTGGTAAAGCTAGCATTACAATATGTAACAGAGAGAAATCTCTCTTGCATCTCTCTCTCTCTCTCTCTCTCTCTCTCTCTCTCTCTCTCTCTTTCTTTCTTTCTCTCTCTCTCTCTCTCTCCCTCTCTCATGTTTATTAATGCGTGACTTTTGTACCCAGCTGTAAAGTGTTCTGTAGTGTCTCGTGCCAGTAAAGCTCTTTACTGTGAACACACACACAATACACATCTAAATATGGTCATCTCATCACAGATCTACTGTAAATACTCTGCTAATTTTAGCACCCCCATTTGCTGAGTTTTTAGCCCTCACTTCTCAATATTTACATCGTTTGACAGATTTCTGTTGGATTTTTTTTCTGTGTTTTTGATGGAAAATGATAATTTGCAGTTTCACATTTGCATCCCCTAATTACGTCGTCATCTTTGTGCAACACATCTGTCAACATTAATCCCTTTTCATAATGTGTCGGAGTTTTCATGCTGATCGAGTGCGTCATCTCGTTTATTTCATGTTGATAAATGTACTCTTGCACCCTTCCAACCTTTCTGACCAGACTGGGTTCTGGTTTCAGCCTGTAGATATAAATATCCTTTCTTGTGCGCTGACCAAAACGGTTGACGTCAGCGTAGCTGTCACTGATTTCAAACACGCATTAATAGACATGCAGACTGGTCACGACTGTCATTACCACTGGCTTGTTAGATTCACTTCACAAAGAAGCGTCACAATTACAACTTCCTCTCTGACAAAGGTGCACGTTTTGGATAATTGGCTCTCAAAGTTTTAGTTTGGTTTTTTATAGAGAATATTTTCATCAGAAAATGGTTATGTGGCTTAAAGGGCTCATATCACGGAAAACTGATTTATTATTGTTATTTCTTTCCCCACTTTTTGTAAATAAACATGTTAGATGTAGTATGTAAACACTGTTAAAGTTTAAAAACAGTAAGTGTCAAAGTCCATATATGGAAACTAACCTGCCAAAACAGCCTGTTTTGGATTCACTGTTTTTATGATGTCACACAAGTATCATATTTATAAGTGTTTCTATCCAGACCACTTTCTAAAGGCACGATACATGGCACCAATCAGAACAGAGCTCATTTGCATGTACAAATCTTAAATTCACATTAAAACTTAAAAACAACAGCCTGTTTAACAGAGGTTGAGAAATGCTCATGTTAAAATGAGTTATGTTTTTGGTGCATAAAACCACACCAACCTTATAAGTAGGTCTTGGAGAAAATACAAAATGCAAGAATGATGTAGGATATGAGCCTTTAAAAAAACCTCTTAGATGTGAGACCCATAGATTACGTTTATCTCAGTATCTGTCAGTAGTTGAGTTCTTCTAAGGTCTCATTAGTGGCATTCAGAGGCCCGGTGCCATTTTCATGCCCACTCACTTGAGAGAGGGAAAGAGAGAGCGTGAGTGAACCCACACATTCGCTGACTTGCTCTCCCCAAGGCTTTGACGCAAACACGCTCGGACTAACGCTAACCCATTTCTATAAAAGTGCTTCATGAGAACTTGCGCACTCAATGCCAGGAGAAAATGCACTCTCACCATTGCCCGCGTCCACACACACACTGTGACTCATGCTTATCTGGCTCGCGCACACGCATGCGCCCCTGCAACAATTATCTGGAAGGGCTGCACTGCGCAGCTATGGGACTCATGCAGCATCGCACTCCGGTGACCTCGAAGCGAACTGATGGCGTGTCAGACAAGCACAGGTGAGGTGAGGGCACCTTGGCTCTCCCTCATGTGCATTCCTGCTGTTGTGGTTTCTGCAGAGCTATTTGGGAACAGTGCGGTAGAAGGGAAAGAATGGAGCGGAATCTGGATGGTTCTGGGGAATTTGCCCTGAAAGAAATGGAGAAGTGCTCTCATTGCCCGTTTGTTGTTTTTGGGACACACCTCTGCAGTTATGTTTTTCTGAAGCGGCTGAAAAAGCCTCATACCTTACCTGTTACTAATAACAGTGGTGCATGATCTGTCGATGGGTGGCATAAATAAAATGGAAAATATTTTGGAAAATTATTGTTAGCGGCCTCATATTTGAGTTACAGCCGATAATTTCATTTAACCATCGATTTTTAGCTTCCACCCTCAGTGAGGCACATGTAGTCTCTAGTGAGCATTGCTTTTCTTTTACATATCATCTAAATGGAGCGTAGCAGATAACACCACCTCCCACCACACAGAAGACTGGAGAGTCCTGTCCAGGCAGGGACGCCACTGCTATACTAATAAGAGTACTTTGTAGAATGGGTGGGCTATATGATGATATGTTATCATTATTGTGATAAGTTGTCACAATATTCAGTACAGAGTTATTAAATGCCTTCACGTGTCACAATATTAAAATATTTGCCGTATTGCCCACCCCTGCCTGATAGTATTTGTGTGTGATTAGAGCTGTGGTACAGCATTAAACCTTTAACAAGTGCAGTGTGCTTAGTTAGTAATAACTAAATTCATTCCTTCTATGTAAATCGTAATGAATAACATTTGTTTTTCTCAAATTAGTCATTTACTTTTTAGGCACACAGAGAATAATGCACAGTTTTACTTTTACAACCACAACAATGAAACATATTAGCTGTTAAAATTTTCATGTGCTTATGTATTGAATATGCACTGAAAATCAGGAAAACCGAGAAAACAGGCCAAAATGAGTGTGAAAGCCACCGAAATCAAGCTAAAAATACACAATAGCAGCAAGAACAAAATAAAAAAAATTGATGTAGAATGTGAATGTGTAGTTAGTTACAATCCTGTGTATTTGTACATTTATATTTATATATATATATATATATATATATATATATATATATATATATATATATATATATATATATATATATATATATATGTGTGTGTGTGTGTGTGTGTGTGTGTGTGTGTGTGTGTGTGTGTGTGTGTGTGTGTGTATATATATATATATATATATATATATATATATATATATGCGTGTGTATGTATGTGTGTGTTATGGCAAAAATGAATGTCATTGGTTACAGATAATATTGAATGCATTTAAATGTACTAATTTTGAAAATATATAAATGAAATAAAAAGGCTAATTAATATTAAACACTGATCTTTTTAAAAAACTACATTTTTTTTTCCTTCCAAGATCCAAAAATCAGGCCAGAATTTTTAAGTTTAACTGTGTAACTTATGCTGGATTTGAAGGCTCTCAAACGACCTGCGGTGCTATAACTTTAACTTGTACCAATAACATTGAAGTGGATGCAAGTGCTGTTGCTGCCTGTAAGGATGTTGATGCTGAAAAACATTATTTTTTTTTTTAAATATTGTTACTGCTTTAAAAGTCTGATCTTCATGTAGTTTCCTTGTAAACCTGTATCCAGTCTTGAACCATCACAGATGACCGTCTGACTGTTCTCTGAACATAAGCTCAGACCAAGTGGCTGAACTATGTTGCTGTCTTTCTACACTGTTACCAGCTGAGTCAGAGAACAAAAAAGCTGCTGCTAAATTTAGTCTGAAACATACAGCGCTCCCCTGTGGCCCGGCTGCGGAGATGCAGCATTGCTCTACATTTGACGCCCACGTTCTGAAAGACGCTGAAACCAGTTTCATACCATCTCTGATGTTAATGCATTCCTAGAACAAGTGTAAGTGAAGATAGATGATGGAGCATTATGCTTTCTTTCATGGGCAAAATGGTGAAGCTGGTTTATATGCCACCATTCTTTATAAGGACAATGAAATAAAGCTTTGAAAAATGGATGTCACAAAGCTGTACTCTTAGGTCAAAACTGGCTTTGATCGACCAGTGGATTTGGCTGGTTGTGAGGGGTCATTTTAGTAAGTAAGGAAATTTAATGTCATTTGTGTTTGCTTGTTTTTCAGGGATGACAGTAGTATCTTTGATGGGTTGATGGAAGAAGATGAGAAGGACAAAGCAAAACGGTGAGATGGACAAGCAGAAAGATAGTCACACCAAACATCAAGAGGAAAATCTCTTCTATTAGGTGCCCAAATGGTGGTTTAGGAATGACTCATTAGCAATTAGAGGATTGTGCAGTGATGCTGTTTTTGCTTTCAGTATGACTGAGAAGGTTTTATAGCAGGAAAAAAAAGCTTTGAACTTGGAGAGTATTTGGAGCTTTTTTTTTAAAGAGGGAAAAAACAACACATTTTCCAGTAAATCAACAGCTTAGAGTGGGTATTAATCTATTAGTTAGAATTCTGGCTTTATGGTGTTGTAATTCTCTTGCATTCTCACAGTGAATCATTGTGTCTGTGTGGTGGAGTCTGATTACATGAGTGTGTGTTTGTCTTGCGCCCACTCTACAGAGTTTCCAGGAACAAGTCGGAGAAGAAGAGGCGAGACCAGTTCAATGTGCTCATCAAGGAGCTGGGCACCATGTTGCCGGGCAACACCCGCAAGATGGACAAGTCCACCATCCTGCAGAAGAGCATCGACTTCCTGCGCAAGCACAAAGGTATCAACCGCTTCTGCCATCTCTATTTCAGCCAATCTCTGACAGCGAAATGTCTAATAATCTCTCTCCCCATCACAGCGTATCACAATCAACTGTCACAGTTCATCACTATGTATCACAAGTTAATCATAGTCTCTCTTTACCAAATTACACGTTCTGATGCTGGTAGTGATTTTCATGCTGTAAAGCCAGTTTTGTGTGCATGTTTTGTTCTATCTGAGTTTTGAGGACAGTGTGTTAATCCTGGATCAGTAGAGTAGGAATTCAGTTACAGTACTTCAGCAGTGATGCTGACTGAACTCCTGTAGCCTTTACATCTAGCTAGGGCTGCAACATGTATTCAGTAATATTTGCTAAATTTGACAATGAAAATTTTGGAAAATGGAAAAACCATTTCCAACAAGTTTACTTCTTTTTTGAACTCGTTCTGTGGCAAACGAACACTTGTTTATCGAGCTAAGTACAAGCTAAGATTGTCACCAGCAGCACACAGTTGCCAGCTCTGCACGCAGGACTCATTGGACATTACGATAAGGCAGAGCTTGTGAGATTCTCACAGAAAGCTCCGGGTCCAAATAAGCCTTCTACTGCTCTGGATTTCTAGCTAGCTAGCATGTTCTCTGCTTCATTTGTTACTGAGAATAAATGAGGGTGTGTTGGCTATTTAGCTCCACATAGCTTTTGGAAAATTATTCAGAGGCACTCTTTATCACCCCCTTCACTGACAAGAGTTTCCTAAAAAGTTATTTAATTTGTAAACCGATGGTTTTATGGTGTGTTTTCTCCGTTTTCCTGCTTAATGCTGTTCGGTCAGCATCCTGCTCCGGGTTGCCAGTTTTAGCAGGATCCCTGGTTTAACATTATTTTAAAAGTAATTATTTATCAGAGATGTTTTTCTATTATCCTGTAGTATTTCAGTTTTAGGTTTATTCAAAATAATAATAATAATAATAATAATAATAAGAAGAAGAAGAAGAAGAAGAAGAAGAAGAAAAATAGTAGTAGTAATAACACTGAGAATAAAACATTTTAACCTTTTTTCAATCAGTTTCATTAAAGTTAAGCATCTTGAGCTTGTCTTATTCTTACAGAATATAGGAGTTTTCCACATCAAGGCTTTGTCATTTCAGCTACATACAAGTACACAGTAACACAAAACAACATTCCTCCAGGACCAACACAGGAATAAACAATACAATATACACAGTGCCGACAATACAGTACAATAAATATAAAAGACTTAGAATAAATACAAAACAGAACACAGGCAGTACACAGTACTGAGAGCGTGTGGAGTTGTGCAAAGGAGGATGTACCATACTATGACTGACATGTTAGCAGATTAGCAGAACAGCAATGGACTACAGTGTTTGGTTGATACAGTAATTCTATAAGCTAACATAGTTAAGGTAAAGTTCATTGTGCAAAAATGTCAGGTATTGTTGAGGAAATAAAATGTGCAAAATGCAAGTAGTCAGATCTACAAGTTATATTAGATTAAGTATTTTGGTGAAATGCAGTAATTATATTTAAATACAGTGTGTCCAGACATAATCTGGAACTGCAAAAAGTGGGGAGTGTGTTAGTTGTATATTGTTACGTGTACATGTATGTGTGCGTGTCCGTGTGGGTGTCCTTCAGTGAATGTACTTACTGATGGGGTGCGTGAATTTGACTTTTAAAAGAAGAGGTTGGACCACAGTTTGCCTGACATGTAGTCTTCTTTAGGGAGATGTAGCAGACTAATGTCTTGTTTTCACTTCTGTGATTAGTCATTCATGTTATTCAGAGCTACATGTTGTAAGTCTTTCAGTTGAGTCTTTCTCTGCTGGCTTTAAAGCAACATTGTGCAATTGACCGTAGACCTTTGAGTTTGTCCATTGTCTCATCTGCTAAACATTTTCAGACAAGATTTTATGAGCCTACATTGCTAATGTTTATAAGCCCTCATCGTTCATGATATTTGTCTGAAAAAGGTTAAGGCACAGAATAAAACGTCTGTATTCTAGCTAATGGTATATTGTTTTTGTTTAGTGTTATCAGTTATTGATATTCTAGCTAATACTAAAGCTTTTAGGCACTGGAAGACACTGTGCGTAAAGGATTGTGTTACCTTTTCATATAAATCAAATGAAATATTGGCTTCTGTAATTTGTTTTTATTTAAAATATAAACTGAATATTTATTTTGAATGAATATATATGATTCTTTTAGGACTTGCATTTGATTGATTCCGTAGTCTGTTGAGTAACGATTATTCTTTTTGGAGCGGTTGTAATAAAAAATGAAATACATTAAAATCAAAGGCGAATTGAATATTTTTTTTTTTGCTATTAAATCATTACAACTGTAATGTCTGAGTTATTGTCAGTCATGTTTGTTGTGCAATAACATTTTTCTCTCTGTTTCTCAGAAATCGCTGCGCAGTCAGAGTCGAGCGAGATCCGTCAGGACTGGAAGCCTCCGTTCCTCAGCAATGAGGAGTTTACCCAGCTGATGCTGGAGGTGAGAGAACATACTTGAGGTCACCTTTCTCACACACACTCATGCAGTGTTCAACAAAGATTTATCTGTCTGTCTGTCTGTCTGTCTGTCTATCTATCTTTCTTTAAAGGTCATGTTAGGAGCAAAATAGTCCTGAGTTCTTATTTTAATGGCTTTTAATGTGTTTTGCTCTTTGACCTCAGGCGCTAGATGGCTTCTTTCTGGCCATCATGACAGACGGCAACATAATCTACGTTTCAGAGAGTGTCACTTCCTTATTAGAGCATTTACCAGTAAGTAGTGTGTGTATGTGTGTGTATGTGTGAGTGAGAGAGAGAGAGAGGGAGAGAAAATAATGATGCTAAAAGATGTGAGTTTGTGTTTCAGTCTGATCTGGTGGACCAGAACCTGTTGAATTTCCTCCCACTGGGGGAGCACTCTGAAGTGTACAAAGCCCTCTCAACACACATACTGGAGGGAGAGACCCTCACACCAGACTACCTAAAGAGTAAGACATGCACACACATCATTCATATCATTATATACAATCAGCTACTCTCAGCACTCTACCCTCTCCTCCTTTTGATTAGGTGTGTGAGATTGTGGGCAGTGTAGCATCATCAGTTGTGCCCCCTAGCCATCTCCACTTGACCATACTATCAATAGGGGATGGCAGGCACAAAAAAGTCACTGCTTTTCCAAAAAAAACCAAAAAAACAAAAAGATGATCTGGGCGTGTTTGAGTTGATATGAAAAAGAATTCAAATATTGCCTGAGAGGCTGCTATTAAAAGACTGGGAACCCATATAGATCACTCTAAATCGTATGTGACTGTAAACAAAGATACTCTTCATTGCATTTCTCTGACAAACTTTGGCAACAATAAGTACAGATGTAAGATGCCACTATAAAAAGAAGTTATATACAGAGTTAAGTTTTATCTTTCCAAATACTTGCTAGCGAGAAAGAGTATAACAGCTGTACTTTGTACTGTGTTTGAGGCTATAGCTAACAGGAGCAAACTCAATTTCAGCCACATTTGTTAGTTCACAAATGTATTTTAAGTCTAAAACTGTTACACATTTAAGTAGTTTGAACACTAATGACTGATAAGATGATCTGCTAAACCTTTATGACTAAAAAGGTTATCTGATAAAGTCTAAACTCAAACAGGCAGACATAAGTTATTTGATAGGCTAAAAGGCTGCAGTACTTGATAGACTACACTGGGAGCACCTGTGTCTATCGCGTTGAGGCACATATCATATATCATTTGTAACATACAATCCGGGTAGAAATATGAACCAGTTATAGTGATAGAAAGTTTTGAAACTGTTTTATGAGTTCATTGACCAGGTTTTTTGCGGAGTGCAGTGAGGAGAGTGAGAGGTTTTTCTTCGAAATGGAAAATGATTAAAAAACTTTTAGACAGACATATCAAAATGTAGCTTAGGCTGTCAGCTTCACACAGTAACAAGTAAAAATTGGTGATTGGACGACTAGGAGTTTGCAGTTTGTCATCATTTTTTTCATAATATAAATGGGCTGACTGAAGAGGGCTAACAGGTATGACTGAGGTGAACAAAATGCTGTATCATGCTGCTTTGATATGTTCTAAAGGCACACAACATAAGTGTTTATATGACTTGGACCATACAATAAAAGAAAACAGATTACGCATGCGCTTTCATTTAGTGCATCTTACAGCCGCAGACGGCCTGTTTAATTTGGCTAATAACAGAATTGATAGCCATTGTGAGTGTGTTGTGTCTATCACAACAATCAGTGAGTCCTAATACTATCATTAATCACCTAAAACCTGCTTCTGATTCTTTCCTCCATTCTCTCTGGAGCAGGCAGTTTAGGTTTTTATATATGCAGTACTGTGCAGACTTATTGGCTTATAAGTAATTTGTTTAAAACCATTTATCTCAGCAGAAAGTGTGTTTTTGCCATTAAAAATTCTATATAGAATAAATACAAATAAACACACATAGTCAAAAGTAACAATGTCTTATCGAAGCCCCCAATCATTGTATATATTTGTTTAATTCCGTCACCAGTTCCCATTTAATTTAGTGAAAGATTGATTAGCTAAACCAGAATGATAACTGGGGCTTGTTATGAGGAGAGGTTTGAAAATACTTAAACAAGCACATACATAAAATCACTACCTACTGCGTTAATGCTATTTGTATTTATTCTAATATTAGTGTTTTTCTGAGCAAATAAACAGTTACTGCACAGCTAATGGCTTTTTAAATCAGATTTTCTCAGGTGGCTGCACAGTACTGTATATAGTTAGCAGTGAATTCGTGTTGTGCGCACTCGCACTTTGGATTTTGCTTGAGAAATGAAACAATGACTATGACGCTTCATGTTCCTTTAATTCCTATATACTTACCCCAGCACATATAAATTCTCTTGAATGAAAGTTGAACACCTTTTTTCTTCTTACGCCAAATCAGGTAGTAGTGTTTCTACTTTGTCTTGTCTGTTTGATTTTCAGAGTTTCCTGTGAATTAGCTTGTTTTTTGTAGCTTTAAGGTAGCCGTAAAACTTCTTTGTCTTTTTAATGTCTTCTTGTTGTTTTTCCTGCCTCTCTAGCAAAAAATCAGTTAGAGTTCTGCTGCCACATGCTCCGAGGCACCATCGACCCAAAAGAGCCTCCTGTCTACGAGTACGTCAAGTTCATTGGAAACTTCAAGTCCCTCAACACTGGTAAGAGTGAGAGCTGCTGCCTGTGGCTATAATGCTGAGTCATGCTTCTCACACTGCTCCTTTTTAGCCTCATCTTTGTTTTTCCTTCTGGTGCTGAACTCTGTGGCCTGGTCACTGAGAAGACAGTGAAAGGTGTTTAAGGAAAGTGTAGTGAGCTCAGCTAGTCCAAGTGTTATTCCACATTGAGGACATTTTGCTGAAGGCAGAAGGTTTTGCAGGTCAAAGTGAATGCAGCGCTTTTGTAGCAGACCCTGGCTCCTCTTCAGGTGTTTGCTTGTTGTCTCTGGCTAAAAGTACAAACAGGCCAAGAGCCTGAGCCTCAGTTCTTGATGCTCCCCGATACCTTTACTAATGCAGACAGTGGTGTGATGACTGGACAAATGGTCTGGAATTGGGTTTTTCACTGTGTGTGAAAAACACAACTCCAGACCTGCTTCACTGTTAATCTTATGTTTAGTGCTGCCATCTAGTGATTTGCTTGAACCTCTCCTGTTTAGACTCCTTCTTTTTTTTAGGTCTTAATTTGATGCTTTGTTTTCCTGCAGTGCCTAACTCAACACGGAATGGCTTTGAGGGTGTTATCCAGCGCTCTCTCAGACCCTCGTTTGAAGACCGCGTGTGTTTCATAGCAACTGTGAGGTTAGCCAAGCCTCAGTTTATCAAGGTAGGCTGATCCAGCACTTGCGGCCTGGCTTCTCATTGGTTCTGTGACCTTGTTTTTCTGTTTCACTTATGAAAACAGCAGTCAGGAAGAGAGTGATATGGGAGAGTTGGGGGTATGGGGGGAACGGCAGAGTATGCATTGTGAACACTTGTATGAAAATCGATAGACGTAATGGTGTCACAAAGGATAGCAGTTTTCCTCATCTTTGTCATTAAGACACATTTTTATTAATAATTATTTTATTTTATTAAATTTTTATTATATTTTATATTAGTATGCTTAATTTCTAAAGGAGACATAGTACCCAAATGCACACATGCGCATACACATCTATCTATCTATCTACCTATCTATCTACCTATCTATCTATCTGTCGATCTGTCTATATCCTATATATGTCTATATATCGCTGTTGCCGGAAGAAAACGTAGTATCTCCATTTTTGCCCCTTTTCAGTTTTTGACATAATTTGAAAATGCCTATTGGCCTTTACATTGTATGTAAATTTCATGATGAATGGACCAAAAACAAACGGCCCAAAATGACTTGGAAAAAATGTCTGCTTCCATTGACTTACATTAAAAGTAAGGCATATTTTTCTTTTCCAGTAAAGGTACAGTTTTGGAAATACAAGGTTTTCTTCCGACAACAGCGATATGCATATCATAATTGCACCATATTTTGTTATCAGTGGAGTAAACTGACCAACTGGGCATATAGCTAACAGGCGTTTTACTGAAAAAAGCAAGTGGCATGTTGCTTGAATATCTGTTACAAGCATTTAAAGTCCATGTTTAACTTAAAGAAAAGTGCCACCACCACTAGCGTGGTGCTAACATAACATTTCACATCCCAATAAGATGTTAATGTGAATTAGCATTTTCTAAACAGTGGAAATCAGGTAGCAAACAAAGGCTTTTAAAGTAAACGTTTCTGTATTACAAATCAGGAGACAAAGAGGAAAATATAGTGTATCTCCTTATACTTAACTGTTTTGTAGATGAATGTATTTGTGTGAACTGTATTATGTTGTATTGTAAAGTGTCCTAGATAGATATAAAATTTTCATAATTTCTGCTCTGTAGGAGATGTGCACTGTGGAGGAACCCAATGAGGAGTTCACATCCAGACACAGCTTAGAGTGGAAATTCCTCTTCCTGGACCACAGGTTGGTGTGAGGGGGTTGGGGTATAAGTATGTGTGAAAGTTGGTGGCTGAATGCTGAGTGTGTAATAACTGAAATATTCTGATATTCTCATCATGTGTCTGACGAGTGAAGGAAGCTGCCTCTGTGGAGGAGCTGATGATAATAACCAGCATAATGTTGGCTGCTGATAGAGCTTGTCTACTTCTACATGAGGTCTTCTCAGTGGATGATGTGCCAACATGTTACTCTGTCAGCAAATTGTTCACTGTTTCTAGATCTGGCTAACATCAACTAGAGTAGACAGCCTAGTTAGTGAAAAAGCCGCGGCACAGCTGGCTATGCTGTTTCTCAGTCACGTCACCAAGAATGCACTATGATATGAATGATAGAGCGCTCACATTCAGGCAATCCTGTTTTGTAGTAACAAAGTTTTACAGTCATGGTAAAATAATTTTCCTGAACTGTTAGCCTGCTTGTTTTCTCTTTCTTCCTGTGAAGAAACATGACAAATATCTGAATAGTGATTTCAGTATTCAAACACTGGCACGTCAAAAAGTTCACAGTACTCAGGTACCTTCGCAGATCCCTGTTTGTGTGTATATAAGTGTAGGAACAAGAAAAGAGTTTGGGCTAATATTAATGCCTTTATTACACTGATATTAATGTTTTTATTAAACAGAAGTGTTCATTTAAAAGTGTTTATTATTCAGAAATAGCCAAAGTCAATCCTTTGGTGACTCTGGGTTAACAGTGTCTAATGAGGCCTAAGTAGGCTGCCCATTCAGATGAAGCGTTAAAGGTTGATGAAATGTTGATTTTACACCTCTATTTTTTCATCTGCTATTTTGCAGGTAGCATCTAATGTTAAACTAATGCCATCTAGAGTAGTTAGGTTGGTTACAGCTACCTCGGCCTTCTCAAAAACTACACCGGTGCCCCTGGCAGTGACCTTATATTGAGTATAATGTACTTAAGCGCAAATATAAGAAAAAATGTCACATTTTACAGCCCTGCTTAAATGCAAGTGTTTCACTGAATTGTTAACTGATATATTTCCTCACTGACTTTCTGTGATGTGCTGTAATGAATACTGGCGTCTGGAAGCGTTAGCAGAATACTCGAGTACCCGTGTACATTTCTAGTCTCTATACCTCCCGTCCACCGAATGGTAAAGCGTGCTTTTCCTGTCCCTCTGGTGCCTGTTTATTTCCATCCCCCTTCTGATCTCTCCTGTTGTGTGTTAGTGAAACCCCTCAGGGGTGGGGCATTAAGTTCCTTGGCCTGTAACAGTCCTATCAATCTCCCTTTGAGGCTGTTCTCCGTTCAGTTCGTTTGGCTGGCTGCTTAGACGTGTGAGTCAGCCCTCCCATGAGAGAGAGCCCTAGGAAGAGTGAGCTCTCTCACAGCCCTTGGCAAGGCTCCTATTAGAATACTCAGCCAAAGCTGAACTTATACACGGATTCTAATGAGCATAAAGGCCTTGGGGGCTATTTATAACTCTGGGATTCCCTTTGTGCTGCATTCAAATCCTTACATGCCTTTTTCCCCTCAGAGATTTTCCCACTGATTCCAGGCAGAACAGCAAGAGGAAAAAACTAATAACCTATATCGGAGATTAATGTAGAGCACAGCTGTCAGTTTAAGAAGATAATAGGCTTTTCCATGCTTGACTTTCTATTCTCAGTATGATTATTAAAAAATGTTTGTGGCAAGAAAAAATAAGTGCATAATGCTTATACGGGTCTTCACTGTGATTTGCTTTATTAACACCATTGGGATTTTATACCAGCAAAACTTTCACATTCAACATGGAACCAATTAATAGGCAAGACAGCTGCATTTCATTTATATAGTACATTTAGTGAGAATGGCGTCTTTGGATAGAACAGTACATCAGAAGACATGTGAAACAAATGTATATTTATATGCAGAATGTTGAAAACACAGTAGATGAAATAAAATCAACGTAAAAAGGTTAAAAGAAGAATTTAATCATTTTACATCATCTTAGGGAAAGCCTTTTTAACAAACCTTTTTAACAATCAATTTTAACACTTTTTGTGTCTGGTTTATTTGGACATTTGTAGATGTATTTTAAGGGTTTAGAGGTATGGATAGAAATGTGTAATTGATAACTTGCACATCAAACATGTTTTTGGGCGTAAAAATGCAACATTTTATTTTACTTCTGATTTTTGTGAACTTTCATAAGTGACAATCACTCGACCAATCACTGTTGTTTCATCTGTTGCCATGGTGACAACCAAGCTGGCAGATTGGCTGTGTCACAGTAACTATAGCTTTTTGACAAGCATCAAAGGATTAATTTACTCTTTGCTTTGTGAAATACGGTGCTGTATCTCCAAATATATGTCAAACTGAATTATGGACAAACCAGCTGTGTGTGAAAGCACTCAGCTTGTAGATGAGGGGGTGAAATTCTTTCTGTTCCTTTTGCTTTGCTAAAATCAAAAGCGTACTTGAGATCGTTATTTTCTTGTTTTGTAATGAGCATCTTTTTGTCACTTTTTGTTTGTTTGTATTTTTTCGTCTGTTTGTTTGACTCCTCAAACAAAATAGCAAAAGTCAGATAAAAAACTTTTATTTATAAAAAATATCGCTGCTGTCGGAAGAAAACCTGGTATCTCTGTTTTTGACGTTTTTCAGTTTTTGACATAATTTGAAAATGCTTGCTGTCCTTTATGTTGTGTGTAAATTTCATGAAGCATGGATCAAAAGAAGTGACCCAAAATGACTTGGAAAAAAGTCTGGTTCCATTGACTTACAAAAGTAAAGTAGGTATTTTCCTTCTCCTGTAAAGTTACCATTTTGGAGAGAGAAAGTTTTCTTCCGACAACAGTGACATGTTCATGTCTTATTTATTTTTTCTTTATTTTTTATTCTGCGTTTCTTTTTCTTATTTTTGTTTGTTACTCAGTATCATTATTATTAATTGTTTGTTTTTTTTTGTTGACATTTATACTACTTTAATAACTAATTCAAACAAAGGCTTTTAAATGTTTACATTTTTTGTCCTTCTCAGGGCTCCACCTATCATAGGTTACCTGCCTTTTGAGGTTCTCGGCACGTCAGGCTATGACTACTATCACGTAGATGACCTGGAGACTCTAGCCAAGTGCCATGAACACTGTGAGTTACTCATGTTACTGTAGCATGATTTACCCAATGCAAAGTAAAGTGTTTTTGTGTGATTTTGAAGTGTTTTCACACTGTATGCCTGTTCAGGAGGAATTTGAACACATTTATTTGTAAAGCCAAATCTAATCGGTCATCCCTGATGACAATCTATGTTGGTGCAGTGATGCAGTACGGAAAAGGCAAATCATGCTATTATCGGTTCCTGACGAAAGGCCAGCAGTGGATCTGGCTCCAGACACACTACTACATCACCTACCACCAGTGGAACTCACGGCCTGAGTTTATTGTCTGCACACACACCGTGGTCAGGTGAGAGTTTTACACACATAAGCAGTGGTCAGGATCAGGTGGGGCAAAATATGTAAGCAAAAAGAGATTTTATTCTGTAACTGTGTTAATGCTGTGTTTGTGTTCTCTCTTACTGTAGCTATGCTGAGGTGAGGGCTGAGCAGCGCAGAGAGCTCGGCATCGAGGAGTCTCCTCCTGAGATCACTGCAGACAAGGTGTGGGGTTTATATACGCTTTCAGGACAACAGTATCCTGTCTTTGTTGGAAAAACAGGGCTAACCTGCTATTTGAAGACCAAACAAATGATCCTGACTTGAGTGCAGATACATAGAAGTGTGTTGAATGAAGTGGCTGATCAGTGTATATTATGCATAGGTCAAAACTGATGAACCCAGGTCCAGACATGCTACAAAAACAAACCTGTGTGTTTAAAAACTGTAACACACCTGTAATTTTAGTACTACACTTAATCTACCATCAGTCTCATTTACCTCTCTGTCTCTATTTCAGTCTCAGGATTCTGGCTCAGAGTTGAACACTTCCAGCCTGAAGGAGGCGCTGGAGCGCTTCGATCACAGCCGCACGCCCTCTGCCTCCTCCCGAAGCTCTCGCAAATCCTCTTCGCACACCGCCGTGTCTGACCCCACCTGTACGTATTAGCACAGTTCCACGTGCTGCATTACACATTTTGAAGACTGGTGGGCGATAAAATGTTAACGAAAATTATTAGAATCGTTTTTTTCCCCATTATACCTGTTAATGATCCTTTTTTTTTTCTTTTGATGATACTTGTTAATGATTATGACGTTCAGTCAGTACACTAAGTGGCAATATGTGTGCCTTAAACCCACTAAACAAGGAAGAAGTTGTCTAGCCACTCACTTATTGTACCCTATTATTTTTATTACTCACAAATCAGTCTGGCAATTAGGAGAGACAGCTTGCAAGCTGTTTCCACTGTTGAAATTAAGATGAGTAAAAAAAAGCAGGGAGTTTGAGGGGAAACTTCTCAGGATGAGGAAATCATGGCAAAAAAGGTCACTTTTCCTCTTAAGTCTGGAATTGGGTTGAACAGTCAGCAAAAGGAATCGTCTTTTTGTTTTCTTCTGGGTTTGTAACTGAGCATTAGGATATGCCTTGGAAATAATCGATAAACAATGGTTTGTAAATATATATACATACTTTGCAGACTCGAGCTGATTCATGATAGTATCAGGAATCACAGATGGATTCTGGTCATCGCGATTGCTGATCAAATAGGACAATTTAAATGTCATAAATCATGCCATTTCATAGCTTTTAGATGCACTAAAGTAATCATATGTATTTTTAACCGTGGTTATGCTTGTTAAGCAGATAAAGGCAGCCACAGCCTTCCATGCAGAGAACACCTTTCCTAGAGAAACATGAACCAGGGTTTATACAATTGTGACATCGTAGTGTTGTAGTTTTATTACACGTTAATAAAAACAAAAAGCACAAAGCCTTTTTTTAATATATAGTCTAATAGTAATAAAAATACAGAAACACTAAACTGTACAGTGGAGAGGGCGCCTCAGAAATGGAACTGTATAGCTGTTATGTAGATTTGTTCACTGTTGATGCAAAAGGAGTTTGTGCTTTGTAATTATTCTGATCGAGTACACTGTGTTTGTGTAGCCACCCAGACGAAGCTACAGACAGAACGCAGCACGCCGCCCCGCCAGTCCGTCTCCACCATCGAGATGACCTCCCAGCGACGGCCCTCTATCAGCAGCCAGGTTAGTGTGTGTGTGTGTGTGTGTGTGTGTGTGTGTTTACTGAAGCTCTGTATTTGGACATGAACTAAAGTGCAATCTTGGAAATATATGATAGACATTTGACATTATATAATCAAATTCGTAGCCGTAGACATGAGAACTAACTTGTTTGTCTAGCAGATACAGACTTTCTAGATCCAGACTCCCTTTTTAGTCCGTTGATTTATTAATCTATTTGTTCTTAAGGGAAAATTTGGAAATAAAGTGTAGTGTATGTGGTTGTGTATCTGAACGTTTATATTTGTCTGTGCCTCTCCAGTCAATGAGCTCCCAGAACACAAGCCAGACGATGGCAACGTGTCTAGTATCTCAGCCCCAGCAACCCCAGCAGCTGCAGCCCACTGTGCAGGTAACATACACACACTAAAAGCTGTGCTTCACACAGCAGGCTGGCCTGCTCCAAATAGATGTGTTTTTAAAGGGGCACTGACCAAAATGTAACCATCGCTACTTTGCAGTGAGTTTTATTATATAATTACATATATAATTATCATTATATATGTATATGCATGTATGTAGTGGAGAGAAATGAATACTTACTGAAATAGCAGAAATGACTTGTCAGATGTGGAGGACAACAACCTAAAACCTATCTAGAAACTTCATCTCTGTCAGTCTGGCTTCTTTTCTCTGGCTGAAAGGGGAAAAAACTTGTCCCTGGTGTCCATGTTGTGCCAAATAAAGACAGAATCACTGTTTTCTTTATGATTTTGTTCATGACTGAGGTAAGAGTTATACTAATTCTAGCTTGGTTGTATTTATTAGCCTTTAGATCAGTGGCTAGGCTTGCAGTCAGGACTGGTAGACATCATAGGGATTCATAATGGTTGTATCATGTATTTCCATAGTGCAAGTTGGGTATTACAATAAGAAAATGCCAATGGAAGAAAACATAAAAAAGACATAACATGATTAATTCTGTCAAACCAATGAGGAGGAATATAATGCTGCTCTGCAGAATACTGCAACATGCAACACTTAGCATATTAAACCCCTGTGTTAAGCCAAAATGTCCCTTTAGGTCTCTCTTTCACCTGTCTGGATTATAGATTTTGTAGGGATGACATGAAGATTCATGAAACAAACAGTTTAGCAAAACTTCCAATCTTTTTGCATGTGAGCTGATTAATGCATAATTATCATCAATTAGGGCTGGGCGATAAAACGATAACGATAAGTATCACGATATAACTTTTCCTCGATAGAGCGATAAGACAGGTTCGATAAATGTTCGATATGCACCACTCTCACACTTCCATGTTTTAGCGAAAGCCCTGGTGGCGCTTTCTACTGCAAGGAAAGCGACACTACTCTGCTGTCACCAGGAGATGGCGCACTTCCGAATTTTTCGACTTGATTAGAGAGGGAGGGGGCCACGAGTAAAAAAGGGGTCGCCAAATATACTTTAGCAACGGCTGAAACGCGGAGTTGTACAGTCCCTGTTTGAGTGGATGTTATCGGCGATCTGTTCTCCTGTGACCGAGTGTGAGTGACGAGGTCAGTGGTGTAACTGTACTGTCCTACGGTGAACTCACCTCTTTCCGTGCATCCTAACAACTTTAGCGGTGTTAAATTACGTCTGCAGCGCCGTGTTACAGTGCCAAACCGTCATATTTTAGTATTAGTGCATTCTCGAGCAGCGAAAGAGAAAGAAAGAAGTGGTTCACGTTCTAAAGTAAACTGAGGAAGCTGTGAGGCATTGGAGAGCGGGAGAGCGCTGTCTTTCCAGGCTAGCTGTTTTTAGCTGCTGGCTAACTTGAAGCAGCGCTCCGGCACAACACAGTGAACTGATGATACGGTAGATCAAACAAGACACAAAATCACCGCTTTCGGTTTAAACATGCCTAAAAGGAGGACTCTGTGACTGGTGTGAGAGATTCACACTGCAGATAATGCTTTTACACAGCAAACGTCAGATATACTGCAGTTCACCCCTTAAACTACTATGATAGCATAGAGAAACCCAGTCGTCTAGCTGGTGTCTGAATACTGTGATCTGCTCTGACATGGATGTGGTCGGAGTGACAGCAGTGACCTACAGAACCGAGTTGACGTTGTTGAGAAACTAAAGAGTTTAGCACTGTTGTTGGCCACTTGTTTAGCATTTGTGACGGGATAGCCGAGCGCTCGACACCAGACAGCTAAAATAATCTGTTTTCTTTCTTAAATCATGACAATTACAAAAATTGCAGCGGTGCTTTTCAAGCTGATAAAAACAGCTCACATCATTATAGCACCCCCAACTTGTGCTAATCCTAACATAAACTCATAATGATGATCTTAAGCAGTGATCTGAGGATGCTGATCTTGCTCCACTAATTCTGAGACTTCACATTTTTAGAAAAACATCCTTATGGAACTGAAACTGGTGTTTTGAGGTCCAAATTACTTGTAGGAGTATTTCAAAACAAAGATTAGACAAAAGATAAGACAGTAACTAGATTTTTCTAGAACTGCTGTTGGAACACATCAGGATATCCCTTAGTTGTATTTTGGCCGCTCAGAACTCGCTACTTAAACGGCTTGTTTTTTCTGGTTCTCTTTAATATTCTCGTTTGGTTTGGATCAAACGACTTGTGTTGCTTTTCTGTCTCCTGAGTGCTTCCTGTTGACAGGACCGTGGCCATAATTTCCTCTTGGCCTGGTGATGAACTTTTAAGTCGTGGTTCTCAACACTAACCCTTTGTAAGCCGTTCTTGAAGTGTGTGCTCTCTATATGACTAACAGTCAAATGATCCTGGTATTTCTTGGGGAGTTCCTCTTTAAGTAAACCAGTGTTGCGTGTCATGTGCTGTTGATGTGACCAACAGCATGCTTGACCTTTTTTTTTATTTATTTATTTTTTTTCCCGCAGCCCGTGCTGCAGTTCTCCACGCAGCTGGATGCCATGCAGCATCTGAAGGAGCAGCTGGAGCAGCGCACACGCATGATTGAGGCCAACATCCAAAGGCAGCAGGAGGAGCTGCGGCAGATCCAGGAAGAGCTTCAGAGGGTGCAGGGCCAGGGCTTGCAGGTGAGCGCCCCCTGCTGCCCGCAGGAGAGAATTAACTTGTATAAACTGAAAATTGGTCTGCATGTTGAGTAATTTGCACAGCATTTGAAGAGTTAATCCTTTCCTAGAATGTTTTCCTAGACTTCTAAGAATGGATTCAGTTGTGATTAAGCATGCCGAAACGCGCCATGGCCTCAGGAATGCACCTTCCTTTGTCTCTGAGAGTCTGAATTTAATTGGGGCTATTTTGAATGATGATCTTGTTCAACCTGTTTGTCTTGAAACTGCTGATGTGTTTTTAACATATGTGTGGGTTTTTTTTTTTTTACTGGATAGTAATATCAGTTTTGTGCGTGTGTATAGATGTTTCTGCAGCCTGGTGGTGGTAGTCTTAACCTGGGCTCGGTGCAGTTGACGCAAGGTACCTCCGTGCAGCCAGGGACCGCTCTGACCATGCAGGGTCAGGTGGTGCCAACAGGCAGCTTACAGGGTGGCCTGGCATCCACACACACAGGCACACAGCACACAGTCACTCAGCAGACCCAGCAAGCTCCTCCTCAACAGCAGAACCTCCTCCGAGACCAGAACTCCACCCTCACGCAGGTGAGGTCCACATACACACATTTGTCTTTGATTTGAATGAATCTCATTACATTAAAACTTAATGTTCTTGCCTTCTCCTGTCGAGTTACCAGTTTGTAGGTACGTGGTTTTGTTAGGACACTGATAATATTAAACATCTAACTTATACATTCATAGGCCATTTAATCAGGGTCTCCTACAGTATAGGTGCTTTTTATAGATTTACGGTAACTGACTGCAGCCCATGTGTTTCTGCAGTTTATCAGCCGCCCTCTACTTCGTCAATGAATAAAAAGAGACCACCATAGGACCGCCACTGAACAGATTTTTTTTTGAGTGGCGAACCATTCTCTATACAGCATTAATACCAACATGGTGCCACATTAGTGGATGTTGCGCTGGTATGCGGTATTCATGCACAACAGTGTTACTGAGGGGTTTTAAACACTGCATGTCCTGAACATTTTATTAGAGAAACCCACCTTTTTAATACAGTTTCTGGATGTACAGTGAGACACTACATCTATTCTAAGTCAGAATCTTTGTGAAAACTGCATAAGTGGGTTTTACGAAGAAATTTCTCTTTAAGACCGTTTGGTGAATGAGGCCCAATGATGATATGAGTATACCACCTTGTCTCAGAGAAATAAAATGCATTTTTTAATGAAAAAACATTCTTTTCAAACCTCTTCTTATTACAAATGGATATACAGCATTCTGGAATGAAACCCTTCAAATAAAGATGATTTTAGGTTTCAAATAGTTTTTAATATTACAACTTTTCTTTATAATGTTATAACACAGTATACAGTTTTATAAAGTTACACTATATTTAGTAACTTCTAGAATTTCTAGAACAAATTTTCATGTTTCATCATCAGTGCGCTGTGCATTTGTATGTAGCTGATGGTGAAAGTGCAGGTAGAGCGAGACCCATTGAGCCAGTGGAGAAAACAAGTACTGCTCAACCGTAGTGGCTAATGCAGTACCTGCGGAGGGGCACCTAAACAGCCTAATAATCATCATAAACTTGCACAGATGCACGTGAAATTTTACTTGCGCATGCATGAAAAAAATGGTCACAGTCTAGAACCCTGCAGTATAGAAACCTTATAAAATGGCCATTGAGTGAAGTCCCCTTTTGCTTTTTTTCATTTATGTTTACTGCTTGGAATTGAAGTAAGATTTTTTTTTTTTCTGCAACTCATCAGCGTTCTGTAATGTCAAATCACTTATTCCAGCCTGTGTGTGTTTCTTAAAATCTGTCTCCAGTCCCAGAGATCTTCTCATAGATTGCAGTCTCCTTCGGCAGCTCTGCCTGCTTCTCTCTATAACACCATGATGATCTCCCAGCCGGGACAGGCCAACGTGGTGCAGATCTCAACTAGTCTGGCCCAGAACAGCCCCAGTGGAGCAGCTGTCGCGACCTTTTCTCAGGACCGCCAGATACGGTACTGTTTAACTTACTCCCACACTTAGCTACACCTCCACTGTAGACAGCCACACGTTCCAGTGCTTGTGCATCGCTGTAACAAATACCTGTCAGGTGCTCACTGCCACATATGTCCATGCACTTAAAGTTAAGTTCTTCACCCCAAAATCTTAGCATGGCTAACAGTGAATGAAAGCTAGTAGCCATTTAGCATGATCTCATTTTCACAACTATGCAACAGCAGTACACCTGCCTCCTCCAAGCCTTCATTAATGATTAGTTACATTACTGAAATAGCACACAGAGTCAGGGTAGACATAGCCTGTTGCACAACCCTAGACATGACTTTTCATCTTTTGGCTACTACATGTGACCACTTGGATTGGAGAATGTTTCCATTCCGTCTGGTTGTATTGACTTACATTAGAAGTGAACTAGGGTTTTTCCTTCTCCTGTAATGTTGTCATTTTGGAGATACAAGGTTTTCTTCTGACAACAACATGTTAAATTAGCTGATGCTAAGCAGAGAGGCTGTCACTGCAGTAGCTAAACAGTAGCTAATGAAATAACTAGATTGACTGATGTCAGGGGGACCACCATGGTTACCATAGTGGCAGTTTAGTAATGTAGTTTTTAGTTAATATTTCTTTTTGCAAAGCAACATTCTTTAGTTCTGAAGTATGCTTGTTAATTGTAAATACAACGTATATACGATTAAAATGTTTGTTACTACAGCCACAGATTCTTGATTATTGGCCACAAGATTCATTGGCTTAGTGGCCTAAGTGACCAGTGCACACTTTAGTATCTGTTTACCCCTTCACACAATGTAGTCTCTGATGCTTACCTTCCTCCCCCCCTCCCAGATTCCCAGCAGCCCCTCAGCTCCTCACCAAGCTGGTGACTGGGCCGATGGCATGTGGAGCAGTCATGGTGCCCACCACCATGTTCATGGGCCAGGTGGTAACAGCATTCGCCCCGCAGCAGGGCCAGGCCCAGACCATCAGCATCGCCCAGCAGCCGCCCGCTACCTCTCAGGAGCAGCAGGCCCAGTCGCAGGCAGCCGCTGCTCAGCAGCAGAGCCAAGCCCAGGCCCAACTTGCCCAGCAGCAGACGCAGTTCCTCCAGGTGACCGAATGGGGCACTGCAGCCCTGTTTAGAATTAATGTTGGCCTAATGCTGATTAAGCTTAGCAGATTAATCCAGAAAGTGACACTTGCTGACCATGAAACACAACTACACATTAGCAGTGAATCACTGGAAATGGACATTGTTCAGATTGCTTCATCACTTAGTGGTGCGGGTGGTTTTCCTAAAGATCCTGGAGTAGACACGGAGTGTGGTCATTTAGTTTTTACAGTTTTGGAGGAATTCACGCATTCTTTTTTAAAACATTGGAAAGCTTTAGATTGTAAAAACTAAAATCCAGCAGTGTTATTTCATGCAGACAAATATGCAGGGGACTTGTAATGCTCTTTAAACAGTTTACTGAACATGTTTTTTAGAATAGATTATACCTAGAAAAGACGTATCCAAAACACCGGGGCTGTCCCAAAGATTTCAAAGAAAAATCAAATATTTAGGTTGTACCATTAGCCATGTTTACATGCATCCTAATAATCTGTTAATAATCCGACTAATTGCTCAATCGGAATAGAAGGCATCCATGTAGAATAAACTAGTCCGATTGAGGCCATTCGGAATAGTTTCTATCTGATTGAGCAAGGTGGGTAATCCTGTAAACACCTCTATCTTAAAACACCAAGATTATAAAATATTAGTAAATTATTTTTTAAAAAAAAGTTTAGGACACTATAGTAAATGGGAGTGCGTGATTTAACGGGATCTCTATGGATACTTGATGTTTTGACAAAAAAAAGGGTGTGGAAACCTGTGGTTTGATAGATATATAAGGCTCATGTAGCGCAGCTGGTGTGGACTAAAACATTGATATAAATGTAAGCGTATTTGTTCTGTCAGACAGATATCTAAGGCTACGTTCACACAGCAGGTAAAAGAGGCCCAAATCTGATTTTCTCACCAAATCAGATTTATTTTGTTTGGCTGTTCACATTATCTTTTAAATGTGATCTGTATGCAACATCAATCTCAACAGATCAGCTCCTAAACTGACCCTCATGCACTAAAGAACGTTGCTTCACGTTGCTTCACGTTGCTTCACGTTGCTTCACGTTGCTTCATGTTGCTTCACGTTGCTTCACGTTCCTTGACGTTGCTTCACGTTGCTTCACGTTGCTTCACGTTGCTTCACGTTGCTTCACGTGGCTCTGGCTGTTCAGACTCTGTCGCAATGCCGCAGATCGGATACAGATCAGATTTTAGTACCACATATGAAAGCGTCTCAAATTGGAATTGAAAATGTCAGATTCAGTTCACACTGACACACAGATACACATCTGTGTCACATATGAAGAAAAAGATCGGATTTGGGCCACTTTTACCTGCTGTGTGAACAAAGCTTAAAAGAGCTTCAAAATGATTGTCTTTAACTGTGATTTTGTTTTAAAATACCAACAAGGATTCAAAGCCTGTAAAATGCTGTTTGGGCCAGCTCTACCAAAACAAACAAGCTAAACTCTCTAACTCTACCCCACCCCAACCCCCAACAATACGTACAGTCCCTTGAGTCGCTGGGAATTCAAATGAGAGCCTTCTTCATTGGACGACCTGCTTTTTATTTAGCTCTGTCTCCACAGTATAGTTGCAGTAGCTATATAGGTTGGGTAGATATGCCTTCAAAAATATCTGGCTTTTGAACATACAGTATAAATCCTGGCTGGCCATAAAAGTTCTCTGATTAAAAAGCTTATGAACCCTAAATATCTGTACTCCATTCTTCTTAGGCCCCTCGTCTTCTCCATGGCA
The DNA here is from genome assembly GCF_904425465.1 of Colossoma macropomum. Lineage (NCBI taxonomy): Eukaryota > Metazoa > Chordata > Actinopteri > Characiformes > Serrasalmidae > Colossoma > Colossoma macropomum. The sequence goes on along the minus strand of NW_023494795.1, from coordinate 12,620,943 downwards.
ACCAGTCAGCCCAGCTGATACTCCAGGCAGCGTTTCCCTTACAGCAGCAGGGAACCTTTGCCACCACAACACAACAGCAGCAGCAACAGCAGCAACAGGTGCAGCAACAGCAGCTCCAACAGCAGCAGCAGCTCCAACAGCAACATCAGCAACAACAGCAGCAGCTTCAGCAACATCAGCAGCAGCAGCAGCAACTGGCGTCTCACAGGCCAGACAGCATGTCAGACCGCTCCAACGCGCCGCCTCAGTAACCCGGGAATGGCCAATCAGTCGGCAAGGACCGAGTCTAATCTCCATTGCGAGGGGTGACGAGGGGAAGAGGTCAGCGTCGGAGCACCATGGAAGAATAGCAGTATTCGAATCATACCTGTTAATATGGTGAAGGGCAAGACCTAGAAAGGGTGCCGTTTTCACCCTGTGCCCTTCCTGCCTTTCCTCTCTGATCTCTGGCTGCTTGCACTGAATTCTGGGAAGCGTAGTCCTTACATGCTGAGCCATTTGAAGTGGCTCGCAAGAGAGCAGCACCCGCTCTTTCAGTCACCCGGTCAAGCTCCACTGGAGTAAAGGGGCGAGGTGGGTCAAGCTTCTCCCGCCCCTTTTTTTCAGCCCTCTCTTCCCTCGTCTTGTACACCCGGTATGTGCTGTCATCACCCCCTCACTCGTTTAATTTATGCAGAACGCTCCGGTTTGTAGGCTGGAGACAACGATTCAAGACTTCAGAGAAGTCTAACAGGCAAATGGCACCATGCTCATTTGTCTGTCTCTCTCGCTCTCTCTCTCTCACACACAACCTCTTCCCCCTCTTCTTTTTCATCTTTTGCGTTTTTCATGTCAAAAAAGTAATTATGGGTCAGAAAATATTTTTAAGAATGTCATGTGGATTCAACTTTTATTGTACAGTACATCTGTAAAATAATATGTAAATATATGGACAAAAGGAAAGAGAAACTAATATTTTATATTGATGCATGAGATGAAAAAGCATAGTCTGTTATTTGTAGCTTTGAATATACTTTTTTTTGTAGTATTCAAAGGAAAAAAAAGAAAACACACTTAATGGCTGATACCTTCACGGACTTCCTTTTAGTCGTGGGGGGCTTGTGTGTGTATGTGTGTGTGTGCGTCTGCGAAGCAGGCAGTGCTGGTTCTGCGTTGTGTGTCACAGTTTGTTTAAACGGCGCCTTCGTATTTTAGTAAAACTGCTGAAGAAATAACAGTAACTATAGGTTTTTTTTTCATTTTATGGTTTAACAGATAATGACACATTTATTAATCTCTAAAATGTACAGACATTTTGTAAATATCAGAGAGAGCAGACTGTGGATTTAGATGGAGATATAGAATAGTATATTATGGGGAAAGTGGAGTTTTTCAAGCTTTTCGCAGTTGTTAGCTGCCTCATTATATTTCATTAGCATTATGAGCTTTCAGGAAAGGGAAATCGAGTGTAGATGATATATGATAGCAGTGAGATTAGCATAGATCAATGTTTATGATCGCTACAAAGTGCAGCCTTATGGAGAAGTGGAGAATGGCCACATACTATGTACAATGTTTAATAATACAGTTGAAATTTACATAGTGCCAAGCCATAATTTCAGTTTCCTCACTTTGACAGTAATATTTTGGATACGATAGAGAAAATATAGCATTGTAAACTTAACCAACCTGAAATTTAGTCTTACCAAACCAAACCTCATTGTTGCTAGAGATCTTAGCACGCAAACAAGTATTTGCACAGCTTTAATACACTATATACAGTTTATATATAGTGTCTTTTATTAGTTTTTCTTAGATTTACTTTGCGCATCAGTGAACTACAACCAAAATTGAGTCTAAAATATAGACATATTGCATAGATGCAAAAGTTTGGACACCACTGGACAACTGATGTTTTGATTTTCTAAGAACAAAAAATAAGTTTGTCCTTCACAAATAACTCACTTCTGCACATTTTAATGTTTTGTGTTAAATTTAACATGTTGGAGAAAATAAATAAAGCATAAAATGTGGTCTGTGCAAAAGTTACAGCACATTTTGTAATGCATGCCCCCACCCTCAATATGTTAAATGAAAATAGATAGGAATTATACACTAAAATTTGCATTAAAATGCCATATTTACGTTTATTTACTGTAAAGGACATGTTAACTTACTTTCACCAAGAAAATCAACTAAACGTCTTTTGACCTGGGGTGTCCAAACTTTCACATACGACTGTATGACTACCACTTTAAAGGGGCAGTTATGCAGAATTTTTTGAAAAATTGATTTAATGACTTTTCTAGTATTACGTGTGCAGTCCCCTCTAGAAAGAGTTACCAGGAATGTATTCTGTAGGATCGTGATAACACTTAATCTGACCTAAAGGAGGTGCCGTCTTTAGGAAGACGTTAAAACTGTTCTGACCCATTAGCGGTCAATATAGAAGCCCCAAAAAAACGTATAGCACTTATGTCTATATAGCACTTTAAATGTGTGTCTTTGTGTAAATATACCCTAAATTAGCTCAGCTTTTTAAGTTAAAGCCCGAACAAAACCCTAAAAAGACAACACTAATTTACCGTTCTTTCCAATAAGCGGCTTTTTTAGACTTTCTCCTCGTGCTGAAAATTGCAGTCAAGCTACGCCATCTTTACCTAATGGCCATAGTAGCTTTTGGCCAAATCCAGTCTAGGGTTGCTGTGGTCATATCAGTTCAATAATGTGTTAAGTTTGTGGAGATACAGCACATTTAGGACGTTTGTTGCAGTGTAGGTATGATTTAATGGCATACAGGAGTTACATTCTCAACATTTTAATGAGGTTTAGTTTGAGATGGGAGTGGATCCTTTACGGCGTCCCTCCCGCTGCTTGCACTTTAAGCTATCATGAATGTCAGGGGTAAAGGGGAAAGGTCTAATCGGCAAGGAGGTTGTGACGCCATCCTTGGTTTGATCGTTTTAAAGTGTGGACAATCATGAATTTTAGTGTTAGCCAAATTAGGAACTATTTTTTACCATTGTTTAATGAAAAAAATGAAAAAAAGAGACATTTTTGTGTTTTAACTAGTTTAAGTCAGCTTTCTTTTCATCAACGACAGCACTTATAGATATCTTCTCATGGATCTTTATATATTTTTTTCCTTTTGTTTTCTAAATGATCTTATTGATAAAATGGCCTTTGTGTAAAATAAATGTTTTCTAACCATTGATTTTTACCTTTTTGAAGTTTGAGTGGGTTAAACCATCGAGTAAGGATGCCTATTGTCAGGTTAGTTCGAGTAGAAACGGGTTGCAATAATTCGTATGTAATTCATATCAGACCTCAGCATCGCAGCACAGAACCGGTCCGAATGTTCCGCTTTCTCAGGATAAATATGCCTCCAGCCGTTCAGAGTGCTGGTCCAATCACAGTTCACGTTGCAGTATCCATCCAGTAGCAGAGCTACACCATTAATTGTCCACAAAAAGAGATCCCTGGAAACGTATATGGTGATGTGGATTTAGGTGATCTGAGGCAATCCCTCTAGTTACCTGGTCTGACGAAGGCAGTACGATGTTTAGTCACTACCAGTCAATACAATCCAATATGACATTTATACTACCTATCGGTACAGTGAATAAACCCAATGGTGCAGATTTGTTCACTGATAAATGTTAGACTTCAGACTGTTTCACAGATGTTTAGGACTTGCTGTCTCTATACGCAATACAGTTTTCCACCATGTTGAATTCATTTTGTAAAACTACTGGTCCCCAATTAGCGAGATGACCTAATAGCTGGCTAAGACAGAATGGCAGTAACTCACTGAATGAATGTAAACCAGCGTCGTCACGTCGTAGTAACCGGTATGCATGAGCTTGTCCTTAAATGTTTAAAATTTAATGAACAAAGACTGTTTAGAGAGGCAGATAGCCTGTTCTACAATATCATATTTTTCTAAGGCCTGACCAGACCTCTGGAGAGCGTTTGTAGAGAAAGAGCTTGTAGTAGATAAATACGACATGTCTTTAATGTAATAATGCATCTGCTAAGAAAGGGAACAGTGAAGTGAAGCAGAGTTAGGATTATGAGAACCTCAGATGAAGGACTTAAACAAACTGTGACACACTAGAGAACCAGGTTGAACTTGTTTTCTCACAGTGCAGTGGGATGCAGGCAGTGGCTGTTTGGGGGTCTGCTGTGTACGAGAGAGGTTATTGATGTGAGCTCCAGGCTCCTGTTCATACGTTTAGCCATTTAAAAAGATCATGGCAAAAATATTGCTAAAAAAAAAAAATCTTGAAACACCCTCACAGTATCAGTTGTTCAAGAATGGCCTTTACATTTCTGATAAACAATGTTGACGTTGACATACTCAGATGTCAGTAGTTAACATATCCTTGCTGTCCTAAGACCTGTTTAGTTATTATTATTATTTTTTAATGAGCCAGCGTGTCTTTGGGCAACTTTGGTTTTAGCCCAAATTAATCTTAATCAATGAAGATGACAAATACAAATTGATAGATATTGAAGAACTTGACAGATCTAAAGAAATAAAATGAAAAAAAATATATAAACTTAATAAAACTTGCCTTTCAGTGGGGCAGGTTGTCTCAAATGGGCACTGTTTACTAAACCAGTAACGTCTCCATTTATAAGTATGTCTAGATGTTACAAATAGCTGTCTAAGGGAAGTGGATCTTCTGTTTACAGTGGTTGAGAACAGACCTGTCAGTATCATAACATTATAGCTGATGGTTAATTATTATAAATCTAAATTAATATAAATATAAATAATTGCAGTTAACAACTTTTTTTTTTGTTCATGTATCAAAGTAAAAGCCTAAAGTGGCCACGTTGGCTGATTAGCTGTGTCGCTTCCTAGCTGTCGATACTCAGTGCCTCCCAGCTGAAGACAAACACAGCTCCAACTGAAATAAACAGACATTAAAAAGTTATATCAGCCATAAATTAGGACTTATAATGTAAGACTTATTGTGTGGCAATAAATGCGCTCGTCTCAACCCAACAGAGGAAAAAGCACCCAGTTTACATTGTTGTGATGTAAACATGGTTGTGAATGTTAACAGCTGAGTAGGAAAAGCTCAGTGAGCTTAAATAACTGCCATCAGCTGATTGTTATAATTGTGATGGGCCTTGTTGAGAGGCACTAAAAGAGGTCACAGATAATATCTGTGTGTCCTTCTCTTCACTTACTAGAAGTTACTTGGTAATAATATGGTTGATAATATATTCCCACGTCTTGATGGGACAAAACACTGAAGCGTCCAGGCTGCTGGTGAAGATTTATGACTGTAGTATACAGCTGTGGCTTTCAGGTCCAGTCCCAGGCTCTGTTCCCGGCCCCAGCACACCTGATCCAGCTCATCAGGTAATTGTCAAGCTCTTAATGAGCTGGACCAGGTGTGCTGGGGCAGTGAATACCTAAAATACAGGGTGATTCAGAAAGATTCATCCAATTTCAAAATGATTTATTTTTCTTATAAATCATTACCGAACAATGCAGTAAACTGTAAATGGTTTAGTGAGCATAAAGATTATGTAATTATACAAGTGCTCAATATGAACCTCCTCCAGCTGTACAGACATCATCAACGCCATAGTCAAATTCATCCCAGACTCAGTTGAGCATGTCAGGAGTCACTGTACTCTTTCAGTGTGATTTCGGAGATCATCTAGTGTTGTGGAACCAACAACGAACGCTCTGAGCTGTTGGATGAAAATCACATTGCAGAGTTAAGATGGATTCTCTCTTATTGAAGTGGAGAACGCAGAACGCTTTCTGGTCAGGGGTCGCCATCGCCTCTCAGACTGAAGGGAGCCAACTTCCGGTGACAGTCAGAAACTCTATGACCCCCTCTTTCAATTGGTATGTGATTGGTTCCTAGACGCCTCACGGTTGTAAAAAATATGGCTCTTTGAAATTGGATGAATCTTTTTGAACCACCCTGTACCTGCAGGGCAGTGAGTCCCTAGGACCGGAGTTTAAATCCACTTTGTGCTGTGGCCGACGAGGACCGACACATAGAGTCTCATTCATAAAACATACTTGTCACCATTTGCATATGATTTACACAAACACAACATTCACAGATCACACACTAAAATGCCTGCAGTTCATACATCAGGTTGGAAACATGCTCGGCTACGCACATTTCGTGTCAAATGTACAAATAAATCACTTACATGAATTTTCACATACTATCATTTTAAAATAAAATCTGTGTGCGCTCGTTTTATAATTGAGGCCTGTGGTCTCTGCTGTTTGACAAACTGTCAGAATTAACACTGTATTCCACTCATTCTTCCCAAGGCTAAGAGGATAAAGGCTCAAGACAATACGGATATCTAAACTAATTAGCGTGGCTTTCAGCCTAACTCTTCCAGATAATGAGTCAATACTTACAGCTGCTGTTTTATACTAAAATATGCCTGATTTTCTTGGATAGGACAGCAATGATATGTCACTGTCATTGTGTTTCATACTGACACTTTAAGTAACGCGGAGTACAGCTTCCTCAGGCCGGTTCTGGATGCTTAAACCCACATCAGTTGCATTCTCTCGGCCTCTCTATTATCAAGTGACCTCTTTAATAACATGCTTTCATCATGGTCTCTATGAACCCATCATCAGCCACTGAACATGTTCTCTCTCTCTCTTTGTTTTAAATATATAAATCTAGGTGTCCCTTAACATTTATGTACCTGGTCTCTGGCATTCAACATAATTTCAACATTGCCAGATGGTGTGAAGTAAATAAAAAAAAAAAATGTATCCAAAGAGCTGGGAGGAGCGATCAAAGTACCTGCCGAAAATCCTGTTTAATTATTTTATTTTTGGTTTGTTTCTTAAAAGAAATTTTAGTATTCCTGTTGAAAAAGCCCAATGGAAAAGGAGCTGGTTACTCATGTTTAATGTTCTGTAGTTCTGATGTATGCACTAGAAGTTCTGAATGTCTATCAGTGTTCTCTCTTGCTATCATTTAACCTTCGTATGTGTGACGTTCTTTGCAGAACACTTGTGTTTGGCTCATGAAATTTATCTGGTCAGTACACGGTGGGGGGGGTGGGGGTGGGAAATAATCAAATTATTTCAACACACCTGTGATTAGGTCCTTTGCAATTTAAGGTTCACAACATGACTTGAAATCCAGTGATCCATGGAGCTTACAGGGTGATGCTGTTTCCATGGACATTAAGTAAAATAAGCTTTGTGTGCTTTGTAAAGTTGCTGTAATATCAGAGTGCGTGTGCTGCATTGGGTTCATTTGATGAGCCAGGCTATTCTTACATTAACAAAGACATAATGGAAGCTTTTTAAGCGAATGGTGCCGTTTGCTCCCCTTACTCGATTTTGAAAATAAACATATTTAAAAAAAATTATGTCTCAAGTTAACTCGTGTTCTCATTTCAGTGTTTCATATATGAAGACTGATACGGAAGCAATAATAGAACCTGTCTGAACTTCTCCACTTCTGCTAATTTCAACTGCAGCTTTAAACTCTGCAAAAAAAAAAAAACATTGTAGTTCCAGCCTACATCTAACATTCCCCTCCTCTACTTAACACTGATGTATCTGATCCAAACAATAAAGAAGCTAGCTATCTGGAGCAGGGGTGGCTAGAACCAGACTACGCAACAAGGTAGATCTCCAGGACCGGTGTTGGAGACCACTGTTCTAGAGCGTACACTTCCTAGCTCTTACATTCTTTGGGGGGTTTCACACTTTTTCTAAAGGAGAAAACATGGTGCACTGCACAGACTTGGGTTCTCTCTGTTGAGCAACAACAGTGAGTTGCTCATCCTTCCATCATGGATGTCACAATACCAACCTGACTCATGATCTGATCGGTCGGCACAGAAAAAAACGATACATGGAATACTTGACTGGCTCACTCTGATCAAAATATGCATAAATTGTGAGGCACCCAGCAAGTAAACAGCCTCTCTTATTGAAAGTGATAGAAATGTGTAGTGTGAACCCCCCAGTGCTGGTGTTGCCCATGGTACTGATTCATACACATGTAAAAACAGCTCTTAAGGCCCTTCAGCCAAATTTTCTCAGCTTCCAGCAAACCCCGAGACAAACAGCTTGACTGACAGGCTTTAATAGAGTATTTACAGGATTTAGTTTTTGTACAGTCACAATCCGCCGCGCCACAAAATAGTGAATCTGCTTGTCCTTTAAAGCTGGACAAGTCCTGTCAAATATTGACAATGAAGTCAAGTCACCTTGAACAACAAAAACCAGCAGTCAGTGTCTTCCCTGACAGTACTACAGTACTTTAAAAAAAAAGAAGAAGAAGAAGAAAGGAAAAAAAGTGCACAAAAGAAGAATAAATAGAAACTGCTTTCACAGCCGACAGTCTGAAAGGACTTTTCCTCGGGCAGCTGTTCACTTCATGGCAGTGGAGGTGTAGAAGAACGTAAACCCACTTTTGATAAATATAAAATAGAACTTGCACTACTGGCCACTAAATGAGCTCTCACAGTTCATGATGAGTGGTAGGTGAGAGGGAAGGGGCTGTGAAGTGTTAAAACTGTCTGTACTTGCAGCTCATTCTGTACCTGTAGTTGTGATTGTGCAATGACCTTAGATGGATACTAATTTAAAGGGCCTCTGTACTGGACGTTCCTTCAAATACCTGATGTCCACTGATGAGGGACCAATAATGGATGCAGTATATGAAGAACACAAATGCAGAATACAGAAAGACTGAATAATCAGAATAGAAGCCAGTCCTTAGATCACTCAGTCCTTACAGTAGATCAAAGGACAATTGCAGATGTACATGATGTGGAACTGGGCAACTGCTGCTTTGCACTCAGCCTGTTAACTAAATGTTGTGGCTGTTTAGACTCACAATGTGTGCCAGGATACTCAGTCACTACCCCAGAACGCTCAAGTACACTGACTGGAGATTCATAGGACCAACAAAGTAAACAGAGAAGATGTTTTGGTGGGGGAGTAATCTGGAGGGCGAGGAAGAACGAGAAAGGGAAAGAAAAAAAAAAAATTAAAAAACTAAAGGTCACCTGTCACGGAAGCTGGCAGTCCCTGAAAACATACGGCTGAATATGCTCACTCTCGATGCCAACTCTAATGTGGCATTACACATTTTAAACCTGTTAAATGAAAAAAAAAATATATATATATATATATATAAAACCAACACAGCTTCCGTGACAGGATCTTTAAGACGTGAGCTATAACACTGCATTCACACACACTCAAACATAATCATACACACTCCACTATTCACACTCAGCCTTTGTGTACAGTCCCTCTTTGTGAATAGAGCACAGCTGAGCTGGTATTTACAGAAAAACACCAGAAAGTCTTTCCTCCAATCAGAATCCAGTTTCTGGCTTGATGAAGAGAGCAGAAAAAGCAAAGGCAAGGAATACGATCCCTCCGATGATTGTAACTGTGGAGGTAAAACAGAGCAGTTATCCAGCTGTTAATTACCTTGTACTGTTTGCTTATGAAACCCATTTCATTTAATAACAGATTCTTACCAGTCCTGACTGATATCTTCTGAGCTACCATCCTCCCACCAACCACAGCCAGACCTGTGCACAGACAGTGTCCCAGAGTTCCACCCACTGCCACTCCAAATGGATCCTGCAAGGAGGGAGAGTTGTGGCTCATTGAACACATTGAATCTGAGTCAGCGGTCGGTCGTTAGAGAGAATGAGGAGAGAAATGAAAGCAAGAGAACGTCACGAATTCTCACGAACACAGAATAGGCTCATTTTCAATGCCAGTGTAAAGTAATTCCAAATACTTAAACAAATGAGTGATTATCATTTTCCCAAAGAGGAGAATACTGTTATAAATTAACATGGACAAACAAGAGCACTGAAGGTCCTCTGATCACAAATCATTGCGGCCATGTTACAGTTGGTTAGAGTTGCTCCCCTTCACATAGAAGCATGAAGGACCTGCGAGACGACGATCAGCTGTAGGTGTTTCCCAGGCCTTAGACCTACTGGTACGTATATGCAGCACAAATATTTTACTAGGGTTTTGTCTGACAACAGTCAAGAATTGATGCATCTTTTGATGTTTTTATTTGGTTTTCTGATTCATTTTCTTTGATTTTCAAGCTTATTTCATTGTATTTATACTGAGCCACATGTGGGACACACTGCTGCTGTGTGTGTGTAAAAGCTCTGACCTCTTATGTGCGAAAATGAAAAGCAAAACGTTCTGCATTGCTCAAGCCACACAAAGGAAACGTGTATGAAATGTGCATTATTATTGCTGTGGTGTGGTGTGGTGTGCTTGCCCAGGCAGGAAGTAGAACCCCAGTTGCTGCATGGAGGGCAGCTGTATTACCCAGTATGCTAAACCATGGCTTTGGTCTTCTGATTTATGTTTGTCACGGAGGGGAAAAAAATGTATTGACCAATAATGTTTTAATGGATGCAGTCAAAAAACACTAAGTTCAGCTTGCTTTTGCAAGCATTCGGAAAAAACTCAACAATCCCATATCTTTCCAGTTTAGACCAGAGCACACAATTTTAACTTTCTGCAATAAACTAAAACACTGGGGTTGGTGTTCTATACCATGAAACAATGTTGGGAGTCCCCTTGGGAATGTTCCCCTTAGTTCACACTGGTTCGTTTGGCTTGTCTATTCTTAAAAATGATATATGATGTTTTGTGTTTGTGTTTTGTGTGTACTATAACTTTTAGGGACCGTGACTATGGGAGGCATGTAGTAACCCATATGTGTACATCAATTAATGTTCCAGAAGCAATGGGTTTAGCTAGTTAAAGGTCACAGATGTCTGATTATACTGCAGCTTGAGCGACTGTAATTGCTTTAGAACTTCAGCAGACTGTCTGTAAACACTTAAAGCAAATCTTCAGCTGAGTGGTACCGTGTGTGAATGTTATCTGACCTCTCGTGCAGCCAGGACGATGGTAGCGAGCTGAGAGCGGTCTCCCCACTCAGCCAGGAAAGTGAGAGTTAGTGCCTGGATGAAGATGGGCGAGATCACACTGTGCCACTTCCTCTGAGGCAGCATGTTTGCCGCTGTCCCTGTCTCCACATCTGGCGCTCCATTGGCCAGCTTATAGCGCTGGAGCTGTGGAGAAAATGAGGACACAGCCAATAAGAGATCAAGTTGTTAGAAACATCAAACTTTCATTTAACAGTGTTATCGCTGCCAGGCACAAGCTGACTTATAAAACATATTTTTACATTTTCATATGATAACTAGAAGCTCATCACATCGTGAATGCATATGGAATGTCTCGCAACTACAGGGCTTCTTAAAAAAAAGGAATTAAGTAAACCAAAAGAACTGAATTGTTTCTAACAGAAGTATTTGCCCACAGTATCGACTAGGGCTACCCAGGTAGTTGAATTAGGTGTGTCTGAGTAGGGAAATCACCAGGTTGTGCTCAACACCCTCCAAAATGGTAGTTAAAGAGCCTTGGTATAGACTTATGTGTTTGTTTATGTACATGCACGCACTGTCCAAAGCTTTGGAGACACCTGCTTATGCAACATTTCTTGTAAACTCAAAGGTTTTCATAGGGAGTTTATTTCCTCCTTGCTGCAGTAACAGCCTCTACTCTTCTGAGAAGGCCTTGCAACAGATAACAGATAACGCACTGTGGTTAGTAGTGGGTGGTCTGACCAAAAATGTATACCTCACAGTATAATTAAAACTGAATGTTTCTTACTGAAAGTCAAGGGACAGCACAGACTAGTAAGTTAGCTTACAAAAATAGATTTACTTCAGCATCTTAAATGTTACTGATTTCTATACACCAATGTTATTTTAAAATATTTTTACTCTGCAAAACAGTAAAAAAAAAACAAAAAAAAAAAAAACAACAACAATATATTAAAAAATGTCAATACAGCCCAATGGACTTGTGTTGCGGAGCTCAGTGTTGTTCCCCGTCTGAAAAAGCTTCGTATTTAGCAGTTTTTGTTCAAATTCTCCGTTCCACCTTAAATGGAACAGCAGTTCCATTTAGGCACTAGAATGTTAAGGTGGAATGGGAAATTCCTCAGCTTCAACAAATTTCTCTAGTCATTTGTCTTATTCATTGCATCCCATAAACTCATGCCTCCGGCTGGCAGATGCTGCTGAAATCTGGAAAATGTTTTTATTTTTATTTTGAAATGTGACAAACACCCATGTGACCCAGCCACTCAACTAAACGGGGTAACGTTAGTGTGATTTGAACGCTGAATTATCTGCGCTTATTTGTGGCATAGGCTACTGCTGTTATGTTTATGACAAAATTCATACCTAAGGAAGAATTTCAAACAGCCACTGCTAACTGCCATGAGGATTTGATTGCATTCTGCCATAAGAGCATTAGTGAGGTCAGGTACTGACGTTGGATTATTAGTTCTGGATCACAAACACCACTCCAACTTATCCCCAAGGTGCGACAGTGCCCAATCACTCCAGAGAACACACAGTTCAACCGCCACAGCCCACTCTAGAGCTTTATATCGCTCTAGCTGACAGCAATGTTCAGAGTCAGCAATGCTTTTCTACTGAGATTACACAAGCTGTGAAAAAAGACTGGCCATAGCATTCGACAGGACGTGATTATCAAGGTCAAATATATGCTGCTTAAAAATTTCAGACCCCTACACTGAAAATGCTTTCCCACATCCAAAGACAAGGGAAAACCAAATTACTGAGTCAGGAGTGCATTCAGTTTAAGAACAAACGTTTGCAGTAGTTTGGGAGTTTCCAGCTCCCCTCCTTGTTTACAGTCTGTGGTTTTGCTGATCCAGTCACCTGCATCCACTTCTCAGCAGCATGTTCAGTTAAGTGGGACCCACAACTCTCATTTGTCAGAGTGCAAAAGTAGTGTTGCATAGCATTTTTCTCACACAGCCAGATAACTCACCTCCTCATCTTTCTTCTTAATCTCAGCCTGCACCTCCTCAAGCTCTTCCTGGCCTTCATCAGCACTCATCCTCAACCCCTCTCTTAGCATTCTGATGCCAAAGATGGCAAACAGCGCCGTGGAGATATAGTAGGTGTAAATCCGTGGGATAATAGTGGTGGCATAACCGAACAGGACTGATGGGAAAAGACAGAGGTCAAAAGTTAATACTGGATCACACCAGTAAAACAATGGTTGTGAAACAATGCTCCCTTATCCGCCTGATGAACGTACAAAGAATGACCGAACCAGCAAGGTATTAATGTGTCTTTGGGTTTGCTGCCCTTACAAACAGAGATGGTTCCACATTGTAAACACAAAATGCAGCTTTTAAATTATCATTCCCTTTGATGAAAATGTATTCAAAAACCACCCATGTGAAAAAGTAATTGCTTTGTAACTCTTTCCAGACTGGTAGATTTCAATTTTTTCCATCTGTATTTGAATCTCCTTAGAACAAAGCATCATGTGCTGATTTCTGAGACATTCTGGTCTGCTTCACATTGCCAGACAGATTCTACTTGTTGTTTAGGTTCAACAGATCCGTCAGTAATCACGTCTGGGTGTGGCTTGTTTAACTGAACCTAACTGTCAACTGAATTTAATTAACCGGTTGATTTAGTAGCTAAGGGGGCAATTACCTTTTCACACAGGGGCCAAGTACAGCTGAACAGCATTTTTTGAACGCATAGTACTGGTCTTAATAAAATATCCAAAGATTTGGAAAATGACTGGTGGTCTCCTCTGAAAAGGTTTTAAGATGACACAAAGCAGAATGTACTTAACTTAGCTACGCATGACGCATCTAAAATTACAGAGAAGAGAGTTTAAACCTCTTAAAATGACTGATTGCAACATCTCCTCTACCAAAGAACAGAACTCACTTTTACAAACTACTGTGTAGCTCTAAAAAGGCCTTAGGGTCGTTCTCAAGAAAGAGCGTCAAACGATTTCCATAAATTTGACTATCAATCCTGATGTAAATAAACAACGTGTATAATTTAGGAGGTCAGTTGGAACACTGTATGGGATAAGCAAATGATTAAATTATTAATTTTACTATTTTAAGTCTATGTTTTTCTCTCTCATTACCACAATACGCCAACATATATGTTTCTCATTACTGGTATTTATCTCTTTTTAGGGGTCCAAGCACTGTAGGTACATGGAACTTTATTGCTTTGCTATAATTTATTATTTGCTAGGATTTTTTTTTCTTCTTCATCATCTTATTATTCTTTTTCTTCCCTAAAACTGATTGGGTAGAAGAAACCATAAGTCATGATTGGGGGGGGTTACAGTCAAAGTTCTTGCTTCTACACAATCCTTGCGGCAATATTTTTGTTTGTTTTTCTAATTAGAAAACAAGGAATCACTTTTAACTGGTGAATAATGTTTTCTATGTAAATTCTAGTAAAAAGAAAATCTCAACAGCTGTCATTGTGTTGCTGAGTTGACATAAAATTTCAAAACACTCAACTTGTTTTTTTATTTATATATATATATATATATATATATATATATATATATATATATATATATATATATATATATATACACATACACACATATATACACACACATATATACACCCACACACACACACATTTTAATAATCAGCTTTAAAATACATAGTCTGACAATGTCATTTTAGAAACCTGAGAAAAAAAATTGTTTACACATTTATCTTCAAATGTACTGGGTTGCAGTAATGAGAATTCAGTCATTAACCAGAAAACATTACAAAAAAAACTATTCAAAAAGCAGTTAAATAATTCAAACCTATTTTAATTATTCAACCAGGTATAAATGTTTGTATACCAAAAAAATAAATAATAAAAAAAAAAACAGTAAGCCTTACTCATTTTAAATGTTTTTCCAAGTTGGGTCCCAGTATTTGTCATGTTCGTGAGAATAACTCATTAGCATGATGAAGGCAAAAATGACTGTGCCTCATTTGCCTTTACCTTTAAACCAAGCAGTTCATTTTGTTACTGAACAAACTGCCAGTCTGCTTTCACTTAAACTGACAATAGCATACTGAGTCGTAAAACCACTACAGCCCTTCAAGTCAGAAAGATTTACATTAATCCTAATTGGGCACATTTGGCTTAGGGACTACATCTTTGGTTTGACAACACCACCCATTATTTACTTAGGACGTAGCTACTAACTAAATGAAGCAACTGAATGTGCTGTTTCAGCATGTGCTTTTTGTGTGAAAATGGCCACGGTTTCCTATCAAGATAAAGCTTTTTAAAAAGGCACAATCCACATAAATCAACAACACAGAAAGGTCTGCCATGTCCTTGTGACCGTCATTGAACATCCATGACGCAGTGTGATATGGCACAGACAATCCTCTCAAACTAAGCCATCTTTGCCTGAGAGTCTGGTGTAATTTTCCTCTCTCTAAATAGTTTCGACCAGTTTAATTTCCAGCATTTGCTATACACAGACCAGCCACTTCATTAGGTCCTTGTGTCTACACTCTTTGTCCATTTTATTAGGTCAATTCATCATGTAGGTGAACTTCTAGTTCTGCAATAACAGACTGCAGCTATCTAACAATACTCTTCATTCGACAGCTGGGTAGCACATGTGGCCATTAGTTATGTACTAAATCATATCTATTTGTGTTTACGTAAGAAGACAGACGGAAGCACTGGAAATTTACTGAGACCAATGGCCAGTCTGGTTTGTCAAACAACAGAGGAGGAAGAAAAAAGCCATAAACAAGCCAATTCAGCACCACTTCGGAGTCCCTTCATGTCACAGAGCTGTCACCACCTCTGAAAAGCCAAGCCAGTGCTGATTCTGGTCTTAACTTAAGCCCTGTCACTTTCCCTCTCTAACTTCCCTTTAGCATTTAGTTAAAATTTTCCCGTTCCACCTAAAATGGGGCAGCAGTTATTATAATGCCTCAGGTGCCTGAAAATAACTGCTGCACCATTTAAAGTGTAACGGGAAAATTTAAACAAGAAAATGGTGAATGTCCTTATCAGAAAAATGTTACCAGCATTAAAAGAATAATTAGAATTTTGATTCTAATTTTATATAACTACTTATCCCCCGAGTCTGTACTGAATTAATATAAAACACAAAATAAAACATTTAAAACACTGAGTTACTATGCTGTACGAATGATATGTGCATACTCGGTAGGACTACTGAAAAGGTAGAATAAACTGGTAGAACACCGGTTCTCTTCAGGTCTGTTTTTTTTTGCTTTGACCACAGATGACGCCGCAGAAGATGACAGAGTTTGCCGTTCGAGTCTCCATATTCAGCAATATCTCTCTTGTTCCTTTAACTATCTTTCAGCTCTGTAAAGATCAGCACTGTGAGCTACGGCCCCACTAACACTCGAGTAACCAGCCCATATCGAGCCAGACTTTCTTCCTGAGTCTGTGCGTCAATACATAAAGACGTCTGCGGTAGTCTTAAAAACCCTGCCAAATCCAACCCAACACCTCTGACTTTCGCATGAATATTTCAGGCAGTATAGGGAGACTCGTAGCAGCGCATGAACGTTTTAGCACGTTTTTTTCCTTCTCTTGACTCACTAATGTAAATTCTTTCACTTTTAACTAAAAAAATCTTACACAGTGCAGCTAAAGTGGTGATAAAATGAACAATGGGTGTAGATTAAAAGAGGAACATAAATGAAGTGGCCGGTTGGTGTGTGTTTCAATACAAAAACAATAACAAGCTTTAGTTACATGTGTCCTCTTTATTTTGTCTTAAAATAAGACATTTTGTTGAAGAGAGTAAAAACTGTAGAAATGAGAATTCACCAAGCTGCTCAAACTCTGGACAGTATTACCCCACTCACCTGACAGGCAGGTCATGAGACCCAGAGCCAACATAGCTCCTGCCAAGACAGTGAGCCGGTTGTATCGCATGGCCATGATAGCTGCGATGAAGAAGGTTTTGTCTCCCAGCTCTGAAACGATGATGACCGAAATGGCTGCCACAAACGCATGGATAAAGCCCAGGTTGCCTTTTCCGGTCTCATCCTGACTGACTGCTGGACCTGCAGGTTGGCCAGTGGCAGCTTTCTGTAGACAGAAACATTCAGCAGCTATTTACCATGTGTAATCATGTATGCTTGGCAATGAAGAAATGATAAAGGTGGTTTACAGTATCAGTTCTCTTAATGACTCTGATGTTGATAAGTGGAGTGACGTCAAGTCTTACAAGTGTGCCACATGGGTGTGTTTGACTCGTATGAGTCAAAGCACTACAGGTGAGTAAACTAGTTATACAAGTGCCTCTGCTAATGTCAATTGTAATCTTATACCATAATTCAGCTCTCCAATGTGCCCACAAGAAGGTGGTTTGTGTTTTGAGTCTTGAGTTTCACTGTTTATTCCTCAGGCTCTTAGGGACTTTTTTCTGCCACTGTAACCCAAGGCTTTCATATTAGGGGGCTTGGATCTGGATTTCTTAAAGCTGCTTTGTGACAGTGAGTGTTAAGAACACTACTGTAATTAAAGTGGAGAGTATAATGCAAATAACACGCACACCACATATGTGTAGCATTACATTTCAATAAAATACAGGGTGTCCCAAAAAAACTGACATCATTTCGTAGTGTAATAACAGCCAATTCTCCCTCAAATGATCTAAAATTTTAACAAAATGTATGAAAACTAACCAAGTTTAATTTTTAATGTTTTTTTTCAGGTTGAAGAATGGCGAAAATCTACATCCCTCTAAACTTCTTGTTCGAATTTTGATAAATAAATGTTGTATTGTTCAACATGAAGCCTCTTTAATTTCGTTTGCCTACGACATGTAGTTACTCAGATATTCACATCTCAAATGATGTCAATTTTTTTGGGACACACTGTATATCATACATAACCTTAGTCATGTGTGCACAGAACAACAGATGATTTTGATTCCTCTGACTACAGCCATGTGCTATGACGGCTCTGAAAATGGCCAAAGTAATAATCTTAAAAAAGATGGTTCTTCAAGGGTTCCTTAGTAAAGGGAATGGTTCTATTTAGAACCAGGAGCTCTATATATAATAATTTTATGCTTAAATGGTTCTTTGCATGGTAAAAACATTCTTCAGATCGATGGAGAATGTGTTGCGTATGATTCTATATAGAACCTTTTTGAAAATGGTTCAACACAGGACCAAAACGTGTTCTACTATTGTTGCGATGTCAAGCTTGCAGAACCATACACAACACACGCTCCATCAAACTGAACGTTACGATGTTACCATACAGAACCATATACAACACACTCATGGTGAAATGGTTCGTCAGATTGATGGAGAATGTGTTGTATATGGTTCTATATAGAACCTTTTTTTGAAAATGGTTCCATGCAGCACTAAAAGGGTTCTTCTGTTGTTACAAACTTGACATTGTGACAACAGCAGAACCCATTTTGGTGCTATAAAGAACCATTTCCAATAAGGTTCTATACAGATCCATACACACAACCCATTCTCAATCAATCTGAACGTTACGATGTTACCATACAGAACCATATACAATAAACTCTTTGCATGGTGAAATGGTTCGTCAGACTGATGGAGAATGTGTTGTATATGGTTCTATACAGAACCTTTTTTGAAAATGGTTCCAAGCAGCACTAAAAGGGTTCTTCTGTTGTTACAAACTTGACATTGTGACAACAGCAGAACTATTTTTGGTGCTGGATAGAACCATTTGCAGTAAGCATCTATACAGAACGATACACACAACACATTCTCAATCAATCTGATGAAAAAATCGCCAAGCAAAGAACCATTTAAGCAAGAAATGGTTCTATACAGAACCATTCCCTTTACTAAATGTACTTACTGTACATTTGTGAAACACGTTTACTTCAAATACACTCTTAAAAAAGTACTTGAAGTAAATGTGTTTCACAAATGTACAACTTCGATCATTAAATTATTCGATTATTCGACAGCGAAGTAAGGTTATCAAACTCAATTCAGTCCCAGGACACTCAGCTTAGCTGCTCGTGTGCTCAGTCTAAGTTTGCTCTCCTCTGGTCGTAAATACAATTAGCCTAGAAGTTAGGTTAGCTTGCTACCGTTAGCGAACAAGCAAGCTCAACACGCAGCCAAGCAGTCTAGCCATATTTTACTCATTTGAGAGGTAAAATTAGATGTTATTAAGCTGTTTGTTTTACCTCAACAGGCTGCTGCTCCTCAATTACTTTGGCGTCCTCTTGAATCGCGGAGACTCTCGTCAAAATCAGCAGAATTAGGGCCAGCAGGACGCAAAACAAGTTCGCCTCAGTTTGCCGAAAGCCGGCCCGGGGAGGCATTTTAAAAGCCTGCCAACACAGCAAAAGGGTAACGGTAAATAAGCGTCGCAACCCAAGTTCATAAAATAATTTTACCTGTATTTATAACAGTAATCTATGCGGCTAGCTGGCGGGCTAGCTAATCAATCAACTAACTAGCTGAATTCATGTTAACGACACAGCGAGCCGCTGTTGCCGAGCAGAAACGAACTTGCTGGCAGCCGGAGCGATATGATTGGTCCGCTTGGAAGAAAACGTGTGCCTAGCAGATTTGCGTCATCAGAATGGACTTAAATGATTGGTGGCTGAAGCTGTCGGTGAACTACCTGGTCGGAATGGGGTTAGGTTGGGTCTCACTGGAATTAAATTAGGAAGTAACAAAAAAGGCCACGCATAAACAGCAGAGCCGGTTTATGAGGAGCATGGCCACTTCCTATTCCCCCGTTATATCAAAAACAGGACTGCTAAACAGCAGAGGGCGCCCGCGAGCGAGTCCTCAATGAATGGGAGTAAATGGAGCTCAACGGCTAAAAACGAACAGTTAAAATAATTTCTAATCACTCGCCCAGAACGTTTCTTTAATTTTAGAAAGTAGAAGGATGTATTTCACTTAAAAAAACTAAGAAATCTTACCCATATATTTCCTTTTTTCTACAGCGAACGGGTTTTGGGCAGCAGGAGGCGGGCATTACTGCTAGAGAGTGATGATTGATTGGCGAGCGGAGCAGCTCATTGGCTGTTCGCGCTCACTGACGTCATGAACATACATGAGGCGCCGTTTTAAACTCCTATAACTCGAGTTTAAAAGCTCTTAAAAATATAACAGCGGTGTTAAAAAGTTTTATGCTGTTCTGTGTTCAGGAAATGATTGTATTCTTTTAGATTAAAAATGTTTAAGCATTTATAAACTATGATTTTGCTCAAATGCTCCATATCAACCGATTCATTTTGGACTCACTCAGGAGCGCCCTCTAGCGCTTGAGAAAACCGGAAGACATTGCAGAGTGGTAATTCTCATCTCTGCAAGTTCTCTGACTCTGACTCTCGACCCCGCTTAACTTTAACCAAAACAGCGCCAGGATCATAGATAAAGGCATATAACAGATATTAAACCGCCCTAAAGGTAGTTTATATGACTTAATATAAATGAGATATCTTGTTACTGCATTCAAATATGCGCTAGCAAGCTGCTGCAGTTAATTAAGCAATAGAACACTCGAGGGAGTGTGTTATCGCGAAATAATATCACGGCTGTGATTCGGTCGCTGTAGATCATCACAGCCGTGATGTTATACGCGGTAACACACGACCTCGAGTGTTCTGTTGCTTTTATACAACAGTTAAATAAATAAAGTAAGAAATTAATAAATTGAGCCGTGAACGCGGCGTTTAATATGTTTTAATGTTCGCAGTTCCTTCCGCCAAATTATAGTTCCTTAACAAGAAGCTTGTTGCTACGTCAGAGTAACGAGCTCCGCCCACTCGCTGCACAGCCGGCAGTTCGTTCTCCAGCTCCTCACACTAAATTCCCAAACTGTCACCACCGAGCAGCTTTTTTGTTTTTTATCGCGGCAGTTTTATGGCTCAGTCCGATTTGGCCAGACTCTGAAGATTAGACTACACGTTTGGCGAATGGTATTGGGTTCATTTCTGGCTGATTCCAGGTTGTTTAGCTGTTCTTCTGTCACAGCTGCCGACTGAAAAGCTCAGTGGTGATGACAGTTTGGGAATTTAGTGTAGCCTCATCACCAAATCGGCTGTCGGTCAAATGTGATCTTAAAAGTGTCCATTTTCTGTTTGTGCGCAAAGTAATAAGTAAAAACGTTCAAATGGCTTGAGCGTCTCCTACAGCTGAAGTCGTGATGTTATGTCGAAATAACAGCACGGTTAGACCACTTCTCAACCAATCAGCTTGCGTGGCCGGAACTAACTGTTGTATAATGTCAATTATCTGACAGCAGTCAGAGGGAATGTGTAGTGAGGAGAGCGGCCACTCATTAATGTGTTCCCGGTTTGTCAAACACTAGAGGGCGCTCTAGTGCGAGGCCAAAATAAATGGGTTAATATGGAACATTTTTATATCAAAGCATGCATTAGTTTCCTGAATACATAACAGCTTAAAACATTTTAACACTGCTGTTATATTTGTGAGCTCTTTTAAACTGCAATTAGGAGTTTATGGTTGCGGTCGACTTAATGTGGCCTTGCACAGCGCTGATTTAACGTGGTACATGCTAGTCTTAAAGCAATGCGTGCTGGTTAGACATTATGTCCAGCTTTCGCCGGTGTGCTCAATCTCACATCCCCGTCCTGATCTTACTTCCCCTGGTTTCCGGTCACGGTAGTAGCTGTGTTATTGGAGGAGTCATACATCTCATCGCTGTCGATCAACAACTCTGGGCGGAACCTCAAAAGGCAAAGGTAGACATGTATGTGCCTGACTTTTTGTAAACTTAAATATATTCATAAACAAACACAAGTTAATTGCACTAGCCACCAAAAAGGGTTCTGCTATTGGTATGATGTCAAGCTTGTCATAATAGAAGAATACTTTTAGGTGCGATACAGACCCATTTTCAAAAAGGATGCAAATGGTTCTGTATAGAACTCATGGTCCAAATGTTGACCAAGGAAGCTGCTGAGTTAAGAAGCGCTGGTCACAGCAGCCAGAATGGAAAGACAGAAGACATGAAGACACCATAATAAGACAAAATCAGCACCTCTGCCTACCTATGCAACCGGAGCGTTATCTTCCATAAGAATAAGGATATTTCTAAGAAGCCCCAGCCAACAAAATCCATCTCACTAGGTTTGTTAGGAGGTCCGCTTTGTCCCTAGCTGCAGGTTCTGTTCACCCAAAACCAGAGAGGCCCAAATAAGAGAGATGCTTCTCCCATCACTCTGCCAGCTCCTCCTGCTGAGTTCCTTAGAGCTCTTCTAAAGGGTCAACATGAATAAGTGGCGAAACATCAGTGAAACTTTGAAACCTGTGTTACCAGAAGAAAACCCAAGCTGAAAACATGGTGTGGATCAGGTGCGTGATGAAGATTCTGACAGTTCTGGCTGTATGGACAGTTAAGCCCTCGGACAGTCCTTCAGCATTAAAGCCTGGACAACTCATTTAGACGAAATGAGAACACCTACCACCCTGGACACTTGAAACTTTAAATAACATCTCATAAATGATATTTTTATCATTTATCAAGCATTTTCTTCAATAAAGGTTCATTTTTCCTGCATGAAATTTTATTACTGAACAGAACAATAGGAAACTTTTTAGAAATGCTCAGAGATGTTAGCAAGATTTAGCAGAGAATAAACACAAACCTAAGAGTGTTTATGCACAGGGACGTATGTTGTGCCTATATCATTACAGTTTTATGCTTTTTGTGTAAGACATTCTTCAAAGACTACACAGAACGGGAAAAGAAACTGCTGTACATAAAATCAAAATTTCGATAAAACAATAAAAAACTGTTTTAAAGAAAATGCACAATGAGCAAAAATATTTATATTCATATGAATTATTTTTAGAGGACAGCCACCATTAGCATTAGCTTGCATCGGTGTGAACCTTAGCAAAAAGTAAAATGAATCAAAATTGTGTTAAGGATATTAGGTTATTTTTAGCCTGACCTCCTGGTTATTCATGGTGGTTAAGGTCAAATGTATATGGCAAGAGTTGAATGATAAGGAAGATAGGCAAATTTTACAGTAATTTTTTACACAATATTTGGCTGTGTGCAGGCTACTTAGAATTAGCACTGACTTTATTTCATGTTGACTGGATTGACCTCAGCATCTAGCTAATTAAACACATGCATCTTCACATTAAAAATAACTAGGCAATGTGCCATGATGAAAGTAGACATGTTTGATAGCTGACCCATCTAACCATCGGCTAAACTAGCCTATACTGAGGTACTGCTGAAAGGAGACCACGCTGCAGATCGAGCAGGCTACAGGACAAGAGACAAGGACAGAAAATTAGGCCATCTACAGTAAAAGTAGAAATACTCATCAACAACCGTATCAGCAATTACTTTAAAAAATACACAAAGATAATAAATAGAACAAACGTAGAGATATCACTAATCTCACACCCGTTATAGTTAACAGGTTGCTATTAGCTGACAATTGGACATGAGATTGGATTGAACATCAGAATCTGAACTAATTTTGAAATTTTGTCAAGAAATTATGCAGATAATTTTGCTAGTTTCAACAAATAAGGCTTGAAACAAGCAAAATTATCTGCCAGAGGAATAAGACAATTCTTATAAAGTTCTTACAACAATCTCATATTTAGGAATATTCTATTGCTACAGAAGAGAAATGAAGAGGCTGTTATACACTGAGGACGTTTACCTCAGTTTTTTTTTGCAAATGCTTAGCACTGAGCACCAAGGAGCAGATTCCTTAGGAGAGGTGTTAATTACCAACAGTCTGGTGGGGCTTTAATGTCTGATTAGTGCAGTATAACCACACTTGGCTCACATACTTTCCATATAAAAGCCTGTTTCTGTCAGATAGAAAAAAGTTTATATGTTTCAGGTTCATTGAGCCGGTTTACACTTTACATTAATATGTGTTTCGTGTCTGGATCATAAAAAAACTAAAGCTTGAGAAAAACTTCACCGTTTAACAGGACAGTGATCTGAAGGCCAAAGCAACTTAAACAAAAAGCAATAAAAAGGTGAATCTTCTATAATGGTCAAGTCAAAGTCCAGACAGCACAAGTGTCATCCAACCAACCTGAAGAAACTGGAACAAATCTGCCTCGAAGAATGACCGAAAATCTCTCCCAAACAGTGTCAAACCTGGTAGAAACTTACCCCAAACAGAGCAGCAAAAAGTGGTTCTACCAAGTGCTGGTCTGAAGAGGTTGGATACTGACACAAGCAGCATTTTTCAGTATTTAATTTTTTTTAAAGATCTGCTGACAAATAGTGAATTTTGACTTTTACTTTAAGAGAATATTGGTTTCAATAAAAAATACTGAATCGAATCTGATGACTTTTAAGGGGGTTTAATACTTTTGCATGGCAAAGTATATCATAATAGCACAAGATATTTCAGTCAGCATTATACAATTCTTCCTCAGTACTGTTAATCCGTGCTAAAAGAATGTCTTGCAAACAACCCAGCTTGTTTTGGACAGACTTGTTGTGTTTTCTTACACCAAAGGGAACCTGACACTGTAGTAATGCAGAAATGCACCCAGTGCATAGATATATTCCTACATACAGTCAAGTCCTGTAGAATTAAGTTTAAAAACTTTTTTAATGTGAAGACTTTTCCTGATGCAGCATCTGCACAACACAGGGACGTTTCAGTGGCAAAGCTCAATCAGTTCTGGAGACCAGTTCTTGTAATCGCTTGTTATCACTGTCATGTCCAGCTCCCCTTATGTATGTTATAGTTACAGAAATTCTGCTTCAGGACCTTTTATTTGACAAGCGAAGGGACATTGAAAACTTATTTTCATTTACATGCAATAGGATGATAGTGGTTGCAAACCTGGACAAAGCTGAGCTGAAGTGTTTTACTGACAGGGGCCCATAGGTATTCCAGATATGTACAGTTCTGCTCAAATGTTTTAGCCACCTGAGAAAATTAGATAATTGGGCAGAAATCATGTATTTGCTCTGCTCAGAAAAACACTAATATTAAAACAAATATAAATAGCATTAATAAAATAAGTGGTGATTTTATGTGGCTCTAAAATATGCAATTTGACTAGGAACACCCAAACTTCACACCTCTCTCCCCCAGTATTATTTGAATTATTATCCAGTACTTGTTTTGGCTCAGTCAGTGTTTCATTAAATTGAATCAGGTGTGCTGGTGGTGGAATTAAATAAATTTAAGTGATAGCTTGGGGTGGAGAAAAGGAGAAATCTGGAGCCAAACATGAGTTCTTCTAACCAGCTCAAAAGATATCAACTAATTTTTAAAGAAATCTTTTCATATTTACTGCATTAATGTTTGTTTGCATTTATTCTAATGTGATAGTGTTTTAAAAGCACACTAACTGCCGAAATAAATCATTTTAAATAATTTTCTTAAGTGCCTAAGACAGGGGTGTCCAATCTTATCCATATAGGGCCGGTGAGGCTGCAGGTTTTCATTCCAAATAGGCTGGAGCACACCTGATTTCACCCGTTAAATAGATTTCAGTCTTGAAACAACTGATCATGTGTGTGTTACTGGTTCATTGGACAAATAAACTGTAACTGTGCTGAGCAAATGTGCAGAAATGTGTTCTCTGTAGAGGATGCGTTCATGTATTTTCACTTAGAAAATCAACAAAACATGTAATTTGACTATGAACACCCAAACTTTTGCATACGACTGTGTCTGTGGTTGGGCTGCATGCAGCCCTGCTGAACCGCTGAATGCTGGAAAGGACCTGCCCTTGACGTTCATTGTCACGAAAAACAAATTAATGCGGACATGAACAACATTATTTTACTGTTCTACACATTTAATCATAAACTGTCCATTTATTTGTATTAAAAAAAACATATCATAGCAGAAAAGGAACGAAGGCTTTGCGCTGACGTGGATATGCCTTAAATGTGCTTTGGTAGTACTCGTGGCATAGCTGGGCAGCCAGAGCTTGATTGCAGAAAATATAGAGCACCACTAGCCACCAAGTGACAGAGCAGCAGCCACAGCACACACCCAGCGCAGTGTAGATCAGCAGTTCAGCCAGGTAGTGAGGACAGGACACTAGCTCAAACCAGCCCCCATGTGGGATCCTGTGGGCCAAAGTCTCCACTTTACCTGCACACAGAAATAGAGAGAGACTGCCTATAACCTCCTTTGAGGATAAATATCAATGCCCTACACATTCAGCTTAAAACAGTAATGGATGCTAAACCAAAAGGGTTCTTTTATTTCAGTTTACTTGAAGGGATCCTTATGGCATAGATCTCATCCTGCTTTATTAATAAGGCCGTATTTGCTACGCGAGCAAGTCTTTACCTGAGCTGTTAGTACGCAGGCTGGCCAGCAGTGACAGCGAGTGGTGCTGTAGCAGAGATGCCCAGATGAACAGCAGGACTCCTGCTATATGATACCATGTGATTTGGGACAGAAATGGTCCAGCTGAGTCTCTTGACAGACCTAGAAAATGCAAATATGATCAATATTATCTCAACAACAAGTTTATTACAGGTGTTGCAAAATATCTGTTATATTTATATTTAGCAGTTCAGCCTATCTGCAGAACATATAATGAGAGAAGCAGGACCGGAAGAAGATGTTCAAGGATTCAGGATTGGTGGAAGAAACATCAATCATCTTGGATATGCAGATGATACAACAAAATCAGGAAGACCTGAAGGCCTTTGAATAGGAAGGGGTAAAAAACTAAGAAAAGATGGGACCTCAAAATAAAGAAGACTACGGTTATGACAACATGCCTGAAGTGCCCTTGAGCAAGGCACTTAACCCCCAACTGCTCCCTGGGTGCTGTGGATAGGGCTGCCCACTGTTCTGGGCAAGTGTGCTCACTGCCCCATAGCGTGTGTGTATGTGGGTGTTTCACTGCACAGATGGGTTAAATGCGGAGGTGAATTTCCCTGTTGTGAGATTAATAAAGGGTAACTTAAAAGATCTGAATTGTCCAGGCTATGCTCTCTCTGTGAATCTTTATGGATGTGAGAGCTGGATGACAAACAACCAATACAGGAAAAATATTGATGCTTTTGAACTTTAATGTTGGCAAAGACTTTTAAAAGTTTCTTGGAGGGCAAAGAAAACAAACAGATGGATGCTTGACCAAATTAATATTTATCTCTCACTTGAAGCCCAGAAAACCAAACTGATGCTATGTTATTTTGGACACGTTATCAGAAGAGTCAGTTCCTTGAAAAAGTCTGTTATGCTTGAAACAGGTAAAAGAGGAAGAGGGTGAGCAACAAGATGGATGGATACAATCTGAGGAATCAATGAACCAGCCATAGGATATAGGAACATAGAATATTCTGGAAAATTGAGTATTCGGAATGGATTTGACAGCACTTAATACATTCAGCAAGTTGGGGACTTTTCAACATGTATATTTTTCAGATTATTTTACAACTAGTTACGTTCATTGTAAGAGCAGATCTGTGAAAGCATCTATACTTATACACAAATTTCAGATGATATTCATCTGTACATTTTTACATCATCAAACTCACTGCTAATGGCAGAAAAATGTGTCAGATAACAGAAACTCATACTCACTATCTGTAGGTTGTGAGACACCTGCGCACAGGACAGTCAACCCCAGGAAAAGGTAATAACTCAATCCAAATGCATACTGAACTACATGGATCTTGCCATCAGAGAAAATGCTGACCAACAGGCACTCCAGCAGGCGTCTAAGGGAATGAACCCACAGAAGTGCTTGCAACACCAGGACACTCAGCTGAAGTTCTGAAATATAGAAAAAAACAGTGACTGACGGAGAAGGTGGTTACATCTTCTACAGGTCTAAGTATTACAGTCAACATCTTGAGCAGCAATCATGCTAGTGTACTCTTCAAAGACACACCAGTCCAAGCAGCTGCTGGACGTCCAGTCAGGAAACGAAGAACGTCAGTCAAGAATTCAGGAAACACCTCTCCAAATATTACAGCACGGAAGGAGAGGATAAAAAGAAGCCCATTCCAGAGGACAGATATGGCATAGAAATGCCAGAACCATCTACAGGAGGTGAAGAGAAAAATGTGTTGAAGATGTTTTGAGTAACAAACTGAGCAAGAATAGGTGAGAGGAACTGGTTAACATCCTTTTTTCCTAAGAGGATGCTAGAGTTGGGTAGTATCAAGTTACATTTGATGGATTTGTACCTTCCTGAGTATTTTCAAATGATAATACTGTTACTTCAAGTATATTTGGGAAGACAAAAAATTCCTTACATTTTAGTCATTAATATTTAGTTACTAATTCCTTTTTGTGTTTTACTTCTTTTTGTTGGTGACAGCGCATGTATTTAGAGATGGGCCGATAGCGATCACCTTTCATCACGGTCAGCTGATAGCTGATACCGATCAGGGGTGGGGCTGGATTATTAAGGCCTATTCACAAAAGGTATGTTTTTTTAGGATTAAAAAAAATGCAATTTTAATGTAGTGGAACCTTCACACAAAACATGCATGAAGGTCTTGGCTGATTAACCACATCCAGGACAAGCAGAAAATTGTGTGTGTGTGTATATATATATATATATATATATATATATACACAGTGATGGTTATAGGAACCAGGCATCTGAAACGATTAATGTCTCTTAAAGCTACCTCCTACACATCTATTACATAAAATTGTTGCAAATACATAGACTGATTCTGGGGACACTGTTTTGATACACACATGGCAGAGATATAAATGATTAGAAAACTCATGTTCGTTCACTGGTCATTTTGGATAAATAGCCAATAAAATGGCTGTAACATCAGAGTTAGCAGGTTTCTTTAGAAAGGAGCATTTCACATCAAACCTCTCTGAATGACTGTTTACATCTCAACGACTGAATTTCTAAATTTCAGCTCTGTTATTCAGTGTTCAGTAGCAGCACAAACAAATGAACATTAGGTTCCTGGCTAATAAATGTGCTGTCGTTATGTCCTAAAGTCTGACTGAACTGTGTGAATAAATGCTCAGCAGCTCATTCTCAGCACTGCATGTCAGTCAGCACCTTTTGGGGACGTCAAACAGGCGGAGGACGGCGCGGCGCTGCTTCAGCTGGCTCTTAGTTTTTCCGTACCGAATAAGATCCTGGAAAACCTGCTCGACGTCACCTGGAAATTTTAATGGCAGTTTATGAACGAAAAACGCTGTTAAAAACCCTAAAGCCAATAACAACCACGCGATATCAACTACCTGAAGAGCGACAGGCATCCTAGCAACACTACGTGGTGCTTTGCTGAAACAGTTCCGTTGGAAAACGAAGACTTGTGAGGTCGGGTTCCGTTGAATGTTATCTTATGTAGTTCATAGCCAGAAATTTTAATTGAATATTTCTACAGGTAGTGCATGGCGGTACTATATTTGATAGAAAAAAGAAGTTCGAAACACCCGACTAAGTTATTCGTATTTACAAAGTGGATTATGTCGAGACGATTATGTCCAGAAGTTACCACTGTGTACACTAGGGGGCAGACAATGCTCGGATGATAGCACCTCTTGGTGACTATACTGCAGAAAACAAAACTAACTAAAAAAAAAAAAAATGCATGAATTCCATACTATTCCAGACTGGTTTAGTCTGGTCTAGTGCTGGTTCAGCTGGTTACTCAGCAGTATACCAGAATACCAGCATCCAAAAGACAACATATGCTGGTTTGGCTGGTGATCAGCTATACTGGTACATGCTGTTTTTTCTCACAGGGTACACTGTGGGTCAGTTTCCCAGTCCCAGATTACGCCTACATGTAGATTTCAAACTATTTCCAAACAGAGACTCTTGATTTGCACTGCAGTTTAGGACTAGGCTTAAATAAAGCCTTCCAGAGAAGTAGAGTCTTACTGTAGCAGAGGGTGACAAACTCCCTAATACCCTTGATTACAAAAGGAAGGTAGGGTGAGCAGGTGTCTACAAACTTTTGGATATGTATTTTGATTTAGATACTCTCCTGCCCAGCTGACTTAACAACTTTACATTTCCTCACAGGCCCTTCTTTCAATATGGTATACTTTGCCCAGAACCACATTCTATATTTAAACCATACTTCAGTGTATATCATTGGTTGCGGAGAACCAGTTTCCGGCACAGCATGGTGATTTTCCTTTTCCCATACTTATCTTAGGATCAGCAAAAAAGAAAGCACAGAAACATTGTACTTTAAAAGAATCACTGCGTTATTTGACACACAGCAAAGGACTGCCATCTCTCAGCAGTACCCAAGTGGCAGGAACGGTGGGCAGGTCACCTCTTGCTATACAACTTCACCCCATGGCAGACCCCAACCCAACACCAACCACCCCACAGCCAAACACAGAATAGCGCAACCAACACTGCTGCAACATTTCTATAGTAAATGTCTCTCCTACTGCGAGTGCGGTGCTTCCCTAGATTCTCTTTGCATGGCTGCTTTGCATGGGCACACCTCCCCTGCTCCGCGGGACACTATACTACTAAGTGCTGAGTCCATCAGGTGTGTTTGGGGAAGGTAATCACAAACCCCGCCCTTCACGACTGCATTTGGCAACCCCTGCTGCATATCATATTGATCTGGCAAAGTGCTGTTGTATAGCCTCTCACCGTACTGCCCGCCGCCGTAC
Organism: Colossoma macropomum; assembly: GCF_904425465.1. Classification (NCBI taxonomy): domain Eukaryota; kingdom Metazoa; phylum Chordata; class Actinopteri; order Characiformes; family Serrasalmidae; genus Colossoma; species Colossoma macropomum. The sequence continues at coordinate 12,590,462 of NW_023494795.1, read as the reverse complement.
TGCCCAGTGAGATTTTTTTCACTTCCAAATAAATCTTTGTGTAGGATACAGTACTTGTAACTTGTTTTGCTTTGAGTGTAGCCCAGGGGGAAGTCTCTCTTCCTTTTCTCTGAATTCCTCTGCTGTGCATGACCTGCGGACATCAAAGAGAGCGCAAAGTGTTTTTTTGGGCTCGTCTTCTGATGGCCCAGACAGGAACCCTGAGACCAAGTGCTGCCGCTCTGAAGCAGATGTGTGTTTCTCAGCACAAAGGAACATGGACTGTCACAGCAGAACTGAATAATGGAATTTCATCATCACCTCCCAAATACACTTCCATTATCTATCTGTGGCTTTGCAGATGTTGTCCTGTGATAACGTGACTAAAGTATGCACTAATGTTAAAGTGACAGTATTTCCTGTGTTATAAAATATGGATAGTTCTTCTATGACTGAGAAGCGTGTTCTTAAATGGGCATTCTGGCCTAAAACTAGATTTTATTAGATTGTGGAATCAGTGAAGAAGATGTGTGCGGGAAACATTGCGCTTTAGAGTGAATGCTCTTTTATTAAACAGGCAGCAATGGAGAACCACCGCTCAGCACTGCTGAAATGGCCAAGATAGCAGGCAGGTCATTTCTAGACATACACTTTCTCATGACAGTAGGCACCAACACTGCATATCATCAAGCAAATAACAATTTATTTACAACAAATGTCTCTCCTACCACAGAGCAGGTACTATTTGGGTGGTGGATCATTCTCAGCACTGCAGTAACACTGACATGGTGGTGGTGTGTTAGTGTGTGTTGCGCTGGTCTGAGTGGATCAGACACAGCAGTGCTGCTGGAGCTTTTAAACATCTCAGTGTCACTGCTGGACAGAGAATAGTCCAACAACCAAAAATATCCAGCCAACATCACCCTGTGGGCAGCATCCTGTGACTGCTGATGAAGGACCAGAGGATGACCAACAGAAACTGTGCAGTAAAAGATGAGCTACTGACTATAATCTAGAAGGTGGACCAACAAGCGTTGGTGTATCTAAGAGAGTGGCCAGTGAGTGGACAGTGGAGTTTAAAAACTCCAGCAGCACTGCTGTGTCTGATCCACTCATACCAGCGCAACACACACTAACACACCACCACCACATCAGTGTTACTGCAGTGCTGAGACTGATCCACCACCCAAATAATACCTGCTCTTTGGTGGTCCTGTGGGAGTGAAAGGGGTCTAACGAATTAAACAGAGAAACAGATTTGTAGAACTACATAGTGCATCTATATGGTAAGTAGAGCTAATAAAATAGGTAATGAGTGTAGAAAAAAGGAAGTGGTTTTAATGTTATGGCTGATCAGTGAATATGCTAATAAATAAAATCAAGTTAGTGTAACACTTCAGTTGTTGATCAAAATTGAAAAAAAAAAAGATTTATTATGATTTAAATGATTTAGCCCAAAATAAATACCAGAAAATACCGTTCAGCCAGAGAAACTGAGATAGCCAGCTAGCTACCTTGCTAACTTTGGCATTGTTGTGTTGAGTCAATAGTCCATTCTCTCCAATGTGATTTCATGATTTGAAGGCAGTTACCAAATCTACAAGATATTTGGCTTTTTAGGACTAATATTACGCCTCTGCCTTGCTTCTGCATCCATGAACTAACAGAAAAAAAATCAAAACAGCTTGGCCTCAAAAATCCATCCCAAAGCAGTTCCTCCCACGTTCAAGATACATCTTCAAAATGGAGTTTTCCTAGTCTTTTACCTGAAACATCTGAGGTATAACCTGTGGCCTGCTGTATGGAATCCAGAACCACTGACCTACAGGGCATATCTCCCCATACAAACCCATACATTCACATTGTAAAGCCTAGTGCTCACAGATTTACTTTTATTGTGCCCACTACAAACTGTTTACTGTAGCTGGGAAGGTGATGTTGCAGGATTTGATGTTCTGAGGTAAGGCAAGGATTAGCAACCACTGTCCGCTGACAAGAGGTCCTCAAATCCAGACCCTGAATCCAGTCTCCAGGTTTTGCTTACATAACATGGCGAAGAATTACCCACCTTGTCAGGACAAGGCTGTTTGACTTGCAAAATGACCAATCACAGCCTGTTGTGGTGCAGCATGTAGGAGGTGGAGATTGTGAAAACCCTAAGGAAGTGCATATGCCTAAAGGTGAGGATAGCAAGTCAGAATGCAACTGACAAAATCCCAATAGCTATGGTCAGCTTTGAGAGTAAAAGAGAGCAGGTGCTCCATTTCCACATGGGCGGAGTATCTGAGGCTGATGGTACATTAACAGTGCAGTTAACTACCACCCACACACACACACACACACACACATCATCTAAACCACTTATCCTTCTGGGTCACGGGGGGAGCTGGAGCCTATCCCAGCTGTCATTGGGCAGTAGTGTTTTATAGTGTTTTAAAAGCACACTAAGTGCCGAAATAAATCATTTTAAATAATTTTCTTAAGTGCCTAAGACAGGGGTGTCCAATCTTATCCATATAGGGCTGGTGAGGCTGCAGGTATTCATTCCAAATAGGCTGGAGCACATCTGATTTCACCTGTTAAATAGATTTCAGTCTTGAAACAACTGATCATGTGTGTGTTACTGGTTCATTGGAATGAAAACCTGCAGGCACACCAGCCCTCTGCAGATAAGACACTCCTGGTCTAAGAGTTTTGCGTAGTACTGTTAACTACACAAAAGCCCTTTTTTTTTGTTTATTTTCTAAGTGTAAATGAATTAACACATCCACTACACAGAACAAATATGGCACTCTGCAAATTATGGTGCACACTTTTTATTTATTTTCTCGGTTTAACATATCGGAAGCAATGAAGCATAAAATGTAAGGAGTGCCATAACTTCTGCGCAGGCCACATTTTGTTTTTTTATGTTAAATTCCACAAATAAACTGTAACTGTGCTGAGCAAATGTGAAGAAATGTGTTCTCTGTAGAGGATGCGTTCATGTATTTTCACTTAGAAAATCAACAAAACATGTAATTTGACTATGAACACCCAAACTTTTGCATACGACTGTGTCTGTGAACTGAACCGCTGAATGCTGGAAAGGACCTGACGTTCATTGTCACCAAAAACAAATTAATGCGGACATGAACAACATTATTTTACTGTTCTACACATTTAATCATAAACTGTCCATTTATTTGTATTAAAAAAAACATCATAGCAGAAAAGGAACGAAGGCTTTGCGCTGACGTGGATATGCCTTAAATGTGCTTTGGTAGTACTCGTGGCATAGCTGGGCAGCCAGAACTTGATTGCAGAAAATATAGAGCACCACTAGCCACCAAGTGACAGAGCAGCAGCCACAGCACACACCCAGCGCAGTGTAGATCAGCAGTTCAGCCAGGTAGTGAGGACAGGACACTAGCTCAAACCAGCCCCCATGTGGGATCCTGTGGGCCAAAGTCTCCACTTTACCTGCACACAGAAATAGAGAGAGACTGCCTATAACCTCCTTTGAGGATAAATATCAATGCCCTACACATTCAGCTTAAAACAGTAATGGATGCTAAACCAAAAGTGTTCTTTTATTTCAGTTTACTTGAAGGGATCCTTATGGCACAGATCTCATCCTGCTTTATTAATAAGGCCGTATTTGTTACGCGAGCAAGTCTTTACCTGAGCTGTTAGTACGCAGGCTGGCCAGCAGTGACAGCGAGTGGTGCTGTAGCAGAGATGCCCAGATGAACAGCAGGACTCCTGCTATATGATACTATGTGATTTGGGACAGAAATGGTCCAGCTGAGTCTCTTGACAGACCTAGAAAATGCAAATATGATCAATATTATCTCAACAACAAGTTTATTACAGGTGTTGCAAAATATCTGTTATATTTATATTTAGCAGTTCAGCCTATCTGCAGAACATATAATGAGAGAAGCAGGACCAGAAGAAGATGTTCAAGGATTCAGGATTGGTGGAAGAAACATCAATCATCTTGGATATGCAGATGATACAACACTCACAGCGGAAAATCAGGAAGACCTGAAGGCCTTTGAATAGGAAGGGGTAAAAAACTAAGAAAAGATGGGACCTCAAAATAAAGAAGACTACGGTTATGACAACAGGAAAGGTTACGACAACATGACTGAAGTGCCCTTGAGCAAGGCACTTAACCCCCAACTGCTCCCTGGGTGCTGTGGATAGGGCTGCCCACTGTTCTGGGCAAGTGTGCTCACTGCCCCATAGCGTGTGTGTATGTGGGTGTTTCACTGCACAGATGGGTTAAATGCGGAGGTGAATTTCCCTGTTGTGAGATTAATAAAGGGTAACTTAAAAGATCTGAATTGTCCAGGCTATGCTCTCTCTGTGAATCTTTGTGGATGTGAGAGCTGGATGACAAACAACCAATACAGGAAAAATACTGATGCTTTTGAACTTTAATGTTGGCAAAGACTTTTAAAAGTTTCTTGGAGGGCAAAGAAAACAAACAGATGGATGCTTGACCAAATTAATATTTATCTCTCACTTGAAGCCCAGAAAACCAAACTGATGCTATGTTATTTTGGACACGTTATCAGAAGAGTCAGTTCCTTGAAAAAGTCTGTTATGCTTGAAACAGCTAAAAGAGGAAGATGGTGAGCAACAAGATGGATGGAAACAATCTGAGGAATCAATGAACCAGCCATAGGATATAGGAACGTAGGATATTCTGGAAAATCGAGTATTTGGAATGGATTTGACAGCACTTAATACATTCAGCAAGTTGGGGACTTTTCAACATGTATATTTTTCAGATTATTTTACAACTAGTTACATTCGTTGTAAGAGCAGGTCTGTGAAAGCATCTATACTTATACACAAATTTCAGATGCTATTCATCTGTACATTGTTACATCATCAAACCCACTGCTAATGGCAGAAAAATGTGGCAGAAACAGAAACTCATACTCACTATCTGTAGGTTGTGAGACACCTGCGCACCGGACAGTCAACCCCAGGAAAAGGTAATAACTCAATCCAATAACTCAGATTTACTTTGCTCTGCTTTAAGCTTCAGCTTTAGCCGCTTTCCTCCCATCGCCACCAGAAAACCTTTCTTCAAAACTAGAAGAGTTTCTTGTAAAATGTCTCAGCATCCGGCAGGATACACCCTGGACAAGTCACCCGTCTATCACAGGGCAGGCAGACAAACATATACATTCACACACATAATTGCACCTGCATGTCTTTGGACTGTGGGAGAAAACTGGAGAACACAGAGAAGAACATGCAAATCAAACCCAGGCCCCTCTTGCTGTGAGGCAACAGCGCTACCCACTGTGCCACCATGTCACCCAGTTAACTACCAGTGATCGCAAAATCCAGAACCAGAAACTGGATTCAGGGGGTGGAGTTGAAGACATTAGTCTAGACTTAGATCACTGAATGTTTACACATCTCATGAAAAAAAAAAACATTACAGACTGACATGAAAACACATGAATGGCTGTTGTTGAGGATGTCTGCTTTTAATACTTATACTGTATAGACTAGTGTTTGTGAATGGGGTGGTCTTTGCGCTAGACAAAGGTAAGCAGCTGACTAGGCCCCCAAATGAAAATTAGATATACTGTTTACTTTAAATAACCTATTCTGAAATATATATACCCATATTAAAAAAATATTATTATTATATGTATAATTTAGATTTTTCTCAAGCATATTTCTAAATTAAACTAGTAAAAATGTCTAGAATTATTGGCCCATGTCATAGAAAACCAAAGTTTTCTTTTAAATAAAAGAGATTAATGTATTATGTAGCCTAAACATTCTGAAAGTTTCAAAACATACTGCTCACTTCCCAGTCCACACAGTCCATATGTGGACAATAAACTGCAAAAACAGCCCATTTTGAATTTATTGTTAATATGATGTCATGAAAAACCAAAACATATACATAAATCTGCTCATTCAACCTACAGCAGTAGTAGTAGGCCCACCCAGTCAAGGTGATTGAATGCAGACTGTAGTGGTTAGCTGATATCTCATCCTGTGGCTCTTGTTACAGGGCTGTAAATTTTAGCTCATTAGTTGCTTACCTGGTTCCTCCTCCCTGGGTGTGGTGAATCTTAAAGAGGACGTGATTTACTACAGGAAACAGTAATAATGTGTGTTGCATTCTGCTGAGTTGTGGTCTTTGCGATGCCCCTCATGAGCCATTACCTAATATATGTGTGGGTATGAGCACATGTGAGAGATACAGAAGGGTCGTCTGAAGCTTTTTATTCCAGGATGCCTCCTAGAGAAGGCTGCTTTCCTGTCCGAGGATGTGTACTCTGTTTCCTGGCCCCTCCTGCCACTTCCTGATTGTGCCCAGATTGTGCTCAAATCATCAGATAATCGCATGTTCTAATAAAGATCTTTGTGGTTGCTACTTGATCGTTCCACTCTTAGCATAATCCGAGTATTGTACGTAAATTATTAGCAGCGGTCAGTGATTCAGGCTTGGTATATGGTAATACACTGACCTCTCACTTCTGCTGGTGACCCAGGATGTTTAGAAACAGCAACTGAAGTGATTCCATTGCAATATTAAGGAGATCTTAAAGCCAAGATAAACGAAGAACGGGCCTCACTCTGTTTTGCCGGATTGTGAAGAGGACTGAGCAATTTTATTACATGTTAATCTTAGGTCTGCTGTAAATCAAGGTTGTGCAGAGCTCTCTTTTGTCCTGTTTGAGGTGAAGAACATTTATTTTGGACAGTCTTCTCTTTGGGCTTAAGTTATCCAGCTAAAAAGAGATGATGTGAAATTCCCTCAAAAAGTAGGCCACCTATGTTTCATTTGATGAGGAAGAAATATTCATATAGTTCATTTTACACACATTTTGGTATTGTTCTAAAATGTTATCCAAAGTAATGGAGGCCTTGCACTTGTTTTGTTAATATTCATGCAGCCCATTGTTCTGCCTGCCCCTTCACATACTTTGAGTGAGGAGGCTATTTTAAGACTCTCTGCTGTATTGTATGTAAATGAACAAATGTAATGTCATGCATAAAACTGAATAACCAAAACAAAACAGGAAAATAGAGAACAGACCAACAGGCTCAAAAAACCTATAAAGGGAAATTCCACCAATTTTTCAAAATATCTGCACAATTTAGTCATTAAGATGTAAACAACATCATTCAGAGAGGATTGACGTGAAATGCTCCTATTCTAGAGAAAGTCAGAACTGTTTACAGCAGTGGTTTTTGGAACCAAATGCCTGAAGAGTTTAGTGACTCTAAGCCACCTTACAAAAAGTTATTACATGAAATGATTCAGCTTACGTTTCCTGATGCCTGAGACATTGTTTTGAGATAAGCTTTTGGCCTTTCTTAAAACAAATACACGGTAGAGAGGTGCATGCGGAGTGTTGTAAGGCAAAATAGTCCCCCAAGAAGATTATTTTTCCTGGTTTTAACACTATTTTATCATCAACACTACATATAAAAATTTAGATGGATAGTTAAAATGGCTATATTTGTGTTGTAGACATTGCAACCCCTGGTTCCTATCACGCCCATTGTAATGAAATCCGAAAAGTTTCTCTTTCATGCATAATTTTACATCAAATCACCCAAAATGACTTTTGCATCTCAACAGTTGAATTATACAGAAATGTTGAAAAAATGTTGGAATTCCTCTTTAAGTGAGGATACCTAATCACGTTTTGTGATATTGCTCACATTATTATTTCTGTTGTGGCATATTGAGTGTCCCATGTTTAGTGTATTAAAAGGTTAAGCTATAACTCAACAGGTAGCTCTTTAATAACTAGTGCTAAAGACAATAAAACACTAGGCAAATAATTAAAGCAGGGAGAGAATTTTACACTTTCGGCCTAGTCCAATTCAAAGATGAATGGACGCAAAATTTAGTGTTTTCCTCTCTTCCAAGACATCCGATTCAACTCAACGGCTAATGATTGAACACTTCTCAAGTGAAACGGGTGAGTGAGAGCAGTAAAGTCATTAAATTCTGGATTTCAGTGCCCCTCCAGGACTAATACGTCTGTGAGTTATATAGAAGTAAGCTGTTGCGTTCTACTGCATTTCTATTTTCACAATACAAAAAAATAAAATGTTTTTTTTTTTTGTCAAGCTGTACCTGCTGAACTTTGTTAGCCTAAAAGTTACGTCGAATTCAGATTAAAGATGATGTTAAAGTCAGTGGAATAACCAGCAGTGGCAGTTATTATAAGTCATGCAAGCAACAAATCCTAAACTTTGCGTCTTAATCAGTGCATTTTTCCCCAAATGTAATACAATTTCACCAATTAACACCAACAAACTAATGGCAGTATATTAAATTTCCTCATTATTTTAAATAAGCTTTTAAATCTTTGGTAATGAAAGATAGATAGATAGAGAGATAGATAGATACTTTATTAATCCCAAAGGAAATTTAGCAGCCAGTAGCAGTCACAAAACACAGGACAGTAATAATAATAAGGGTGATACAATATAAAAAGAAGAATATATACAAAATATTAACTACAGAAATATATACAACTAGGAATATACAAAAATATGCAAAAAGATCTATAACCTGAGATAAGAAAGGCAGTGCAATAATGAATGTACAAGGAGGTGCAGGTAACTATAATGACAATACTGAATAAATATGTGCATATATTGGTACTGAAATAAAGTGTCCAGGTGTGGAGTGTCCAGATGTGCAAGATGTGCGATAAGGTGTGCAGAAGTGCAATGGGTACAGTAATGTGTCCACATGTGCAGATAGATTAAATAAACCTGTAATTTAGCATGAGAGATTCAGTCCTCATCTCTCCTCTTCCCTCTTCTCTCTTCTCTTCTGGCCCCACTGGGAAGAGTTGGAGAGCCTAATGGCTCAAGGACAAAGGATCTCCTGATTCTGGTGGTTGAGCAGCTCTGTGACAGCAATTATGCATAATGCATGGATAACCATAATAATATGCAAAAAATGTAGCACAGACACACATTCCTCTGATTGCTTGCTGTTGTATGAACAGTACTAAAAGCAGTTGCCTAAATTGCCTAAAATTGCCTGAACTGGAGCACTTGTGATCCTTTTTTGCTTATTTTACCATGTAAACTGTGGCCTTTTGCAGGGACCACACCAATGTGGACTCAGCAGTGGTCTCTTACCCAAAATTCCTTGAGATACAGGCCTGGACCCTCAGTGGGTTTGCTGACATCTACCTGAACAACATGGTGAAGAAGAAAATACTCAGGTGTGAGCTAAAATACATTTATTTTTTAATTTATCTAATCACTGCACTACATTATAGTTGTAATCTGACTAGAACAACTGTCTTAAATAACTTTTAAAGACAGAACACAGTGAACTTCAACTTATGATACAATGCCATAGTAAGTAACCGGGAGAGTTGAGAAAATTCCCGGTGGGCAGGTGTTGTTTTGAGCTGGTTGCTTTGAGCTAATGTATAAACTCACATGTATAAGCACAAGAAACTCAGACAAACTGAGCATGTTACATGAAAATGTACATGTGTAGTAATTTAGGGGTTAAACCCGTGGCCACAGTGGACAGAGATAAGATAAAGCAGAAATTAGCTTCGCATTTTCATTTCCCTTAATGGGCACTAGCATATAACTGCTGCACTATTTAAGGTGGAACGGAAATTTGAATAAGAAGCTAACATCAGCTTTAAAAGATTAGCATTTTAAATTCAGTGCGATGTTGAAACTGTTACTGGCTGACACAACAGGCATTGCTCTACAGAGTTCAGTACTGTTTTTGCATTATTTCATGCATGAATCCTGTGAAGACAGACAGCAGCAGTAAGAACTGCAAAAAAACAAGGTGGCACTGAGAAGACAAGAATAAAAAACTTGTTAAAGAGGATGAGAACATATCTGAGCACTATTAAGGAGGAGACTGATCACTGGTTAAAATATAAATGTGAAAACCTTTAACATTCAACAAGGAGCCTGTTTATGAGGAAAGTACTGCACTTCAACAAAATAGGCCAATCAGCTTGCTATTTAAGGTGCAAGCAGAAAAAAGCCCCCTTTTCTTTGCGGAGATCTGTGCAAGTGCATTAGCCAAAACAAGCAGAAAAATCATGGTATTTATGTGTTATTTGAGCCAAACACAACAAACTGTTCAAGCTATTTTTGACAGATTTTATCAGTGATTTCAACTATGTATTTGAAATGTTTATATGGCTTTTGATTTCAGTTTTGTAGATCTCTCCCCTTTCAAACATATAGGACTCTGGTCTTTTAAAACTGGAAATAACTGTGTTGCCAGAATGCTGTAGAGTAGACAAACTTTTACTATAGTGACTTTGCCTCGACTTACTTAGCTACCAATAGATAGTAATGATTATGTCACATTTAAGCTTTTTATCAGTAGCTTGCCACTTTGGCTTCTCAGAGTAGCAAAAAAATAAGAGAAAGTAATAAATGAAGAAGATGAAAATGTTACTTACTTAGTTTTTTGACACAAAGGCAATGCTGTGTGTGTGTGTGTGTGTGTGTGTGTGTGTGTGTGTGTGTGTGTATGTGTGTGTGTACAATTAAAGTTTGGGGTGGGCTGGTCTGCATCAGGTAACTCCTGGTCTCAAAGCAGGCCCAACTCCAGTCCTGCTACTACATCTTGCTTTGAAAGCCTCGTTGTTGTCACACTGTACAGAGCTGGTAACAGCTTGCTACTGGTGACTAGCTAGCATTTAGCTTGATAAATAAACATTTGTTTCCTATCTGGCAGATAAAAAATGGGGCACTGAAGTGCGTACACATGGCAGAGCAGATAGCCAAGAATGTAATTGCAAGGACTCCGGTAGACGTGCGGTTGCACTGCAAAGCAGTGGTTCCAAACTCTGTCCTGAGCTCCCCCCTTTCTGGCACATTTTGTTGTTAGTGTTTTTCATGCTCCAACTAATCAGTTAATTAACAAGCCCTTACTGAGTTGAAGTGGATATGTTATAGCAGGAAAGCCTAAAAATGCGCAGGGCACAGGTTACTCCACGACCAGGCCTGGGAACTGGTGCATTAGAGCATCACAGCTGGGGCTAACTGCTTTGGACTTGCGGAGGGTCTCAAGTCTTTTCAAGTCATAAAGCCCCAATCCAACTGATTGGTATAAAGTCAAAGTCAAGTTTCAAAACTTTTGTGATTTTACATTTATAAGTTGAGTATGAGGCCAACAAATTTGTGACTCGAGTCTGTATCGAGTCTAAGTCATGTGACTTAATTAACCTCATTAACATAAAACAAATGAAAATGATATGAGTGAGCTAAACGGAGCAATCTAGGAAAAAGCCTGTTGGAAACTCTGTGCTTGTTGAGGACACTGACTGGTGAGTCTGTATGGAGAGCAGAGTATTTTGATTGGCTCTAATGGTGCACAGGAGGGCTTTATAATACGATGTAGCAAAGGGCTACTTGCAGAAATTTACTGCCCGAAAGAAACAAAAGTCATTAGTCATTCAGACATTTGCAAACATTCTTTTCGAAATCCAAAACATTCTTTTTTACTGTGTAAATACAGAGACTATTTAAAATACCACATAAGATGCTCATCAATAACCTAAAGCAGGGCTTACCAGTTCTCCTACGGAAATCTATTTCCTGCAGGGTTTTGTCTGAATCTTAAAGGAATTCAGCAGCATTTAACAACTTATTTTCTATCTGCCTCAGCTGTGTTACCTGGTTGAGTACCATAGACCATCATTGTGATGAGTTTCTCAGTCTTTTTGTAAAAGAACTGAAAACCTGTTGATTCAAAACACAAAGGGGCAGCTGCTTTAACACCAGCCTAGTGATAGATAGACTTCTTCAGAAGGAGGTTTTGTGATGTAACACCTCTCTGAAGTACAGTCAGCTCCATAATTATAGGAAAAGAGGAGTAACAACAAAGAATTTCATAAAGAAATTAATTAATTAAATAAATAAAAAAATAAGAGATATTAAAGAATGCCATTGTGGTTGACAACCTGTGGGATGAGTTGAAAAGAAGAACCAAAAGAGAGAACCCATTCTGCATTGAGGATGTTGCAAGTTCCTTGCTCTGTATTCTCCACTCTTATCAAGCATTATAGGAGAAGACTTCATGCTGTTGTGTCGGCAAAGGGGGTTTCCATAAAGTACTAAATGCAGGGGTGCCAATAAATGTTACGATATTAGACAATATTATTCATAAAAAAAGATTTCATGGCAACATGGATTTCTGTTGTGTTAATATTCTTCTGCTATACACCTGTAATACCTGCATACTTTTGATGGCTACATGTCACCATCCAACTACCAGTGTTGGGTTAGTTACTCCAAAAGAAAGTAATCCTCTACTAATTACTTCTCTCAAGCTGTAATGGTATTACTTTACTTATTACTTCTTGGAAATGTAATCTCATTACTCATTACATGCTCTCTAAAACCAATCTAAAACACATCTGTACCAACTAGAAAGTACAAGGGAAAACCCACAATTCCTGCTCATTTATTTAGAACAAAACAGCCAGTCACAGTAAATGATTTATGTAACTGATTTACATTATGAACGGCTAATGCTTGAAAATCTAGAAAATCCAGCAAAAACAGGTAAAAAAAAAGGTACCAAATAAAATCTTCATGCATAAAATGTAAAGCTTACACAGCTGTTTCTGAAGGAAAGTAAGTCTGGCCTATTTACTCACCTTTAGTCATTTTGAAATCTTTTGCTGTGTAACGCAAGCAAAATAATATCACACAAAAATACAGTTGTTGAAAGACAAAAACATCTAAAGTCCTGTTTGAATTGGATTAGTTTTACTAGAGCAGGACTGTTGTAATTTCTAAGAGTTTTGATTAGTTCATTCGTACAGGAAGAAGTAACTGCGTAATTTCCCAGAATTACTTCAGACAGCCTGGATCAAAACATCATAGCTCAAACATTCACATCAACGTTAAGATTATAATCAAACAGATCCAAACAAACTATCCAGATTACAATGAACTTCTGGTTAATACCAAATAGAATAGCATTAGGTTAGTAAAGTGGGCTTTTAACTTTTTAAAGCCTTTCGGAGAGGTAGCCTACGCTCAGATATTTTATCTCATTCTCCTTCTACCCCATCACCAAAATGTTTCAGATCCTGTTGTGAACGTAAGAATAAAGGAACTGTGCCAAGCTGATCTCCATTTTGAGGGACAAGGCTCCAAGTGAGCCTTGTCTCCTTGCCACCAAAAAACAACAGTGCCATCATCTGTGACCATTGCATTACTTACAATGCTGTGATGTGTTGACTCAAACTGGACTAGAACTGCTGAATGAGCTTGGAGTTTGACGAATTTAAAGCCCTGTTTGAGCTGGATTAGTTTTACCAGAGGAGGTCTGGGGATGTAATTTGATCATGATTTGACTGGCTGATTCATACAGGGTAAAGCAGAGGTGTCAAACTCAACCACTAATAGGGCCATATTAAATAATCTCTGCAAATCCGTGGGCCAGCTGTGTTTTTACTTCATTTTTACTGCCATGACCCGAACAGGCCATTGTTTACTCACAACATATCAAAACTGCAACATCAAAATAGGCGTTCTAAATAAAAATAAATTGTTTAGGTACTTTTTTAAAACTGACTATTTGCTTGAACTAGACACCAGGCATGTTTTCTTTTCATGTAACCGCTGGATCATAGATTGTTGGGGGAAGGGGGTTCAGAACGCACACGATGTTGCAGTGCATGCTGGGAACTGAACAATAACAACACTTTGTGTTGCTAAATGGCATATATACTAGCATCAGGCTAGTAAAGTGGGTTCATTCTTACCAAATGCTGCCCAACAAGACAAAACGTGTATTGCTTTGCGAAAGGTACTTTCAATATATTCCATGTTTCTTAATTCAGCCATCATTAAAAATGTTGTGCACTTCAGTAGTCTGGTCATGAACCTGAGGATTAAGGAACTGGGTAAAATCAAGCTCCATTTCACCTGTTAGCCTTGTCTTCAGGTTGTATAAAAACACAAAAAAACTGAAAAAAATGCAGGCACCATTTTCTATTGCCCATTTTCGACGTTGATTCGAACAGGACTTCTATTACTGAGGGAGTTCCAAGTTCGACGAATTATAAAAGGTCATTTGCTCCGGAATTATTAATTAGTAGATTTATAAACTACAGGCATTACAGATTTGCACTGGATTAAAGTCACGGCCCTTATTAGTTATCACTCAAATTGCGGCACCTCCAAAGTTAAAACTAATCCAGCAGAATTTGACTTAATTCTCATTCAAAATATCAAACTGCAGCAGACTCTCACTATGTATGGTGAGTTTCAAGTTTCAAGTTTATTTGTCATTTGCACAAAATATCAGGACATTCATGCATTGAAATGCTTGTGGTGAGTCACAGGTTATCACTCTACAGCAGGGCAGCATTATATACATACTAAAACCAGTGCAGACAAAACAAAGTAAAGATACAAAAGAAAATACTAAACCTGAAATATTAAATATACACAAAATATACACAAAATATAGAGACAGAAGGGGCCTATGTAGAAGAACTCTTTGCTATGTACAAATATATTAACAAAAGGAAATCTGAGGAAAAAGAAATATACATTTTAAAGTGACGGTGTTATTGTCCGTAGCAGAGATATGATATAATAAGTAATACTAACAAAGTGACCGTGTGAGATGGTAATTGGGGAAGAACCCACAGCATCACAGCTTGTTCAGAAGCCTGACAGCCTGTGGGTAGAAACTGTTCATTAGCCGGGTTGTTCTAGCTTGGATGCTGCGGAATCTCCTGCCTGATGGCAGAATGGTGAACAGGCTGTAATCAGCCTGCAGTCGCGGAGTGCAAACAGTGTGTAATAATCCACACTGCTTTTTTTAAACAGATTTAGTACATCATGCTGGTACAAACAGCATATACTGCTTCATTTTCCAGGGTGAACACATTACTTGCATTCAAACTGTGTAGCACTTGAAAGTACTTGATTTGCGAACATGTTTTAAATGCATTGTGTCGTAATTAATATTATTCTATCAGGGGCACGAGTAACACAAGTGTACTGTGATTACAAAAATGTAAGCTGTAGTGATTTACACTCCGTCATCACAGGAGAAAGTAACACGTTTGTATTGTATTACACTTAACCCTGCAGCTATTGAACTACTGAAGCTTTGCACCTCTTCACTCTCTCTCTCTCTCTCGCTCTCTTTCTCTCTCTCTTTCTCTCTTTTCCTTCTCCCAGCAACACGCAGGCCACCCTTGCCTCTGTTTTCTCAGCCGTGTGATACAGTTCAGCTCACACATGCTGCTACCATTAGCCAAATTCCCAAAATGCAGTTTATCAAACTGAAAACGCAAAAGAGATTTAACTTTGATCGGCGCTCAGATGTTTCATGCTGAGCTATGTGCAAGCCCCCCTGTGTGCTTGTTTATGGAGGAATGCTGAGAAGCCTAAAGGATCTTTATGATGGAATGAAAACATGAAGGGAAAGCAAAATGGAGCCTTGCCTAGAACTGTTGATCTTCTCAGCAACACGTTCGAAACCCATCCATTATGAAAACGCTTACTTCCGTACATATACATACTGTGAGCTCTCGCCTTCACGTTTTGAGCCCATACACGTCTCCTTTGGGTACACTGAGCACGGCGCTGTTTGTGCAGGGGGCTCTTGTCCAGGGTGGGCAGTTTATCCTAGCGGCAGGGTTTCAGATCTGTGTTTATGGTTCTCCACATCTGTAAGAATTCATGCTAATTGGAGTGGACATTGTTAATGTTCTTATGGTTCAGAATACATGCAAACTCTCGCATGTTGTATTGCGCCTCCATCATTAAGTTAAGTACTGTGGCAATAACATTTCTAAAACTTCACTGGAGCTTGTCGGGAGGTAAGCGGTACATGTGGTAGCTAATGCATGACAGGAGTGTACAGAAGAAGTAGTGTTGTTTATACATGCTGGAAGTCAGTCTTTGGCTTGTAAAAGCTTGGACTGTCACGCTAAATTGTGCTCGTAAACAAAGAAAAGCACTCAAAAGTGTTTCAGCTTTTAGCTGGATGACCACTGTTTAGAGTCTGTATTCTGAAATGTCTTTATGTGACATATGTGTATATGTGTGTGAGCATGTGTATGTGTGTCTACACACCAATAAGCCACAATATTAAAGCCACCTCTTTGGTTCTACGCTCATTGTCCATTTTATCAGTTCCACTTACCATATAGATGCACTTTGTAGTTCTACAATTACAGACTGTAGTCCATCTGTTTCTCTGTATACTTTGTTAGCCCCCTTTTACCTTGTTCTTCAGTGGTCTGGACCCTCACAGGACCACCACAGAGTAGGTACTACTTGCGTGGTCGATCATTCTCAGCATTGCAGTGACACTGATGTGGTGGTGGTGTGTTAGTGTGTGTTGCGCTGGTATGAGAGGATCAGACACAGCAGTGCTGCTGGAGTTTTTAAACAAACAACTGTCACTGCTGGACTGAGAATAGTCCAACAACCAAAATATCCAGCCAACAGCATCCTGTGGGCAGCATCCTGTGACCACTGAAGAAGAACCAGAGGATGACCAACAGAAACTGTGCAGCAGCAGATCAGCTACTGTCTCTGACGTTACAGTCAAGGTGGACCAACAAAGCAGGAGTGCCTAATAGAGTGGACAGTGAGTGGACAGTGTTTAAGAACTCCAGCAACACTGCTGTGTCTGATTCACTTGCACCAGCACAACACGCACTAACACACCATCACCACCACCCAACTAATACCTGCTCTGTGGTGGTCCTGTGAGGTTCGTGACCATTGAAGAACAGGGTAAAAGTCAATCAAGTCAATTCCGACTCCTGGTAATCATATTTATAGTGTTTCTCCAGAATATCCTGTTTTCTGTTTGTGTCTTTGGGCTACTGAATGGCTGGTTCATTGATTCCTGTGATTGTATCCATCCATCTTGTTGCTGGTCATCCTCTTCCTCTTTTACCTTCAACTGTTCTGAGCACAATGGCCTTCTCCAGTGAATTGGTTCTTTTTAGAATATGTCAGCATATAAAAATAAGAGAGCTTCAGTTTGGTTATCTGGGCTTTGAGTGGGAGGCGAGGCTTGATTTGTTTGTTTTCTGTGCCCTCCTACGTTCTCTCACAAATCTTCGCCAAAGTTCAAAGGCATCAATATTTTTCCTGTCTTGATTGTTTAATGTCCAGCTTTTCCATGAAGAACCTTAGACAATTCTGATCTTTGTTTGTAGAGGCAAATTGTTGCATCTGTTCAAGTTTCTTCGTCCTTGTTCTGAAGTGCCAATCTGTGTCATATTTCTTTAGTGCTGGATCCTTTGTTGTTAATAATTGATCTGCGTAGGCAAAGCTGTCCATCGTTTCTCCATCTTCTCCATCAGTGATGCAGTTAGCAGTTTTCTTGTTGTCAAAGCCTCAGTCTTCTTTATATTCAGCTGAAGTCCCTTCTATTCACTCAGTTCTTTAACTTTCTTCATAAGGGCCTTTAGGTCTTCCAGATTTTCCGCAATGTCAATCTGTTTGTCCATTTTCTGTCATGACTGTGGCTTGTTGATCAGTGTAGGGATTCCTCATTATAACCATGAGAACATGGGTGACCCGCTACTCAGTAATGATTTTCTTCATAGAATATGTATTACTGTATTACTATATATTACCATATGCTATCATATACACTGTATATTACTGTAGGAATAATATAGGAATATTTTCTACTTTGGTCCTTGTTGGATATCATTATATATTCAATAACAGTGCCCTCCACAAATATTGGCACCCCAGGTAAATATGAGCAAAACATGCTGTAAGAAACATTCTTTGTTGCTTATCCATTTTTATCTTTCATTCAAAATATTGAAATCTAATCTTTATGTGAAGAACAATGATTGAAAAAAAAAACAAAATCCTAACAGGAAATAAATATTTTTCTCAAACCTGCGTGTGCCACAATTGTTGGCACCCCTTCATTTAATACTTTGTGCAGCCTCCCTTTGCAAAGATAACAGCTCTCTCCTGTGATGCTTAATGAGACTGGAGAACACATGGCAAAAGATCTGAGACCATTCCTCCATACAGAACCTCTCCAGATCCCTCAGATGCTGAGGTCCACACTGTGGTCTCTCCTCTTCAGCTCATCCCACAGGTTTTCTATGGGGTTTAGGTCAGGGGATGGGGTGGCTATGGTAAAACCTCTATTCTGTGGTCAGTGAGCCATTTTTATGTTGATTTTGAGGCATGCTTGGGATCATTGTCCTACTGGAAGATCCAAACTATGGCCCAATTTAAGCTTCCTGGCTGACAGGTTTTGATGGAGACTGTGATATCCTGTGTCTGAATAAATTGTCTAGGGCATTTGGAAGAAAAGCAGCCCCACAACATCACAGATTCACCACCATACTTCACAGTGGGGATGAGGTACTTTGCTGCATGGCTATCTTTGTGTCTACAGCAAACTCACCTCTGGTGTTTGTTGCCAAAAACCTTTATATTAAGTTCCCGTAATGTTTGGCAAACTGCAGATGCTTGACTTTGTTGGTCCTTGACATCAGAGGCTTTCTTTTGGCAACCCCCCCAGACAACTTGTGGTTTTTGGAGGTGGTGTTTGGTTGTAGTTTGGGAGACAATGTGGCCCCAAGAACTAGCCAATGTCTCCAATTCCTCATCTGTGATCCTTGGAGATTCTTTGTCCACTTGAACCATCCTCACTGTGAGTGGGGTCAGTATAGGCATGCATCCTTTTCCCAGCAGATTCTTAATATCTCAAGTTGTTATAAACTTCTTGACCTGATAGTGGAAAAAGGCATTTTCAACTGTTTGGTTTTTTTTTTGTAGTCATTTCCCGATTTGTGCAGCTCAGCAACCTTTTGTCTCACATCATGGCTATATTATCTGGTCTTTCTCATAGTGATGGATGACTGAGGTAATTTGTCCTGTGTTTCATCTCATATATATTCCCCAGTGAATCAGAAAGTCATAACTTTAATGAATGGGAATATACTTCAGTTACGTTTCACTCTTAAGGATTTCAATGTGTTCCAATAATTGTGGCATACATGGATTAAAAAAATTATGATAAGACTTTATTTTGAATGCAAGCTTGAAAGGATAAGTAATTAAAGATATATGGCTGCCATCAGCACTTCTTTCTACTTCTTATTTCTTGGGCAGTAATGACAGCTGCTTCAGTTAAGAGCTCTAAGCATGAAAAATGAACAAACAACATGAGTAACCATAAATCATTAGCTTTGACTGATGAATTTATTCTGCAACACAGAAAATCCAACTGAATTTGGTTAGAATTTTACAGTTTTACAGTCCAGAATTTTCTGACTGCGTTAATATGCCTGTATACATTTTCAAAACCTGACCTAGATTTTTTTCTGCCAGTTAAAGTCACCTCACAATTTACACTGACACAAATTAGGTTGCTCCCCATAGTTTAAGAAAGACTGCTGTAGACCTTCTGGAAGGCCTAGATATGCCACTGTCTGTCAATATGGTTGGTAGTCTAACCAGGATTGGTATCCATTTTTAGAGATAGTAAACAAAAGCAGATCTTGTCAAGGCTTTTTATTGAAAGAGTCACTGTGAAACTTAGAGCCATCATAGTACTAGGAATCCCATAGAGGCACTAATTGAACTGATCATATAGGAGGATTTTTTCTTGTTTATTGACTGAGTTTTGACAATTATGGCCTGAACTGAAGGCCTGAGGTCTAGTAGTCACGGTATGCCTGTATGTGTGTGTATGTGTGTGTGCGTGTGAGTATTAGTCACAGGGGTCTCTCACCCCATTGTGGTGGCTGGCTCTAAGTGAGCATTTCCATAGCTCTTACTGTGTTTTCTTTTCCAGTGCCCTTTGCTGATGACAGAACAGGAACTGGCACACCTTGGCCTGGACCGTCTGGACATTAAACCCAGACAGAAACGGCAGTGATTAAATGGATGTGCTGCTATCATTAACGCCTACAACACTTATGTGTTGGAATGACTGTGAAAGGCATTAAAAGATTCCTGATATGAGCAGCTCAAGCTAAACACTTTAACACATTTTCCATCGTTGGCTCCGTTTTATATTTGGAAATGTTTGATACTTTTTTCAATAGGAACTATTTCACTTCAATCACAAGCGAAGAATTATTTCCCCAGCTTGTTTCAAAAACCATTTATACATTCTGCAGGGCCTCCTGTGGCAATGCTGTGTCACTCTTTATCCCCTTTATTGGTTTATATGTGTTTTCTCATTCTTTTTTTTTATTTTCCGCTACATCTCTCTCACCCTCCCTCCTCTTCGATCCTCTGTTTTGCGCCTGCTTCTCCTTTGTCATACTATCCGTCATGCTATTCTCCCAGCATGCCAACCTGTCAACATGGCTCTCTTTGTTTAAGTCTAAATTCAGGAGAGGCCATGAGTGCTGCGCGGTGTGCATAGCACAACAAAGGGAGAAAACAACAGATAGAAAAGAAAAATGTTCCTGTTGGGAGCTTTTCCATGCTTGCCGCTGGGACCTAAGCGGAGCAATAGGAAGTGCTCTCACCCCCCCCTCTCTCTTCTGTTGAGCAAGGGAGGAGGTGCAGGTGCTATGGCTCCCAGTAGAAGTGCCCAGGACAGGAAACATGTGGAGGTAGCAAGCTCACACTCCAACACCCAGGCCATTACCACACGCACACACATCTCAGTAGGAAAGGGCCTGCTTGCAGAGTGCACCATACCAAGTATGTGTACCACCGCTGTCCTTGATAAAGAACAATATGGGCACTCTTGGGGTGGTAGAGTACTGTTAGGATAGAATAACCCCTAGCAAACCCCTTTCCATTTGATCTCTAAACCCCTTGAGGATTCTTGACATTTTTCAGAGTTAGAGGCTTTGGATCACTGATTTAAACAAAAAAATTAATCATAAAAGCAGGTAATATTAACAATTACAAGGAGATTTCATTTTAAATTGTGTCCCACCTCTTTAATATGAAAAAAAAAAAACAAGGGATAGAAATCAGCCCAGAGCTATCAGATCACAACTGAAGGGAAAATGGGCTCTGAAACTGTAATAGGCATTGTAAGTCTAATAGAATTCATAGAAATAAGGAACAGTGGTATGAAACAAACTGAATACAACAACTAAAGGAGGTTAGGGAACCAGCCTTATGACTGGAAGGTCACCAATTCAATCCTCTGAGCTGACAGTACGTGACTGACGTGCCCTTGAGCAAGGCGCCTAACCCCCAACTGCTCCCTGGGCGCTGTGGATAGGGCTGCTGTCCACCGTGGGCAAGTGTGCTCACTGCCCTCTAGTGTGTGTGCATTCACTAGTGTGTAAGTGGTGCTTCACTGCATGGATGGGTCAAAATGTGGAGGTGAAATTTCCTCATTGTGTTACTAATAAAGGTCTCTTAATCTTCAAGTCTGCACATTTATCCCAAGAACTCTCTCTAGCTTCAATTTCATTGAACTGAAGTAAGAGATATTAAGTAGTGTGCAAGAGATACCCAGCACTTACACATCAGCATGAGGAAGCTGAGCATGCCCTCGCTCACTCGTTTGGCCAGTGTAGCTAAAGGGACTAAGACTAACTAGAAAGTATCAGACACAGACATAACAGACCATCTAACTAGTTCAACTGACATGTTTAGGCTGATGCCCCTATAAATTGATACAAATTGTTAGCAAACACTGAAATGATGTGCCAAGTCACTGTCAGCGAACAAGATGTAGGTTCATTTAATGTTATTAGTATCATCACTGCTGTCTAGATGAACCGACTCCTTTGTCTCCATATATGATCAATTATTTTTTCACATTTAACACCATTTCATTATTATCAACACTGCATATAAAAACTCAGGAGACACGTGTGATTTGGACACTAGTCATTTTGGAGTAGACATTTTGGTGTATTAGACATTGTGACCTCTGGTTCCCATCACCACCACTGTAAACAAAACAGAGTTAGAAAGTTTCCCTACAATGAATTTCATATCAAGTCACTTTGAATGACTTTGTTTATACTGAATTACATTATGCAGAAATTTAGAAAAACTATTTCCCCTTTAAATAGCAGACGGACCGTGGGCCTCATTCACCAACTATTCTTGACTTTACTAATGTTTTCTTATTTGGGATTTGTTCTTAGGTAAGAACAGAATCTACTCAAACTCAAGAGCACAAAGATGAACAGTTCTGTGGTTAAACAACACATCATGAATCTGACATGAACCTTTTCTTAGGACCTTTCTCAAGAACAAATTCAAGAAAAAACTTAAGAAGATGATGGTAAAGAAGTTGGTGAATGAGATCTATTCTGAACTAGAGAGTCGAGGTACAGGCTGAGGTGGATACTCTTGAATGCAGAATGGCAGGAACGGGAATATATCGCCGTTGTCGGGAGAAAACCCCCAATTTTGATGTTTTGACATAATTTGAAAATACCTGTTACTCTTTATATTGTATGTAAATTTCATAAGGGATGGACTAAAAGAAATGACCTAAAATGACTTGGAAAGAAGTCTGGTTCCATTGACTTACATTAAAAGTAAAGTATGTTTTTTCCTTCTCCTGTAAAGTTACCATTTCGGAGATATGAGGTTTTCTTCCGACAACAGCGATATACAGTATGAATTTTCTTTGATGATCTTGAAAAGTATAATAAACTAAACACAAATAAACATATAGGCCTGGTTTCCCAGACTTAGATTAATCCAACGTCTAAACTTTGAAGATCTGTAATGGTGAAAAACCATTGGCTAGGTCAATTTAAAAAACAGTCACTATAGATAATCCTTAAGGATCACACAATCTCTAAAGGTGCTGTATTGTTAAAGCTTCTGGCTTGAATCACTTAACAGTCGATGAAGGAGAAGCACCATTTTGGAATGATATCTCACAGTTAGGTTAGTGAAATGCAGCAGCCTTTTCTAGTGTTGTGAAGGAAGAAGTCTGTGACAGTAAGTGAAGGTCAAAGTAAATGTTTAAATGAACTTGTTTTCAACCCTATCAGTCTCCATGCATAATCCTTACTTACACTGTTGTATTTCATGGCTCGATTATGTAAGAAAACTCTCTTGACTACCTATCTTCCATTATGCCAGGGTTACTTCAAAACACAGCGCATTAATGGTTGCTTTTAGCTACCATTGTAGCTAATGTTGTTTTAAAGTGTTTAAAGTTTTGACATTTAAAGGCCACTGACCTGTGGTATTATGGGTATTAAATCAAAAACTGCGACAGTGGCTCTGTTTCTGTAACCTAGTGCATGGACTGTTATATAGTGCTCAGTGTTTTCATGTAAGCCAGTGTGTTTTCTTTACTTCATACGCATTCTTAGCTGAAAAATCAATACATAAACAGATAAATAAATAGATCATGGGACAATTTTTTGCCAAATTAATAAAAATAAGTGTTTAATATTGAAAAGGATTTCAAAACTGTAAGTGTAAATAAAATTGAAGTGTTGTTGGCTATTCCCATTACAATAATCGCCAATTTGACTAAAACGCCTAAAAGATTTCTCGGCAATTAGATTACATGTAGAATCGTGAAATATAAATAATTCAAATGTATTTTAGATTTGCACTCTCCAATTTCCAATATTTATACTGAAGGACCTGAAGCTGAGAGTAACAATGCAAAACGTCATGTCCAATGCAAGTTAATGTGCAAAGTTTTTATTTCAAGTAATTTTGGAACATTTCTATTGGTGCATTTATCATGAAATGTTCTTATAATGTAAAGGAGAGCTGTTCAATGCAGAAAAATAAAAATGGTGAAAAAAATACCTTACTGCTGTAGAACCACCAATATTTGTGTTTTTTTTTATTACTGAATAATTTGCTTTGAATATTTTGCAGTCAGAAGTGCACAAAAACAGTTTTGCACACAAAACTTTCTTTGGGGAGGAGAGTTGAGTATGTTATTTTACCCCATTGGTGTATTTGAGAATCTTTAATCTTGAGAATCACTCAGCTGAACTGGAGCTTCAGTGTTCTGGAGTGTAATTTAAGGCAGATATCCTTTGTCAAAGGCTTATACTCTAGAGCAGGCATGTCAGACTGGGTTTTTTCAAGACCACAGCTCTGCAGAGATTATTGCTTTCCCTCATCTGACTCTCTGAATTCAATTCTTGACTCCTTTCCCTTTAGCTGATGAGTTGAAACCAGTTTCATGGGACAGAATGCTAAAGGCTGCAGTGCTGTGGCCTGCAAGTTCTGGATTCTGACACATGCTGTAGGACCTGTACCTTCTGTATTCTGACTATTCTCTTAAAGGAGAATTCCACTGATTTTTCAAAATGTCTGCATAATTTACAGTGTTAAGATTAAACAGAGTCATTCAGAGTGGTTTGACGTGAAAAGTGCTGTTACAGAGAAACTTACGAAGTGAGAGTTGTCCACAGTGGTGGTGATAGGAACCAGGCGCTGAAAGCATCCAATGCCTTTTAAAGCTATGTGCTACGTCACAGCAAGTTATTACCTGACATGGTTATGAATACGCTACCTGGTGCCTGACACAGTGTGTTATGATAATTTTGAGATAAGGTTTTGGCCTAAAATGTATTTTTTTTAAATCATTGGGAGAATTTACATGCAGGAAGTTGGAAGGGAAAATAATCCTCAACAAAAACTTTTTTTGGGTGCATTTACTACTATTTTACCATTATCGATGTTATACATAAAACTCAGATATGTGATATGTGTAGGTTCACTGGGCTTTCTGGATAATAAATAAAATGGCTATTTGTGCGTTGCATGCATTGTGACCCCTGGTTCCCATCACCACCACTATAAAGAAATCTGAGTCAGTAAGTTTCTCTACAGTGCTTTGTTTCACATAAAATCACTCTGAATGACTTTGTTTACATCTCAGCAGTTGAAATGTAACCAAAATACAGACTTTGGACGCTACATTGGAACAGCTCATCCAGCGTTCTAACCCATGGGAAAAAGAGAAGGCTGGAGACTACACTACACCGGAGTCTACACTAGAAGTGTGCACGATTTTAAAGGGGTACCACCTCAAAATTTCTGCCATGTCATTGGCTTCCACCTCGCTGTGGGGCGGGTGTTTGTGCCTTTAAGTAGAGAGTTGTGTGGCTATCAGTGATCAGCAGAACAACCTCTCTCAAAGACCACCCAACCCACCCCTTCCCCCCACTGCAGCAGAAAGTCTGGTTTGTGGAGGTCTCACATTGGACATAAGGTCCATAGCACAATCCTGTGGTTGGTCTGGCTGCAGACCATGCTAAACACCTCTGCAAGGTCCTGATATTCAGCTGGAATGTTGGTAGTCTAAGAGCCTGTCTCTCAATGGAAGAGCTAGAGACAATGGACCTCACACACAGGGCACCAGGACTGTCCAGGTATAATGATTCTGTGATGTGATGAACAGGGAAATTGAAACTGTGTGATGGGTTGCCATGTACAGGTACAATGGCAGAGTTTATTTATAGACAATCCTTGAGACAAGAGGTCTTCCACTGTGGGCATGGATGTGTAGAGTCAGCTGTCAAGGTCTCACCAGCTCCTACTGCACCATGTTCTGCAGCCTATAGTGGAAAACAGACATGAGAACTCACTTGTTTCAGGTGCCGCTGGCTGAAAGGGTGTGGAGTGATCATGCTGCAGGTGAACAGAGTCCTTGTGTGTCCCAGGAGTTGTTTTCTATGCTGCGTTTCCTCCATGTGGTGATCAAACACAGACCCAAACAATGATGTAATGCACTCAAAGCATAGAGTCTTCTCTCCTTCCTGTTCCCAAACAGCAATAGCCTAGCCCTATGCAAGTCAGTAAGTAAACTGATAACAAATGAAACTGCAGAATTCTCTTTTCTAAGTCCTAAATCCAAAAAGCACTGGAGAAGGAACTACAGAGCCCTGCTGGTGACATTCCATACAAATAAAAACAATGCACGGCCACAAATTAGTAAGGTGTGGGAACGAGATAATGAAGTCAATCATCTCGTTCCCACGCGTTACTAAGTCTTGGCCACAAATTAGGATCTCGTTCCCACATGCTAATACTGTGCGGCCATGCATTATTGTTATTTATACGGGATTTCACCAGCAGGGCTCCATAAGGAACACTGTAGTAACGTGGACTTTCTCAGGTTTGGCCATTTTTTGAGGTATGGAGAACAGTGTTGAGAGTTGCTGGCTTTCTTGTTGTTGTAAACAACTGTTTTTATATGTTTGATATTAAATGCAAATATTTGAATCTGTGGTTATTTTGCCCATTTAATGAAACAATATTAAATTCAGGTTATTTATACTTTTACTCAAGTGAATGTTCAGCATCAACACACATTTAGAGAGAGCTCACCTAGAGTGTCTGACTCTCCACTGTGCGTACTTGCAACCGTACTTGTCACAGTTTTGTAACAGTATCATACGTAATGCAATCCATGAAACAGGACTGTCGGTTCTGAAAGCACTTGCGGGAATTTTCTCTCTGTAAACCCTTTTCCTGCTCCTCCCTACAGTGTTAGCTCGGCAGGTTCCTGAGTCCTACAGCACGTCTGCTGCAGCTCCAGCTCCCTCCAGGTCTCCAACATCCCCAGCCCCCTGCTGATGTTTCTCCCCTTCTGCCCTCACACTGCTCCCCCATCCTGGTCCACCCACATCCCTTTGGCTGCCTCTCTGGGACAGTCTCTACTAACTATATGGAAAAAACAAGGGAGGCCACCAACACTAAACTCCACTTCTTCCCCCCAGGGAGTTAAAGAATAAGTGGGGTGGTGATCTGATTGTTGCCGAGACTTTACTGGTAAGGAAGCATCACCATCCAAATGATAAGAATCAAGAGTTGTTAAAAAAAAATTACGTATACAGACTCTTTCATTGTTTAAATACAGATACATTCAACACAGAACTGCTATATTTTGTCCAGCGGGAGAGTGGGCACTTATTTAAAAACAAGCTTTAGCTTTTGGGTGATCATCTTATCCAGTTCAGAGAGCCTATCTGGTGAAATTAGCAGCACTATCAAGTTGGGCACCATAGTCAATTTACGTTTTTTGTTTGTAAGTGAAAATAACACACATAATAACACATATACCTGCACATTTGAATAAACAATTACTGTTTATTTGTTGAATTTAATATGTTTAATTTTTTCCAACATTTGCAAATGAGTAGACGTTGTGCTCTAAAATTTGCAGTAAATTGTCACATTTAAGTTTATTCCTTGTAGAGGTAAAATCTACAACACATAATTTGACCAGAGGTGTTCAAACCTTTGCATACAACTATATAGACTATGCAACTAATTAAATAGGGTCTATTAGTTTTTTCTCTATTAGGCAGGAGGTGCATTTTAGTTAGGAGTAGAAAAAGTATAGAGAAACTGCGCTTAGGTGAAGGTATGGATACTGTATTACAGCGATAGGGATAAGCTTTGCATGCATAGGGAAGACTGGGGAGGGTTGTAATGTGGGGTAGGTTGTGACACCCCCAGTTTCACCAATCACTACAGTGCACACTCTCCACTCCCCTGAGCTGACTGGAGAAGTTGGAAAACATGTAACAAAACCTGATTCTGGGGCAGTAATCAGATCATGGTCATGCTTGTTGATCAGCTTGGTCAAACTGGTCATGCTGGTCAACCAGCTTGGTCAAGCAGTTTACACTGGTGAACCAGCTTGATCATGCTGGTCTGCCATCCAGGTCAAGCTGGTTACACTGGTCAACCGGCTTGGTTAAGCTGTTCATGCTAACCAAGCTGGTCATGCTGGTTAACCAACTTGGCCAAGCTGTTCATGCTGGTCAACCAGTGTGGTCAAGCTGGTCATGCTGATTTAAGCAGGTCAGTCAGCTTGGTCAATGTGGTTACACTGGTCAACTAGCTTGACCATGCTTGTCTGCCATCCAGGTCAAGCTGGGTACACTGTTCAACCAGCTTGGTTAAGCTGTTCATGCTAACCAAGCTGGTCACGCTGGTCAACCAGTGTGGTCAAGCTGGTCATGCTGATTTAAGCAGGTCAATCAGCTTGGTCATACTGGTTTTCCAGCTTGGTCAAGATGGTTACACTGGTGAACCAAGTTGGTCGATCATAGAAAACATCAAAGTCACACAAAAACATACCCCATATTGGTCAACCAGCTAATCTTGAGCTGGCCCAGCTGTTTTTCCAGAAGGGAAATGAGAAGTCAATAGGAGAAAAGAGCTGCTTCAGAGATAATTGATTGATAATTGATTAACTCCTGGTCCTGGTGTGTTTTTCACTGATGGAAAAGTCCTCAGGCTCTGTTAACAACCTTTATCAGCTGCTCAACCGCAGAAGAAGCAGTACCACTATTGTGCAGCCTGGACTTCCCCTGGGATGAAGGCAGATCAGCTGAGTCAGTACTGAGCATAAAGTTTGTTTTCCTCTGCTATCTGAACTGCTTGATTAGTTTAGGTCCTAATTAGTGTTTGATAAGACGGCCCGGTCTGAGCCCCAGAGCCCTTTTTATCACTGTTGCGCATTTACAGGCTTAGCAGAGGCGCTGGGGTCGCTGGTGGGCCCTCCCTCCCTTCACCTCCCTCCCTTCACCTCCCTCCCTTCACCCCCACTCACGCGCGCTCTCCTCTTCCCTCCGTCTCTCCTCCTCACTGTGCGACTGTCCAGTCGCGGTGTCCATCCAGCGCAGGATTCGCTCAGTGGATTTTTACTCTTCTCTCTCTTTTCCACGCTCATTTCTTTGGCTCGGTTTCGGCGCGTGTAGTGGACTCAGCGCGGGGCTGGACACAGCGGTGCTCTGATGCGCAGCTGAGGATTGCCGTCCTGTGGGAACTTTAAGACTGGTTTCATGCGGGGACAGTCCATCAGGGTGGTCGCACGATGGCAAAGCCATTTTCGCTTCTTTCTCTCGTGGGCATTATCTCTTCAGTCAGCTGGGTGACAGGTAAATAAAGCTGGCGTTTATACAGCACAAGATGTGGCCTAAAAAGTCATAGAAGTCAGTGGTCATCGTGGTGTAATGTGGCTATAGCGCTGATATAGGATCTGTGCGTTAGATCACGCGTTATTATGCACAATAGAGTAGCTACACATGCTTAAATTGTTGGCAAAGTACACAGTGAAACTCACTTGATTATCAGTAGTGTTAGGGTTTAGGATTTGATTCAGATTTGGGATTAAAATTAAGGTTAGAGATTCATTTCAGAATTCAATTGCTTTAAAGGGGAATTCCACTGTATGTTCAAAATTTCTGCATATTTCAATCAGTGGGATGTAAACAAAGTCATTCAGGGTGGTTTGATATGAAATGGTTCATTGTAAAGAAACTTAATGACTTAATGACTCAGATTTCTTTGCAGTGGTGCTGATAGGAACCAGGAGTCTCCATGTCTACAACACAAATATAGCCATTTTATTTACTATCCAAAATGTGTTTTAGGCCAAATCATTATCTCAGGATTGTCGCAAATCAATGTGAATGATCACACAATGTATTTGTAACCGTTTCATAGCATCGTTTTTCTGCAAGGTAGCTTTTAGAGGCGTCTTCAGATGTCTAGTATCTATCACCACAGTTGTAGATCTCTCTGACTTCATACGTTTCTCTTGAATGGAGTATTTCACATCGACATACTCTGATTTACTTTGTTTACATGGTAATAACTTAATTAGGCTGAAATTTTGAAGAAATAAATTAAGTTTACCTTTAAATAGTTACCCAATTGAAAATGAGTATTTATAGAGCAGTAAAAGTAAACGGTTACTATGCTTTATAAACTTCAACAACTAACTCTCCTCTTTACTGGCTATTATGTAATGTGGTATTGTTAATGCCTACACTGCGCTGCATTCAATTTGAGTCAGATTACATAATTAGTGCATTAATAAAATTAACCGTGTGAACTGAAAGGCAAAATGTTTGTTGTATGTTTCATTAATGTTTAAATGATGCAAATGTAGTGAATTCCATGCGTCCCTTGTTTTCAGTGATAAAAATGCATTTGGCAGCTCTCTCCTTCCTGTTGGTCTAAATGTAATCATCTCAGGAAAGCAGGGCTGTCCACCTTGTGTTCTCAAGTTTGATAAGGCCATAGCAGGATTTCAAACTTGCGTGATATGTTTTTTCTTGCAATATATTCATAATCTGATGTGCAATAATGCTGTATTATGAAAATATAGCATGAAACATCATATATATACTTTCTGAACCATACTTATCTTAAAGATATGGCCATAATTGCACTTGACGTGGCGTATTTTTCCCTAGTATTTGGTGCCTTTCCCACACTGCCATTGTTGTTTGAAATGATCTCAGTGCCCAGCAATTCAGAGATCAGATCTCAGCACTTCTTAAATCAAATGTTTGAATTAGCGGGACTCAGCAGGGTGTGCTCATTGTGGCTGTGAGCCTGTGTTTGAGTGTGTGTGTGTGTTGTCCCTTGCCCTGGTTCCTCTGGAGCAGGAACCCCACCTCAAGGCTTGGAGTGCGGGGCCATTTAGGCCAGCCCCGGCCCATCTGCCCCAGCTTCCTGTTTTGACACAGTCAGGCCGCTGGGCTGCTGCTGTTGCTCCAGTGGAAAAACAGCCCCAGAGCTTATACTGCACGTTCCAGAATTCACAAAGAGCGCTGATCTCGGGTCGGTCTGGCCTTAACTTCTATAATAGAGGCATGTAGGGGGGGCTGATCCTAAACCAGTGCTTCTAACTTGAGATCCTTCCTACATATGAGCCCAGAATTTAGATTCAGGCTGGGCCAAAAACTTGCTTTCACCACCAATCTTGTCTGTTCTCTCTTGACTCTGTTGTGAAGTCATGTTGATGCACATAAACAAGAAGAGGTTTTTTCTACTGTTGATACAATGAGAAATGCTAATATGTGAACATTAAATCAAGTAAAAAACATATTCAACAAGATAACATTTACAGCAGACGCTGTTATCCAGAGCGACATAGACCCAATCCCATTTTACCCCTCGCCCCTAACACTTAGCCCTTAGCCCTCTGTTTTGTGCGTTCACTTCTAGGGTTAGAGTGTCCCAAGTTTTGTTGAGATAGAGGGGTAGGGTGAAGTGTTAGGGCTACATGTCCCTCCAAACTGAGGTTTTTCAAAGGCTCACTCCAAATGGAGTGTTATAAGAAAAAAAGAAAAACCAGCAAGATGGCTGCCTGAGCAACCAAAGAAACTCACAAATGTAAGTCTTTTCTCCGTTAAAAATAACAATAACCACTGTATTATCTTAGTTTAATGTTGTTTCAATGTATTATAGTTTGTTTCTTCATAACAAGCATAAAAAATCGCTAATAGCATGCTAATGTCTTGGTAGCTAGCTAATTTTCCCGTTCCACCTTAAATAGTCCGGCAGTTCTGACGCCTGAAGCACCAGAATGTAACTGCTGCACCATTTAAGGTGGAACGGGAAAATTCTAAACAAGAACCTAATGAATATCTGACCTCAGCTTCGTATCACCAATTAATTAGCGGTGGGCGATAATAAATAATTGTCACCCGCCCTCTTTGAAAGCATAAGATGCCCTAAATGTAACTAAAGCCCAGCAGTGAGGAGCTGAACTTTTCCCTTCTCTGCTATCACTGAGACGGGCCGGGTCGCCTACAGAGCAGCGCTAGTAGCTGTTAATGAAGCAACATTTTTTGACGGTTGTCCCATTTCGCAGGACAGGATTTCAACCAGTACCCCTTGTAACTCAGTTCCTAGGGGTTAGGGTGACACTCAAAAACAAGGGGTAGGGGTAAAAAGAAGAAATGGGATTGGGCCTTGCAATATGATCATTTCACACATAAGGGTCAATACGAAGTGTTTCACAATGAAGGATAATCTTCTTTCTTCTAGTGAATATTGTTGGAAATATTTCCATAATATAAGCAGCGTATTATTATAGTACGGTATAATAATAGTTATTATAATACATTTTATTACAATACATCTTATAGCATACACTTATGACAGCATCAACTCATGGCACTTCACAGAAGACAAACAAAATAAAATGTATATGGACCATTTTACTAGTACTATACTGGAACTTGAGCACGTAAACCGTTATAAACCAAAAGTAAAAATCTCGAATTCTTTCTCTGACAAAAATGGCTCTTTATAATAATAATAATAATAATAATAATAATAATAATGTAATGATAACACCAAAAGCAAAAATCACCTCTGTGATGACATTAAAATGATTTTAATTGTAACATGTTGAGGACAAAAATATGACATGAAAATATGACAAAATAACATTTTAATACATAAAACTTTACCACTAAACAAATCTATTCACAGACATACATGGTATCCAGAGTAGTCTGTCACTGCCAGAAAGCTCAACAGGGACACATCATGACAATAATACTGTCCCTATGCAGTTTTCAATGTTATGTTATCAACAAGCTAATGGTGGTGTATGATCACTTTCCCACATAAAGTTTAATGCTACTTACCACAAGTCCAGCTCAAACATGGACATTTGAGGCTTGTAACAGCTCTTCAAGTAACATTACATACTTTGTATGTTGAAGTTTTTTGGAGGTAGCCCACCTGTTAGTCTGTTAACTAGCTGGCTTAAACAATAACTTTTCCAAAGACAAGTGACAGACAGGCACCTACAACGTAGGTGTAGCTGCTGCTTTAGTGTAACTGTTAACCACCTACTGATTTGTAGCATGTTTTTTTGGCAAAATAACCAGAACTAATATTATCTTGTTAAAGCTACAGTATGTAAGATTTGGAGATTTGGAGACCTCACTGGTGGAAATGTGTAATTACATGCAATGTTTGGAAGAACATTTTGTAACATTGGTTACTTCTGACCCCTTCGTCAAGTGGAAGAATCTGATGATGGCGAGTGTGTTGAATGAGAATTTAAAGAGGAGTCAGTAAAAGCTTGGTGAACAGTACAATGTTGATTTTTTACATTTGAGACCTGAACATTAAGCCGAGCCTTCTTTCTGAGCCTGTGTGTGTGAAGTTAATGCATAAAGATGTATGATGCAGTCTGAAAAACTCCTGCAAAATCTGACCTCAAACTTTTACGTGATTATTTCAGGCTTTAGAGCGTGACTCACAGCAGTGCATTGGATATGTTTGTTGTGTTACAGTTAGACAAATGGACAGAATTTGATTGAGTAAAATATTATAGTCTTTAGTAAAATAAGTACACTTAAACAATATGTTTTGACTAAAATTAGGCTATATTTAGAACATTTCTGCCAAAAGCTACAAATATGACTAAAAAATGTCAAAAATGTACCTAAAGAAAATGTGAAAATAGGAATAACATAGAGTTCCATATTAATTTAAAGAATATATCAAATTTAATAAGTAATAATGTTTCATCTTCTGTTTCCAGCTATGGAGCTCAGGTTTGTACCTGACCCCCCAGCATTGAGCATCACAGACAAAACATACAAAATAAATGCGTCAGACACACTGGAGATCACTTGTAGGTAAGCCTGAACTACACTACACAAAGAGGTGAATGGAAAGTAAGACAATGACATCATGTTTTTACACTCAAACCACATTAATTCATTAGTGAATATATTCATTAAGAAACACTCAGCTTTTGTATAGCCTCTCTTTTATATGTCACATCTGGAGCATATAGACAGTTATTGCTGGCAATATTTTTGATATGTACTTAGTAAAACAACAACAAAAAAATTATCTATAATACAAGCCAATGAACAAGTGCTGCAGGAACATCAAAATTATTGCCAGTGATCAATGCTCATATGCTGCAGTAGTACAGATATTATGTTGAAAAAGGCTGGAGTATTGCTTTTAGACACGAGATACTGAGCCTAGGTTAGCCCGTTTAACACCAAATAACCATTGGTGATTCCAGACTTCCATTCCTCACTACCACAAATGCCATAATTTTAATATTAATTTATAATGGTTACAGAATACTTCATAGTAGTTACTAGATAATAAACGTTAAGCTTAATTAATGTACTGAATAATAAGCTGAGAGAGTAAAGAGTTAACAGTAATAATAAGTGATAATGAAAATGGGATCACTTAAGTGTAATAAATTGGCAGCTATTTTATCATAAAAGTCTGTTTATCACTGTGTGGTGCATCTACCTGTCCTATAGGGGCCGCCAGATCCTGGAGTGGTACACACCTCACAACCTCACCGGCTCTGAAAACAGGCTCACTGCGACCGACTGCAGTGGGGACGGACTGTTCTGTAGCACCATCACACTGACCGCGGCCATGGCCAATGAGACAGGAGAGTATCGTTGTTCCTACAAAAACTTGGCCGTGGAGGATGGGAAGACTGCCAAGACAGTGTATGTCTTTGTGCAAGGTGAGCTGCTCTCAATTCTTGTAAGTGCTTGATAATGATAACTAGAGCTGTCAGTGTCAATTATATTAGTAATTGTATAAATGACCATTTATTTTGATGATTAAACAAGTTGTCAGTGTTTTTTTAAGGACCAAACATGACATACACTGACATCCCACAAAATTGCTGATTATTCGCTGACAATGCATCAAGAAGGTTAATTTTAATTTATAGTTTTAATTAGTTTAATTAGGTAATCTTGAAAGCCTAACTACTTACAAAGCACCTTTCATGCAAGCTCAAAATGCTTCACTATATATAGCAATAAAAGGGTGTAGGGCAAAACACCTGTGTCATTGGGCATTTTTTGCATAGCTATGAAAGCTGATACATTGCACATGAATAATGTGGTCCAGTGGTAGCTTGTACAATGAATATAAAAATGGGCCTCATACAGAACCCTGTGGTACGCCATAAAGAATGTCATGTTCTCCAGAGAAATGTTCACTTAGACTGGTAACAAATTCTTCATTCTTCACTCTACATTCTTTCTTTAAGATGTCTGTCAAACCACTTTAGGGCGGTGCAAAGCCAATCCAATTTTCAAAGCAGTTCTATAGTGTGAAGGGCAGCATTTAGAATTAGAAGTAAAAGAACTGAAAACAAATAGACAACAGCTTGGTCAAGACAGAGAGTTAAGACCAGAAGAAGGGTCTGTGCTTTGGTGGAGGATGAACAGTTAGTCAAAAGACTGTTTACAGACTTTCGTAGTAATAACTAGGTATGTACATAGTACAAACATTCCAGAAATATATATCTTTGCAGTTATAAGTGTCTCTAAAACAGCAGCTAATCTACAATTGTTCATATTGTCATGTATTATATGGAAGAAGTGCAGTGATTTCAATACAGGAGGCTGCTCGGTAAATAAATGTAAAATTTATTTTTTGAGTATTTAGTCTAAAGGTCTTGTTGATCAATACTCTAACATTTCAATGGTAAATATGTGAATTGGTCATTTATTTGGGGTCTTCAGCTTAAGCTTCAAACAGGACTTGGCAGTTGTGACAGAGTGGTTCCTTTCCAAGTCTGATTTTACATGTAAAGTCTGTTTAGGCACTGATAAAGAGTAAGGTAGAGAGACAAAGAGAGAGAGAGAGAGAGAGAGAGAGGGACAGAACTATCTTGCCTTAGCACACTTCCTGCCTGATCCTCCAGTGTGACCTCTCCACATGTGTCACCTCTGTATTCTACTTCCTGTTAGAGCTGTACCAGTCCATGATCCTACATCCTGTTGCCATTAGTTCCATTCAAGGAGAGAAATTACGCGAAGTTTATTGAAAAGTTCATTAAAAGTTACTGGAAATAACATTAAAGGGCCCATATCCTACATATTCCCTTAAGGTCCACGTATAACAGCTGTGTGGTTGTTTTATGTACCTAAAACAGACATAATTCTTTTTTACATGACCATTTTCCAACCTCTCTTTATCCCATTGGATTAAACAGGCTGTGTTTTTGCTACTGTGGCTTCTTGATAAATGAGCTCTGTTCTGATTGGCTGCCCTGTGCCTCATGCAAAAAGCACTCAGAACTGAAACGCTCCTTAGAACTTCAATGTGAATGGGCGGAACTAAACAGCTGTAGCCTGAATAGGTGGATGCATATACAAATAAATTGTCATGACATCACAGTTCACAAATGCCTTTTCTTTAAAAAAAAATTGTTTACTGTCTAAATGTAAAACATCTCGCCCTCCAGACTATCGTATGCCGTTTGTCCGCTCGGCTCAGGATTATGACGTAGTCTTCATTCGAGAAGGTGAACAGGTGGTCATCCCCTGCCTCGGCACCCTGGAGGACCTCAATGTCACTCTGCACACGGTGAGCATACACATACAGTGTATTTACAGATTAGCTTAGCAGAGGTGGGAGAAAAAAACTGATACAAACATAGTATTGTGAAACTTTGGGTGAAAAAATGGCATCACTACACAGAAGCCTTTCAATATTAAATTATTAATAATTTCAATGTGTATTATGCCCATTAGTACGCTAATAGAATAGAGTCACAATAGTATCATACTACTATTTAAGTATCTTTATAATATTGTATTGTGGAACCTTTACAAATCCATACTTGCCCATAGGTATTCCCTATCACATAATGTGGCCCCAAAAATATTCAAATGTATTAAATTTGTTTTGTTAGGAAACAAAATGTCAAAACAAGTGGCTTTACAGTACCCTAAGGGCAGTCTGGTTGAATAAAATACCATCGGTTTGTGGTGCTAAAAGTATTTCTATGAAACAAATACACTATTTGACTAAAGGTATGTTCCATGTACCATCACACCTATTAGCTTGCTGGACATCCCGTTCCAAAACCAAGAACATTGACATGGAATTGGTCCTCCTATGTGGCTACAACAATCTGGAAAGGCTTTCCACAAGATTGTCTGTGGGAATTCAGGCAAAAGAGCATTTGTGAGGTCAGGCAGTGATATTGGACAAGAAGGCCTGGCTCACAGTTAACGTTTCAGTTAATCTCAGAGGTGTTCAGTGGGGTTGAGGCCAGGGCTCTGTGTAGGCCGCTGGAGTTTGTCCACACCAAACCCGTCAAACCATGTCTTTGTAAACCTCGCTTTGTGCACAGGGGCACAGTCATGCTAGAACAGGAAAGGGCCTTCCCTAAACTGTTGGCACAAAGTTGGAAGTGTATAACTGTCTAAAATGTCTTTGTATGTTGTAGCATTGACATTACCCCTTGCTGGAGCTGAAACTCTGAAAAACAGCCCCATTATTCCTCCTCCACCAACTTTACTGTTGGCACTATGCATTCCGGGAGGATGTGTTCTCCGTTCATCCTCGAAACTCCCATTTGTCCAACGGACAACCAGATAGTGAAACATGATTCATCACTTCTGAGAACATGTTTCCACTGCTCCAGGGTCCAGTAGAGCTGTTATTTACACCACTTCAGCCAAAACTTGGCATTGTGCATAGTGATCATAGGCTTATGTGCAACTGCTCAGCCATGGAAACCCATTTCTTGAAGCTCCTGATACACAGTTCTTGTGCTGATGTTGTTTCCAGGGGCAGTTTGGAACTGTAAAGTAAGTGATGCAACAGAGGATAGGTGATTTTTACATGCTGCACTCTCTGCAGCCCCCTCTGTGTGAGTTTGCATGGTTTACCACTTTGTGGAGCAGATCTAACAAGGCAGAAATTTCACAAACTGACTTGATTCAAAGGTGGCATCTTATAACAATTCCATGTTTAAAGTCACTCAGCTCTTCAGAACAACCCATTCTGTGCCAGTGTTTGTCTATGGAGATTGCATGGTTATGTGCTTGATTTTTACACCTGTTACCAATAAGTGTGACTGAAACACCTGAACTCAATTATTAGGAGGCGTCCACATACTTTTGGCCATATTTTTCAGTTTTTCACATAATTTGAAAATGTCTGTTGCCCTTTACACTCTGTGTAAATTTCATCGTGAATGGACTAAAATAAACGGCCCAAAATTACTTGGAAAAACGTCTGGTTCCATTAACTTACATTAAAAGTAAAGTATGTTTTTTCCTTCTCCTGTGAAGTTAACATTTTCGAGATATGAGGTTTTGTTCCAACCACAGCGAAATGTAACAAGAGCCTATCTCGATATCACATTTTCTGTTACATAACTTGGTGTTCTGGGCACAGACTAAATTGTACTGAACCTCTTATGCAATAGTCACTGTGACTGTTGCGCCACTGTAAAGTTCACATTATAGCATTTTGCTTTTACAGAAGTATCCAATGAAAGAACTGCCTACTGACGGGAAGGACACGTTCTGGGACAGCAGGAGAGGTTTCATCCTCCCCAGTCATGTGATCAGCTACGCAGGTGTGGTCTTCTGCCAAACGCGCCTCCACAACGAAACCTTTCAGTCCTCGCTCTACATTGCGGCTGTTGTGGGTAAGGATGGTAACACTGACACAGACTGTGCGCGGCAAAACGTCATCATTCGTATTTGATATATTTAATGCAGCAGTTTCATACAGTCGCTATCTAGTCATGGGGTGTGGGGAAATGTTTAGTATTTCCTAAAATGTATGGGAATTTGTGACTGTGGAATTGCTGTTGCGTTTGGAAATTCGAGAGAGGCTGTTTGGTTGTGAGGAGAACAATACCCCCCTCCCTTCTCTTCCTCAGGATATAAGATCTATGACCTCACTGTGAGTCCTACTTATGAGAAGCTGACCGTTGGGGAGAGGCTGGTGTTCAACTGCACTGCTCACACTGAACTCAACGTGGCCATCAACTTCCAGTGGTCCTTACCTCAGGACAGGGTCAGTGTGTGAAGATTGCTTGTTACGGAGATGCATAAATAATGACCGCACAAGCCTATTCAGCTGTTCATGACCTTAGAAGGCTTCAGTTTCGCAAGAGCACTAATCTTAGTCATTTTCCCAAACATGTAATAGCCCATAACATTCCTGGGATTGTGGTTAAGAAAAAGCTGCTGTTTTCTGTGACCCTTAGACATTGTTTTCAGTTCAGTTCATTTCAATTCAATCCAATTCAAACCTATTTGATTCAACTACAGACCAGTTCAATCCAGTTCAATTTATTTACAGTCCAGTTTAAGTCTCTATACCTTTATATCAATTCAGTCTTATTCTCCATTTAGTTTAAATTCCAACCAAATTAATTTCATTTCATTTGATTCAGTGAGATTCAAATTAGTTTTCAAATTCAGACCAGTTCAATTGAAATTCAGACTAGTTCAACGCAAATTCATTCCACTAAATGTTCACTACATTTTATTAATTCAGGCAGTTTCTTCCAATTGAATAAAGTTGATTAAAGTTTGATTAACACTTGTGTGGTGTTCAGGTCTGTGGGACCCATTTTCAATGTTTACCAAAAGAAAAAATGATGCGATTTATTATTATTTCAACCTCAGATTTCTTGGCCTTTGCTCATTATCTGTGAAGAACACATAAAATAACCCATTTTCAGTGACCTCACACTGTTCACCCCCCACACATTTATATTACACATGTGGTGTTGGGTGAACCCGCGGGGAGTAAAAGTGTGGAGGTGCTGTGTCCTTCACTCTGTTCAACTCCTACATGGCCTGCTGTTAGTGTGTGTGTGTCTGTGTGTGTATGTGTTTGTATATGTGTGTGAGGGTGGACAACATGAACAGGCTGCTGACTGGCTACAGCTGCTAAAGGAGAACCCTACGCTGGCCACTTGTAATATTTTAAACATCTGGTAGTTTAACATAAATTGTTATGGCTGTATTGGTTTAAAAAACCAATAATGTGGTGGGTCCACCAGACCACTGAGTAACAAACACATCAGCACCACACAAGGGTTAAATTGGATTTACTTAAGTTCAGTTACATATAACATCATTCCAATCCAGACCAGCTTCAGTTTTTATGAATCCTGTTTTCTGTTTTGTTTAAATCAGACCTTCTTTTTATGTCCCACCAGAGAAACACCAGCCGTTCCACACGAACGCATTATGAGACTAAGTCCAACAAGAAGAAGCTGTGGAACTCTCTGGAAATGTCCAACTGGCTGATTATAGAGAATGTAACAGTCAGTGACATGGGGGAATACGTATGCACGGCATCCAGTGGTCAGATGGTCAAAACTGCCCAAGCATCTCTTATAGTGTATGGTGAGTGAGTGATGTCCACTGCAGTTTTCAAGTTCCTCTTTGGATGCACCTCCTGGTTTTCATGCTCTACCTTACAATCTCTAAGTGTGCCAATTATCAGGCTTTTTAAAGCATTTTGGGTTTTCTAAAATGTTTTGCTAGAGCTTTCTTAAAC
Source organism: Colossoma macropomum (assembly GCF_904425465.1). Taxonomy (NCBI): domain Eukaryota; kingdom Metazoa; phylum Chordata; class Actinopteri; order Characiformes; family Serrasalmidae; genus Colossoma; species Colossoma macropomum. Next base: position 12,550,436 of record NW_023494795.1, on the reverse strand, counting down.
ATGCTACATTTAAGATATGACATTAGCATTGAAAAGACTTGATGTTGAGAGGGTTTGTATGGGGTTATCCATATTGTCTAACTGCTCAGTATGAATATTCGGATGTAGTTTTCTCTCATAAAATACATTTGAAATTTTTTTTGACAATTATATTATGTTTATGCCAATTTTATTAACAATTAGATTAAATTTGGTATTGCAGAAAAGCCTTTCCTAGCTCTGAATGAACAATGGGTTCACGTTGTGGATGCAAACACAAGCCAACGAGAAGCAAAGATCCCGGTGAAATATGATGCTTATCCAGAACCTAGTGTGAAGTGGTGAGTAGCAAGAGTGCATTTTCTTTGTGTGTATGTGTGTTTGTAAATATTTGTATATAGTTTTTCTTTATGTGAGATTAACAATTCAATATCATGTCAGTGTCATTGAATTGCTATATATTGTAATTTTTAACATGCATTGCCATGTATGAAGACACATTGTGACATGGTTACCCCTTTAAACTCCAGGCCTGGTCAATTAATCAATGGTCATCAAGGTTTTTCATAATTATTCAGAGACTAATATAAAACTAATACACAAGTTAGTGTGTGTATTTATAAGGATTTGAAGTTATGGGTCTTTGAGAGTTTAAGGGGTTAAAGACTGGCCTGTATTATTTCGATTTATTAATGTTATTAATGTTTGATCTGTAAAAGGCTTTAGTTAGCCAAACCCCAAATTCTGAATTAATGGTCAATATTATGATGATGGCTAGTAACAAGAAATAGTCTATCCCTGTTTTCAGTTGTATTTATTCCTCCTGTTGTAAAGGAATTATTCGTTATACTTCCATGTGATTACAAAATGCTGTACTGCTGTGAATCCCACTCATTTCTGTTTTTGTAAGAGTGCCTATATTAAGATCTCTGTCTTACTCATCTTGTTCATCAAGGTTGAAAAATGGCCTGCCCATTTCCAATAAAGAGTACCGAATGAAGCCGGCCAAAGACTCTCTTACTATATTTGACGTCACAGAAAAGGATGCTGGGAATTATACTGTGGTCATGACCAATAAGATCACTAAAGAAGCTCGAAGGCAGACATTCCAGCTACTGGTCAATGGTACTCTTCTCTTCTCTTCTCTTCTCTTCTCTTCTTGTCTTATCTTGGCTTTTATCTTGTCTCTTCTCTTCTTGTCTTATCTTGGCTCTTATCTTGTCTCTTCTCTTCCCTTCTTGTCTTATCTTGGCTCTTGTCTCTTCTCTTCTCTTCTCTTCTCTTCTCTCCTCTTCTTGTCTTATCTTGGCTCTTATCTTGTCTCTTCTCTTCTCTTCTCTTCTCTTCTCTTCTCTTCTCATCTTGTCTCTTCTCTTCTCTTCTCTTCTCTTCTCTTCTCTCCTCTTCTTGTCTTATCTTGGCTCTTATCTTGGCTCTTATCTTGTCTCTTCTCTTCTCTTCTCTTCTCTTCTCTTCTCTTCTCGTCTTATCTTGTCTCTTCTCTTCTCTTCTCTTCTCTTCTCTCACGTGTGTGTATTGTGTGCAGCTCATCCTAAGATTTTTGAGAAGGAGGTGCCGTTGGATCGGAATGTTCACATGCTTGGTAGCAGCCCCACCCTCACCTGCACTGCTTCCGGCGGCTCCAGCCCCGTCACTATCCAGTGGCAGTGGATGCCCAGTGAGGACTGTCCGGCCCGATTTCAGTAAGTTTACACGCCACATGATTGGACAATGAAGAATTTGTGGGAATCAAACCTAAACCTAATCTTAATATTTGTTGCTTTTTAAATGTGTTTCTACTATACAAAAGTCCAATTGAGTGCAAGGTGTGGGAGAACTGTACTTGTGGTTAATATTTGGAAGAAGTGGCGATTTTACAACAAACTAAAGATCAGGGTCTTAATCCTCTGTGCTAGAGGTTCATGAAACTGCAAAACAGTTTTCCCACATAATGCACCTGACCGAATCAAGATCAGAGCAAGAAAAACACTATACTGTGAAGTTTTGTGACTTCAGAACGCATAATGGTGTTTCCATCTTTGCTGGATTGCCTGTGCACCTGATTTGAAAAGTTTATGCCAACCTTATTGTTTGCATAACTTCTTATCTTGTATGTACTTGTATGAATCAGTATTGTGTTTTTGAAGAAAAAAGGCATATTGAAAAAATAGTTTTTGTATGTGTGCTGCTGCATAATGTCAAAAAAATGATGCAGTTTAATAACCAGTCGCCTTTGTATGTGCGCTCATGCGTGCCTGTGTTGTTGACGGTCCCACAGAAAGCCAGCGCTGGTTGATTGTTTGGACGTTGAAAGCTGCTGACTGTTAAGCTAAGGCACACAGAGTTCTGATGAAAAACAGACTTTGAGACAATAAGAGTGAACTCCAACCTCTAACAGATAAGAGGATGTGATTCAGACTCTACACAATGAAATCCGTGCGGTGGTACAAAACAACATGGATTCATGCACCGGTTCAGCGCATGCTAGATGACGACATTGATGTTATGCATGTTTGGAGAGCAACAGTTTATAGCTTTTTGTATGATTTGGATCATACAGTTACAGAAAAATTTGAAGTCATGAGACTGTTTGAGCTTTGAATAGAATGAAGTTTATTTAGAATTAAATGATTGGTCAGTGTTTCTGAAGAGTACAGTAAGTGCAGTGAGCGCAAAGTTGCTGGTACAGTAAGTGCACAGATGCTGCATTGCACAATGCAGTACTGAACATTACTTACTTACGAGTTACAAAGTACTTTGAGTTTCCATGGACATCATTCATTTTCAGTATGAGCTGGTGATTTCTGGGAACAGAAGGCAGCAAGAGTGTTGATAATGAGAATCAGAAGAAAATAAAGTTGAGCAAGTTTAACTTTATGCAAATTTGGAGCGAAGCAATGTGGCAATAGCCCCTTTTCACATTTCTGGGTTTTCACCTCCGTCAGTTTCTGTTCGCGGGTAATTTTGTTCCTGTGCCTGCAATTTCATAAATTTCGGAGCAAGCACACACTAAGATCACAACTGATCTAGTCAGTCTGAAGGGTAGAGGGTTAATATTTTAGAGTAAATACCAACATCAGTGTCTGCAGCTGTCACTGAGAACGATGTTTATAGGACTCTTTCGGGTTGATTCATACTCAGTGGTGGTGCTGTACCCTGCCGTGTCCTTTGGAATAACTTTTCAAAAGCTTAAGATTTGAGAGGCTATTCAAGAGCATCCACATGGATCAGATATTAACAGCCAGGATGAGGAGGAGAATGAAGTCAGAATAAGAAGCTGACTTCAACTTCATCAGAAGTTCAAAGTCTAGCAGTTTACTGACATTGCAGAAGCAGCCTGACCTAACAAAGCACTGTAGCCGCAGATTTAAACTCATTTGTTGGCTGAAGCTTTATGGTATATATATCGCTGTTGTCGGAAGAAAACCTCATAACAAACCCGAGCAACAGGCATTTTCAAATGATGTCAAAAACTGAAAAACAACATAAATGGAGATTTTTCTTCCAACAGCAGTGATATATATCTAGTATATATATATATTCCATATATATATATATATATACTAAAAGAAGCCAACTATTTCCAGTCTGGTTAACTAAGTTAGATTAGTAGGTTAGCCAAGTTAGCTGGCTATGTAAAAGTCGCTTTCCTTAAAAGTCCAAAATGTAATTTATGAAGAAAAGCCTATATCCTTTACTCTTCTCGGTGTGTGTAGAGATGGAGGAATGGTGGTGGTGCTTTCACCGTAAATAGAGGGTAGTGATCGCAAAGACCAAACATTGTTCTCTTCACATACTGACAGCACAGATAGTGATGCACTATGCAGGGACTGTATTTGTATGCAAGTGATTTCTAAACCACATTGACAAGTCTGCGCGACCTGGATGAAGACCTGAATGCGGTTTGAATGAGTTGAGAGGAGTTTTGTAGATGCATTCTTACAGAAACAATTTCGTCTTTTGGGTGACTATTGAGTTCTAGTGTTTGTTAGCAATGTCAGCCTCATAGCTGCATCACTAAACTAAAGAAGCAACATTTGGATTCCCAACGTTTCTTGGCTGATCGACTACATTTAGGGTAAGTGGAAAACTGGGTCAATTAGATTTTTCACTGAACTATCCTAGTCAGTGATTGGTGGATGTTTGTAGTTTTAGCTGCTCATTGGTTCCGTGACTGGAGCTTTGCCCTGCTTGTGTAGCGTCAGCCAGTAAATTGATTAAGAACACACAACAGGAGTGAGTCAAAGCTTTGATTGACAAGGCAAGATTGGACCACACCCTGTCAGACGATGTCGTGACTGAGCGCTAGCCATTTTTGGTTAGCCATCACGCAAGCCTTATCTTCAGACTTCACCTTTGCCTGCTTCCTCTCTCTTCATCACAACTTCCTGTTGTTCTGAAAACAGACTCCTTCAAATCTCCTATTCCTGCTACATCCTCGTGTCCTTGATCAAACAGCTTCATCACAATGACCGAATCTGAAATCGAGTCCAGCTTGATCTATTTGATCATAGTGCTCTACCTAGAGTGTTTAGAAGTGAGCCACTTAAGATTCATTCAGTATCTCTAACATTCTGTCTCCCTTTCCTTTTTCTGTTTTTGTTTATGCATTTAACTTCTCTTTCCTCTCTGTCTCATCTCCTCTAGCTGACCCTGATGAGACCTGTGTCTGACCCTAATGACTGCTGTTTGTTGACATTTCCTATTATGCTCTTTTCTTGCAAATACATTGTATAATGAGGACAGAAACAGCTCCAGCTGTTAGTGAAGGAGATTTATGGTGTTCTAAATTTAACAGGCGTATGAATAGACGTGCCGGTTGTTTACTTTATTTGTAGGTTGTTTTTGATGATCCGGTTTGTCTGTTGGGTGGCGTAGAATGCAGCTTTGGGGCAGATCTCCTCTATTTGTTGTGTTGCTGTGTATACAGTGTTCTACAGAATTATTGGTATCCTAGAGCATAAAAAGCAGTAAAAGAAGATTTAAGAAAGATTTATCAATTTATCAATTGTATCAATTTATCAGTCTGAAGCTTTCAGGTAAGTAATAAGATTTAAGGAAAAAAAGAATTTTTAATTAACCCAAAAATATAAATAAAAAGTAAAAAAAGAATCCTCCTTGCATTTCAATGCTGTCAGAACAAAACCTCATACCTCCAAAATGGTAACTTTACAGGAGAAGGCAAAAACATACTTTACTTTTAATGTAAGTCAATGGAAGCAGACATTTTCCAAGTCATTTTGGGCCGTTTATTTTGACCCATTCAACATGAAATTTACACACAATGTAACAGACAACAAGCTTTTTCAGATTATATCAAAAACTGAAAAGTGAGAAAAATGAAAATGCAAGGTTTTGTTCCGACAGCAGCGTTTTAGTCCTTTCTTTTAGAGATAACAGCACTGAAGGCCAGCAAGAAGTTGTGATGTGGCCACAATATGTGCTTGCACTGCACCTGAAATTAGCATTTAAGTCACTATAGCTAATCATGAAATATCAAGCCTGTCTACTGAAGCCTGTCTACAAGGTTGTGAACAGTTCAGTCACAAGTTCAAGTTCAGTCACAAAGTAGCAACAGTGTGAATAAATGAATTTCTGTCCCATCAAAACCTTCAACTAGGGTATAATTCTACTCTAGCTTGAGAAAATGGAGTTTGGGAAACAGTGACACAGTTTACAAGCTCATATTTTGGCTAAATCAAGGCATATTTTTCATCTTTTCACATCATTATATGTGCAAAAGTTCGTAGACGCCTGCTCACGCAACGTTTCTTCTGCACGCAAGAGTTTATCCTCCCTTTGCTGCAGTAACAACTTCTACTCTTCTGGGTGGGCTTTACACTAGATGTTGGAACATTGCTGTGAGGATTTGATTGCATTCAGCCTCAAGAGCATCAGTGAGGTCAGGCACTGATGCTGTTTAGTTAGTTCTAGATTTGTATTATTAATGTAACTGTATGTCTTCCTAAAGGCCAAAGACAGATCAGACTGCAGAATGTGAGGGGAAATGGAGGGAGATTTCCAACAACACAGGGAAGAACCGCATTGGCCGACTCACCACCTTCATCGACCCCTCGCTCAAGGTGACCCAAACCAACCACCATATGACCACAAACTCACAAACACAACAGCAACTGAATATAGTGCACTGTCATAGTGTGAAGTTAATATTGTGTTGGTAATGAGAAAATGCAATGTGATTGTAATGTGATGGCTTCGTGATACTGTAATGTGATGTTAATGTGATAGTGTACGGTGATGGTGTAAAGTAATGACAGTATGATAGAGTATTGTGATTGTGTGATGCAATGGAAGTGTGATAGTGTAATGTGACAGCGTAATGTGATAATAATGTGATGGTGTTCTGTGTTAGTATAATTAAAAACTAAAACTTTCCAAATGCATTGTTTAAAATCTCTCAAAACCAGGTTTGAGCACATCTTCAATGATGTCTTGTGTTATCACAGATGCCTATGTTGCCTATCACAGATCTTTGCTTCTTTGATGATGAAGTTGTGTTTTGTTGCAGACAATCAGCACACTGAAGATCCAGAAGGCTGTGGCTCATGCCCTGTACAGATGTGTTGCCTCTAATAAAGTAGGAGTGGAGGACAGAGTCATTGTCTTTCAAGTAACACGTGAGTCAGTCCATGCCCACTGTAGTCCTCCCATTCTGGTTCACCTGTAGCTTAACATATGCAAGAGATTTCCACTCATGTAAATAATAATAATTGAGGGTGACGGGCTTTTATACTAATATAAAGATGTTGTCGGAACAAAACTTCCAAAATTTAACTTTTCGGGAGAAGGAAAAAACATACTTTATTTTTAATGTAAGTCAATGGAACCAGACGTTTTTCCAAGTAATTTTAGGCCATTTCTCTCGGTCTATTTATCAGAAAATTTACACCCAATGTAAAAGCCAACAGGCATTTTCAAATTATGTCAGAAAATGAAAAACGTCAAAAATGGAGATACAAGGTTTTGTTCCGACAACAGCGATAAGCTTTGTTGAAGCAGCTTTAAGGGGTGTTTGGATGACACCTTTTCAAACTCTCTCAAGTACACTTCTTTGCCTATGGGGCAGTGCATGCCACAACTGGAAAGCTCTCATCTAGCCCGTGGAATGCACTTTGCGTTTTAAAACTGCATGTTTAAATTGTAAAACTGTTGTACTGAGTGCCTACGAATGTGCGCCGTACTTCGTCCGCAGCTGACCAGTCAATATTGAAGATGCCTCCTCTCCTTGTCAGTCACTCATCCAACATGGAGAAAAGGCTGCTTTTATCTGTGAACCCCGAAGCTGTACAACGCTCAACACAAAGATTAACACAAACTGTTTTCTGTTATGACTTTATGCCAGTTTTGGAATGACCTACATGTAAATCAAATACATTAACCTGTCCCCTAAGAAGTGCATCCTGCTTCTGTTTTAGATGTCTCATATCTAAAAAGCCACTGCCTTGTATGCCTCTTTAGTTATTAGCAGCACTGTCTGTTACTATGATTATAAATTTCTGTGTAAAATTTAGAAACCAGTTGTCTCATTAGTCATTTTATTATTTTACACACATTAATAACAATGCATATTTAAAGATTGCAAACTAGACACCTAAAGGTATTTTAGATGTTTATTCAATACCTCAGGAATTTAAGTTAAGCCACGAAAACTGTACTGTAATTATTTTTTCTCGTAGCTTATTTATCTTGAGATTCGATCACCACTTTTGAAATATGAGGCTTTCTGGATATTCATTTTATTATATTTTCATTCTACTGTTATGCTACTTTCTCGGTTGTTCTACACCTCTGTTCATCATTCTGGAAGCATCTAGAATTTCCCTACAAAGCTTCCTACTAATGTTTGAAATCTATTAAATGCACACAAAATACTAGCGTCGTATTTGCATTATTTTACGTATGTAATTACTACAAAAATTTTTTATGTTTCATAATATTATTGAAAATGTTGATTACGTTTAAATTAAGTTTCCATAGGGTTAAATGTTGTGTGACCCTCTCCCACATGTATCACTCTCAGATATAATCTCTCTTTTGCTGCCCCCCCCAGGTTTTCTCAATCTCAGCGTGTTCCCTTCCAACAACCCTATAGAGCAGGAGGATGTGCTGCTGCGTTGTGTAGTTGATCGTATGCTCTACTCCAGTTTGAATTGGTATCGGGTGCTGAACGTGTCTAATCCAGACAATCTCCCTGCCACCGTGCCCTGTGGTACTCTTGTCCTGGCCCCTCTCATCCAGCCTAATGCTACCATCATGAGCCTAAAGGGCAACAACGTCACTCTGGACCTGTCACTGCCCAGAGCATCCCGGAAGGATGAGGGTCTGTACGCCTGCCGGGTGGAGAATGCTGACAGCAGTGAGAGGACCTGCTTACTGCAGTACCTGAGGCTCCGAGGTGAGGGTTTCATAGACTTTATGGAGAGCAGCACCAACAGCCTTTTGAAAGGTGTCTGTTCTCAGCTCTCCTTCAGGGTTCTGGGTAACTGATGCTGGTTGTCATGATGTAATCATGGTTAGCTAAGTTACCAATAGCATGGTTATTAGTGAGAAGAATAAAACGGTTACCTAAACAGCCTAAAGCTAATGAAAATATGATTAGTACATAAGAAAATGCAGCTGATTTTGAACCTTACATCCTACATCCATGGACGTGCTTGTGTAGAGGTGTGCATTTTTTCCAAAGCAGGACGTTCTCAGCCTTCCCTGTTCACTCCTCATTGCTCACTAGCAGCTCAACACAGGTTATATTTCACATACAGAGAGCCAATAGTGTCTCAGTTCATCTATTTAATTATAATAATCATTCAAATAATTATCCAAATCGGCTTCCATGCCACTAGAGGGCCTGCAAGAGGTTAAATCCAATAGTATATAGCTAAGCAGAGAGAAAAAGCTGAAGAAAAGATTTTGCAGTAGTTCACTTGCAAATGCAAGTGAATTACATTTCACATTTTAAATACTGCTTTTGGTCTTAGCTCTGGAGGCACCCTGGATTTTGAGCAACCTGACTGATCAAAAGGTCAATGTGAGTGATTTTGCGACGCTGGTATGTGAGGTCAGCGGGACTCCGAATCCCACCATCACCTGGACCAAAGACAACCAAACCGTCATTAAGGGATCTGGTGAGAGTTTTATTTTCACCTGACATTTTGGTGCCACTTTACAATACGACTGCCATTATAAAGCGTTTAGGAATGGTTTAAAATGAGTTTATTAATGGTTATTAATTCAGTCATTAACACCTTATAAGTCATTAACAAGCAGTTATAAAAGGGCAACAGTGACCGATTGAATGACACATACTATGCTCACTGAGCCCAGAACCTCAAGACTTCTTGCTTACTTATCTGACTTTGTCTTCTCCATCAGTCAGTATTACACCTGCCAGCTTCATCAGATATTCGTATTCAAATTTATATGGATTCAAATTTTACAACTCACTGTTGAACTTTTTATCTGTGTAACTGTATATTAATGGGTTCAATGTGTTTCTGACCTACCATTCATAAGCCCTTTATAAGGGTCATCTTATTGCAAAGTGGTACTAATCTTTTAGTAAAACCTGATTAAGGTGTACACCAGACCTGTTACATTTATCTGTTTATACAAATTAATGTTTTTTAATGCAGTTCAATTTCTACATTCAGTGACCTCCCGTCTCTCCCTTAATGCCCATATGCTGTTGACCGTTGCTGCCACTGAGTTGCAATAATTGTGTTTCTAACAGTTGCCTGCATGTTTTTAAATGTGTCTGGCAGGTGTTATTCTGAGTGAATCGAATCGCGTCTTGACCATCCAGAGAGTGAAGAAAGAGGACAGTGGGCTGTACACATGCATGGCCTGCAACAAACAAGGCTGTGACTTTGCCCAGGCCAAGCTCACAGTAGATGGTAAGGACCTTCGCATTTTCCTGCATGATCAGTGGGTGCTGGGAAATATGAGTTCTTAAGGTTTAGATTTAAGTTGTAAGATCTGTTTCCCCAATGATGTAAGGCCCAGATTGGAGATTCTTGTGGAATTTAGTGGAGAGGAACCTGATTGGTTCATGCAATCATATATGGGTAGAAAATGGCTGAATGACGCTGCTTCGCTTCAGTGTTTATCGTTAAGGGGAAGCCACAATGCATGTTGGAAGGAAATCTATTCTTAGCTTGAAGGGACTGACACGGTCGCTGTCTCCAGGAAACACATGTTGCTTTATGTGTTTTCCATGGAAACAAACAGAATAATGTTGGAAATACAAACTTGAAATTATGAGTAAGTAAATTGAATGTAAATGTGATCATTACATAAGTAGTCTCTGCTTATATCACGGGCTAAACGCGTATCTAGTTAGCCACCACGACATTAAACACTACAATATCTGTCCTGTAATGGTAACACAGCATTGTTACCTCATAAAAATAATCTCTCTAGAACATATAGGAATGCGTAGTGGGTCATTCTACAGAAACGTCCACTTTTCTGTCTCTCCATAGGAGTCACTGGTGTTACCAATCCTCATTGGCACCAGAGACAGTAACACCAGTGACATTTTTGATGAAATATGCATTTTACAAAATGTCTTCTACAGAACATCAAACCACATCATGGAATATCCACTAAAATATATAATTTAATCCATTTGTCTTCTATTTTATCAGAATTACCTCAGAATAAAGTCGGTCACACCAGTGACCTCAGCTAAAAGCTTCATATGAAATCATGAGCTAAATGAGAAAATTTCTGATAACTGAAAAGACACAGTGGACTCACCATGTACTTTTTCTTCATAGATCTTCAGAAAATAGGTAAAAGGAAGTCAAGTGATGTCATCAGTGTGATTTTTATTTCAAAATAAGAGATTTTTTGTTACGCCAGTGACACGACTCCTGGGGACAACAACTTTCATTATATATTTTATAATATTCATTTGCCATTTCTTTTCTCTATGTCATTTAATTTATATATTTCAGAGTCATATATAGATTATTGCAGTTAAAATTGCAGAAAAATGTGTTTTTTTCTTCAAAATATGACACTCACCCTTTACACGTGACTGTAGGGACAAGCACTTCTGTGATGCTTGGAATTCTATATAATTGATTTAAAAACCAATATTGCTAAATTGATGGATCAAGAAGGTGTAATTGTTAAAATAACTTATAACTAAATAAAATTGTTTTATTTGAAAATGTAAAAAAAAGTGTAACCCTGACATGTTTTTTAAGTGCAATATATTTGTAAATACAAAAATGGACGTTTCCGTAGAATGACCCTAGAACAGAACTGCCGAAGCACTTTGGGATTAATGTAGCTTGGTCTCCAACAACTGACCAAACTCTTCCTGCTTTAAGGCCTCACACGTGTGTAGCAATACCTGGCAGTGTTAGGAAATGCCATTGTATGACGAACAGGAAATGCTACTAATCACTGGGTAGTAGCCAGTCCTAATGGACGCACGAGCAGGAGTTACACTTTTTCCTGTGAGCTGTACACATAACGTTACAGTGTAACGTCATAGCACTTCAATCAATACAAATAGAGACTTTATCTCGGAGGAACATTGCTGTGGATTTGTGAGCAGCTCTTTGTGACACTCGGCCCTGTTTGATAAGGGAGAATTGTTTTAATTAAAGTCCTGTGGTAAAAATAGCCTTCTTTTTAGTCAGCCAGGAAGAGGGCTGTGTTAACGCACATCCTTCTGGGAGTGCTAAAAGAAAAACAGTACAAAGTCCCAGAACAGTGAGAGCAGAGGCACCCACCCCCTCTCTAGAGAGTGAGAAAGAGAGAGAGAGCACAAGTAGACGCACAAATAAACAGGATTAGCGGAGGTGCTAAGTGTACAGGCTGAGTGTACGTGACTTGTCTCTCATCACTGTCGTTTGTCTTTGTCACAGCTGAGGTGAATGTCGGGCGCCAGATAGACTCGCTAACGAGGCCTGCTAACAAGGGGTCTTGTTCTCACAAAGAAAGAGAGACAGAGGGGGAGTAGGAGAAAGAGATTGTGAGAGTGAAAGCGCAACTGTAATAGAATTATTTAACCGCTTTAAATTCTGGGCTCACTGTTCAGTTATGAATATTAAGGCTAATTGTACAGTAATATGGATTATTCAATAACCACTATAAAATTCATACACTTATTGTAGTTGTGGTGGTGAGTTTTCTGGCCCTGCTGACTGGTCATTAAACCGGGCTTTACATGGTGAAACTTTCGTGCAGCTGTAGTTGCTTTATAAAACTAAATTTCACTTGTGTGGCCCAATGTAAAAGCTCCTTCAAATCTCTTGAAACTCAGCTGCAAGCATCTCAGTTCTGTGATACAAATAGCCAATAGCCAATGAAATCTAATATTTTCACAAGAAACCAATACATAAACGACGGGTAAAACAAATTCCACTATTGCTTTGTGCCTACGAGTGATAAAACGATGAATATGTGAAAATATCTATAACCAAAAAAGCTAGATTAGCCATGTTCTCTGGATATGTTGAAGCTGCTAAGCAGGCAAATAAACATGCACACATACCAGCAGGGGACATGTCATGTGGTCATGGTCGGTAGTGCCACTGCCCATACGGAAATCTGGTATTTTCAAATTATGTCAAAAACTAAAAAACGTCAAAAATGGAGATACGAGGTTTTCTTCCAACAACAGCGATATACATTTGTATATGTTGAGGTATGACTGAAATTTATGTTCTATAATTTAAATGGCAACTTTCAAATAAGCTGTCATATATATCATATGTCCATATGTGACAAAAGTTGGATGTAAGGGAAATCCATGTATGCTAATATTTGTTATATATTTCAAATCCATATATTGCCATATATCAGATTCTCACATAGGTATAGACGTTTTCCACATCGACTGGCTCCAGTGAATGAAAATCTACTCCCTGTCGAGCACTTGCTCTCTCAAATGCTGACAGACGGAAAAATGAAAACTGTTCCACTGAAAGCAGCTGGGAACAGTGCCAGTGTTAAAGCATGAGCTACCTTTAGTGTAATGTTAGTCATGAAGGCTGACAAAAAGGTACTCCACCTAAATATGAACACCTAAATATGATTTAGCTGCACAAATACATATTTTGTTTTGTTTGTTGACAGCTGGGAAGCCATCGGATCTGAGGTAGGGTTGTTTTTGCTTCTAGCTCCAACACTGGGGTACAATGCAAAAGCTCATATTCTTTTACTCGGCCATCGTTGTTATTGTTGTTGTTTCAGCGGAAGCCGCATAACCCAACATAACATAAATGTGGAAACTGGAAATGTGAAAAGGGCTTATCAAAAACGCTGATAACATAGTGAGTGTAGGACGTCATTTCAACCGATTTCAATCGACACATCATAGACAAAAACATAAAACAGGATACTCTCTTGGAATAACATAACAAGCAGCTTTTATTGTTGGTATCTCAATTAGCTAAATAGATACCCAGCTAACATTTGCATGACAGCTGTTTGAATGGCTGCTTGTGCTGTTCTGCTTTGTTAGCCTGCAGTATTGTGATCTATGTAACAAAGTTGTTCAGTTTCTCTTCTCCTGACATAAAAATAGTACAAAGATGGTAATGAAGGCTAAAGAACACATTACAGATTGTTTTACATACCTTGAAAATACTAGCTACTAATCTTGCAGGCTAGCAAAATAATGTAACTTATAGGTAGAGGTGGGTAATCCAGGTCCAAAAAGTAAAAACCCTCTCCAGGATTTTGTTCCAACTGCTTAACTTCTCTAATTTGCTCAAACCAGCAGCAAAGGTGTTCAGGCAGTTGGAACAAAATCCTGGGGAGGGTTTTTACTTTTTGGACCTGGATTACCCACCTCTACTTATAGGTTTTGGATTTCTGTCATTGTAACTGTCCTGTTGCCTGGAAATTGCTGCAGCCTAAATCTTGGTGCGTGAAACCTGCAACATAAGGCCATCCATAAAGTTTGAGAACAAAATTTCTGTGTACATTGCAACATCAATTCATCTTTAACAAGAGCTGAATCTCAATAGCTCCCCACTCTGTAGTGCACTACATAAATCTTTTGATAATAGCTCCAGCACTCAAACAGTGCATAATGTGTCTAGCAAAAAGCCATTTGAAATTCCGCCACATGTGCACAATTCCATATTGGATATATAAATCACTGTGTGGGTGTAGAAGCCAAAATTTCATGAATCTCATAGTACGCTAGATAGGGGGTAGGGTAGCCATGATTTCTGCCATTGAATATACACTGATCAGGCATAACATTATGACCACTTCTTTGTTTCTAGGCTCATTGTCCATTTTATCAGCTCCACTTACTATATAGGTGCACTTTGTAGTTCTACAGTTACAGACTGTAGTCCATCTGTTTCTCTGCATACTTTATTAGCCCCCTTTTACCCTGTTCTTCAGTGGTCAGGACCCCCATAGACCCTCGCAGAGCAGGTACTATTTGGGCGGTGGATCATTCTCAGCACTGCAGTAACACTGATGTGGTGGTGGTGTGTTAGTGTGTGTTGTGCTGGTATGAGAGGATCAGACACAGCAGTGCTGCTGGAGTTTTTAAACACTGTGTCCACTCTCTGTCCACTCTATTAGACACTCCTACCTTGTCAGTCCACCTTGTAGATGTAAAGTCAGAGACGATAGCTCATCTGCTGCTGCACAGTTTGTGTTGGTCATCCTCTAGTCCTTCATCAGTGGTCAGAGGATGCTGCCCACAGGACGCTGTTGGCTGGATATTTTTGGTTGGTGGACTATTCTCAGTCCAGCAGTGACACTGAGGTGTTTAAAAACTCCAGCGGCACTGCTGTGTCTGATCCACTCAGGCCAGTGCAACACATACTAACACACCACCACCACATCAGTGTTACTGCAGTGCTGAGAATGATCCAACGCTACTGGAAACAGATTTAGAGAAACAAAGAAAGAATGAGTCCCAAACAGCCCGGTGGACTGAGCAAAGCAAGACTGAGAGCATGAAGAAAAGTGTACAGAAGTGAACAGGGTTCTCTCATAGCTTAGGATTTAAATAGGTGTGAAAATATGAAGATCAAAGAATAAAGGGAGAAACCTTAGAAATGGAAAACCAAGAGCTCATGTAATTCCTAGTGACCATCGACAAGGCCGCACTCTGATGGAAAAGCTGGGCTACATTTTCGCCCTACTGTTCTGAGTGACTCAGTTCCCATAGGTTGTCTTTGGCTCGCTGCTGTTGCAGACTGCTCATGCTTATTTTGATAAGATAAAATATCAGATCAGCACACAACTCAAATTCCTCACGGAGTCGCAGCCGCCATAAATCCCCCACTAGCAACAAGTATTTCCTGTAAACTTGGTTCCTCCTGGCAATCCCTGCCTGTGTTTGCCAAAACAACCCAGACGCGCATTCCTCAAATGTCAGTCCAGTGGAAATATTTATCAGAGTAAATCAAAAGCATATGATAAGCACATTTATCTTGCTTTGAGGGTTATTGATACATGGATAATATTTATTGAAAGCTAAAACCGCTGTGATTACCAGATGTTTATTTTGCCCATGAGATCTCTTGCAATCTTCATTAATCATTTGATTATATGTGTGAATGATTGTTATTTTGAGTTATCAGTCTATTACACTGACAGTGAGATGCAATTTACTTGATTTAAATGCATCTGGACCATTTGTACCAAATGAGTTCAAACTGCAGTTAAAAAAAAAAAGATTAAACTAATAAAAAAATCAAGTATTCAGTTGTTAGATGTTCTAATCTACTTAAAATAAGGCATTAATTGAGATAGTAATAAGCTAAATATATACAAAATCATCATTTATAGGTTAATTTTAAATTGTGAAAATAATACTTACATTTTTTGTATTTTTTTAATCAACTTTTTAAAGATCCTTTTGATTTCTTTCGAAGTGGAGATTTAGATTTATCATGAGTTTTATTTTTAAATGAAAACCTTATTGAAAAAATGCTGTCCCATGTTTTTATGTCACTGCCAAAACACATAGAGTTTTAGTCCCTAGGCGGGGGCTTATTTTAGCCACACCCCTGCATTTTAGAGCATGAAATGAAACTGCATCCCTGTCCCATCCCTGTCCCTCATGCCCACATGGTAAGCTGAAAATCAGTGTGTAACATTAAGAACTGCCACTACCGAAACACACAGTTTCTGCAATTAAGTAAACTTTGTGGCTTGTAAAATTGATCAAAGCTGTGTTTGGTAGTCATGTACTGGTGTTTTCGAGTTCTGCTCAAAATTAGCTAAAATTGTCACAGCTAAAAAAGTCACTACCGCAACATCTGGTACAGTTTCGGTAGTGCTATGATTGTTGCAGCAGTGACAAAATGGAATATTCAATCATTCACTTTAATAAAATAAACATTATTAAGATATAGAGTCACTCAAAACAAAAGGATTTTAGTCTAAATTTCAAGTCAGTTTAAACTCTGACTTTGAACCAGTTTGATAGAATCATCCATATTTCATTTCCACATTAATAAAATACAGGCCGATTATGTCAATTATGTCTTTAAGTTTATTTACTTTTTCAATAATGGCACTGATGTAATATTTTTTATTAATGTGTAATTAATAAAGCAAATTCAATGCATCAGTTTCTGGAGCACACGCTGATTTTTATGTGTCACTGGGTGTCATTAGGTGCGGAGGAGAAGATGAACGTAGAGCTGATTGTGCCGATCGGTGCTGTGGTCATCGCCATGTTCTTCTGGCTCCTCATTGTCTTTGTCATACGCAACAGGAAACGGGTAACGATCTCTTTCTCTCTCTTCTGTCTCACGCAAGCACTCACTCTGCTGCATGCTGACTGATCTGAAGTGACTGACCAGGCCTGCATTCACTCTGTCTTTTGTGGGTCCCTGGAAGCATTCCCTTCATTCTGCCTCCCTCATGTAGCCCCCTCCTTGTGCCCCAGCTTTTACTGCAGACTGTGTGTGTGTGTGGACAGCCTGCTGGGTGGTGCTGGGTTTGTTAACTGATGGGTCATTAATGATGGAGTGAGAGTGACCCACTGGAGCTTGTACAGGGCAAAGAATTTGTGTGGATGTGCCTGCAATCATGTCTGCCATGCACTGACCATCACACATGCACTCCTTGTGTCTTAGTTCTGTCCACTATGTACTTTACTCTGGCCTTTTACATCTCACATTTAACTCTGACGGTTGCAGTGAATGGAAATGACAGGGGTACATCACAGTCTTCATAGAAACGGCCACCGATTAAAATAAAAATGTTCTCCTGCTAAAAAATATTGGCTAATTTAAAATTCTCAAGCCACAGCCTCTAATAGCTCCAGATGTATGGCAGCCTGAGGCTGTTAAGTGCACACAGCATACATTCTAGTTAAACCTGGACATTTGATCTCATACTTATCATTATCACAGCATGAGTTTTAATGATCAACGCATTTCAAAGGCCTGAACAGATGACATTCCATTACAGCTAATGTACTGTTAGCAGCCTTGTCTAAGACTAGAGCAGTGATTTGGTTGCCTGAGTGGGGAATTGAACCCCACACTCCTTCCTGATTTGAGTGCCTTATCCACTACACTATCTAACTCTTACAAAGCTTAAACAGCTTAAAGACTATGCTATCTGAAATACCAGCCTGTAAAGGTACCTAAAATGTAATAACCATTATCAGTTTCAAGCGTTACATTAAACATGTCCAGTTATGGCTACTCTCACGGAGAAACAGAATGCATCTGTAAGGCCATAAGGAGCTTTGTAAGAAATGAATTATTTTACATTTGATGATCTATTTGTTGTCCTCCCGAAGAGCAGAATGTTTAGGTGATTTTGGCTAAATGTTTATGTATCATCATGAGTGTCAGCACCAGTAGATACGTACATGAACAATTTCAGACATCTCAATTCCCATATTGAAGCATTCCTAATTTTATTATTTTACGATTAGTAATAGTAGAATATTAATAGCATGATTTGCTCAAAGCTAAGGCCGCAGTGATGCTCTTTTCAATCAAGCAAGAAAAACGCTTATCAGATATGCAGAATACTGTCAATACTGTTATCTACAGTTGAATAAACAATATAATTGGTGATAATACTTTGGTGTAAGCGCTCTAGGGTTATACATTCTACACAGTATTCAGAAACACAATTAAGTTGTGTATTTTAATCATAATGTATTGTTTCTCACACTGTTATCCAGTGTTCTTGCAGATAGCATTTAAT
Organism: Colossoma macropomum; assembly: GCF_904425465.1. Classification (NCBI taxonomy): domain Eukaryota; kingdom Metazoa; phylum Chordata; class Actinopteri; order Characiformes; family Serrasalmidae; genus Colossoma; species Colossoma macropomum. Next base: position 12,532,268 of record NW_023494795.1, on the reverse strand, counting down.
GTCTTAGACTATAATTCTCTTATATCAGCCAGGTAATAACAGCACAACACATCCTGACGCATACTGTGGTGTGAACGCATTATATTCCCTGAAAGTGGCCAGTACACTATGGTAGTGAATGATTTGAGACACAGCTACAAACTTATTCTCTTGTTCATTCTTTCACTCACTCACTAACTCGCTCACTCATTTGCCCGCTCACTCACTCACTCACTCACTCACTCTGTCACTCACTCATTCCCTTCTTGTATTTCTTCATGCAATCTCTCTTTATTCTTTATGCCTGTCTGTCTCTTGCCTTACATCTTAGCCCACTGATGGGGAGATAAAGACAGGCTACCTGTCAATCATCCTGGACTCCGAGGATATGCCAATGGACGAGCACTGTGAGAGACTCACCTATGATGCCAGCAAGTGGGAGTTTCCTCGCGAGCGCCTCAAACTAGGTGAGCTTCAGATTCATTACTGGAGCCGTCACTTCAAATCCGGCACAATCTTCATGTAATTCAAGTAAATGATAATATCACTGAAATACTAATACTACAGTTATAGATGCCTGTTTAAGCTGAATGGGCCTGTATGTGGGCCCACATGTTACTCCTTCACTTTTGTAACTGCATAACTTGAGCTTCATAGTAGTTAGTGATTTACTTAAAGCAGTTACTGAATCACATGTCTTAACATTAGTAATAATAAACCAGCAATTTCGGGGGTTAAAGAAACATGACTTTTTTAGATTCTTGTAAAAATGTGCAATATTTTCCATCATGAACAAACATTTTGAAATTTAAATAACAAGAAAGAGTGAAATCTAAAACCGCTTTGTGTTTGTAGGGGAGCCCCTGGGCCGAGGGGCATTTGGTCAGGTTGTGGAGGCGGCAGCGTTTGGTATTGAGAAGGCTACCACCTACACTACGGTAGCAGTGAAGATGCTTAAGGGTAAATATCTTTCTTTCACTCTTTAAAGAAGTATGGCATGACTAATAATGAATGAAAGCTAGTAGGAATCAGTCCAGGAGCATGGTCTTATTTTCATGAAGCTAACTAGGTTTTAATTAGTTACATTAGCGTTTCTGGGTGCAGTATTTCTTTGAGGTTTTTATTTAAGCTTACATTTCATCCTTCTCTTTCCATTTTGTACGAACTAGGCATTTATATATGTAAAAATAAGCCTTTTTTTATACTTTCACAGATTTTTTCAAAACATTTCCATTAGGCAGCTGTCAAGATGTGAATGAAGTCATTCACACTGTTTGGTGTGAAATGCTGAGAAAACTGACTCCGAATTGTTTACAGTAGTGGTGATAGGAACCAGACGTCTGAAGAGTTTAATACCTCTAAAAGCTACATCAAGGAAATTTATTACACCTTTCTGTAATAACAAGTTATTTTCACTTTCGTTGTTTTTCAACATCCTGTGACATTTATGTCGTTATCAGGACATAACAGACATTGTTCAATCATGACCTTCGTTGTGTCAGGATAATGCCACAAATATCTTGAGATGTCAAGAAATCAAATGAAAATAACTCGTTATTATGGAAAAACGGAGTAGAACAAAAATCCATGCCTGAATCCATCTTAGTTTTGAGAAAAGCTTTTGGGCTGGAATGTAATCTTTTTAAAATCCTTTCATGGTGGAGGGATACATGCAGGGAGCGGTAAGGCAAAATTGCACCCAAAGAAAACACATTTGTTCAGATTTATGACTATTTTACCATCATCAGCATTACATATATAAACTATATAAAGACAAGTGTAGGATCAGTGGTTGTTTTGAACGGTAAATACAATGGCTATACTTGTGTTTAGACATTGTGTGTCCTGGTTCCTATTACCACCACTGTAAATCTGAGTCTGTGAGTTTCTCTAGTATTAAGCATATCAAACCACTCTGAACAACTTTGAATACATCTCAGCCGTTTAATTAAACAGAAAAGAAAAAAAATCTCTAAAATTCTCCTTTAAGCTTGTGCTAGTCATTATAAACACATTAGTGCTTGTGTTGATGTGGTACCTCACATCATCGAACTGTTACCGAATAGCCTCTAAAAAAACAACTGACAATTATGAATTATAATGGAAAAATATTCACCTTAAGCATTAAGCATTTCCTTCCTATTGCAAACAGTGTGCAACATTGCAGACTTCAGTTTTTCATGGTTCTAGTATATCATGCAGTCCTTATAAAACATTTTTCACGTATTTTATTTTTTTTCATGAGGTCTGCATATAACATTTGTGAGGTTCTATATAGTAAAAACTGTAATAATTGTCTACACGATCACTAGAATTAAATAAGCTGTTTTTATTTCTGTGCGGTCATGACTGATTTATGTAAATGAGCTCTGTTCTGATTACCTGCCCTGTATTATGCTTCATTAGAAAAGCAGTGCAGTCTGAAACACTCCTTATAACTTCAGTTTGAATGTGCAAGGCTGAACAGGCAGATATATGTAAATGTATGTTATTCTGACGTCACAGAAACAGTGAATTAAAAGCTGTTTGCATAGGTTTTCATATACAGCCTGTATGGACTCTTTGATACTACATCAAACTCTTTTATTTCAAAAAAGCTTTTGGTTTTTCTCATGTTATGGGACAATTACCAGTGCATCTACATGCTTGTGTTGTTTCTCCATGTCCACAGAGGGCGCTACCTCCAGTGAGTACCGTGCCTTGATGTCTGAACTGAAGATTCTTATACATATTGGCCACCATCTTAACGTGGTCAACCTGCTAGGTGCCTGCACCAAACCCGGAGGTGAGTCCACTGTATTATATCACAATGATTGCGTTGTTTCTTAATGGACAACTAGAGTTATAATAGAAGCATAGAGTTATAGTTGTTTTTGCTGTACTATTTAAATGCAATGACACATCATAAAATTCAAATCACAATTAAATGTCTCTTATTCTACTTACAAACACAAAAGTGGTGTCAGTGGAAAGTTTAGAAATTGCACTTCCTGTAGAACCTAGCTCTGCCCTTCAAAATAAAAGTCCCTGAGAATAACAATTGCTAATGCATGTCTTTTTTCTAAACTAAATAGAACACAGTTGTTCACTGATGCCACAATATGAACTTACTCTCTGTTGTTGTTATTTCCAGCTGTTGCTTCTAAAATTCAAGCCGCATGCTTTAGTTGCACACATCTGCCTGTGTCCTTATGCTTTTGCACTGAAAAAAGTGTTGCTTTGAATTTAATTGATTGAAATGTGTGCATTGGTTTGTGTACATGAACAAAATACATAAATACAATTATTGCCAAAAGTAAGTAAAATGAATGACAGTAATTGTGTTATAATTGTGTTGATAAGTAAATGTTTGTTATACTCTACCACCATATATGTATAATGACAATAAAGTTGAATTCGCCTAGAAACTGTCATCACCACTGAGCAGCTTTTCAGTCGGCAGCTGTTGCAGAAGAACAGCTAAACAACCTGGAATTAGCCAGAAATGAACACAGTACCATTCGCCAAACAAAATAGGCTGTAAGATGCTTTACAGACTGGCTGGACCAAAACAACATTAATACTGATCTGGCAAAACTGACAAAACTGAGCTAAACTTGATATTGCGGCAGTTTTATGGCTCAGTCCGTACTTCAAAAGGCAAGGCTTACAGCAGACTGTGTAGCGAGTGAGCGGAGTTCGTTACTCTGATGTAGCAACAAGCTGCTTGTAAAAGAACTATAATTTGGCAGAAGCAATTGCTAACATTAAAACATTTATTTGAAAAAACAATTTATTTATTTATTACTTTATTTAACTGTTGTATAAAAGCAATAGAACACGAGAGGGAATGTGTTATTGCCAATAACATCACGGCTGTGATTTTATTTGCGATAACACACAACCTTGAGTGTTCTATTGCTTTTATTCAATAAATAAATGACACAGCCATAAATAATATTAAATAATTAATATAAATAATATTAAATATTAAAGATAAGTCAAAGCAACCTTTTTTCAGTATGTTTATTTTAGGGAGTCATGGTCAGTAAAATGCCCTATTAGTTTTGCAGTGAAACCATCTGTGTACCACGAAATGCCTCTTTAAATTTAGCCGATAAGAATGTATCAAATTCTCTACATTCTCTACAGAGAACACACTTCTGCACATTTTACTGTGCTGAATTTAACATATTGTGAAAATAAACTGCAAAGTTATACACATTTCATACTGAATGTTTATTTTTTTCAAGTATGTTAAACTCAGCAAATAAATAGAAATTGCGCACTAAAATTTAGTTTTAAGTTTATTCCCTATAGAGTATGCATTGCTCATGACTGCATCTGTGTGCAACCGTTTGACACAAACATTTGAATCACTTGGCCATTGCTGCCGTTACTTAGAAAGAAATCTCATGCATAGTTTCTCTTTCTCTCTTTTCTTCGTTCTCCCTGTCGCTCCCCCTCTCAGGTCCATTGATGGTGATAGTGGAGTACTGCAAGTACGGCAACCTATCCAGCTATCTGAAGAGTAAGCGTGGAGAATACAGCCCCTTTAAGGTAAACAAGCCGTGGCACTTAACAGGCTGGTAAAAGAGCACTGCGTCTGTGATGTGGTCCCACTGATCTTAGGTTAATACTTAACCACACTTTGAGTCACTCTGATGTGGTTACAGCTGGGCAGGAGCTGTTATGTAAGAAAAGAGGAATCAGCCAAAAGATCTCATCGCCTGTACATACCACTCAGGACTTACAGTGGAAGCCTGTTAGTAATGCGCGGTTGGCTTAGTGAAAAGTGATGAGCAAACTAAAAACAATGAAGGATAAAGATTCTTATGTGCATCTTTATTAAGTTAGCATAAGAAGTGATCTGTTCATGATTGTTTGGTTTATTTAGTGACCCTTTGATTGATTTTATAGTGTAGATTCATTGAGGTGAACATAGTTGTTCAGGTGTTTAAGTGTATGTGATTTAACCTACCACCAGTTGGAACAATACAAAAAAAATGACTAAATCAAGACTTTGAACAATAAAATATTGAAAATTCTATAAAATCTGGGTTGTAAAGAACTGAAAATGGCGTTGAACCTTTAATATGTGTATCGTTACACCCATATTATTTATCAGTGAATAACATCTTGTTCTGAAACACTGTATAAAGCATCTGAGAATACCTCTTCATGTGTAGTTTAGAATATTTAAATCTACACTAGACAATGTTGTTGCTTATGAAATGTGTCTCCAAACTTTTTAATGATTATCTATGCATTAGATTTTGAGAAGCAATATCAACTGCTTTTCTGTCAAAACCTTATTTAAAACATACGAGATAATATGTAAATTATTTACTTTTTTATTCCAAACTACTTCTGAGTTATTCCAGATGTCCACATATTCAAATAATTACAGCTATTCCCACTGTTGACCAATATCAGTCTTCTTGTTGCATAATTTGAATATTTGAATTCAAAGACAAATCATCTGGATAATCCAGACTACCAGGTAGAGGCTGTAAATTTGAGATGGTTTGTTGGGTCTTTATGTTTTTTTGATTTTTCTATGAATTATGTGTCAGATTTGTGTGCAGAGTGTGTTTGTAATCACCAGCAAAGCTTTATTTCATAATAACTAATTTCTCAGACTATCAAAACCTGCTGTCATCCTGTGTAACGTTGTCAATACTGCATAACGTTGCTATTAAAGCATAATTTGAAAACTCCAGTTAACCTTCTGGGTTGTACTCTTGCTGTGTGTTGTTTCAGAGGTGCAGGCCGCAGCTGGTGCAGGGCAGGGCAGGAGGGACGGAGGAAGACCTGGACGAGGGGGATCTGGGTTTGGGCACCACAACCCGGCTGGACATCTGCACTGGCACGGCCATCTGCTCTGGTCTGAGAGGGGAGGGCGTCTCCAACCCCAGTCTGGAAGAGCACGGTACTGCAGCCTTTCTGCTAAAGACGGTGTAGAAAATGTCTCGAGTTATTAATGTTGTTAATAATGAATAAAAACTAGTAGATTACTCGTTAATATCATTCCGTTAAAAGACCAAGTTAGTTAATCTGAAGTGGCTTTCATTCGTAGATAGACACATCAGCATTGCTGGGTGTTCATTTAGTATTCATTTAACTCTCAGATGTCTATAGAGTCTACAGTTATTACTTTCCTTTTATATTGTTAAATTATTTGACGGTGATTACATACTTGCATAAATAATTGCACAGTGAGCTGCATAATTAATCTTCATTGCTGCAATCATATGCAAAAGTTTGTTGAAGTGAAAATAAGTATACATCCTTGACAGAGAGCACACATCTGCACATTTTAATTCACAGTTGGTGTATTTAACACAGTTTATTGGCTAAATTTGACATATTGGGAAATAATAAACATAAAATGTGGCCTAAGAAAAAGTTATGGCACATTTTATGTTTTATTTTTGTTTTATTATGTGTTAAATGCATACATATAAATAGTGTAGTAGTGTACAAATGTCATATTTAAGAGCATGTGCTCACTTATCAACAGATTTGACTAGAGGTGTTCAAATTTTTGCATATGACTGTATATCAATAGATTTGAGTCTACTTGAAGTCTGTTGTCTCGGTGAGCTGAAATAACTGTGAGTTCTAATGGTTAAATCTGTCCGTTGCTGAGATGCAGCAGTAAACATTTTCATTTCTTGATTTACTGACGTTGCTGTAAATCATTGATAAAATGATAAATGTAGTGATCTGAGCTACATGCCCGCTGCCTGTCTGTAATGTAGTTACTGAGTCTGTTGTCGGGATTAAGTGCGATTCCCGCTCGCTCAGAGCCCCAACATATGGATAAAATGATACTAATCTGTTCTATAACTATGTTTTAGTTTTTTAATAAATCTAGTTGCTTGTTCTCAACATAAACGCAAAATAAAAGAAAGTTGAATAAAAGACTTCAGCCGTTGAGTTCTTTTTGAAGGAAGGAAAAGGCCCTCTTCATTTATTGAGCTTCAGGTGGCAAGATGGCTCCCGGACAGCCAAATGCAAAGTACATTACAGAAACATCATTTTTTATACCCTGTTTGGGGCGATGAAGCAATCGCCGCCTCCTTCTCACCTTTTCTCATTTCACTTTGGTTCCCATTGTTTCCCATCCCTACACTTCAGTTGGAAACCCTTATTTCCGACCGCATGCGTCCTTGATTTTTTAAAAACTTGCATGCTCAGCTATCCTAAGCTAGCCCCATCTTCTCAAGGTTTTTAATTAAATTTTATCTTTTTAAACTGGTTCTAACACTGATGCTGTCTGGTTTCCTATCAGCTACTGTCTGGTTCCCTATCAGCTTACCTCCCCTGTCACAGGCCAGCTTGTCCTTCCAACAAAGTATGCTAGCGTCTAGATGCTTCTGAACTTCATGGACTTTCCCATGCAAAATCCCCTAACCTACACACAGCAAGGCCTTTCCTTAGTGAGAGGATTAATACACTTTTTCAACTTTTTAGTATATGATTATGGATTTCTTATTTATTATAATAGTAATATATTCATTATAACTCAACACTGTTATGAATGTTTGTGGTGCAGAGAGTTCAGACTGTGATCACCTGACCATGGAGGATCTCATCAGTTATAGCTTCCAGGTGGCCAAAGGCATGGAGTTCCTCTCCTCACGGAAGGTAACTGTCATGCATTGTGCTTACTTCATATTGCATCAGCACAGTTATTGCAAAAAGCAAGTAAACTGAAAGAGTCTCATGTAATACATTTTACTCATGTGCACATTTGCATCAAGTAAATACATTGCTGTGTCCATGTCAGTGTATTCACCGGGATTTGGCAGCCAGGAACATTCTGCTTTCTGAGAACAACATTGTGAAGATCTGTGACTTCGGCCTGGCCAGAGACGTGTATAAAGACCCAGACTACGTTCGCAAAGGAGATGTACGCGTGTGCACACGCACCTTTTTTCACCAACACTAATAGCATTTGACATACAACTCATTTCTGTGTGTGAAGATGATTTCAGAATATTGACTTTCTCTTTCTATCTCTCTCTCTCTCTCTCTCTCTCCCACTCAGGCTCGCCTGCCTCTGAAGTGGATGGCTCCAGAGACCATTTTCGACCGTGTGTACACCACTCAGAGTGATGTGTGGTCCTTCGGGGTGCTGCTCTGGGAGATATTCTCCCTGGGTGAGGGACCTTTACTTTATCACCTACCTTGCTATCATTTAAACATACATGAGTACCTCAATAGCTGAAATGTAGGGCCCATCGGATTTATCTTGTGTTTTTAGAATTTAAACAGTACTTGATGGATATGATAGCCAGTTCTCAACTGTCACACCTCTTAAACTTACAACAAACAGAAATAAACAACAGAAACGATCAATAATGACTTCAATAATATACATTTTATATAATAATATCACAATATCAGCTTTCTGTTTATTGCCTCTTATTTGTCTTATTTTTTGTCAAATAGAAAAAAACAGAGGGTGCTTCAGATTTGTTTTGCCAGGTGTACAGTGGATTGTGCTATTGGAGATTTAAATTGTTCAAATTGTAATTGGCAATGTTTTCAACAATATTTTCTTGTGAGCAACTGTTTTATTCATTAGGATGAGACTGACAAGCTGGCACAGACAACAGATGATAGTGTTGTAAGGGTATACATACCAATACTGTGAGAGAGAAAAGATGTAATGAATATAATCATAATTATACTAAGAATAATAACTGTCACAAGAATTATCATAGTAATAATGAATGAAATATTAAAACAATCTGAATCAATATTGATAAGAAGAAAAAGGAAACAATTATATAAGTATTTTCACTGCTATTCGAGAACGCAGCTTGTCAATATCAGTCAATATTATCGGCCACCTGATATATCAGTCGGGCCCTAATTAAATGTGCTCTCCATGTTTGCAGTGCTTTGCGATTTCATTTTATTCCTCTTTTTCCCAGTTGTAGTATATAAAATATGACATTTGTTAGGGGTGTATCAATTCACAAAATTCATACAATTTCATACAATAGTAGTGTCTTGATTTAGTGCATTTTTTGCTATGGTGTCTGAAAATCTGCCATATGTTCATATGTTGATATTTGATAGTTGATATTTTAGTTTATTAGAGCATCCAGGATTATGAAAGCATGTTATAATAATGTGAAAGAAACAAGTTAATATATTCGCCCTGGTGTTATATATGCTTGTGAGGAGTGTGCTTTTCCTCCCTGCTCTCTATTGTGAGGTAAAGAGGAAGAGATATTTTTAGAGGAGGGAGGGTCTGCCATCACTGCAGGCTTGATTGTTTCATTTTTATTTTAATTCATGCACTGTAATCAGTATTAAACAGAGTACTTTATTTGCTCCAGTATGTTGAACGTATTGTCCAGCACCTGTGTGTACAGAATTGAGAGGCTCTTATTGAATGATACAGTTTCAATAATGATATGTTGTATTGTTACGCTACTCAGAAAGATCAGCAGCTTAGATGATGTGTTTGTGTGTATTGTTACACTTGTAGCCTTTGTGTATAGATTTATTAATTCCTATATTCACTGTATCAAGTACCATTAAGTAACAGTCCTCTGCTTTTACCTGACCTGAAATGCAGGTGCGTCTCCGTATCCTGGAGTGAACATTGACGAATCATTCTGCAGGAGGCTGAAGGAGGGTACCAGAATGAGACCGCCTGACTACGCTACCCCTGAGATGTAACTATACCTTTTCTGCAAGCATACAGCTACCCTATTAGGCACTGGACTTAAGTATAACTTAAGTACAGTTTGCTCAAATAAAAGTATGAAATAAAAAAAAAAGGAAAATTAAGTGTTCAGTCTATGTGAAAAGTTAAGGAGACAGTTTGCATTGTTGGTTTAACTTGGAGTGTTTCTTTGTAAAAAGACACAGGACATCTGTTCTGTCAACTCACATAAGTTCCTTGAAAATAATATTGGGTATCACTTTACTGTAGGGTACTGCTCATAAGGCTGCATGACATCTACATCAGGTTGTCACGACAACTGACATAACCCTACATAAATGTTTATAAATGCTTTTACCAATAGCCGTCATTCACTATAAATTCTACATTTGCCAGTTTTGTTCAAAGTTAGCTAAAGTAACCATTATATTAGATGACGCCTTTTGGAATAAGCATTAAATTGACTAGAATCTAAGTTGTAATTTGAGTGTTATTCATTTTAACTTAGTACCACTTTTACAGTCTATATCAGTGGTCTCCACTTCCTTCCTGCAAAGTTTAGGTCCAGCCTGTATCCAATAAGCTGCCTTGCCCCGTACTTAATGCTAATACTGCTGATCCAGCCAATCAGAGACTTGGGACAAGGTTGATTAGCTGGTGCAAGTGTGGCAAATTATGGCTGGAACCAGGCTCTGCAGGAAGGCAGGTATCCAGGGCCACTAGTCTATAAAGTATATCATCGTTGTCCAAAATAATAAAATGAAAAATGTAAAAGAAAAGTATCTCCATTTCTTTCTATTTTTATTTTTTTACAACATTTGAACACAGCGGTTGTCTTTAATCTCCTTTGAAAAATGATGAATGGACCAACACAAATGCTCCAAAATAGCTTGGAATAAAATCTTTTTACATGATCAGAAAAAAGTTTCAATTTTGGAAATGTTTGTTTTTCATTGGATGGAGATGATATAAAAGGAGGGGCAGGTGAAGTACATGTTGAGGGAAAGAGACGTGGTGGGAGGCAAGCAAGAGCAGCCTTTTTTCAAGAAAAAACAAGTCTAAGCACATTTTCAGTGTGCATATATGAAAAATCTCAAAATTTTGTCTGATAGGCTGCTCACTCAGTATTCACAAAACCTTTTCTAATGTGATGACGCTACAGAGGAGACTGCTCAAAATAATAGTGCTCATGTTTCTGGTCAGATTGCTGCCTTCAAGTCCTGTCAGAAATATCGTAATTACAAGATGGGGGTACATAATCAGGAAACTCAGATTTTTTTATAAGCCCTGAAAGAAGTGGGAACATCATTAAATAGAGTCAGCAGTCTTTTCTCTCATCCACAGCTTTCATTTAGCAGCTTTAGATTTTAGCAATGTAATATCCATCAACACTGCCCCTTGCTCTTTGACCACAGTATTGTTTGTGGTACAGATTTCCTCTCTATAGCTGAAAATGGTATGTTATCTGTACACAGTGTCATTTTAAACCATTTTGTTTCAGTTATCAGACGATGCTGGACTGCTGGCTGGATCGACCCAAAGACAGACCCACCTTCACAGAGCTAGTGGAGCATCTGGGCAATCTGCTACAGGCCAGCGCTCAACAGGTCAGGCATGGGTTTTTGTGTATGTGTGTGAGAAAGAGAGATAGAGAGGGAGATTTTATATATGCATAAAAAAAGACCACTGATTGGACTTTCACAGAAGTCCATCTTCCCTCTGCTGCGCTGAATCCTACTTCTCTGTGATGCACTCTTGAAACCATTAGCGTTCTCAAGCTTGATGTTCACGTCTGTGTGCAACAGATTGCATGTAAATTACTTTTTAAATATTGAACTATATCTGTCAGTTTTAGTCTGTATCTATTTAGTGCTGATCTTTTTTGTCATTGTTTTTGTACTTATTGGTGGCTGCATGTTTTTGCTCATTAGGACTTATCATGTGTTCCTCATGCGTAAATAATAACAGCCTGCGTGAAGTTTGAGTTTGTACAGGTCCTGTTTTCAGTGTGTTTCTCCTGTGCTGTAGGATGGGAAGGACTATATCCCGTTGACAGTTGGGGAGGCGGAGGGGGGGTCTGGAATTGCCCACCTTAGAGTGACATCATATAACCGAGCACCCAGAGCAGACAGCATAGGGAACCAGCTCAACTACGATAATGCTCCACCACTGGGGTCAGCACGCACACACACACACACACACGCACACACACACACGCACATTTATTTTTAAAGATTGTCAGGTTGTGGGGACATATACATGTCCTTTATGTGTTGTATATGTAAGAATCTGTATGTAATACACACTGAAAAAAAGTTTGCTTTAAATTTACATGATTCAAATATGTATCTCACTTATAGATGGCTATGGCATCACTAGGGCTCAAACTCACAACCTCCTGTTGGGGTGATGGCTTAGTCCGCTGCAGCACTCAGGAACACATGAAGCAGCTCATATTTTGTGTCCACAAATTTTTAATACACTGGAGAAAATATATGTTTTAACTTTAAAGCAAAGCATTGTCTCATGTGGTGCAACTGTCTAATAATTCATCCCAACATCAGGAGGTTGTAAGTTTGAATCCCATCAATACCACAGATGTCCATATCAGGAAACCCAAGAGGAAAATATTCCAGATGGGACTGTGTGTTAAAAGGAGCCCGACTGAGTAAAAAAACGCAGATTCAGTTTTGTTTATCTAACTGAGATGCAGAGCCAGAAACAGTAGCTGGGAGAATTTTAGACTCAACGAAGAAGTTTGAGTTGGGTGAACTGTGGTGTCCTCAAGCTGAGTCAACTCAAGAAAAGCCATGTAATCAGTTACTATTTCATTTTACGTTGAGCAGACTTCTCATTTTAACCATGCAGTAACCAAAACAAAATGGCTTACATTTCTAAAAAAATCTTTAAAAAAAAAAAAAAAGTTTATAAAACTAGTATTGATCCTGATATTGTAAGTTATCTCTGTCTTTCTCTGGGTTTACTACAAAATTGAAAATGTACAAAAACATAAATAGATAAGTGTTACCGTCTCTCTTTTCTCACAGATATGGTCAACAGCTTGAACTGTGTGCTCATCAGATATTTGAGGACATTCCTCTGGAACGAAGTGCTGTAATGGTAAAGTTTAGTCATCAATAAATTCTTAAAACTACTTTTGCACCAGTATATAAAGCTTTTTGAAGGAGTTTTAAGGATAGAATGATTTAAAAGACAGGTGATAATTTGATAATGGTTCCTTCCTCACCCACAGGATGGTCAGATGGACTGTGGTGTGGGTTTATCACGTGAAGAGATGAAGGCTTTAAACCAAGTGCAGAGAACAGCCACATTCAGGTGAGACTGAGACCAAGCTGTTTTCTCTCACCTGTACCATAGATCCTATTGATTAAAGTGATAGTTTGGCAAAAAAAATCTAATTTACACAGTTTCCCCTCAAAATAGTTGCAAGTGTGGTCAAACAGCAGAGAAATGTTTGGTTTGTGAGGTTTGCAGTGAGCTTTGAGGTTAATCTGTGTCATTTTCTTATGATTCTAAATTTATACTGATAATTTCTTGTGTAACTGTTTTTATCACCTGTCTGTAAAGCACTTTGAGCTGCCATTGGCATGAAAAGTGCTATATCGATAAAATTATTATTATTATATTATTATTAATATTTCTTTTAAGTAATGAAACCTTATGCCATCACATATTCACTTCAAACTGTATCAAGTTGTGATGTGGTGATGCAGTTTGAGGCAAGCGTGTGGTGATTTAGATATGCTGTTCGCACGACTTTTATCGGTTCTCTTGTTAGCTTTATTAGCCTCGTAGCACCATTGCAACCTTTGGCAAACTATTGACTTTTCAGTGTTCCCCTCCCAAACTATCACTTTAACTTGCATTTCTTTATGTTTCAATGTATATGGTGTTACGTAGTTGTTACCATGTTATTACAGTGTCCTAACCTTAACAAGATTTTAAAAAGAACCAAATGTCACTTAAAGAGTTTGTATAAATTATAATAAAGAATTTTTTCCCCCCCCTTCTTCCTCAGCCCCCTCCTGCGGTGTAAGAGTAAAGAATCTCTAGCCTCTGAATCGTCCAATCAGACGAGTGGTTACCAGTCGGGCTACCACTCAGATGATGCGGAGGCGCCTGTGTATGCCAACGAGGAGATGATCCTGAAGAGGGACATTCTGAAGAAGCCCCCACTCCCCAAAAGAGATGACAAGTTTAGCGCTGAGGTCCGTTACAGCGCACCCCCCGTTTAACAGGAATCACCCATAATGCCCTTATGACTTTAAAGAAGTGCCTTAATTGTCTTAATTGTGAACACGAGCTTTTGAACTTTTGACCTGGAATAGCAGATTCAACCTTTTATACTGAAAAAACGATGCGCTGAATTTACTAGTGTGTCATTTCCACATTAATGCAATGTACAATGTATTACATCCACCAAAAGGAAGTAAACTAAAAGACTGATGTAATATATTTCCTTCATGTGGATATAAGCAATAAAACAAGTGTGGGTGTTATCCTGAATAAAGTTCTGCTTATGATAGGTTGGCGCTTCACCATGATTTCAGTAGTGTAATTTTGTGGGTTACATCAGTGGACCCAGAAAACTAGCACAGGTAGCACCAGGTGACTAGACACTTCCTGTGAAGCGCTGTCTGGCCTTAGCGCAGCTCACCCTCACATACTGCCACTCCGAAGCATTGTTGTTTCTCTTTGTTGTTTATTTAACATTATTTAACCAGGTACATGTATTAAAATCAATAAGATTTCTTCTGTGTTAAATGTCTGCAACCACACTGTAATACTGTTCTACCAAACTCACTTTGTGCCTTAGCAGGAGCCTGTAAATCATTTTCTGTTTATATTAGAAAGTAAGTAAGTGGTCTGTGCTGATTAATCAAGCAAAATATCACATTTATTCCTGGTCCCTCCCCCATTTTTTTGGAAATAAATGTAATATATTGTCTTGGTGCAGATAAGCTGTATGTGTTAGTTCTCATTCTTTTCAAAGTAATTTTTCCGAGAGCTTTGGACATGTAATCACTGTTTACACAGGCCGCAGAGCAAGCGTAGCCTAGCAGTGAGACCACTCCCACTTCCTAGACAAGAGCCACACCCACTTTCTTCCAGATGGGAAATAGCGACTGGAATGCGAGACAATCAAATGAGGGAATGTTGATTTTTTTCTGTATTTATCTTTTGTATTGTGTTAAATTGAAGTTAGGCTGGCCTCTTTCTGTCCTGAGCTCTCTTCCTTTTGCCTTTTGTTTTTCTCCACTTGACGTTTTTCTTTTGTCTTTTTGTACAGTTTATGAAGTGAGGACTTAATATAGTCCATGTAAGAACATCAGTTATTTACTAAACTCGTTATAAATATAACTAGTTTTATAAAATAAACATTAAGTAAAATGTATCCTACTAATGGTGGTCGTCATAATTTGTGTGCCTTTAAACACTTTGACATCTATGTTGGGAGAGAAACATGACTGACATTTTTGTAATTTAATGGAAGAAAATCAGAGATCATTTTATTTGGTTCTCTGAGCTTAACAACTAGTCTTTGGGCAAACGGTCTCTTTATGTTAGTAAAGGATTTAATGGCCAGACTTCCTTACCAACCTGCTTAATCCATATACAACAAGTTCATTGAAGTCTTCTGATCAGCTTCTTTTGACTATTCCTTGGTCGTAGTTCAAGGGGAATTTCACCAATGTTTCAAAATTTCAGCGTAATTCAGTCATTGGCTGTGTTTACATGAAAAGCTTTTTGCCAATTCGATTAAATACGTTCAGATTATAGATGAAGACTGAGGTGTTTATCAGCTCAATCTACTCAACAATCTGATGGAAAATCTCTGTTTACATGCTCACTACAAGTAATCAGATCCAAAATTATGCACATGCGTAGAGAACCACTTAGTGTAGACGTTACCATGACAATGAGATGAGCAGCAGTGAGCAGTGCTTGTGTTTTTAATTACTTTCAAATGAGGTCAGACTCAGGAAAACGTCCTTCACATGTCCTTATTAAAGAAGGCCGAGAGGAAGACGTCGTGTTCTGAGACACATAAGCTGGATGCCCGTCCCACTACTGTCTTTTAAAGATCAGAGAATAAACTTCGTCTCCTCTGCAGACCAGTTTCTGCTCCGCCATGTTGAACATTATAAACGTTCACTATGACGCGACGAACATGATCAGAACGGACTTAAACTTTCTGATTGGGAATGTAATCAGATACAGGCGTTTGCATGGTTATCATTCTTCTCACCTCGTTCAGTCGGATAGAAATTGTATTCTGAATGCCTCAATCAGATTAGTCTATTCCGATTGAGATGTATACATGGATGTATTCCAATTGAGCTATAAATCGGATTATTGACGGATTATTAGGCTGAACATAAACGTGGCTGTTAAGGCTATTGAGATATAAACCAAGTCAGAGTGGTTTGACGTGAAGTGGTTCACTGTATACCGACTCTGATTACCTTCACAATGGTGCTGATAGGAACCAGGGGTCACAATATCTATGACACAAATGTAGTGGTTGTATTTAATATCCAAAATGAGCAGTGAACATACACATGTCTATATAATGTTGAGGTTGGTAAAGTAGTGATAAATCTGAAAAAAGACTTTCTTTGGGGACTATTTTGTGCTACAACACTTTGCATGTACCTCCCCTCCATTAATATATTAAAAAAGTGTTTTAGTCCAAAACCTTCTCAAAACTATAGTGAAGCTGTGTCTCAGGCATCAGGCAGCGTATTCATAACCATTCCATGCAATAACTTTCTGTAATTTAGCTTTTAGAGGCATTCAAGGCCTTAGTTGTCAGTTCCTATCATCAAAGCAAAAAGCGACTGTGCTTTTGCAGCTATTGCCCCACCTACATACATCCCTACATATCTACATATGACTTCTCCCAAGTCCAAACTGAGCATGTTTTCACTCATTAGCAAATGGAAACATCTGAATCCACTTAAATAAACTTTTATTTTTGTTTTATCCTATAAAAGTGCTATATATACATACAAGTTTACTTGCTTACTACAAATATACAGTATTTACAGTATATTGCAAAAGTCAGACACCACCCTTTATCTAATTTGTAGTCAAAACAGCCATAAAGTAGAAGATATTCATTTTTCAGGTGTTATGTCTGAGGACATTAGACAAAATACAATGTTTTTGCATAAGAAAAGAGAAAGTCAAAGAACGATCTAAGTTAGAGTTTCCAAAACTGGAGTTCAAAGAATTATTAAATGTTTTAGGGAAAATGGGACTCCTAACTACCATGCACGTCCTGGTAGACCAACAAAACTGTCACCGTCAGATAAAGAGTGCTTGACAGACTCTTATTTCAGATCTAAAACAAACCACACTTGTTTTTATCCAAGCTTCCACAGTGAGAAGACAACCCAACACTATGGAACTGGAAGAATGTGTTACTGAAGCTGTTACTGAGAAAAAGAAATAGACAAAAGAACATTTGCAAATCAAATAAAGAAGCTGCTGGTGTTCTCAGAACAATGAACTGACCACCTCAGAGTCCAGAGCTCAACATCATTGGACAGGTTTGGGATTATTTGGATTGTGAGAAACAGAAAATGCAACCAACTTCTAAGACTGTGGAAAAATATCTCCTTTTGAAAACTGAAAGCAAGTCTCTTAAAAGAATTGAAAGCTGTAATAGAGGCAAAGTTGATATTTTGTTTAGTTGTTAGGTTCCTGTGTAATTTTCTGTAAAATGTGCTTTCTGTTCTTTTCTGACATTAAAAAAAGGGGAAACTTCTATTTAATGGCTGTTTTGACAGGAAATTAAGTAAATGACAGACGGTCTTTGACTTTTGCACATTCCTGTATAGCACACCGGGAGAGAGAGAGCACACATATGTGTGTGTGTTGTGAGACCCCTCTTTTCCTGTATCTGTGTCTCAGTGACCCTGAGGAGACAATGCGCTTTCAATGTTATTTTCCATTGTGTGTTCGCCTGAATCAGTAAAAAGAGTGAATTAATCTCTGTATGTGTGTGTGTGTGTGTGAGACCAACTGCTTGGTGCGTCTCATTGTTTTTGTGTGTGTGTGTGTGTTTGTGCGTATGCCACCAGTCATAAGGAAACAATGCTCTTCCATCCTTGACTATTTTCTTAGGAGCGTTCAGCTTAAAAGGGCCACCCAGAATAGCCAAGGCCAGGCAGGGATGTGTGGGAGAGGTTTATTCGATTGTGTTGACGTGGAATGAAAGTAGGTTAGTTAGAATCAACACTTTTCTTCACTTATTTATTTTCACTTTATTTCACATGTGGCAAGAAATGTCCAAACATCCTTAAATCAACAGACAAGATAAGTGTTATCTTCATGAAAGATCTTCTTTATCCAGGATTTTTTCTTTGCAATTTCCAGTGGAGCAAAGCTCCCCTGTTAAATGACAGCAGCAATTAATGTGGGAGGATGAAGGCTGTATATATGTCTTCTTCATTTTACATAAAGTCTTCCACTAACCCAGGGGTTCCCAACCTTTTTCACAGTGTTTCCCTTTTTTGGGTTAAAGCGATTTTCCTACCCCCTCTTTTCCATCATTTATCCCCTTAAAATCACAGGCTTACATACATAGACTTATTATTCAGTAACTACAGGGACTTCAATGCAAACTGACTGAGCTATTCTTAGGTTAAAGAAGTGTGTAATAAAACTTTAGGCCCGCTGGTGGATCCTGGACATTTAAGGGGTTAAGGTGGAACAAAAAAGATGCCTCATTATGGTCTACGAGTCTTACATCTCTAAAACTCACTAAAATATAAAGTGTCTTTCACACAAAACATACACAGCTACCAAATCAAAAAGGCATAAGTCGTCGGTTCTGATGAGCATTTGCAAAACAAACTGCTCTATATTGACAGAGCAGCTAACCTTTACTAGCAGTTACCTAGCCAGGCTCTTCAGTTTGCTGACATTTTTTAACTAGGTTTAGTTAAATAAAAAGTTCTGTAATGTGACATTGTGGCAAACGCTCTGTTTTGATAGGGCAGTCAATAGTAGTGAGGGAAATGTGAGAAATACAAATTCATATTGGGAAATTAATGCACACGAAAGAGGCTGTGCTAACTACCCATCAATATATGGAGGACATGGTTTAAACAATACAGCCAAGTCATAGTTTGGCAAAACTTACTTCTGATTTGCTCTGCTGGTGTCTGACTGCACATAACATCATTTACTGGAATATGTTCTCCTAGTTTAAGTGGATGGAAACATTTGAATGAGCCAGTTTTGTGAAAGAAAGCACCTGGAGTGGCCAATCAGATTTCAGGTATAGCCAGTGTCGTTCACCACTGTCTCTGATATGACATGTCACGTATTTTCTGCTTAGAATTTTAATTTAAAATGCCTTTCCATAATTCAGTGCACCCTGCAAGGCAGTACACGGATCGTGTTGCATTACTGTGTATTATCAAGAGGACAGCACTACAAATTTGACCTGGCCTAGAACTTCATAGCAGGGAAGACACAACCAACCACTCTGCTCTTCACATGACAATGAAACCAAGTGTATTCTTTGGAATCAATGCTGTTTTTGAATGTTTGCTACTAATAATGTTGAACCACTGAGATTTGAAACAGAAGCCCGGCAACGAGGCCTACTTTGCCCTGCAAAACAGTGCTTCAAATATGAGTGCCATGGAGGTCATTAGACACATTTTGTTGAATGGACGCCCTGTCCCAAACCTCATGCCAGCTTGTGTTTATTTTATCAATAGTGTTTATGTACTGCTACGGTCCTGGCTGCTCTTCAGCCCTGCTACCCACTGGGTCAGGAAGCTAAGCTAAGCTACTGTTTATTGCCCCTGACCGTTCCTGAGGACTTCTTCACATCAAAGCGAAGTAGTTGAGCTTATCTCAAAGCAATTCTCACAGTGTTCTTTCTCTTTCTGAAAAAACATGAGCATGCAGTCTCACATACACCCACTTGTTTTTGTACCTTGTCAGGACATAGGGTCATACATATAACCTATATATATTGTGAATACTGTATATATAAAGTGAAATGTGAAGTCATTTATTTGGACAGCAAATATTTAAACATAAAAAAAATAAAAATAATACACTGTGATTTCATATTTTTCAGTGTGTTGGCTTTACCATTTGTACAGCTCTCCTCGTGAAAGCACAGTATTTACAGTTACCATCCAGTACCAGCTTCAGCAAATCAACCCATCATTAAATTATATCAGGTTTACTGCTGATAAAATTTAATTAATCCATGTAATGGCTGGAGTGCACCAGAAGTCAGGAACCAAACCTGTTTCCTTCTAACCAAGCTATTAGTTACTTCTTAAAAACAAAACAAACTGTTGTGTTTTACCATATTTTTGTTCATTGGTATTTATCCTGATGTTATATAGTGTTTAGGGGAGAAAACACAGTATTTAACCTCCTCAGGCAGGCTAGATCCATCCCACTTCTGACACCAATGTGACATCCGCAAAGAAGTGGATGGACCAGGAAGCATTTTGGAATGTAAATACTTTTTATTAACTTGTTCACACTTATAGCATGTAGTTCATGTGATTGGTGGCTAGCTGGAGGACTAGAAGACTAGGGGAAACTGGCATGAAACAACACCAGAACACCAGAACAAGCACATAACACTAACTCTGGTAAACAGTTACAATAAACCTACAGTTACAGGAGGCCTCAGGGACTCATGGAGAAATGCAAATAAGCTGGCAGCCACGCAGCACTCAGAGTCACCACAGTAAACACCTAAACAGTGCTGTGAAAAATTATTTGTCCTTCTGATTTTTTTGCATTTTTTGCATATTTGTCACACTTGAATGTTTCAGATCATCAAACTACTTTTAATATCATCAAACTACCTGGATTTTCCAACCCCAGTCTTCATTAACCAAAAATAAATGGTTTCCCTCTTTCAGTTTTAAACAATGAAACATGTAGCTTTTATAAAAGTCATTGTAGGTTGACATTGTTTTTCTCTGGTTTTCCTGTAGACTCAGGATTATTGTTTCGCTTAACAACACACACACGCACACACACACACACACACACACACACACACACACACACATACAGATGCGCAAACATGTTTGCACAAACATATGAGCTAATATCACTGTAAACTGAGATATGAGTGTTGTGTGAAGAAAACAATAATGTGATAAATTTGCTGCATTGCTGCAAAAAATATATTTCATTTATAACACTTGAACTGCAGTGCATAAATTCATGCAGATATGAGCCAGCAGCTTCAGATAATATTCACATCAACCATCAGAAAAGGATGGAGAGAAAATTTGATCTCAGCGATTTTGACCGTGGCATGATTGTTGGTGCCAGACAGGCTGGTTTAATTATTTCTATAACTGCTGATCTCCTGGGATTCATGCACAAAAGTCTGTAGTGTTTACTTAGAATGGTGCGATAAAGAAGTAACACCCAGTGAGTGGCAGTTCAGAAGGAAAAGCCTTGTTGATGAGACACGTCAACGGAGAATGGCTGGACTTATTCGAGGCTGCGGTAACTCAGATAATCACTCTGTACAATTGTGGTGAGTAGAAAAGCATCTCAGGATGCACCACACATTGATTGCACATGAGGCATGTGGACCCCAATGTCAGAAAACTACATCGGGTTCCACTTCTGTCAGCCAAGAACAGAAATCTGAGGCTGCACTGAGCTCAGACCTACGAAAACTGGACAGCTGAAGACTTGAAAAATTTAGTCTGGTCTGAAGAATCTCAATTTCTTCTGCTCATGGATGACAAAGTCAGAATTTGGCACCAACAGCATGAATCCATAGACACAACCTGCCTTGTGTCAACAGTCCAGGCTGGTAGAGGTCATGTAGTGGTGTGGGGAATGGCACAATTTGGGCCCATTAATATCATTCAATCATGGCTTGAATGCCACAGCCTATTTGAGTATTGTTGCTGACCATGTGCATCTCTTCATTGACACCGTTTACCATCTTCTTACTTCCAGCATGATAATCCACTACATCACAAAGCAAAAGTCGTCTCAAACTGGTTTCATGAATATGAAAATGAGTTCAGTGTTCTTCAGCGGCCTTCCCAGTCACCGGATCGAAATCTAATAGTAATAGTAATAGTAATCAGTTAAATATATAAAATTATCATTTTACAGGTTACTATCTACTAGGAGGTTGCAGTCTCAAATCCTAACCTCTAAATTTCAACTATTGAACATAGTACCCATTTTTTCGAATTTTCAATCATTTATTTTAATAAATAAACATTATTATTATAAGACCACTCAAAGCATCTGAGATGTATATCAGAATCAGAATCAAGCATTGACCAGGTTTGCTTACGCATACTAGAAATTTGGGTTTGGTCACAGAAACTCATAGTGCACAGTATCTAACAAACATTTTACAGTAAATAAAATAAAGTAAAATAAAATAAAATAAAATAAAACATGCTTTCCTACCACACACACACACACACACACACACACACACACACACACACATCCTTACCTGTAAACCTTGCGCTGTGCATTGTGTAAAGAGCTGAGTGCAGCTGCAGTTAAAGGATATATAGTGGCAAAAAGGGATAAGTGGGGTAACAAGTCAGATAAGTGGGGTAATAAGGCAGGTAAGTGAGGTGATAGAAGAAAAAACACTGGTCCGAGATGGTAGTTTCAGAAGATGGAATGTTGAGTGTAATATATACATAGATAGATAGATATAAATAAATAGATGATGGATGGATGGATGGATGGATATATATATTTGTATATATATATATATATATATATATATATGCCCGGATGTTGTGTGTGTGTGTGTGTGTGTGTGTGAGTAAGAGAGAATGCTGTACATGTTTGTCCTTAATCAGGGCCGTGGTGGTGGTTAATTATAGTGCAATGGAGGAAATAGCTGCAAGTTGAAAGAGATTTACTTCCCCTGTCCCACACACTCTGCTACAGGTTAAATATAAACACACATGCACACACGCACACACACATACACACACGCACACACGCACACACACACACACACACACACACACACACACACACACACATATATATATATATATATATATATATATTGTTGTTGGAAGAAAAACTTGTATCTCCAAAATGATAACTTGACAGGAGAAGGGAAAAACCTACTTTACTTTTAATGTAAGTCAATGAAACCAGACGTTTTTCCAAGTCATTTTGGGCTGTTTCTTTTGGTCCATTCATCATGAAATTTACATACAATGTAAAGGACAACAGACATTTTCAAATTATGTCAAAAACTGAAAAATGATAAAAATGGAGATATGAGGTTTTTTGCTGACAGCAGCGACATATCTGTAATATCTAAGTGAGTAAATCTACCCCCTGTGCTTCATCATCTTCATCATTCCTAAAGTGGACCAATTCAACACCAAAATAGAAGTAATAGTGTCAGCTGAGTTTGCGAATCTATTTACACGTCCAACAAATCATGAAATACATAAAGCAACATTAATAATGACCAAAACATCTGCTGCTCAAAGTGTCTGTTTGTCAGACAAACCCTCAATGTATCTTTGTCAATTATGAATGTGATTTTTATTAATGATTTTTAAATAAAACTGTTGAAGAGAAAGAAAGTATTGCACTCACTGTTTTCTTGTCTTCTTGCCTAATCTGGAGGGTAGATTTTAATTCTGGAGTTATGAGATAATGACTAGCACCATCTAGAGGATGAATGCAGTTATAAGCCTTCCATGCCATTTTATCTACAGTTATGGTACGCTGTATGGAAGAAAGACTCTTGTCACTTCAACCACTGGAATACCACTGGAATTTTTATTCCCTAAACCTTTTTTTTCTTGCCTTCTTAGCTTACCTACATTGTCAGAAAAAAAGGTGATAAACTGTCACTGGGGCGTTACCCCACTTATTAATTTAGTGGTACCCTCAAGGGTATGTATTCAGTACCTTTAATTAGGGAACATAATTGTATGATAATCCATTGCAATTATATTTTATATTGCAGTGACTCTACACTCCTTGTCTTGACTCCAGGCTTTTTGTTTTATTGTTCTGTTAGATGTTGAAAAGGTACAAATATGTATCTTTCCTTTGGTTGAACCCCAAAACCACTGTTGTACCTTTAAGGGGACCCTTACATTGTTTATACATTGATGAACAAAATTGCACAGGCACAGCACCTTTTTCCTGACAGTGTACCATAATCACCCAAAGTGTGCATATATGCCTCTGTAGGCATCATACAACATACAGTACTGTGTTAAAGTCTTAGGTGCCCATAAGCACATTGTTTAAAACTATTTGTAATTGGAATTGGAATAAATGCAAATAAACATAAACACAGCAAAATGTAGTGAAGAATTTTTATAAAGTGGTTGATACGTTGTGAGCTAGTTTGAAGAACAACGCTTGATTCCAGATTTCTCCTCGATGCCTCCAGATAGCACATCCTTTAAAATTTCATCATCTGCACACCTGATTTGAACTAAATTAAGCTTTTTTACCCCTTAAAATCCCAGGCTTATTGCACACTAGGGCTTATTATTTAGGGACTTCAGTGCAGACTAGCTGAGCTGTTCTTAGGTTATAGACGGGTGTAATAAAACTTTGGGCCTGCTGGTGGGCCCTGACCATTTGAGGGACTAATTGTAATTTTCTCAGGTGCCTAAAACTTTTGTACAGTACTATAAATACAAAAATATATAGAAAGTTGATGCTGATTGCAATGCTTGAGTTTGTATGTGCACCTGATCACAGCAGAGGGATGTGAGAAAGGTTTTTATTTAGGCCTGGAGAAGAAAGCTGCACAGGTGTCAGTTAGTGCCAGTGCCAACTCTCACTCTTGGTCTCCTCTGAGAGGGTAGATACTAGAAGAGTGACCAGAGTGTGAGGGGTGGGCTATGAATTTGCCCACGCTCTTCCTCATTCTAAATAAGTGCAGATCTTTAAGCACTGTAGCTCACTTTTGATGTGTGAAGATGCAAAGCTGTGAAAAAGTTCCCTCACAGAAAGTTATTACATGAAATTATTATGAAGATGCTGCCTCATGCCTAAGATATGGTTTTGTGGGAAGGTTTAGGCATAAAATGTACTGTTTAAAATTCAGTCATAGCAGAAAGGTACACGCAGGACAAATAGGCAAATCATACCCAAAGAAACCTTATGTTTTCGGATTTATCACTATTTTACTATTAGTTACATTACATATAAAAACCTCCTGTAGGAACCTGTAGGTTTACAAGTTTTCACAAGGGCCTTGATTTTTAGCCCAGATTTTTCTGACTCAAACGAAGCTTTATTTTATAAATGTGAACTGATTATGAACAGCTTCAGCTTTACTTCAGCTACTGCAAAAAGGTCTGTAGCCAAAAGTAAATATTTTACACATTGTTAACATCTTCATATATGAGCTGTCTAATTATCCACAAGATACTTTTATCATACATAAATACCAGATAAAATATAAAACTTTTATCACTAGTATAAAGTTACACATCTCACAAATTCACTGTAGTGATTTGTAAAGATGTACTGATGTTGTACAACTACAACATTGTTTATTAATGAAATGGTTTTTGTCCAGAAAAACACCATGTGCAACACTTATGTGACATTAAGTGCGTTTACATGCATACATAATCTGATAACTGCAGAAAATCAGATTTTGTCAGTAATCTGATCAACACGAACTCTGGGTCTACAGTAATCAGATTTCTGCTTTGCAACCAGCCAATAAAATCTAAGAAGAAGACATGACATAAACATAATGTAAAACTCAAACTTTACGCTGCTGCTTTTTTAATTGAAACATGGCGCCACTTTACCCGAAAATATGAACATACATCATCTAGAAGATGAAGAATATTTAAATCCTTTATTTCATCAAGCATGTAGTTGATTTCAGCTTCCGAAAGTGCTGCGTCTCGCGGCAACGCTGCTTGAATATTTCTGGTACCGGCATCTGTTTCACACATGCGTAGACTAAAAAATCCGAAAGAAATCAGAGTATGAGTTCACATGCACTAAGAAATCTGATTACTGAGCTAAAATCCAGCCTCTTTATTTGATTTCTTAATCAGATTTCTAGATCTCTAGATTTCTAGATTTCTAGGAGTATGGTGTTTACATGACCATTGGAATATTCAGATAACTGCAGAAATCAGAAATGATCAGATTATGGAGTGCATGTAAACGCACTGAATGAACCTCCCAGGGCGGGGTTGAAATCAGGTGCAGGTTTATTAAGGCATTGAAAACACAAGCCGGCTGAGTCAAATCCTTGCCAAGACAGCATCAACACTCAGATAAACATTCCAAAAACACAACCCAGTTCTCAAAACTGAAACACCAAAGCTACAGATCATAACCGGAAGGAAAACAAGGAATATAATGTTCAGAACTGTCAGGAAAACCAAAACAAGACCTCGCCCTGAACCTGTGTCTGGATAGGTCTTAAACACTTTACTAAATGGCCACTGATTAGGAACAGGAGTAGAAGGAAACTCAATATTCAGGAGAGTGAGAGCTCTGTTGGTGAGGAGGAGGATCAGGAACTTATGTGAAAATTTATAAATAATAATATATACATCAACAACTGCATTCATAAACGTTTAACATTGTCAAATTCTGATTAGCTAAAGATTTCACAGCTATTCATGGCTTATTAAACAAATTTATTATGAAATGTTAACCATCGATCTAATGACACCCTGATCACTGGTTATTATACTCCAAGATGTAGAGGTTTTGATCAAGGACATGAACTAACAATGTAAAAAGGGTGAATTATGGTTTCAGGTTGACTATAACCTGCTGACTCTCTGCGTCAAAGTCTTCTCAAGATTGTTTTTCAAGCTTTTAATGCAACACGCAGATGCTGCAGTGATGATAAACGGTGAGTCGTTAGTATATATCCACACTGGAAGAGACAGAGCCAGGACGGATACATGGGTTTGGATTTCTCTGGAAGGGCAGGTTTGACGATTAAGTATCCATGATTTTTAACTCAAGACACTTATGTGAACTTAATATCGAGGTGTGCCTCACACTTCCCTGCCTGGAAGCAGATTTGGCAAATTGGATTATTAGATGTCACACAACTAGACCAGACACATCAACTCCATAATCTAAAATGATTTATGTGTACAAATTAAACTGTACAGGAAAATATTTTTTCCACATTTTTCCAATATGATGGGGGGGGGGTTGGCAGGATTAGGAGAGCAGTACACTTGCTTTCTTATAAAGTGAATATTTTAATTTAGGTTCTGTTCACTACAGTTTCATTGGCTATCCAGCATTAGCATTATTAAGGAGTTTGGCTAATTAGTAAAGAATATTTTAACATTTCTTAGCTAGGTACAGTTCAATACACATCTAATTTGTTGAATCATGTGCATTAATCATTTGTATTTTTCAATCTGTACCACCTACAATTTAACATTTAGATGTTATTTATTCATGAGTTTTTTTTACCATTACTTTTGTTGCTGTAATGATTTTTATTCTTATTTTGATTATAATATTTGAAAAAACTGAATTTTCCTAAAAGTGTGATTTATCATAGCTTGTTCTTAACAATTTTTTGGTTTATAAATTATGCATTCTATAAAAATCATATGACAGTTTGCCCCCAATAAGTGCTGTTATAAGCACTATAAAACCAAAAGTGGCTGCTGTTTCTGTTTTTTTTTTCCCCCAAACTGTGTGTAAGTGTATATTTAACCCTTGTGTGGTGTTGGGGTCTGTGGGATCCACTTTCCATGTTTACTGAAAGAAAAAATGATGTGATTTATTATTATTTCAAACCCAGATTCCTTGGCCTTTGTTCATTTTCTGTGAAGAATATATAAAATAACACATTTTCAGTGCCTTCACACTGTTCACCCTCCACACATTTATATTACACGTGCGGTTTTAAGTGGTTAACTCTACTCAGTTGTTCATTTATAAATGAAGTTCTTAACAAACTGATGATTAAAGCATTTTTACTTACACCACACTAGTAACATTATGCTTGTTATGCAGGTATAAGTATGATGGATATGACAGAATCCTGAATAAGTAATAATTCAAATAAGCTTTGTAAAAGTCACTATTCAATTTACATTAAAAGTAATAGACTTTTGCAAACACTCATCAGTGCAAACCTGCTGGTTGCACCTTTTAAATTTAACTTTAAATGAAATGGAAATCATTTGAGACGTGGCAGCAAAGGTCATAAAACAGTAGTGCAAAGGACCAAGTGTATGGTCAGTGTTTTGCACAGAAAAAATGTTTAAAACCATTGAAATGCTATGAGAAGTAAGTAACATATGATTAAAGCATTAAATATGTAAAGTTAAATTAGTACTTAGCCAATCAAAATTGATTTCCTGAGCTATTAATTCTGAGATTGAGGTTTCCACTGAATCCTCAACGTAGAAGAAAAATCGGAACACCTGCTGTCATCCAGAGGCAGCGCAGCGTGATGTGTGTGTGCTGGCAGACTGAGGTAAATCACGCTGCACAATCTGCACAGTCTATCCCTCCATTATCCCAAATCTGCCTATGTGCCTTCAGTGACAGTTAGTCTAATGCTGCAGACACTGAAAGACGTTTGTCTGTGAGTGACAGCGCCCATTAAACAGCTGGAGGCGGACATTCAGAAACACACACACACACACACCCACACCAACACACACCAATATACACACACTAACCACAGTCTACATGGAATGAAATATTGGAATGATTAATGACTCAGAGGGCCAAAGTACACAAAACATATAATTACAGTTCAATTATAGCTCATTGTCATAATAACTTTAACATTAAGAAACGTTAATCCTAGTATCCTAGTTACATGCTACAGGTCTGTGCAAAATCAAATACCCTTCATTTAATCCATTTCCAGTGAAAAATGAGCCTTAAGTTCACCCATTTCTCAGCATCAGGGAAAAAAGCAGAAAACATATTCCCCACAAGAACTAAATATAAAAACAAATATTTCAGAAATGAACATTTCCACCATTCTTTTTAGGAGACTTGGTTTTAAAAGAAATCTGCTGCAATATTTTTTCGCACCTCCAAAGCTCAGCCTTAGAAGTTGGTCGCTTTTCACTAATCCCAACACATTTAATGACGGGGTGCTCAGTTCATTGTTCTGAGAACAACAGCAGCTTCTTTGACTGATTTGTAGATTTTCTTCTATTTGTCTGTTTCCTTATATCAGGAAAGGCTTCTTGACAGCTAAACATCCTTTTGGACCCACAGTGTTGAGTTGTCTTCTCACAGTAGAAGGAAGGACAGAAACACCTGAGAATCTTTTCAGATCTGAAGCAAGAGTAGGAGGAGGAGGGGCTTGTTTCTTACACGTACATGTGGATTACCTTATATCTAATCTCCTGAAAAATGAATAACTTATATTTAACGGCCATTTTTCCTAGAAATAAAATAAATGACGGGTGGTCTTTGATATTTGCACAGTTCTATATAGTTATTTTTAAGTACTTTTATTAGCTAGTCAGTGAGTGAGAGTGCTGTGATCTACTGTCTTCAACTAACTTCACTAAACATTGCAGTCAGATAAACGCCAGTTCTCAATTATACTGTGTATAACTTCACTTTGTGTACTACTTTCAAACAATATGAACTCCATAGACATAGTGCGAAGGAACAAAGGAACAAAGAGAGAAAGAAGACTTAAGGACACGATCATTGCCCATCTTCAGAAGCGCACATAACTGATGTGCCAGTCAAGAGATAAGCTCAGGTCTGTGTTTTCTGTGGCCACCAGGGGGTGCTTCAGTCACAGCACTGCAGAGAACTGCGCTGTGAACAGAGCAGGTAAGTCCAATTCAAACAGTGTTTCGGTCCTAAAGAGAACAGTACATTTTAAACATTCCAAAGAAAGTATGACAGTGTCTTGGGCGATGATATCTTTATTCAGTTTTATTGAGGGATTAATTAAGGAAACACTGCAAAATAATAAAAAAAATATATACTGTGCTTTGAAGCTGCTAAACTTGAATGAAATACAAACAGTTGTCATCATCAAAGCAGCTACAACTTCATCTTAGCATTCACCTCCATCAGACTCTGATGCAAAAGAACTGATGAGGCCTGCTGGAGGTCAACCTGACTAGCTTTTCTCTCCGAGCTTTCAGAGAATTCAGGGCAGGAGCTGCTATTTGTTCTTGACTCTCACATTAACCACTGTCCACTCTTTGTGTTTAACCCCTTAAAATCGCAGATTTATTACACACTAAGTCTTATTAATCGGTAACTACAGGGACTACAATGCAAACTGGCTAATCTATTCTTATATTATAGAAGTGTGTAACAAAACTTTCGGCCTGCCGGAGGGACATGCATGACATTTTTCTCGGTCTTTTCTTTTATTTTGCCACTCATGTAATTGTCCTCAAATTCATATCACTATACAATTAAACTGTCCATGACTGTGTTAGTTTGTCTTTGTGTAAGGACCAGTACCACTCATTAGTCACCGCTTGCACCATGCATTAACAGGTCCAGATCATATCTGGGTAAAATATGGCCAGATACCATTTATACTTTTCACTAAAATTCATCCTCAGTTTGACTAGATGAGATCTGATTTCACTTTCCCAGGTAAAAAGCACAAAAACACACACTTTGTTTAGTTTTACTTCTGCTTACTTATTCCCCATCACGATATGAATCAGCCAGCTTGGATTGGAGGCCTCAGCACAGAGTGAAAGAAGACAGTTTCAGGATAACTCCAGCCTCATATATCTTTTGATGTTTATCCTCTCACCAGCTAGTTAGCACCCAGCAGACACATTTGGTCAAATGACATGTTTTGTTGATTTCCTAGGTGAAAATGAACACATGCTGTATAGAGAAACTAACCACAAATGTGGACTTTTTTGAGAATTTTATTGCACTTTATTTTATTACTATTTATTTACTGAGTTTAACATATTGGAAACACTAAAACATAAAATAGTAAGTATGCCATAACTTTTGCACTGGCAACATGTAATGTTTTAGTTTTCCCCCAGTATGTTAAATTCAGCATGAGGATGCCGTCAGATCAAAACCTTGTATCTTCAAAATTATAACTTTACAGGAGAAGGAAAAAAATACTTTATTTTTATTGTAAGTCAATGGAACCAGACTTTTTTCCAAGTAATTCTGGGATATTTCTGTTGGTTCATTCATCATGAAATGTACACACAATGCAAAGGACAACAGGCATTTTCAAATGATGTTGAAAACTGAAAAAATAAACAGTTACTCGTGGGATGAAGTGTGTTCTCAAATGTGTACTTAACTATAAATCAACAAAGCATGAACTTTGACCAGGGTGTCCAAGCTTTTGCATACAACTGTATATAATTGTGTGTGGAGGTAGGAAACACACTCCCTATACACTTGTGTTGAATATGGTCAAGATCCGTTTCTGACAACCACCGAATGTGGTCTGAATGATTCGATTATAATCCAATCACAATGCATGAGTAAGATTAGATCATGTCCAGCACTACAGTTAATTTTCAGATTAAAGAAGTACTGATTATTAATTTTATGTATTATAGCATCAACGTTTTTGCTTCATGTATACTTATAGTCACAGTAATTGAATAAGCTTTCGACACACAGTTTCTCTGTATTTTTTCCACCCATAGACACACTGCTTCACACTGCTGTTTTGGCTGGGAATGCCTTAATTTCAAGCAGTTTATTGGTAGAAGTGTTTGATACATCTCAGGTTTAATGATTCTCATAATTAAAACCCATTAAACGATGAACATGTTTGCAGGCCTGGACTGAACCTTAGCCTAAAGCTTAAAGGAGTACGCTATGTTGCATCATTGTTGTGGGTATCTACTCTGGTGCTAAGCTGGCTCCAAATGAGACATCCATCAACACCTTTAGCTGAAGTTGCTGTTGCACGTTTTGGAAAGGCTGTTCCCGCTGATGCCCAAACTCATGCCTAAACTCGTGTTTACCATTCCGCAATGCTGTGACCGCATTGGCTGCACAAGAGAAGTCTGATTAGTATTCACAAGAACTAACTGAGCTTGTCAGAACAGGGAATGTTCTAAAATCTGAGCAAAAGTGCAACTGCTCGTTCAACCTTACATATCGTACATAAGAAATGGTCCCTTTTTTTGCACTTTTTTGTACATCAGTTGAGCACAGCAGCTGCCCTGTACATTGTGTGAAAACATGATGATGAGTGGGCCAATAGAAGTGCTCTAAAATGACTGAATAAATCCTTGCTACATTATCTTACATTTAACGTTTTGGCCTTCTCCTGTAAAGTCTGTATTATGGAGATTCAAGTGATGATAAACAGTACAGCTATGAAATACTTCACCACCTTATACACTATGAGAAAATGTTCTGGACACAAACTCTAGCCAGAATGGAGCAAAGCTGAATTTCGCTGTGGCCAGGCGAGCATTGTGATGTTTACAGAGAGAAAACAGGCCATGTAGGGCCACAAAAGTCAGAGTTCCGCAGTAAGAGCAGAAGGAGGATTAGAGAGAAAGCCTTGAGCAGCTTAGCATCTCATCGTGCTTTGTGTTGACAGGTGTGAAAGAGTGTCTGCAGCTTTTTCTCTGTTTTTCTTTTGTCCACCACAAAAAGAGTGTGTTTCTCACACGGCTTTGAGTCATCGCCACACAAGTCTCCAAACAGATCGATATAAATGGAATAAGTTGAATCCTTCATGGATCAAGCTTTATGTAATGACCGCGTATTGCGCTAATTGACGAAATGTCATTTATCCGCCGAAAAATGGTTTGGTTGGGGAGGGAGGTGGGATGGGGAGGGGACAAATCTCTTAATTGCATGATGGTATAATTCAAAGATATGTCGGAAAAGGGGATGCATTTCAAATCATCACATAAAAATGTGATTACGCTGAAAAGAGGGTTGCATGAATCAAGCCATAATTTGATAAAGGCCAAAAGCTGAGACACGTAAAAACATCTCAGCGAGGATGAGGAGTTAGACCATAGACAAATGCAGTGGAGACGACTTTTAATATATTACTCAGTCTGGCCAAAGTATGACATGTCTTTCCTGTTTTCACACAAATACTCAGCAAAAGGAAAACCATGCTGGAGAAAATCCACATTTAGTCACATTTAGTCTGTAAAAGAAATTATTAAAGAGATCATTTTATTTTAGTCTTAATATTTGGACAGCAGGTTGATAAATCTCCAAAACAAATCACTCTGAGCTTTTTCTAGAAGTTTTAAACAGGGAAATGTCTTCAAGACCAAATGTACAGAACTCAAACACAGAATTGTCCTGCAAATCACAAGTTTGCTATACTTTTAACGAGAATTGTAGTGTTGGAGTCCAGTCTCGGTCTTGACACCACAAATTCACGGTCCCTGTCTTCTCTCGGTCTTGATGTCATTTGGACTTGGTCTTGTCTGGGTCTCGGGGTAAGGTGGACTGTATTCAAGGCCAGCTGAGTGCAATGCCTCCATCTGAGGTAACTGAAAAGTGAACTTTTCTATGATTATTTACCATCAACAAACCTTCAAACAGAATAAAACAGTTCATTCTCTACATGTTTAAATAAAATCTATTCATTGCCATTGAGGATCTAATTTAGAGGTGTCCAAACTTATCCACAAAGGGCCGGTGTGGCTGCAGGTTTTCATTCCAGCAAAGCAGGAGGTCACCTGATCAGCAGTTTGAAGACTGAAACCAACTGATTAAACAAGTGGAATCAGATGTGTTCCAGCTAAAACTGTAGCCAAACCGGCCCTTTGTGGACAAGATTGGACACCTCTGATCTAATTGATTCTTTCCATGATGGCTTAACTGGGTATTATTTGTTTGTTGATGTTCACTGGTTCCAAAATTCAAACATCCCCTGAGGGCAAAACAGAATGTTATTATTACTGTTTTATTTAGCAATAAAAACAGATGTATGTTGTTTGGTTTATATTCAATTGGCTTTAGGTGGTGATTCTAAAGTTTTAGAGATAACAGAGCAGAGAATAACCTCATCATCATTTGCTTCCAAAGTTGGAAAAAGACTATAATATAATAATAATAATAATAATAATAATAATAATAATAATAATAATTAGTAATACAAGGTGACTCAAAAAGATTCATCCAATTTCAAAGCACCATACTTTTACAACCTTGAGGCGCCTAGGAACCAATCACATACCAATTGAAAGAGGGGGTCATAGAGTTTCTGGCTGTGACTGGAAATGGCTCCCTTCAGTCTGAGAGGAGATGGTGACCCCTGTGCAGAAAGCATTTTGCATTCTCCGCTTCAATAAGAGTGAATCCGTCATAACTGTGCAACGTGATTCTTCAGCAGTGAACCTCCAACAGCTCAGAGCGTTCATCGTTGGTTACACGACACTGGATGATTTCAAAAATCGCACTGAAAGAGCTGTGAGTACAGTGACACCCGACATGCTCAATGGAGTATGGGATGAATTTGGCATTGATGTTGTCTGTACAGCTGGAGGAGGTTCATACTGAGACCTTGTAAAATTATATAATAAACTTTATGCTCAATTAAACCATTTACAGTTTATTGCAATGTTCTGTAATGATTTACAAATGAAATAAATCATTTTGAAAATAGATGAATCTTTTTGAATCACTCTGTATTTTAAGGCTTTGCGTCATCTAATGTTATGCTTTACAAAATGCATTCTAAAATATGATATTATTTATGAATAGATATTGTGTTTTATGAATGATCATGAATGTACAATGACCTACAAATGTCTTTCAGCTTTCCCCCTTTCTGCTTTTTATTTATATTTTTATATATTCTGAAAAAATCTCACTCTGGTCTCAGTCTCGCCACTCCTAGTCCCAATCTCGACTTGGACTCAACTGCTACAAAGTCTTGGTCTTGACTCGCACTCACTGCATTTAATCATGTTTCTACCCACAAGTGACACACAATTCTACCAAGTTGGGAGGATGAACGCTAGTGAAATCTTCCTTCAAGACACATGAAGCCACCACATCTTCAAACTGCTGTTAATGCAACGTCAATAAACAGCTCAACACGCTAGGAGGAGAACACTAACTGCCCATTTCTATTACGTAGGTTAACAGATGTTTGTGTTGGTTCTTATGCTGAGTGATGGGGGAGACAAGGGGCTATCCTACACTATTAAAAAGTATGGTTCTTCAATGGTTCTTGAGTAAAGAAAATGGTTCTAGGTAGAACTGTGAACACTTTGCATGATTAAAGGGTTCTTTGGATTGTGAAATGGTTCTTCATATTGATGGAGAATGTGTGGTATATGGTTCTATATATAACAATTTTGAGAAGGGTTCTGCATTGCACTAAAAAGGGTTCTGCTATTGTTATAATACAAGCTTGTTACAATAGAAGAACCCTTTTTGGTTCTACATAGAACCCTTTTTACAAAGGGTTCTATATAGAACCATTTAGAGCATTTCTTTATCAACATGAAGAACTATTATATGATGCAAAGAACATGTTAATCATGCAAAGAGTTTTTGAGTGTTCATGGTTTTATACTGCACCATTTTCTTTAGTAAAGAACCCTCGAAGAACCATGTCTCTTAAGAGTATACCAACCCAGAGACAGCGAGGCTAAATGCTCTCCTGCACATCCAGCCACAGATGGCTGTGGCATCAACAGAGACCACACCTGTCTCCCAATGATATGGAGTTATTGCTTATAGATAAAAAACTTTATTACCTATAATTTATAGGTTGAATGGGATTTTTGTCCTCACGACAGTTACTACCAAAGAACACGGTTGTAGGTGCAGCATGGAAAAGTCACCTGATTGTCCCTTGAGGATAAAAAAAGCTTATTCAGTTTAAGTCAACACTATGAAGAATGCAATTAATTCCCAGTGAACTGGACACACGTCTATTAAGTCTGCAGCTGTGGTCATGGAATCACCTATTATGCTCCTTAAACTGCAATCAGTGCCAATGATACTGCTATGAGCTGGACGGGATGTGAAGTCTCCCTGCAGTGATGACACTTGGCTGCAGCTCCCATTCATAAATAGGATCTCATTAGGTTGTGTGAGTAAGGATAGGGGGGTGTTTTTGAGATCTCAGGATGTTTTTCATTCCCTCAAATCCCTCATTGTGGCTTCACGATAAATCTTTTCCGCCCAGAGAGCACAGAAGAGGAACGGCTTCTAGAGAAAAGTCCTGAAGAATGCATGTGTGAGTGCGTGTGACACAGAGTATAACAAACAGACACACACACTCTAAGGCCTTCAGTCAGGGTCAACAAAAGCTTATAGTGTGTGCAGGTGTTTGTACTAACTCCACATATTTCCCCCTAATGAAGTTCGCTGTTTGCTGATTTGTGATCAGACGAGCAGCTCTGGTCTAAGTGCAGTCTGCTTTAATGTTTATACAAAAATGTCAAAATGTCTTTGCTTTGTGAGCAACAAATTGTAAAAAAAAACTACATTTCATTGGTTAAAACTGTAACAGTAAAAATAAGAGTATTCTGGTTAGTGATGTTAAGATTAGGGTTAGGTTATTAGGTTATTAGGTTGTTAGTAGGTTGTTGGTCCCATTTTCTCTATATATTTAAATCATTTTTAAACACCAGTGTATTTCTTTTACAAATTACATTTCTTTTATTATTTTTCTTATTTTTGGTAGACTTTCATATTGACATTTATATGGATTTTGTTGTGACACACACACACACACACACACATGCACACACACACTCACACACACACACACACACACACACACATACACACATACACACACATATAAACTGCTGATTGCTGCAAGACTATGAGCACAATAGACCTTTTGTGATTAAAGCAGAACATATTGAAAATAGTTTTTGGATGCTCAGCCTGTTCTCACAGTTACTTCAGTGGCCTTTGGGTCACAACAGGATACTTAAGGAAATATGCTTATATAAAACACTTTTATGTGTAAACTATTACACTATCACAAGGGTTTAGTCTACATACATAAATTCCATTATATTGACATATATGTAAATGCATTGGCCCAATTTATTGGTTTGATGATCACTAACCAAGGTTGGATTTTTAAAAAAACGAAAGTGGAATGATAGAAAAACTTCTCTGCCTAATCAGGACAGTGTAGGCATTTCAAACTGCACGATTGACGGTGCTGTAGCTTTTATTTTCTGGCGGAGGTCAGAAAGAAGAGAGGGAACAGCATCAAGCTGCTCTCCAAAGCCCACATTGTGTGCATAGAACTGATCTTTGTAAAGTAGGAACTGCAGACAATTTTCTAATTAAAACTGAGAGTTACAGTGTTGTAACCCACCACTGTGGAGGAAATGTTTTGTTTTAAAGCCCCAAAAGGGCTCGCAATACTTAACAGTGCACACCTGGGCTCACTCTCCTCAGTGCGACTCAAAACTAAACAAACACTCTGTGTGTGTGTGTGTGTGTGTGTGTGTGTGTGTGCACTGCTGTGAGTGCTAGAGGCCAGTGTTGAGGAAGTGTCCAGCTGTAGAGGAAGCAGTAGCGTTCAGGTTATCAGCTCTACTAATGTGAATCTCAAGCGTCACTCTCTGCTCTCACACACAGCTGGACAAGAGAAAAACACCCGCAGACAGGAAACACAAACAAACCAACCAGCAGACAATAGCCTTACGGCACACACACACACACACACAAACACCTGCTACTGAGGACATTTTCTCAGTTTTGCCGGTTTCACTGAATTTAGCAGATTTTTAGACTTTCACTCTCAGCTTTCTATGTTTACCACACATGTTTGTATTTTTGTGTTTTAGTGCTTTTTAGGACAAAAATGTCTTGGCAAGTGTTTTGCTGCCTCATCTTGACAATATCATATTAATAACTGTCCTTTCAGTACTAACTTGCACAGTGTAGACTTAAATATAATCTGCCATTTTAGAAGACATTATATTTAACATTTCAAGTTTTTTTGAGTAGTTCCTTGACCTGCCTTGTGATGTGATCACCACCTTTCAAATATAAGACATTCTGGATGCTAATTTTAGTTTAACTTTAGTCTTAGTGTTTTACAGCTTTCTCAATCATCAAAGCTCCAGTCATCATCATCTGGAAAAAGTTCTTCATTTTTTATGCACATTCCCTAAAAATTAGTTGAAATAAAGTTGTGAAGTAGTATTGTTTCAGGGGCTATCGAGAGGTACAACCATCTAAATGTTGGCCCTATTGGGAGATTGCAACGTCAGCCAACCAAGGTGAGGCTGAAAATGTACAGATACCTTAGCTAAAGATATTCAAACTCAATTTTTGACGGCTTCATACATTTCATATTATTCCAAACTACTGAATGTACCACAATGACCTCTATGAACAATTGCATGCAAATATAAAAGTCTTTTCAGTCTTACACCACTAAGGCCTGAAAGACTGCTGCACAAGAAAGAAGCCCCTACTGCATAAAAAGCCAGACTGATGTTTGCAGGTATTCACCAGGCCCAGGAAGAGTGTCCTCTGGTCATATGAAACTTACATTGACCTGTTTGGCCATAATGATTAGCACTATTCATGGATGAAAAAGGGTGAAGCTTTTAATGCAAAGAGCACCATCCTAACTGTGAAGCATGGAGGTGGCAGCATCATGTTGTAAGGGTGTTTTGTTGGAAGTGGGACTGTTCTTCAGAAAATAGATCATCATGAGAAAGAAGGATCTAGAAATACCGAAGCAACACCTCAAGACAACAGCCAGAACGTTAAAACTTGGTCACAACAGGACATAGATTGTAACCATGAAACCTTGAAAGTGACAAAATGCCATCACAAAACACTGACATGAATTCCATAGACATTTTGTAAACAGAACTGAAAAAGCATGTGGAAAAACTTGTGGAAGGCTACCCCAAGCATTTGACTCAAGTTAAGCAATTTAAAAGCAATGCCACTAAATACTAACAGAGTGTGTGTAAATGTATGACCCACAAAAATCCGATATAGTAAATAAAACCAGAAATAAATCCGTCTCCTGGCTATTATTTGGAAATCATCTCTTCTGGAAATATAGTACCCTAATGCCCTAATGGACCTAACATTGGAAATGTATGGTAACATAATATGTATAGAGGATTAAAAAATGTTGAATGTTTTTAGGTGAATGTAAATTTCTGGCCTAAACTGTAATTATCGCTCTCTCTGCATGGATAGGATGGACCTCTCTCTCCCCATTACTCAGCATGATGCTAGCCAATGTAGGCATCTGTTAACTGGCATAACAGAAATGGCAGTTAGTGTTCTCCTCCAAGCATGTTGAGCTGTCGAATTTCATTGTGTTAGGGACACATTTACTGTTACAGCAGTGAAATGAAAAATGAAAAATTTAAAAATTACACCTATGATAAATCTAATTCTTGCAACTTTCCTTTAAAATCAATTTGAAAGAAAAAAGTACTAAAACAACAAAGAAAAAACAAAACAAAAAAAGTATTATTTTCACAAGTAGAAATGTAGGGGTTAGGGTTTGGGACGGCCACCTCCCAATAGAAATGATAGAATAGAGTGATTTTGTAAATATTTAGCTTATCACTGTCTCAAATAATGGCTTGGGTTGAAATTGATCGTAATATATTCCTTGTACATATCTGAGGTCTGAACCTGATTGTTTTTCTAAATAGCTTTTCACTGTGAGACTGAAATATGGGACATATGTCCCACGTTCTTTCATCAAATATAAGGGTGTGTGTGGGTGTGGGTGTGGGTGTGTGTGAACAAGTGTCTTGATTTACCAGCACTCTAAAACTGTTTTGGCGTTGCTGCTGACATACCGCTTTACCCTCATTAGCTTTTCTTGCATTATCGGGAACAACAGAGTCCTTTGTTCATATAGCAAAACATCTGATTTGAATCTGGGATGACTTATTATAGCATGTAGAAACAGGCAGAGACCTTTTCTGATTAAATTACATGCAGATGGTTTAGGAAAAAGGGCAATTCTTTGTTCAAATCCACAAATTGTTATGTTCACAAATTCCAGTGAATAGACTTAACACTCCACGGATTAGAGTTGACTGACACATTAAAACGGTGCGTCAAAAACAAAGAAAGCAGACTTCTTGGCACTGTCAATCACACAGATGTGAGATGAGAAATTTAAGGCTGTTAAAAAAGCTGCCCAGTGCTTTCTTCTTTTAAACTGTCACCGGAGGAACTGTGTGTGTGCCTGCATGGCACACTTAAGTGTATACAGGGAAAACTTTCGAGTAGACAGTGGAGGAAGGAAGGTTGATTTCCCGATCCTTGTGCAGATGTAGCCTAGAGGAACAGGATGTTGGTATGCTGTCTACAGGATGGAGCAGAGATATGATAATAGATCACATGGTCACTTTGTGTACGAGTTTGATGCATCGACGTCTTACTGTACACTGGCAGGATGTACAGCAGGATGTTTGTGCGTGTGTGTGAGACAGAGTGTGTTTTACGATTCATATATCAGAATGAATGAAACTAAAACCTATCCATCAAATCTGAAGAATGCCTAAGATTTTCCTTTCTTTGTCCAAGTGGTATAGTTTGGAGAGCTGTATTTGAAGAATTGGGGTGTGTATTATGTGTGTGTATGTGTGTGTGTGTGTGTGTGTGTGTGTGAGAGAGAGAGAGAGAGAGAGAGAGAGAGAGAGCAACACAACCGGTTCAGTAAGGCAAACAGCTTCTGCAACAGATGATAATAATCTAAGTTTCAAAACTAATGTAACGGTTGCACTTTTAATGCATTGCTGGAAAACGGAAGATGGATGGTGCTGAAAGTTAAAGGAATTCCCCAACATTTTTTAAACCTATCTCTGCCACATCTGTAACCTATGAGTGAAGGTAATTTCCCTGTACAAGATTGGGCAAAAGTCAGAGACCAGCCTTAAGGCCTTAACAAGCCTCATGTGCAAGTCATTCATTTTTCAGCACAAGGAAAAAAAGCAGAAAACATATATATTAACATATGTAATTACAGCCTCAACGACTGAACAGAATGTAATTTTCAGTATTTAGTGTTTCCACCCTTTGCCTTTATTACAGGTCCCATTTTTTTCTTGTTTGCTTTTTCAAAGAAAAACATGTCACACCTCCAAAGTTCAGTCTTAGACGTTGGTTGCATTTTCTGCTGCAAGTAACCCTTAAAACATCCAGCGATGTTGAGCCCTGGATTCTTGGGTAGTCAATCCATATTTCTGAACACCAGCAGCTTCTATGTTTGATTTGCAAATTGTCTTCTTTTTTTGGCTTTTTCACAGTGAGGCCTCTTGACAGCTACACATCCTTTCAGACTCACAGTGTTGAGTTCTCTTCTCACAGTGGAAGGATGGACAGAAACGCTTGTGGATTTTTTCAGACCTGAATCAAGAGTGGAGCTTGATTTTCTCTTCTCTCTTCTCTTTTTTCTCTTCTCTCTCTTTATCTGATGGGGACAGTTTTGTTGGTGTGCCAGGCGGTGTGTGGTTGAGTCTCATTTTCCTGTTTTCTTTTAAACAGCAGTATCTAAGTCCAGTTTTAGACACTGCTGTTGTTATCACCTATTTTCCTTTTGCTTTCCCCTTCCTTGTTATTTTGTACATGATCTCTTAAGAAACATCTTCTGAAAAATCAATCACTTCTTGGCTATTTTGACTGGAAATTAAATAAACAGGGTTGTTGACTTTTGCACAGTACTGTAAGAAGTTAGTTCCTCAGTTTAGACTACAGAGAAATGCATCTGCATGCCAAAAAAAACAAACAAAAAAAAACAAGCATCATTCAAAGCATTTGATCTTTGAATGTCTGTTAAAAAAATGAATGACATCACATAAAGATATATTAAATAAATATTATTTTAAATGCATTCTAATGTTGGGGTAGTTACTCAAATTATTTTATGTTGCTCTCTAAAACACAGTCAAATCTGCACCTAACTGGAAAGTACATGGGAAAACTCAAAAGGTCTTTTAGCCTCTGTAATTTAGAAATAAATGGCAAGTCACGGTAGACATTCATCATTGCCTAATACTATTTCAAAAACAATAAACTGGCCAGTAGAAATAAAAAAAATAGTTTAAGGAGTCTCAAGTCTTTATGAATAAAATGTAAAGCATGCAGAACTATTACTGAATGAAAATCTAGTCTGGTTAACACGTAATATATAGACGAAATATACACCAATCAGGCATAACATTATGACCACCTCCTTGTTTCTACGCTCACTGTCCATTTTATCAGTTCCACTTACTATATAGGGTCACTTTGTAGTTCTACAATTACAGACTGTAGTCCATCTGTTTCTCTGCATACTTTATTAGCCCCCTCAAACCCTGTTCTTCAGTGGTCAGGACCCTCATGGACCCTCACAGAGCAGGTACTATTTGGGTGGTGTATCATTCTCAGCACTGCAGTAACACTGATGTGGTGGTGGTGTGTTAGTGTGTGTTGCGCTGGTCTGAGTGGATCAGACACAGCAGTGCTGCTGGAGTTTTTAAACATCTCAGTGTCACTGCTGGACTGAGAATAGTCCACCATCGAAAAATATCCAGCCAACTGCGTCCTGTGGGCAGCGTCCTGTGATCACTGATGAAGGACTAGAGGATGACCAACACAAACTGTGCAGCAGCAGATGAGCTGTCGTCTCTGACTTTACATCTACAAGGTGGACTGACAAGGTAGGAGTGTCTAATAGTGTGGACAGTGAGTGGACACAGTGTTTAAAAACTCCAGCAGCACTGCTGTGTCTGATCAACTCAGACCAGCACAACACACACCACCACCACATCAGTGTTACTGCAGTGCTGAGAATGATACACCACCCAAATAGTACCCGCTCTGTGAGGGTCCATGGGGGTCCTGACCACTGAAGAACAGGGTAAAAGTGGACTACAGTCTGTAATTGTAGAACTACAAAGTGCACCTATATAGTAAGTGGAGCTGATAAAATGGACAATGAGCGTAGAAACAAGGAGGTGGTCCTAATGTTAAGCCTGATCAGTGTATATTCTGTCAGTAACTCAATCAATAAAATACCCCTAAAACCCATATGTCAAACATAAGGCCTGTGACACAATTCCATCTGGCCTGCAAAATTATTTTAATTTTCTTGTAATATTAGCCTTGTTCACAGTGCTCTGCATTACAATCCCCAGCATACATTGCAACTTAATGCACCCTCCTGCCCTAACCACAGTCTATAGGTCAGCGGTTACACCTTGCTACCACACCAGTCATATTACCAAACACACTAGCAGCATTTCAGCTGCAGTTCAACCAACATAAACACTTAGCTTAGCAGCTCAGAAACTGATCCTGAGAATTAATTAACTTGAAGCAAAGAAAAGATGTCAGGTCTCTAGATCAGGCAAATATGTAGGTTTAAAAGACCTGCATCCTGGAGACATTTTTTGATGAATAATTCAAGCAATGTAATACAACCCTGTTTCCAAAAAAGTTGGGACGCTGTGCAAAACATAAATAAAAACAGAATGCAATGATGTGCAGATCATTTAAAATTTATATTTATTCAAAAGAGTACAAATAGTAAGACAACAAATCAAATCTTGAAATTGAGAAATGTTATTGTTTTTTGAAATAAATATATGCCCATTTTAAATTTGATGGCAGCAACACATTTAAAAAAAATTTAGATGGGAACCACTGTGCTGATACACCTCTTCTTTAAACAACACTATGTTAGTGTTTGGGAACTGAGGAAAGCGTTTGGGAACCTGAAAAAGACGTTGTCTGGATGGCAAAATATGCTGCTCCAAAACCTGTATATATCGATCAGCATTCACGGTGCCTTAATAGCTGTGCAACTCACACATGCCATTTGCACTAACGTACCTCCATACCATCATAGATGCTGGCTTTTGAACTGTCCACTGATATCAAGCTTGATGGTCCCTCTCCTCTTTAGCCTGGAGGATGCAGTGTCCATGATTTCTAAAAAGAATTTCACATTTTGCTTCATCAGACACATTTTGATTCACAAAACATTTTTCTACGTCCCCTCAGTCCATCTTAAAAGAGCTCAGGCCCAGAGAAGATGGCAGTGTTTCTGGATCCTGTTTATATATGATTTCTTCTTTGCGTTTTAGAGTTTTAACTTGCATTTGTGGATGTGTTCACAGACAGTGGTTTCTGGACGTGTTCCTGAGCACACGCAGTGATTTCCACTGCAGAATTGTTCCTGTTTTTAATGCAGTGCCCGCTAAGGACCTGAAGATCATAGACAGCCAGTATTGGTTTTCGTCCTTGTCACTTGAATTCAGAGATTTCTCCAGATTCACTGAATGTTTTAATGATGTTATGTACTGTAGTTGACGAAATCCCCAAGTTCTTTGCTATTTTATGCTGAGAAAAGTTATTCTTAAATTGTTGCACTCCTTGCATGTGCAGTCTTTCACAGAGTGGTGAACCCCTCCTCATCTTTACTTCTGAACGAGGGATGTTCTTTTAATACTCAGTCATGATACTGACCTGTTGCCAATGTTTCTATATATTTTTTTACCATTACACAACTTCATCAGTCTTTTGCCACCTGTCCCAACTTTTTGAAATGTGTTGTTGGCATTGATTTTTCAAAAACAATAAAGAATCTCATTTAACATTTGATATGTTGTATTTGTCCTATTTTCAAATAAATATAGCATTTAAATGATTTGCACATCATTGCATTATGTTTTTATTTACATTTTGCACAGCATCCCAACTTTTTTGGAAATGGGGTGTTCTTTGTAAAAAGTCGTGTGCTATTACTCATCTATACTACAAGTGCCTATATTTTGCTGTTTATGTTTTGTGGTATTTTAAATGAACAATGGCCAGTTCAGGTCACAGCCAAATGTTTTGTAAAAATGAAATAAAAA
The DNA here is from genome assembly GCF_904425465.1 of Colossoma macropomum. NCBI lineage: Eukaryota > Metazoa > Chordata > Actinopteri > Characiformes > Serrasalmidae > Colossoma > Colossoma macropomum. The sequence continues at coordinate 12,487,787 of NW_023494795.1, read as the reverse complement.
CATAAGTGTTCTCTGGCCCACTGATTTCTGACCCAGGTTGAGTTTGACTCCCCTGTTTTAAAGTGAGTAATTGTAATGTGATCACAAGAATTGAAACTGTAATGTGTTACACTATTTGTTAATGTACTTTTTACCATGCCACCCCCCTACATTAATAATAATCAAATATTTATCATTAGAAAATACAAATTCTACAGTAAGTTGTGTTAAAAATGATATTATATTTGGAGTGGTGCTTGTAGATGATTAATAAACTAACCTTACCTTAACCCTAACCTTAACCTCATCCCAAAGCCTAATCCTAACCCTCACCCTGTCCCTAATCCTAACCCTAACCTTAACCTCAACCCAAAAACTTTCATCTAAAAAAGTAACTCTAATAAAGTGTCACCATCTATTTAATCATCGGCCTTTGGAATATTTTAGTAGAGCAGTTTTTATGACTGTGGGCCAAACTGAAAAACAGGCATCTGACATACATGATTGCTTTATGTCAGTTTTCTCTTTCACATTAGCAATCTAGCCTTCAAAGTTAACTCTGGGCTACAGTTTGAAGTGACACCACAAACAAACCTCGGCCAAACAATCTTTGCCAAGAATGAGCAAAAACATGTATGTAAAATAAACACGAAGCTTTGGTGGTTGTGTACGCTTCATTAGTTAACCCAAACCTCTGTCGGAACATGCCTTGCACTTCCATCGTCAACAGCTTGGCAGGATACGAATGTGTGTACGTTCTTTATCTTTGCAAATGTAGAGAGTGGTTTAGTGTTGGTTCTGTTATAACATAATGCTGAAAAACCACATGCACATACTTTGAAATGTGAGAATAGATTGTATTTCATTGTAAGATAATGATGGATCATGTTTTAAGGTCAACATGCTTACTCCTGACATTTCTTCAAGAAAGGGCAACTTATTAACAACTGCTGACAGACTTGAATGAGAGGATTCCTCGGATGGCTGACGCTGGCCACATAAAACACATTTGTGTTTGTGATTCTTCCAGGTGCCCAGCAGAATTCAGGAAACCATTTCTGACCTCCTCGAAATCCTATTTTAATAAGATGCTTTTCTTGCCCACAGCTTTCCTACCCAAACATGCTTATTTATTGGAAGGGGAGGAAGGGTACATGCCCTTGGGCTAACACAAATAAAGATGTTGATCTCAAGGATATGAGAAAATGCCAAAGAAAGGGGGATTATTTGGGTCAAAGCAGCAGCAAGAAAATAATAATAAGAGAGACAAAGGTTGCTTTTGCTGTGCTGTTTTGCCTAAAACAGTCCTGGGAAAAAAAGATATAAATATACTAGCCGACACAGAACCGGGTGAGAGGTACCAAACCAACTTGATTTTGTGAAAAAACGTTGGATTTCATCTGGTTACCAAAGATGTTGCGAGAAGAGCAAAAACAGCAGAATCCTAGCCTTAGGTTTTGCAATTTTTCAAACAGGTTTGTTTGTACCTCTGTTATTACTTGGAATCGTGAGAGACTGTTGACTAAACAGAAAGCGAATGCAAAGATCCCTGTGTTTATTCCTGAGAAATTGAGGAGGGGGGAGGGTTAGCTGGCAGCGGGAGAGGGGGCCGTTTGTGCCTGAAGAGAATTGTTGCTTATCACTTTGTTTCTGCAAACTAGACAAATGAGCCGTATCTTTCTGCTCCACCTTCTGCTTTAATTGACGTGGCACAGATATGCAGGTGCATATTTACGCTGTCATGTGAGAGTTAATGAGATGAGTAGGGTTTAAGCAAAACATTGTGGCACACCCAGACTCTCAAAGTACCTAGACATGGGGTAGAGAGAGAGAGAGAGAGAGAGAGAGAGAGAGAGAGAGAGAGAGAGAGAGTCATTAGACTAAGCCAGAAAAAGAAGAACATGGCTAGACAGGACATGCAGACAAACCTTCATCTATATATCAAACTTCTCTCATGGTAGATTCACATGCAAAGTTTCATATTACTTACTGGATAATATGTCTAGATTCAGAATAAGAATTAAATAATAAGCCTAGGGTTCAATTGGTTAATACAGGATTTCACATGTGGCTCCTGGAATTACTGAGAACAGTAAAGCCCTTGTGATGCTGCATTATCAACCTTTTCTTCAAATGGTAAATGCATTTGTGTCAGAGCTGCTAGTAATGTTGTTGGAGAATTCTCAATTGAGGTCCTGGAGAACATCTGCCTTCAACATATCCATAAGTTTCAGTCATGTGACTTTGTTATTATAGCTGCCATGTTGACAACTGCTGCTAAAAGCAGACAGTGGTGAGCCGTCACCTTAGAGGAAACATAAGAACAAAAAAGTCTCAGTGGATGTCATTGTGAGGTGGATTTCAACAGGATATCTGTCACTGAGGGAACTCCAGGTTTAGTGATTCACAGAAGGTCATTCACTGCAGAAAGACTTGGGAAAACTACACACACACACACACACACACACACACACACACACATATATATATATATATATATATATATATATATATACCAGTAACAGCGGTGATAAACATCAATCAGATTTTAAAGTGGAATTTCACCATAATAGTAGTGATAGGAACCAGATATATATGAAGTGTTTAGTGCCTCTAAAAGCAACCTCACAGATATGCTTCGAAATGTTTGTTTTTGGCCTAAAATACACTTTTTACCATCCATTATTGGTGGAGTGGTACATGTTGGATGTTGTAAGGTAAATTATTTCCCAAAGAAATAATCAGATTTCCTACTATTGTACCATTATTAACATTACGCACAGACATTTGTGGGTTTTGGATAGTAAAAAAAAAGTCTGTATTTCTGTTGTAAACTTTGTGACCCCTGGTTCCTATCAGCACCTCTAAAATCAGAGTTTGTAGTTTTCCGCACACTAGCCACGTTTTCATGCAGCTTGATAGTCTGTTAATAATCCGACTGAATAGGAATAGAGTACGTCCCTGTATACACCACAATCAGAACTGTCTAATCCAATTGAGGCCATTCTGAATACAATGCCTATCCAATTGAATGAGGTGGGTAATCCTGTAAATAATGTGTTAAATAAAAGAGTACTAGGCATATAAAATGCCTGTATCTGATTATGTTCCCAATCACAGTACATTCTGAACATGTACATTTGCTGCAGACCTGGTCTTCAGAGGAGACGAAGTTTATGCTTCAAATTTTACAAGACTTAAAAATAGTTCACAGGCTGGACGGCCGTAAAGCTTACAATAACAAACTGTTCAGACAAGTACATGAGCAAATGAATGACAGTGGGTTTACACAAACTACAGAGCAAATTAAAAACACCAACTGAAAACTCAAATAACATACTGCTGCTCGTCTCACTCTGACTGTCACTGTATCATTTACAGTGGTACAGTGAATGTCACTGTATCATTTTACATCAAGCCTCTCTGAATGACTTTGTTTACATTTCAAACAATGAATCATGCAGCAGTTTTTAGAAATTAGTGCCCTTTATCCAATAAAATCTGACTGGTTAGCCCTTAAAATGCCCGCTGTTGTCACTCACTACCTACAAGCATGTCATTGAATGATATGTAAACTTGTCATTACATGAGTTGTAAATTTGTTTTGTTAAATGTTGAACCTCCCACTCACATGATTCATGAAGATAAGAAGACAAGGATGTCAACAAGGATGATTCTGAAGATGAATCAGCTTCTCCAGTGTATGGGAGTTTTATGTGAAAATGTGTCAAGAGCAAGGAAGTCTTTGCAAAAATGTTATGTGCACATAGTCATTGTTTTCAGCCATAAGAGGCATTTACCACTTTGTTTTTGTCTTAAATTGGTGCAGAACACTTTCTGTGGACTGTCCATTTAGAGCTGAACAACCATCTACAAAATACATCATAAGTGGCAAAAGCACGACATGCCATATAAAGTCAGTATAGGCCTTTATCAGATAGAACACAAATGATAGGCCCTAGTACTTTGAAGAGTATCTGCTTATAATAATTGTTGAGAAGAAAAGCAAATGTCTGCCAGATTTTTGTACACACTGTCCACTTGACCTTGGCATAGTAGGCAATAGGGCTTTTTTAACAAATAAGTCAAAATATCTGGAAAGCAGACTGACTTGTATTGACATTGTTGTTGAACTGGAACTAGAGTGCACCAGGCCACCCCCTCTCCTCCACAGAGGTTTGGTTTCTAAACTTTTCCATTATTCACAAGTTTGCATGTCTGAAATTATTAGCCTTGTGATTAGATACTGTAGCTTTTGCTGCTATTAAAGGAGACATACAGCACATGCACAAGTTGTTATGCGTCATTAAAGGCTATCGTTGGCTCCAGTCATGCTGTACAGTAAGAGTAAGGCTTTAGGCTAACAGCTAGCTCTAAGATAAGCTCAGCTCTGCACTCTCTCGCTTCTTACCTCTCACTGCCTAGTTCTTACTGTTGTACAGGCATAAACACAGCGAGTGGGCTAACCCTGCCCTTCAGAATAAGAGTGTCAGAATAAACCAAGAGAATGACTGCTGGGGAACAAATAACAAAGAATAAACATTAAAGTATTTTACCTGCTACTGAATGTAAAACACACTGAGTAATGTCTGTAATGAACTATATTAATAGTGGGGTTGAAAAAAATATAGCGTTTTCCTTATATCAAATGCATTTAGAGATGTTGTTAGATAATTGTAGAGCTCTTTGAACATGAAGACATTTATTTTAGTTTTCAAAAAGGTGTTTTTGTAATGCTGGACTTAAAAGCAATCTTTTTCACCTCAGTGCCAGTGACACTTGGGAATTATTATGGCTACGGAGGATTTCACCAGTCTTATCTATCTGTACATTACTATTCCTAGGCAATCCAAGTGTAATCACATTTGCAATAATTCCAGCGAAGTCGTGGAGGGATGAGGTTAGACTGTGGCCTCAAGCCAACAGCCGTCTGCCTTGCATGAAGACTATGAGCTCCAGCAGTGAGACAGTGTCAGGATTTAATGAGATGGATGTTTACGTTCTGTCAGCTTGCAAATCACTCCACATGCTGATGCCTGTCAGTGCGAGGAGAGCACACTAACCCACATAGAATAATGGTGCAGCTCTCAGAATTTTAATTTCTTCAGGCTAACTGCTTGAGACTGTTATTTCCCCCTAGTTTGTCAGATTGTTTAGAGTGTTCTCAGAATATTGGGTCTCCCGTGTGTAACTGCAACCTGCAAAGACTTCTGGGGTCACTGCTTTGAGCTTGTAATTGCTTGGGTTACAGTGGTTGTGTCACATTTACTGAAATCGGAGTTGCCAGTGGCTACAGCACAACAAATAAAGGCACACTGTAAGATACACAAAGAAAGGTTCTTTGAAGTGATGGAATAATACAGAGGTTTCAAACTACTGGCCCACAAGACAGCTTCATACAGCTCGTCTCATATTTACAATTTATCCCAGCATGCAAAAAAAAGCTATATAAATCAGACTAATGCTTATGTTTTTGAGTAACCGTTTAAACCAAAACCTGGCATAGCATGAATGCTACACTTTAAGTAGGCATGGTTGTATTTTAGCTAGTTTAACTATCTTAGCTATTAATCTAATTTATAACTTTAAAGAAACTATTTTTTTTTCTTTGTGGGTTCATTCTGGTTATGAAATATTGGTAGAAATAAGTCCTATGCCAACACTTCACTTGTGTTCAAGGAATACAGATGCTACCACAATAAAAGTCCCATAAAACTGTACTGTTAAGTATATGTTTCTTTAATTTAACACTAAAAGATGTATTAAACACTTGATATATTTATAGTACTACAGTGTAAAAATCTTGAGTTATTTGAACTTCAAATAATAAACTGACAGAGTGTAAGACGATAACGAATAATAAACCCTCTTTTGGAGTAAATTAGATTTTTTTCTTTTTCTTTTTGCCATCCAGTGGCATAACTAAGCGGTGGCTAGAAGGGTGGCCAGGCTTTAAGATATATAGTGACGCTGGCTCACCTCTGGTCACCCCTTGGCCATGCCACTGGATGGCAAAATTAAAAAAAGGTGGCCAGCCTCTGCCTTTCTGGTCATCCCAGTTATGCAAAATGAAACAGTTAGCCATCATTAATGAAGCAATGACCAGAGAAAGGTTCTCATACCTGTTTGTGTGTAGGTTTAATAGTTATGTTTACAGTGAACATCTGTAATCAGAACAGTTATTAATCAGCTGTAAGAGTCTGATCAATGGTCAGGACCCCACAGGACCACCACAGAGCAGGTATTATTTGGGTGGTGGATCATTCTCAGCACTGCAGTGACACTGATGTAGTGGTGATGTGTTAGTGTGTGTTGTGCTGGTCTGAGTGGATCAGACACAGCAGTGCTGCTGGAGTTTTTAAACACCTCAGTGTCACTGCTGGACTGAGAATAGTCCACCAACCAAAAATATCCAGACAACAGCATCCTGTGGGCAGCAACCTGTGACCTGTCTCTGACTTTATATCTACAAGGTGGATCAACAATGTAGGAGTGTCTAATAGAGTGGACAGTGAGTGGACACTGTGTAAAAACTCCAGCAGCACTGTCTTTCAGTCTGCTTTCCGCAGTAATTGTGTTGAGTAAATTCCATCCATCCATCCATCATCTAAACCACTTATTCTTCTGGGTCGCAGTGGGGTGCTGGAGCCTATCCCAGCTGTCATTGGGCGAAAGGCAGGATACACCCTGGACAGGTCGCCAGTCCATCGCAGGGCAGACAGACAGACATACATATACAATCACACACACATTCACACCTAGGGGCAATTCAGCATGTCCAATTGGCCTGACTGCATGTCTTTGGATCGTGGGAGGAAACCGGAGTACCCGGAGGAAACCCACGCAGACACGGGGAGAACATGCAAACTCCACACAGTGTTGAGTAAATTCAATTATTTTAATTTTTCCTTTGCCAGTGCAGTAAACTCACAGGGACTAACCTGGCCACCCCTTTGTAAAAGTTCTTCCTATGCCACTGTGTCCATCTTGATCCAAAACCAAGGTCAGCCATCCTGCTCAGCTTTTTGTACAGACCACAGAAAATGGTAGAATATTAATTGCTTAAATGTACCATGTCTAAAAGCATCAACACTCTTTATGCTTCTCCACTTATTTTTGGTATTTGTCCTGCAATTCTGTGGTGTGTTTTGATACATAGGATCTACAGGAAAACTAAAGCATATTAAAAAGATGCAGCTCTAACCCACAGCTGAGATAATATTATTGTTACTTTGGTGCAGCTCATGGTGTTCTGCAGACATGCCTGAGGTATGAAGCGCTATGTGATATGTGTTCTCTGCACACCTGTGATATGACTAATGATAGCTTTCCCATCGTCTGTCTTTCAGCCGCTGATGTATGGCATGATGGCAGGAAGAGAGGTGAACGAGGTGGAGAAAGATATGAGGATGTAATGTATGAGAGGAATGACATAAGGGTATGTGACCTTCACCATCTACATTCATCCTGTTGCAAAACACTACGGTATTAACTGTCACAGCGTTCATCTGTCGTATATACAGTATTAAAGGGGAATTCCATAGAATTTTCAAAACTTCGGCAAAATTAAATGGTTAAGATGCAAACAATGTGATTCAAAATGGCTTGACGTGAAACACTCCGTTCTAGAGAAACTTACCAAGTCAGAATTGCTCACGGTGGTGGTGATAGGAACCAGACGTTTGAAGAGTTCATAGCCTCTTAAAGCTCCCACAAAACTATTGCATGAAATGGTTCCAAATGTTTTATAATATTTTTGAGATAATATTCATGGCAAAGAGGGACATGCAACTCAGAAGATATTTATGGGTTCACTGGTGAGTTTGGATAGTAAATTAAGTTTGCATTGTAGACATTGTGACCCCTGGTTCCCATCACCACCACTGTAAAGATATCCGAGATGGTAAATTTCTCTAGAATGGAGCATTTCATATCAAACCACTCTGAAAAAGTTTGCTTACAATCTACTACTGAATTAAGCTGAAATTTTCAAAATTTGATGTAATTCTCCTTTAAGCCAGAGACTTGTTCTGCCCTCTCTAGCAGCAGCTTGCATTGCAGCTATTTGCATTGGGTTATATGGTAGACCGCCTGGTCGTATAAACGGATGGTTTCAGTTTACTGCGATTACAATCGTATTAGTATGTAAATCTATCAGCACAAGATTAAAGTAGGTAACTAGGCATAGACACTGTAATGTTTGTGTAATAATAATAATACCCTGCACATTATAATAACTGTTAAATCTATCCATCAGAGCAAAAATGTCAGTGTTCGAGAAGGCCTATTGATATTATTATGACACAGTAAAGGTAGGCCTCGCCTTGAATTGCTCCATTTTTAACACTCATAAACCCCACTTATCACATCGTGATTCATTCCTCCCTCCACTCCACACCTTAATGACCCTCTTTCACAATTCACCATCACTTCATGTATGAATTATTCACCATTTAAAACAAAAGCATGAATGGTCTCCATAAGGTCAGTATCGGCGTGCTGGAGTAATGGACGTGAGTTTGGCCTCGGAACATTCCGGGCGCGGAACTATCAGCTGTCTCCTCATTAAAGATGCAGCAGCGCGAGTGAGGGGGTCACAAAGGGCAGTGTTTCAAGTTTCATTTTTGTTGTCATTGTCTGTTTCCTCCACTGGGGTGTCCAGTGTTTGACCGATCCCCGTTGAAACTTGCATGTGACGGCTACATGGCTGTACTGCTTTAATATTCTGTACTTCATTCAGCTTCAGCCACGTGTCCCAACTACATTTACAGTCTTGCTGCAGTGAAGAATGTGGGTTTTTTTTCCAGTCAGTCTTTTCCTGGTTAGGCGTAACATGATATATCGCAATGATGACAGTAATTCACTTCATCCTGTCATCCTTAACTATGTGTTGATTCTGTATTTGCGGAATGTGTATTTTTACAAGCCTCTTTAGGCTCATATTAAAGTCATACCTATTGGATTAGTTCACTGTGTATATGAAGTTACCCATTTATCAAGGGGAATCTTTCACTTTGAAGTCTCAAATACAGCAACAACTCTTTGTCAAGGCCCTTTACTGAAAAAATGACTGATACATATGAGGCAAAATATGTTACGTTATAGCCGTTACAAGCTACAAAAAGGAATGTTTTTCACAAGCTTTAAATGTCCATGTTTAATCTAACAGACAATAAATGCATAAAAGGGTTTTTTGTTCTTCTTTTTGATCAACTTTTGACATTTACGACCTGAGCTAAAGGCCTAGCTTTGGGAGTCATGGTTTGCCACGGTATTTTATGAAAGTGAGCATTATGAATTCACTACTGTGGTTAAGTAGGCCACCACTCACTCAAAGCCGAGAGTCTTTTCTCAGTGAGCCACAAAGATTATTTTGGTGAGCCCTCTAACCCTTTAATGCAGAGACAAAGAAGCTGATTGATCGTACTCCTTTTTAATCCACTATTCTCTTTAAAAATGTGATTCCCTAATGAACTTGTTGTATTTGCTTCCAGGTAAAGAACATTTTCCAACAAAGCCGAAAATGGCAACATTTTACAATAAGCGTACATCTATTAACGGTACTTAAAAGCAATGAGCGTTACTAAATGATAAAGTAATGGCACATCTAATCATTATCTAGAGATAGAAATATAACTACCAGTATTTTAGATTTCATGAAGTAGTTTATAATTATTACAGATGGTTAGGTAATGTCTCAGTTAATCATTAGCTAATGAAAGTAATGATAAGTAACACATTGTTTAAGATTTTCTTAAGTACTTTATTAATGTGTTAATTAATGTGACTTGAGACAGTAACAACTAGGCACTAATGAACATTTGGCATATCCCAGGCTCCGCCCACCTCCTCTCTCCAGCATTCAGCGTCGCTGGTCTTCTGATTACCGGCCCGCCTGGTTTTGAACTCTGCTGTACTCTTTGGATTCATGAGTCTAAAGCATTTGCATCCAGTCTCCCTCATCTCTCACAACAGTTTATTGAAGTCTATGATGATGTCAAATAAAGTCTTAATTAATACTTTATAACTAAATCATTCAAACAAAACACATTAGAAATAAACCGTCATGTAGCCATTAAAAAAAGTCTCATGTTAACCTTTAGTAATGGTCTAAATATTTATTAAGGTAACAACTGAAATGCATGAAATTAATTAAGACATTATTAATAACATTTAATAACATGTAAAATAATGATAGTTATTATTACTAGCATTAGTTCATTATTACTTGACATTACATAATCATTTAGTAATGACTACAAACTTCATAATAAAACTAAAATAGTTCTTACGTCTCTCATTGGTTAATGATGTTGCTACATTGCTTAATCTTTTAGTAACGCTTATTACTTTCTGAACTACTGTTGTTGTATGTACTGTTATTGTAAGGCCCAAAAAATTACAGATTTATACATATTTTGTTGTGTCTGTCCACCTAGATCTCATGGGGAAGTGTGAGATCTGTGAAATTTGGTAAAAATCACAAGCCTCCAACAACCCCCATGACCCAGGCTCTTTGCTCTCATTATGTATATAAATACACTTACTTTACTTTTTGCCTTTCATCGACATTTCATTAATGTCAAACACCTGCGACCCCCACGAAACTTCAGTACATCACAGCCTGTCTACACACTTTAAAAAGTCCATATTGTTCTCAAATTTCTTTAGGCAGATTTTCTGTTTCAAAGGACAATTTAGATGTTGGTTGATCTTACTTAAGATCCATTTAAGTAGCCTTTTTAAAGGCAGCCCACAAAATCTGGTCTTTATTTGCTGGGGCTCTACAGTATTGGCCAACAGCACTGGGTGGTGCACTGAGTGTGGTTATTGTGATGACAGTGCACAGCACACTGAATTTTGTGAAATTATGTGAAAGCCACGGGACAATGCAAAAGAACTGTTTCATTTGTAATGGGCTATGTTTGTGTCTAATTATAATTTTTAACAAGCAAACATGATCTATTTTTCCACTTCATTCACTTTTTATTGTTACTCTGCTCTGAGTTACATCCTGAATGTGTGCATTGACTCACTCAGAAACAGCATCCAACAATAAAGGCAGCACGATACTTCTTTTACATGGTGATGGCAGACAGCAGCACACAGAAAGCTCCAGTCCTACATGCTGAATCTTTTACTGTGTCCGATGTGAACACGCACACAGCCCGTTTACGAGGTAAAGTCTGTGAATGTAGTGTCAGTGACACATTTGGTAAGACTTTGAAAGGCGTGACTTTAGGAAACACTTCTACACTTGTGTTGACTTTGTTCTCCAACTTATTCTTTGCAGTTTCTGTAGTGTCTTCTCCATCTCTGCTAAAAATGCCTTTGAAGTATATAAACATATATAGACAGAACTAATACAAGAGTAAGACGCCACACAAGTATTATAAAGATTCATAAGGGAGAAAACAACACACTTTGGCCTCTATTTGACCATTAGGATTGACCCTTACTTATATATGTACAATGTAAATGAGGCTTAGTTATTAATCTTAAGACTCGTAATCTTAATACTATTCAGTAACTAGTGTAAATTATTTGATATAAGAAAGATTTAGCAGAAGTTCTGCAAGGAAGACTCTAATGCTACGTCATTACTCCTGACCAGTCACGGGCCTACACCTGTCTTTAAAATGACTCGACTTACCTATTCTGCTGCTTTCAGTTGTCTATGTTTTGACATTCCCCTCTTTCCTCTCCATTGCCACCAGTCAGGTCCCCGTCTGGTTGTCCGGGGGTAGGCTCTGCCCCACCATCTCTATCCGGCAGGACCTGGACCGAGGACGGGGCCTACGCCAAAGACTCTTTCCTTGTCAGAAATAAGAGTGAATACCTAAACGACCTAAAGGGACTTTTAAAAAAGACACCGTTTCAGAAGATGTAGATTTTTAAGAGTAATGAACACAAGTGGTGCAGTGAACCAACTGCTGTGCTCAGACAATTTGTTCCATCTGGGCCTCCAAACCTCCACAGATGGTGAAATAAAGTGCGGATTGCCCATGCTAGAAGAGGCAGAACTGGGCCTGAGCACTACCATCCGTGCAGAGATGCAGAAGCCAAAAAGTCAAAGTCAAGGTCCATGCATGAATAACCAACTAGGGCTAAAAATGTGCTGTGTTCCCTCCAGGCAAACTGGCTTCATCTATCAAATGTGGAATCAATTCAGACAACGTGGAAGGAGTGATGGTATGTGGGTTTAGGTTTAAATTTGTACAGAGCCATGACGGTTATTCATTTCTATTTTCAAATTTCAATGGTGTTGTTTGTTAGGCAAGTTTCCAGCTGTATCATAAGGCCAAAAAGAGTTTGTATTTGCAGTGAAAGAAGGTCCGTAGGGTTTGGATTCAGTTTAACAACAGCATTGTCAATAGGATGGATAAATCAAATCCTCACAGCAATGTTCCAACATCTAGTGGAAAGCCTTCACAGACGAGTAGAGGCTGCTTCTGAAGAAATAGGGGAACAAACGCCATATTAATACTCTTAATTTCAGAAGAAATGTTCGATGAGCAGGTGTCTGCAAACTTCTGGACAGGTAGTGTAATAATTAATAAGTAATTAAATAAAATCATGATGAATTTGTGATTTCCTGAGTATTTTTAAATCATAATAGTGCTATTTATAGTATATTATCAAGCATAGTTGTGAGTAGACCTTACACCTGCTTTTACTTGAGTGGTAACTTCTTTGAAGTTACTGGTTTTAGGCTACTTCACCCACAACTCTGCATCATCACCCAAAGATGAATGTGATTCATAAATCTGTATGTAGGAACAGAGAGAGCAAGACATTTATTGGATGAACTGAACAAATAAATAAGGTCAAGGTGTGGATGAAAGGGCAAACTAGTTGCTGGCAACAGTCACAGAACAACAGAACACATAATTCTCACATATTATGATCATCAGTCAATATACTGCTGCGGTTGGAACAAAACCTTGTGTCCCTAAAAAAGGCAAATTTACAGGAGAAGGACAAAGGTTCTTAACTTTTAATGGAAGTAAATAGGGAAATATTTTTTCCAAGTAATTTGGACCATTTATGTTGGTCCATTCATAATTAAATTTTGACACAAAATAAAAGGCAACTGCTTTTTTCACATTATGTCAAAAGAATTGATAGAAATGGAGATATGAGGTTTTGTCCCCACAACGATATGTCATTCTTTTTATTATGAGAAAGTGTAATACTCATAATAACGTAGTGAGTAGGCATGACTTTAAACATAACCTTGATGTTGATATTAGGGGAGATTTTAGAAATGGGATGTTGCTTTGTGTGTGTGTGTGTGTGTGTGTGTGTGTGTGTGTGTGTGTGTGTGTGTTTGAGAAGAGGCCTACATTCTGATCAGTGTCCGTGCTGACCTCAGCGTCTACGGTATCTGTTTGGAGGATTTGTGTTACTGCCTAAATGAAACACATGAAATATATTTCAAACATGTTTTTAAAACATGTTTTGAGGGAAATGTGAAAGTATTACTGTCCCTGCACACTGAAGCGACTGCTGAAGATCAGAGCTTGATGAGGAGCTGAACTTTAGCATGTAAAGTAAAACCTCTCTAAGAATGTGAAAACATTCTCGAGGCATTCTTTGCAAGTCAAAGCTGTTCACCTGATCCTGCAGCGTTACAGCACGTTCTGTTAACACACGGTTTGTTAAGTGCGTGTGAGTGTGTGTGTGTGTGTGTGTGTGTGTGTGTGTGTGTGTGTGTATGTGTGCTCAAGTGAACATGTGGACGTGTGTTTGTGTGCATGTGTTTCTGTTCTTGCAAAACTCCTGTGGTAGTGCCAGAGGAAGTGCAGTGTGTCTAAGATAAACGAAGCACTCGTTTCACCACTCCTCCTCCCTCTCATCCCTCTATCCTCCATACCTCTCCTCTGTGGTTTCACTCACACATCTCCTCATTGCCCTGAGAAAGGAGAAGACAAGGAGAAGGAGGGAGAGAGAGAGAGAGAGAGAGAGAGAGAGAGAGAGAGAGGACAGCAAGAGAGACAGGACAAGAGAGTGAGGGGAGGGAGAGAGAGTGTGTGAGAGAGAGAGAGAGGAGAGATAGAGGTCAACAAGGTCGAGAAAGACAAGCACTGAGAGAGATAACACGAGAGAGAAAGAGGCCGAGAGATGGAGAGCGAGGAGAGAGAGAATGTAAGTCAAATGTAATTGTAATTTCATATGTAACTGTAATTAATTATGTAAATGTACCTCTTTGTACCTTTTAACAATTTATGTAATACATAAAAACGTATTAAAATCCAAAACTCTACAGCCCGAAAATAACAGTTATAACTTCTAAGGTTCAGCCAAAACATTATGAAGAGACAGATAGAGAGAGAGAGAGAGAGAGAGAGAGAGAGAGAGAGAGAGAGAGAGAGAGAGAGAAGGAACATGTGGCATTTATATATGTGTGTATGATCCCAGTCTAGGTTGACCTTGTGGTGCCCCTGTGACACCCGCTCCTCCCAGCCATCCACACACACCTCAGGCACACACACTCACACACTTCCTCAGCAGCTGGGAGAAAGCAGGAAGTGGCAGCAACCTGAGTGGACCCCCTGTACATAACACACACAAACACACACACACACACACATGTAAAGGCCCACAAACGCCCCTAATATCTCTATCTCCCTTTCCTTCCCCCCCTCTATCTCTCTTTCTATCTCTCACTTTCTTTCACACACAAAACCACTCACTTATGCTGACATTGACACCACACAGCCCACCCCACTGCCCACCCCCCTCCACACTCCAAGTTTTCAGCACTGTTAAAAGTTCTCGAAAAACAGCCCGAGGCGGTAGAAGACAATAACGGCCCCTAATAAGTCAACATCACATGGTGACCCATCCTGCTCACCGCAGGCTGGTTCTGTTGTGCTGCAGTCACTTCCCAGACTGGCCTGTGAACATGCACCCATACTGGAGTACAACTGCATACACAGTTTACTGTGAAGCGTTAGGAGACGTTCAGAGATACCCTTATGACCATGTCATAAATGTTATATCACATACACCGATCAGGCATAACATTATGACCACCTCCTTGTTTCTACACTCATTGTCCATTTTATCAGCTCCACTTACTATATAGGTGCACTTTGTAGTTCTACAATTACAGACTGTAGTCCATCTGTTTCTCTGCATACTTTGTTAGCCCCCTTTTACCCTGTTCTTCAGTGTCAGGACCCCCATGGACTCTCACAGAGCAGGTATTATTTATCATTCTCAGCATTGCAGTAACACTGACGTGGTGGTGGTGTGTTAGTGTGTGTTGCGCTGGTCTGAGTGGATCAGACACAGCAGTGTTGCTGGAGTTTTTAAACACCTCAGTCTCACCGCTGGACTAGAATAGTCCACCAACCGAAAATATCCAGCCAACATCGTCCTGTGACCACTGATGAAGAGTAACAGGGTAAAAGGGGGCTAACAAAGTATGCAGAGAAACAGATGGACTACAGTCTGTAATTGTAGAACTACAAAGTGCACCTATATAGTAAGTGGAGCTGATAAAATGGCCAATGAGCGTAGAAACAAGGAGGTGGTCATAATGTCATGCCTGATTGGTGTATATTGTGATTTGATAAAAAGTAGCACATGTCGTTTTTAAATGTAAACAAATCAGATCAGCAGTGACATCAGCTGATACTTAAGGTCTCCAAAACATTATCAGAAAAGAAAAAGTGGTATCATGCCATCTCTTTCCAAACTGTCACTCTGGAATTCATACTAGAAAAAAAATGGATAAACACCCAAAGGAGGGGCACTGAGAACATGAGAATTTAACCGCAACTGTGTGCCAAAATAATTATGTTTGCACCATTTGACAATTTATGTAATACAAGACCTGTTTCTGTTTATTTCCTGTTGAAATAAGTGTGGAGTGTCATCATTAATGAGGATTTTTGAGGGTTCTTGTGCTGTAAGATTTGCTTCGCTTGGTTTAACAGTGACGATACAGGAGTGGCTAAAAGGTCATTGTGGTTTCTTAGTAATTTACCGTCACTAGCTCTGCCAAAGGCCTAACAGGAATGTAGTGCGTTGCCAAAAATACCAACTCCTTGCTCTCGCATTTTACACCTTACCATAGCCAAGACCTTCTTCCAAGTGTCAGGGGGTCATATAGTCAGGCAATACCACACTATCCAATCTTAATGCCTGATGACTTTTTATAAATGTTTCTATAGTTGTAGACAGCAAAAGCAACTAAGTTTGTGCGTGCTGCTGCTCCTTGCTGCACACATCCGATAACATAGGAGGTTTTGCATGCATCATGTTGTATAGGCCGCATTTTAAAGATGCACTGTATGTTGAAGGAAGCTAATCAGCTGGGCCCTGTTTCCCAAAAGCATTTTAGTGTTAAAACTCCATCGATTTTGCAAAATGAGTCAGTTGTTTAAAGGTTTAGATGTAAAGAAAATCATTCAGAGTGGTTTGGTGTGAAATGTGCCTTTCTAGAGAAATTTATAGTCAGAATTGTTCACCATTATACTAGGAACCAGACGTGTGAAGCATTAAACGGCTCTGAAAGCTACATCCCATTAAGACATTACACAAAATGGTTATGAATGTGTTGCTTTGTGAGGGTTTTGTTATGAAGTTTTGGCCTAAAATGTATTTTTAGCAAAAACTATTACTCCAGGATCTCTCCTGTGTTTCCTCTCAAAACCGCATTCTCAACTGAGATCAATGCACACAAACTAATGTGCTTTTGTAGTTACTAGCCTGTAGCTACAGCCGTTCAACATGGCTAACGCTAGCAGCAGCTTTAATTTACAGTTATTTTATTGTGTGGCCAACTCTAGACAGTCTGTAAGCTAACAGCTAACAGTGATATATGAACAGTGGCTAACGATGACTAATTTATTTCACTCACCAATGTTTTTTGCCTTGATTCTTGTTTCTGTGGTGGAAAATACAACAGAGGGAACAGCAGGTTTCTTTAGCAGCTGGCATCTGAAGAAGTCTGCTGTGCATTTTTTCACTGGTCTTGAGTAAGTTAGTGTTTGTAGGTGAAGTTATTGGACTTTGGTATTTGTGTGTAGCTTCAAAACAATTAGCCACAACTTCAGGATTGCTGGTACCTGTAATGACAACTGAAAAAAAATGTATTGTGTTGTCTCCATTTATTTTTGCATCCTGGCATAGTGCAATTGTGCTCTGAACAATTAACCAGAAAGGCACAAATGTGATCCATCGCATCTCCTCTCATTAATAAATTACTCACATAAGCTATGAGTATTGATGACACTATGTGACGTAACAGTGTCAACCCAAATAACACAAAAGGTATGCAGGCCGGAGAGGTACATACAGGGCGCTGTAAGGAAAAAATAGTATCCAAAGAAGATGTATTTTTCTGAATTTAGCAATATTTTACTATTATCAGCATGACATAAAACCTTATAAGACACATCTAAGTTCACTGGACATTTTGTTTAGCAGATAAAATGTAATATTTGTAGTGTAGACATAATGACGTCTACTACTAAGTACTACAGTGGTGAGCAATTTTGACTCAGTAAATTCCTCTGAAAAGGCACATTTCACACCAAACCACTCTGAATGATATTGTTTACATCTATACCATTGAATAATTAAGCAATTTTGCAAAATCAGTGGAGCTTCCCTGTAGGATAATCCTAACTGGTAGAGAGAGTGTTCCGTGTGATGCTTGCTCTAGCATTTATGGTGCATTTAAGAATCATCTTTGTGCTAAGCTGCGTTCAGGAGCACCCCAGATTTTCTAAATGAGTAGACCTTTGACAATTTTCCATAATTGTGGCTCTGTTGTTGATTTACGTCTGAATGTGTAGCTCTAGAACTTCCATACATTTATTGTCCATATTTTTATTCGGCTTTTTGTTATGCCAGCAATGCCAACCTCTCTGTACCTCTCCGAAAGGCTCATGTTGTGAAAGTGTCATGGCACCCAGAGCAGGCAACTGCTTAGAAAAGTGTGTTACCTATTAGACTGATAAAACACACTGTACTAATAGATGTGGCCAGCTTAGCTTACTGTAGATATCTGGCACCCTGAGTATGTGTGGACAGAGCAATCGAGGCTGAGACTACGACACCCTAACTCTGAAAGTAGGCCCTTCACAGAAGACGTCACTTGCATTTCATGGAATAGAACAACCAAACATAGCTAACAACCAATGGAAGCTAGTAGTCACCAGTGAGCAGGACCCTGCGTGCAGAATGCCCATAAGTAGCTACTGATTTTCAATTATTATTAGCTATTTTGAAACCCATGACTGACTTTGTATTGAAGTTACAAACCATAGAGATTAGACATTCATGCAATGATGTTATCTGTTATCTGGAAGTGAGTCACTGTCCTGTCTTGTGTGAGCACAACGAAGTGGAAAAGAACCGACTGTTACATAAGTGCAGTTAATGTAGATTAGGTAAAGCTAGAATAGCTTGCGATTTCTTGTGAAACCCGCCCAATTGGTGTGCACTCCTGCACATCAGCTTTCTTAATCTCATCACTCCATCTTGCTTCACTGCTGTTCTCCTTTCCCCTCCCTCTAACCTCCGTCCATCTCTCTTCTCCTCTGCTCTGTACCCAACTCGGAGGTCAAACTGTCAGCGAAGCCACAGAAACCACGAGAAGGTGACATACTCATTACAGGAGACCACTCTTTCTCTCTCCCTCTCTCTCCCTCACATACACACACATGCAGTATCTAACCTTTAACAGCCACCGCTGAAACTGCCTTTACCACACATATAATGCCCTCTAACCCTCCTCGCTCTCACTTTTCGACACACATGCACACACAAATGTAAAGTTTGGTTTTAAGGGGGTCACTCTTTATAGGACATCACATGCAGTCGGACTGCCCCCAGTGCACTGTCACTTGCTGGAGAGTACACAAGTAACATTTGTACTTCTGCACCTTTTCCAGCCTGCAGCCTGCGTGAGCAATACATGCTACCAATGGAACTATTGTAGCAAGCAGGATCGGCTGACTCCCAGCAATTCCTGCCAAAATTAAGTACTGGAAAGTGGAGAGAATGAGTCTGTATTTGGGTCTGTGAGAACTTGAGGGGAACTGAACAAATAGATTTGGAGAGATGAATATCATTACTGTGCAAAAAATAAAAGAAAAATCAGAAAGAATGCACATCTTCAAAATGGTAACCTACAAAAGAAGGCAAAAACGTTCTTAACTTTTAATGTAGGTTCAGGTAACAGCATTTTATTTCAAGTAAATTTAGATCATTCCAGTTGTAAAGAGCAGCAGCTGTTTTCAAATGATGCAAAAAAATTAAACTAAAAAAAAATAGAGATACGTTTTTTGTTTGGACAGTGATGATACACTTTATGGATAAATTCATTGGGACACAGCCTTTTTCATCATTGAATTAAAGTGTTTCACTCAGTCCCGTTGCTACAGGTGTATAAAACCAAGCACATATCCATGCAGCCTTTACAAACATTTGTAAAAGAAGGGGTCATTCTAAAGAGCTCACTGAATTCAAGCATAGTACGGGAAATAGGATGCCACCGTTGTGGCAAGTCAGTTTGCGAAATTTCTTCCCTCCTAGAAATTCCATGATCAACTGTGAGTCATATTATTGAAAAGAGGAAGTGTTCAGGAACCACAGCAACTCAGCCATGAAGTGTCAAACCACGTAAAGTTACAGAGCGGGTCACCGAGTGCTGAGGAGCATAGCGCTTAAAAGTCGCCAATGCAATGCTCTTCCAAAATTCCTGTCATTTTCAGCACAAAAATTGTGTGCCAGGAGTTTCATGGCATGGGTTTCCATGGTCGAGCAGCTGCATGCAAACCTTACATCACCAAGCACAATGCCAAGATTCGGATGGCGTAAGGCACACCACCACTGGCCCCAGCGGTGGAAATACATACTGTGGAGTGATGAATCACGCTTGTCTATCTGTCAGTCTGATGGATGAGTCTGGGTTTGGCGAATGCAAGGAAGACATTACCTGCCTGACTGCACTGTGCCAACTGTAAAGTTTGGTGGAGGAGAGATAATGATATGGGTTTGTTTTCAGGCCCCTTAGTTCCAATGAAGGGAAATCTTAATGCTTCAGCAGACCAAGACATTTTGGACAATTGTATCCTTCCAACTTTGTGGGAACAGTTTGGGCAAGGCCCTTTTCTGTTCCAGCATGACTGAGCCCCAGTGCACAAAGCAAGGTCCATAAAAGCATATCTGGTGAGTTTGGTGTGGAAGAACTTGACTGGCCCTCACAGAGCCCCGACCTCAACCCCATCAAACAGCTTTGGGATGAACTAGAACAGAGATTGCAAGCCAGGCCCTCTCGTCCATCATCAGCGTGTGAGCTCACAAATGCTCTTCTGGATGAATGGACGAAAATTCACACAGACATGCTCCAAAATCTTGTAGAAAGCTTCCCAGAAGAACGGAAGTTGCTATAGCTGCAAAGGTGGGACCAACTCCATATTAATACCTAGGGATTTAAAATGGGATGTCATAAAAGCTCCTGTAGGTGTAACGTGTAGGTGTCCCAATACTTTTGTCCACATAGTTTATATATTGTGGCTTATAAAAGAAATAACCCACTCAATACTGTCTGTTACAGTGGTTCTACAACAGGTAAAGGGGGATTCCACTGATCTTTTCGAAAGCCATTTAGAGTGGGTTTGATGTGAAATGGTGCATTGTAGAGAAGCTTCTTTACACTGGTGGTGACAAGAACCAGGGGTCACGATGTCTACAACACAAATATAGCCATTTTTTTTATCATACACTATAAGTAAGATGGTTCTTCAAGGGCTTTTCAGTAAAGACAGTGGTTTTATTCAGAACCATGAGTCTATATGGAACCATTTCCATTCACTTAAATGGTTTCTTTGCATGGTGAAATGGTTTCTCAGATTGATGGAGAAGGAGGGTTGTAAATGGTTTTATGTAGAAGCTTTTTGAAAATGGTTCTATAAAGCACCAAAAAGGTTTCTTCTACTGTTATGATGTCAAGCTTTTAACAATAGAAAAGCCCTTTTTGTGCTATATAGAACCATTTTCAAAATGGTGCTATGTAGAACCATATACAACACATTCTCCATCAATCTGAAGAACCATTTCACCATGCATAGAAATAGAACCATTCCCTTTACTAAAGAACCCTTGAAGAACCATCTTTTTAAAAAGTGCATCCAAAAACAACCAGTGAACCTACACATATCTTCTGAGTTTTATATGTAATGTTGATAATGTGGGAAATGTGGTAAATATGAAAGTTTTATTTGGCTACTAATTTGCAAAAGATTGCCTAGTCTTGCAAGGCCAGATGTGACCTCTTAACAAGAATGTCTGAGGACAACCATGAGAAATTTGTGACAAAATGTGGGTGGGAACATAGATTTATTACAGTGGGAACAAACTGCCTGTGACATTTCTAAACAAATCCAACACCTCTTGAAGGCGGAGCTCAAAGTAAGGGGTGCTCATTAACACTTTCAGACAAACAACAAGCTTGCCGTTAGCACAGGCATGGAATGAAAGTTAGCGTGCTTGAAAGTTTCCCCAAAAAACATTTTCATTAGCTTTCGATATCGTTTTGCTTGTGTTGCTCTGGAAACTAAAAACATGGACTAGAGAAATCTGTGGGTTGGTTTCAAAGGGCAACGTATCCTTGTTTACAGTGGCTTTTGTCATAATCCAGCAATAAAGGTTTAACAAGTTGTCCCTAGATTTGACCTCATAACACAAAGACCACAAAATGTCCTGCATGTAGGTCGACCTCTCTGCCATGAATATGTTTAAAAATATTACATTTCAACCCCCAAATATGTGGTATAACAATATATGAGGCATCAGGCAACATATTTGTAACCATTTCACGTAATAGCTTTCTGTCTGTTAGCTTTCAGACATTTAACTCTTCAGACGTCTGGTTCCCATCACCATCACTGTGAATAATTCTGGGTAAGTTTCTCTGGAATGCAACTTTTTACATCAAACTACTCTGATTGACTTTGTTTAAATCTCAACCATTTAATTGCGCAGAATTGAAAAATGAAAAATTCCCTTCTAAAATTCAAAAATTTAGAATATTAAAATTTCCTTCAAAGTGGTTTTGTTAGATATGAAATGCGTACAATCCTCTTATTGGCTTATTGTTTTCATAAAATGGAGATAAAACACAATATAGTGAAGTACACGAGTGTTCAATTAATGATTTATTTTGCTATTATTAACAATACAGTACACAGTTCCTGTAGTTTGTTAACAAAAAGCTACCAGTGCTACCAATAACAGTCAAACATCGTTCAATGAGAAGCACAATGGATTTAATAATGCAGCATTCAAACGGATGCATTCAGTGTCTATGAAGCTTCAAATGTGGCTTAATTTCAATTCCGTACATATTACTTTAATAGTAGTTAACAAATAGTTTATAGCAGTTTCAGAATTAAGTTTAATTACCGAACAATGAATCTGCACTTTAAAGTCATTTAAGTAATCCTGTATTATAGCTCCAGTCAACTCGTTTATCTAGTCCGACACGTTTGTCAAATGACTCACTGGAAGAAGAGGAACTCTGTCATATGAGTCATATTTGTCAAACAGTGCTGATCTAGAATCAGTCTTTGCCTTTCATGGCTTTTCTGATTTATGACCAGGCAGCAGATCCTAGATGAACCTAGATCAGTGTTCTAGTTTGGAGACTGTTTGCAACCAGTGATTCCTTGTACAAATTTCCATGATTGCATTTTCCTGCCCTTCCTGGGAACAATAAAGTTCTTAAAAGCATGAATATTTTGCTTTTTCCTGTTGGCACAGGTACTGACCTTGTTAATCTCTGGGGGTTTTCTTATCCAACTCCAAATACGAAGTAACCCTCAATAGAAAATGATCAGTGAAAGGCTGGTGGTCCTGGTTCAGACGTCTGGCGTCTGAAAAAGAACCAGAGGTTTATGCAGGTGTTTCTAAACCACAAACAAACACAACTAGCGCTGGTGAATTCAGCCACTCTCAGCTGGTTGTTGAGTTAAGCGGGATCCTCAGGTGCTGCTTACTCACTGTGTGTTTTCAGCAGGTTTCAATAGTGGGAAATCCTTCTCGTCTTATCAGATGGATGAGCAAACAATGAGCTCGGACTGCGCTGGGAGACTCATAAGGACCGGATATGGAGCAGCAGAGATGGGACTTTTCAGCAAACATTTCTTCTGCCAAAGAAGACCACATACAAAAGCAGAGAGCCCAATCAAGGCCTATAGCTTAAATCGAGTACTGAAAATGCAACACAGTAAGGCTCAATGGAAGGAAAAGAGCATCTGTTTGGTACGTTTTCATTATCTTGTGAAAACAGAACATTCTTACATTAACAAATTGGTAAATGTATCACATGAATGATTTGCATGCCAGCTCGGTCTGCTGTTCGCATTGAATCAGAGGATCTTCTGTGTGGTGATGCGTCACATCTCATAAACTTGGGTAGCATGGAATTGCCAAGTTTACCACTTGTGTTTAGGACTTTGTCAACCATTCAAGTGCAGCTTCATTGTTTTACATTCGCAAATGTATGAATTTATGAGTTTACGAGGACCATCTGATTGACGTTAATGTGTTATCAGACAACACACTGGCTAGTGATACTCCAGCTTGTTTTGAACATGGGAACATGGGATGGAGCTTTCAAATGAACTCATGAATTTCCGAGTTCACCTCAAGGACGTTGCACTCGGGCCAGCTAACAAAGACACATTTGTAAGAGGTAAAGTCGTTCACGTTCATGTTTATGAGTTGTGACGTGTCACCAGTCAGTACTTCTGAGTACTTCTACACTCTGAGTTTGTTACTTTATACCAAAGTAGAACAGCTTGGCAAAAAGTTCAGATTAAGAGACCCTTATTAGTCCAATAACGGGGAAATCTGACCCACCCATGCAGTGAAACACCACATACACGCTACTGAACACATACACTAAGGGGCAGTGAGCACACTTGCCAGGAGTGGTGGGCAGCCCTATCCACAGCACCTGAATGTGAACCGGTAGTTACTATTTGGTGCAACCTGGTAATGATTGCGAGTTGACGATGACTGTCACCAGATTTTACCATGAGTTTTGTTGGCTATTTTGAGCCCAACATTTTTAGCAAACTTGGAAAGTTTATGAGGACCATCTGAGTGCACCATTAGTGGCAAGTGTGATCAAAACATGAGCTGTCTCTGCTGTGCCTGTTAGGAACAGATGTCCAGTCTTGGTTTAGATCCAGCAGCCACTTGACTCAGGAAATATGGCTGTACAATACATGACCCACTGGGCATAAGGACGATCAAAATCCAGTGTTTTTACACAGACGGCCTTCTCTTCTGAACAGGGCCACTGCTGAAACAAATCTCCACGCATCCAACTGCTCAACACTGGGCCACAGATGGCCAGCAATATGCCACAAAACCACCCACAAAAATACACCAGAAACACTGAGGATAGAGTCCGAGACATTGTCCTGAACGAATGTGGTGACGGGGTACAGAACACGTACGGCGTATGGGTAAGCCTCAGGAAGAGTTTACAGAACCACAAAATGGGAAGAAAGTTTCATAAACACTGACAAAAATGGTTGGAGTTGCACTAAAACTTCATAAACAGAACACAAGAACTAATAGTGACAAGAAGAGGCTGTTTATAGGCTCAACATTTGGTTACATTTGCATTAGAAAAACTTTTTTTTTCCTGTTTTGCTTCACGACCAAGGACAAAAACGGTTACATTTCAGTTGTTTATTTACAGTGTATAGTAATAAGACATGACAGACACACAAGACAGGTTTTACACAATACAACTTTTCAAATGTTTTTTGTAAAATATAAATTGTAAAATAAATATACAATAATGAAATGCACAGAACGAACCTTCTCTTCAAGGGGCAAAAATACCTCTATTGTCATTAGTCCGAAAACAGACCTAGTGAGATAATCCATGCATGAGAATACGGTTTCATTATCAAGCTTCATGACCATATGTCCAAGTTACATAGGTGTACATGTGATAAGATGTAAAATATATACCAGCTGTACCAGATGTGTACTGAAGTATACTTGCTACAGGCAATTAAACTCTTAAGTAAGAACCATGACAAAGACGAAGAACTGGTAGAGTAACTTCTATGCGATGGATAAAGTGAGTATGAAAGAGTATGAAAACTTCCACAATGAAAAAAAAAGAGCCGCACTTAAAGTTTACAGCATAAGCCAGAACGTACCACATTGCCCTAAAAAAAACAAAACAAAAAAAGACGAATGACGGTATCATTTACAAATATTATCTACATAGAGCAAGTGAAGGTGTGAGGGGAGTGCCGTTATACCCACAAACCGGTGGCTGAACGTCAGTTTGTGGCGTACAGTGTGTTTGACAAAGCGGTCGTTAAAGGATAGCGGCTCTATTGGAGGAACCATCAGTGCTCTTATCACCAAAAATGACCTGCATTTAGGCTACACCGACCACACGCACAAGGACACATGCGCACACACAAGCACAGACAGCAGCTTCAGCCAGATGCCCCCTCTGAACAATGTCGCAGTATGGGAAGAGGGAGAGAGAGGGAAGTGTGGGAGAGAGAGAGAGCGAGGCTGGGACTCCCCAGATCAGCCGCCCTGGAGGTGACACTTCCGCCGGAGGAAGCAGCTGGACACAAAGAACAGAGAAGGAGAGAAAGAGAGAGAGAGCTGGGAAACTGGCTACTGACCAGGTGTCCTGACTACTGATGTAACGGTTGTCAGGACATAGTCTGAATCACTCAGTCTGTAGCTCATTATCTTAAGTGAATACTTCAGCGCTTGTCAACCTAATCTCGCTCTGCTGCATCTTTCTCATACACTCAGTTCCCACTGATAAGAATTTAGGCATTTCCCTGTAGTGAGAAAAACCTCTTAAAACAGAAGCTAATGGGCAGCTGCTTTATCACCTGCCCACAGGCCTCTATTACACGAGTCAACACATTCTTCTGTTCTTTTTCTAAGTACAGGGAAACAAAATTACAGCCTGTGTTAACTGCTTGTGTAACGAACAGGTGCAGCAGAAAATGTTGGTGTATTCCTTTAAGATTCCTTTGACCCTCAGTCTCTAATGTGAGTCTGCTCTTTGCCCATTGGAAGGTCAACAAGGAATGAGAATCCCATTAGCTACACCTTCGCCAAGAAATCCTCTCATTGGCTCTCTTTCAGAACAGCTACCCATACGTTGACACATCCACTGAGATGTCTCCCACTGGACGTCTCCAACGGAAAGCACGCACTCCATTGGCACCCGATTCTAAAGCAGCAGTAGCTTTCTATTGGCTCCTTCTTCAACAGCTCGATTCTCATTGGCAAAAGAGCAAAGTTCTACACTAAGGTTTAACTGTGAGGCACAATAGTTGGTGTTTTATGAAAAAAAAGTGTAAAAGGTCTGAACATTGATTGCTGAGAACTGTGAAAAAAAGTTCAACTTTGCTTTTGTCAAACGCCCAGGAACATCTCTAACTCTAAGCCTAACCCTAATGTCCTGACCTTAATAATTAATCTTGAGCGAAGATTCTCGAGACACTTGTTCATGATGACAAAAAAACTGAGACTGCTTTATGTACAAACAGATAGCATAAGATACAATACAATACCTTACAGCAACAAGCTTTAGCAAAAAAATAGAATTGTACAAATGTACAAAAACATATTATTCCAGCTCTTCATCACTCTCTCAACTGTCTGCTGTTGACAAAATGACTACTGCTACAAAAGCTACTTCGCTCCTCAACTAAGACTGAAGTTGACGCAGAGCTACCTAAATGTATCCGAAGGTGTATAAGATTCATATGCACAGTAGGGTTTTGACCATTCAGCCACCTCTACACACAGGTAAGTGGATGAGAACTTGATATGTTTCAAGTAGAATGTGAACTGATCTTTCAAACACAAGCCTACTTAGAACCCTATTTAGAGTCTGATGACTCCTCCAGTTTGCGACTACTACGTTGTCTTTGGGTGGCCCAAAGAACCGTGTCGAATTTGGTTTATAAAATACTTGACAAAATCCTTCAATAAAACAAACCAAGCATAATACTGAATTTAAAGCTGAAATGTTATTCAACATAGAGAATTCTTAAAGTAAACAAAGGGCAAAAGACCTTTAGCGTATCTTGCACTTCAGCACACTGAGATGCACCTCATACTGGTTGAATGAAAGTAATATTGAGAATAAGAAATAGAAGTTAATGGTAACAGACACCAGAAGTAGCAGACATAAAGTCCAGAGTAAAAAGAAAACATTGTCATTACATTATAACTACAGGAACAACAGAAGAATTAGCTAACAAACGAATGACTACTTGATAAATGAAGGAATTATGTGAGTGAAATGAGCCATTAATATTTGGTTTATGTAGCTATTGTGTCTTTGTAAAGCTATTAATAACAGCCACCGAAACTGTAGATAGGCTTAAGAGAGGAAAATAACATCTACTTCACCTTGCTATTTGAATATCGGCCAAGAACAATAACAAAACTGTACTGATAATAGTCAAATACATGTAGCTGACTAATACTGAGACAGTGTGCTAAAGCTGCCCACAGCCATTATACTGAACACAGCGCAAACATGTCTTTTTGAAAAGGTAAAGCAAAAGTCCAGTTTGAAGCTAAAAGAAAACATCTTGAAAATACATAGTGATGGTTGAGAACATACCTCAAAACCACGGATCATCTTTCAATGTGCCTCTCTGACCAAGTCCTAATAATCAAGAATAAAGTCATACAATCCATAACTTAAAATTCTGACTGCACAAAATTTTACACATGAAAATCTCTGTTACCCAGTACCTTTATGAAGTTAAGAACCGTACCATGAAAGACCAGGTTAAGTCCATGGAGCAGAAGTGAAGGTGCCACAGTGTTAGCTCTAGCAGAATATCAAAGAACATAGGAAAATGTAAAACTCTCTCTAAAACTCCAAGTCCCATGATCCTGCTGCGTCAAAGGAATGGGAAAAAGGTCGAAAGCTGTCCACCCCCTTTCTGGCGGGGGGCACTATGTACACTGGTTAGAGAAGAGAGTGTGAAGATGATGTGACTGCTTTCTGCCCTAAAAACTGAGTCAGGGTTTCAGTCGTTCCACTCGAGTCCTTGCATGCTCCCTGGGTCTGACTGAAGGCTGTGAAGTCTCAGTGGGTGACCAATACAGATCTGGACACATCAGCATGCACTGGAGGAGGGTTTCGGTGGGGTTCTTCAGACTCGTTGCTGCGTGGAAGCTGTCCCCTCTAGGTAGACATCGTCACTGGTCAGTAGAGGCTGGGTGGGAGCACTGTGGCTACTTCCAGCTGAGTTGACGAGCGGGTGTTGAGAGCTGATGTCCTCATGGGGCCCTGTCATTATGGGCAACCTGGAGCTGAAGTTCAGATAGATCTGGAAGAAGCATAAGGACAAAAGTCATTGGACCTGCGAATGAAGAATAATGGAACTATGAACATGTGCGGTCAGGGTGTATGTGTGTCTGTAAATGACATACATGTTTGGTGCTGTCTGAGATTTGCTGTTCAATCTTCTCCACTATCTTGCCAAAAGACGGCCTCTTGAAGGGTTCTGCATCCCAACACGATTGCATGATTTCATACCTGAATAAGATGTGGCACAAGACCTTGTAAACACACACGAAATATTCACCTTCTCAACTACATATTTCTAATATGAGATCAGATTTGTGTTTTATAAACCAGCATTATCTAATCCTGTCATGTCTTGCCACTGGAAAATATGTTCCATGTCCTGTAAATACAACTCCTCAGCAGAACAACAAGCCAAGCAAAGCACACAAACAGAAGCAAACAGACACAGAAACTTACATTTCACTTGGGGCAAACTCGGGCGAATCCATTCGGTAGCCTTCCTTGATCATTTTGTAGAATCTGGAGTCCACAGGCATACCTGGATAAGGACTGCTCCCTAAAAAGCCCCAGCATTTAAACAAGGTTAGGCTTTGTGCCAAGTCTATAAAAAGTCTTCTTGTCTCTTAAGGTATTTTGATTGCTCCCTTGAAAAAGTTTGATATACTTTTGCAGTGGATATTTAAGACATACCCAGAGAGAAAATCTCCCACAGTAAGATGCCGTAAGACCAGACGTCACTCTCGAACGTGTACACACACTCAAAGATGCTCTCGGGAGACATCCACTTCACTGGGAGACGGGCCTGCACAAGACAGATCCAAACCAGCCTCTTAACGCATTTTATGCATGAAAGTCTGAAAATGCTTTTAAAGGACTAACTGCCTTGTTAGAGGAATCTCCCTGCTTAAATACCACTGGTGGGTATTTGTAAAACAGGCATCTGCCTGCACCACATGGTTTTAATGAAGCCTGCCCAAACACGTAAGGAGAATAGTAGTCCAAAGTGTCTGCTGTAGCACTTGTGAAAAAGCATGCTCATACACAAATATATACACACAAGCAGAGATGCGCAGGCATGCGAGGATGCACACACTCATTATTTCTTGCAACACACATATATTACCCTACCAGTAACACACACACTTTAACCTACCAGAAGGGTGTATTAAACTAATTTGGTCATACAAGTATGTTTTGACTTGCTGAGAATGTCTAGCCAACGTTCCACATTCTTAAAGGGGAATGTTGTAGTATACAGCTTCATGCCACGCCAGTTACATCACCTTAAAGATTAATTATTCATTCCAGTCAAGCTCTTGCACAATCTGTATCTAAATTTACCATGGTGATATAGTAAATAAATAATTTTCAACATACATTTGAATGAGATATATATCTGAATAACGACTTTTCGTTTTTAATCTCTTTCGGAAATGACAAACACTTACATTGCCCTTTACCACATAGTTGGAGTCGGTAGTGATGTCACGGGCAAGTCCAAAGTCGCAGATCTTGGCCACTCTACCTTGGGTGAGGAGAATATTTCTGGCTGCCAGGTCTCTGTGGATACACTGACACACAAACATACAAAAAAACGAGAATGTCAACACAGACTGAACAGACATGTTATGAAGGCCATGAAACAATCTGTCAGGCAGAGACAAACTCATTAGCACAGAACTGCTAGGCAGACTCTTTACACGGTCATGCTAAAATACTCAGATGAATGCTGAATTTGATCTTAAACCATAGCCAAAGTAAGCAATGCCTCTTAAACATATAACACAACAATGCATTACAGTATTCCTTAAAGCTGTAATAAAACTATGCACGTTTTTCTTATTTATATGCAACCCCATAATTTGATCTCTCTGATACATCTTTTAACCTTTTAGAACTTCAAGATATATCATTAAACATTTCTGAATTCCAAATCTTTAGACAAGTTAAACTTAACAGAAACCATTTTTATCTTACAAAACTAGACATCAAAAAGAAGAATCTCCATCCAGATGATGGAACAGTATTAGCAGAAAAAAGACAGCTGTTAAAGAGTCAGATACCACTAACAGTAATGGAGGTCACTGTAGCACTAAAATACAAGCTGCTTGTCTAAACCACAACCAACCAAGCACTCCAATGCTAACCCAAAAACCATTTAACAAATGACAGGCAAGCAAGAAGAGCTCTTGTGCAGCAAAAACAAAGATGATCAGATGATGATCAGATGATCCTGAAAAACGTATTGCACTGCAGGACATACAAGGGACATAAAATCTCTAATACAAAGAACAGGCTGTTTTCAAAAGTACATGCTGTTTTCAGCAGTAAAAGTTTAAAAACCTTAAAAACCTGAGCTCATTAAAGATTTCATGTCAAATATTTCATGTACTTTTAGCAGACAGTTTTAAAGCAGTTTATACAGTCATTAAGAGAGTTTCAGGTTCTAAACCAAGCGTTGCATAAATCATTCAGAAGGCTGAGGGGATATTCAAGGCCAAATGTGTGGCTTTGAGAAATAACAACCGAGTTGTTTTTAACCTGCAACTGCCGTTTGAGAAACTGTACATAACGGCAACTGACAAGAAGTGTTTCATAGGCTACCTGATGATGGAGTTGAGAAGTGCGATACAGGACTCTGCAAATGTCTTTTGACATACTTGTAAGTGTGCTTGTGAACATGTGTGTTTGTGTGTGACCTGCAAGCTCTGTAAACTAAACCATGACTGGAAAGTCAGAAGGGAAAATATGATCCCAGAGCTTTGTGCACAATGACTAAGAGGAGTCAGGGTATCATATTGCTATCACAGGAGAGGGGGTGATAGAGGAGAGAAGGAAATGACAGAAGAGAAGAAAAGAGAAGAGAAGAGAAGAGAAGAGAAGAGAAGAGAAGAGAAGAGAAGAGGTGTCCTACGTTTTTGGATGCCAGGAAGTCCATCCCTTTGGCGACTTGATAGGAGAAGCTTAGGAGGTCTTCAGTGTCCAGAGCCAAACCATCTTCCTGCAGGACCTCACTGACCACATCACAGTCACTGTATGAGCCTAACATAGAAAAGGAGACAGAGAGAGAGAGCAGAAAGATATGAGATTCTACACCACAGAAATGTTTTCTCAATAAACAAAGAGAAGAGAACAGATGAGAAGAGACAAGAAGAGATGAAAAGAAAAGAAAGGAGAGGAGAAGTGACAAGAGGAGAAAAGACGAGAAGAGAAGACAAGAGAAGAGAAGAGAGGAAAAGAGAAGACAAGAGAACATCAGGAGGAGTTTACTACATCATACCACACCTTTATGGGTTGAACGCTGTTTCTCAGCAGACAGAACTCCCATAACTGAAGGTCTCATGGTCATATAACCATTTCTACCTTCACTGCAAGCAAAACAAAAAGCTTCAGCATGACTCACTCATCATCCTTCTACAAACTCAAAATATTTGCACATATGTCTCACACTGACTCTGGCTGTAGCATGATGTTTCTATAGTAACAGTCCTCTCCCAGTCCGGAGCAGTAGAAGGACTCGCGCTTTCTGCGCAGGAAGTTCAGCAGGTCACCAAAGCAACAGTATTCAGTTATCACCAGAGTTGGACCTGAGGAACAGTCCAGAGTCAAGTCAGCATCATTTACACATAGACATGCATACGTATCACGTCATGCACATTAAGCAGAACAAGGAACCCCAGTCAAGTAGTGACATCTGTGTTTATTTTTATCTCCTCCCCTTTTGTGAACCTTCCACCTCTCTTTATGCACCACCCCATATTCTCACTCACCTCCAACAGTGCAGGCCCCCAGTAAGTTGACAATGTTTATGTGGTTGCCAAGGTAACTGAGCACCTTCAGTTCTGACATCAGAGCCTCTTTCTCAGTGGCATGGGCACTCGCTGCAGTGAAGAATGACAGTAAACAGACAAACATAAAATTAAATGTATTTTTGAAAAATACAGAAACATGCATACATTTATATCTGCATCATTATACGTAGAGCAGTTATAAAACAGTTGAAT
Source organism: Colossoma macropomum (assembly GCF_904425465.1). Lineage (NCBI taxonomy): Eukaryota > Metazoa > Chordata > Actinopteri > Characiformes > Serrasalmidae > Colossoma > Colossoma macropomum. The sequence continues at coordinate 12,455,435 of NW_023494795.1, read as the reverse complement.
CTTTACACATTAGTCTTTCAATTTATTCATGGACGCAGCTAATGTAAGTGACCAGCAATAAACTTAAGTGTATCTGAATATGAAAGATGCACAACAATGTGTTATTGATCTATAACACTGCTATTCTACCCTTTTTCTATTCTATTTTACTGTTATTACTATTCTTCCTAAATCTATCACTAACAGAGTTTGTTACTGATGTCTCTCCAACATTTGCAGCAATAATGTAACCTGATTATTGTGCTCTTGAAAGCAGGAGAATGCACTAAAGCTTGCTATTAACAGGCTAAAGACAGCTTTGTTAGGGCCTATGTGGATCAGCAATAGCATTTCCCAATAATACTCTACAGCATATCCTCTAATATTTAGATCTGCTGACAAATTATTTGGCATGTTCTGCGTTCATCATAAAAAAATAACTAAAAACTAGACCCAAAATGCACTAAACATCTACATTTGTTTTACATCTATATTTACATTTTCTCTTTAACTATCTTCTTTATTCTCCACACTCACGTTTCAGCATTTTGACAGCCACGGTCATCACTGTGTCTGCCTTGGACATTCCGTAGGCTGTGGCCTCCACCACCTTTCCAAATGCTCCCGAGCCCAGAGTTTTCCCTATGGACACAGAACAGGAACAAAATTCTGAGTGACTTTTCTTACTTGCACACTTGTTCTAACAGAGGCTTCCTTTCATCACAGATCAGTGCATATTGACCTGAAAACAGATATACTGTGTTATTTTGGCTATGGTGTGCTGTTGATGTCTTGTTGGCATATTTTGCACGGCCTTGGCAAAAATTCAAAAGCTATCAGCGAAGTATGGATAAATGGTATGTTGAGAAATCCTCGGTGGTGCGGTTAAAGTAGCAGTATGTGTCTACTCTCTGTGTCTGTTGCCTATAGCGGACTACTTAATTTGCCTCTCAAATTGGAGCTGTGTTCCTAAGTGTAGCTGTAACTGTCCCAACTAATTCTAACAGGCATAGGCAGACATTGTGCTCTTTGTATGCCTGGGAGTTAACAATCACATAAATAAAGAAAACAATACTGTACAGTACACAAATATGACAGGTTCACAAACAGTCTTTTTGGTGCTAGTAAAAAAACACAAGGAAGTGGAGTGGACAACCACATAACGTAGTATTGACCACTGATACCAGCTATAGTGACGGTAAACAGAAACCCAATGTACCGAATCGCAGCTTGTCTCTGGGAAACTCCCACTGGTGGTCATATGGAAGCTGGGTAGGATCAATATACACATAATTGTTGCCATGGATTCCCTCAATGACTTTCCACTGAATCTGGTACTTAGGTTTCTGAAGGAAAAAAGAGGGTTGCATTTTGGGGAGGGCAGAGAGAGAGAGATAAATTAGAGACAAAATGAAGAAAATTTAGAGAAACAGTTCATAGCCTGGACAGTTATGACAACACTGAAAAAAACATGGGACTTCTGCTTTTTGCCATAGTACAACTGATTAGCAGTTCTAATCTCACACTGAGATAGGAGCCATTAACAAATGACTTATTTTGTTGGTAAAATAAGTTCTCCTTAAATAGAAATAGACTCAAAAAGTCTGCTCTGAGGGCTGCTCTATAGTGTCTGGTGTTTGTGTGTGAGTGTGTTTACGCAGTAGCAGTGTTTGCATACGAAAAGCAACGTATGTAGCAGCTACACCCACTGAGTACAAGAGCAAAGCAGTACAGCCTTAGGTCTATTGACCCGGTAAATAAAGTGTGTGTGTGTACACTGCTCCTGTGCGTAGTGGGAGGGCAGTCACCTATAACAAATACAGTACAGCTGAAGTCTGATAAGGAGTATAGGTCACAGAAATACATTTAAATATCTTCAAGAGTTGCTTTATGGCACCTTTAACAGAACCACAGTTAGATCTGACTTAATTTATATGACTGACATTCATATACAGTGTTAATATAACCACATATTTTTTATAAAGCCAGTACTTTTTGCAAAATGTAATGCATTACCTGCAAGTACTTGTAGGTGAGAACGAACAGGATGAGGCAGAGGATTGCTGCTGCTGCAACAAAACCAATGAGCAAAGGAGTGAAGAGTTCTTGATGAACAGAGCGCTCTGGAAAAAACATACCCAACATACATATTAGAATCCCAGACAGAAGACACATTTCCAAAGTCTCATCCATATGTCTGATGTATTAAGACAGAGGAATTTTTAGAACACTTTTACATAAATATTCCCATATTTAAAATATATGTCATATATATATATATCTCCATAGAAAAGCATCACCAGTTATATGGAGCACTCTGGTGCAGCCACACATAAGTCTTTGAGATGAGTTGGAGTGGCATTTGTGATCATAAGGTGACCTCACTACTGCTCTTGTGGCTGAATGCAATCAAATCCTCACAGCAATTAAAAGGAAAGCCTTTCCAGAGGAGCAGCGAACTTCAGCAAGAAGGGGCAAACCCCATATTAATATCCTTGATTTCAGAAGAAACACTAAATGAGCCTGCAGTGACAAACATTTAGACATGTAGCGTAAACTGTAAATATATTTAGAGATATTTAAGTTGTAGCGCTCATCTAAAAACATACTGGCTGGTCATGTTTTTGTATTTGAAAGAAAATAAAGTGGTTATTTATGAAACAAAGAAGATTTTCTATATTATTCATATATATGTATAGTAAGTGGTCACATGCAAAAGAGTTAAATGCATTAAAGTGTCCACATTCAAATAAAAACAGCACGTGATTTGGATCATGTGTTAGATACGGTAAGCATACTATACAGATTACACATAAACTCCTGCCTGTGGTGGCTTTGCGTGACAATGGCCTGTTGACTTTTTACACGTTTCCTAATAGTGGCGCTATTTCTAGGCGCTGTGCTCTGTGTGTGTGTGTGTGTTATTGTTTTTCTGCTTTGTACTCTGAGGTGTAATAAGCTCTTTAGCCATAAGGAGCTTTCTCTCCATTTCAAATCAGAGAATGCAGACTCGGCAGGAAGTAATCCCCTGTAAACCTGTCACTGGCTTTTTACCACCCTCCTCTGCATCCCTCCCCCCTCCTCTCTCTCTCTCTTTCTCTCTCTCTTTCTCTCCCTCTATTGTCCCACTGTGTCCAAAACAGGGATCTCTACAGATCATCCCCCCTCTCCTAACACATGCAATCATCCACACACACGCCGTGAGCTGCTCCACTGCATAGGCCAGCTAGAGCCTCACAGCACCAATCATTCTCCTGGCATGGCAACTTCAACCACTGGAGTTTAAATGAGTTAGTCTTGCCTCACTTAACATGCTTTTCTGCTAGCAAAAGGCACTCAGACAGCCCCCTCTACACCAATCCCCCAATCCTCCATGTCCCAGAAGCTCTCCATATCAAAAGAGCTCCAGGTCGCCAGGTAGTCCATCATCTCAGAAAAGTTTGTTTTCTTGACATTTGGCTAACAAAAACGTCAAATGCTGCAAGAAAATCTAGCTAAACAAGCTGACAGTGAACTTTGTTTCTCCCTGCAGTATATGCACACAACAACAGTGCTTGGTGAACCTTTAAGTTCACTCCTGCCACAAAAAAGCTGGAGGATAATCCCTTACAGTTAGCTAGTGATGCTGAGTTTACAAAAAACACAAGATTACAGATAATGCACCCCTGTATCTCTATTTATATAACACACTGATTTAATCCAATGGTTCTGCCCTGCTAATCCTGTAAAGGTCCACTGCAAGCAGAGCAAATGTTTTGCCAACAGAGGTATGGGGGGGTGGAGTGGTGCCCTACAACAGCCAGATGATTTAGATTATCTGTAGCAACCCTGGAAATACATGGCAGAAAAAACAGGTAAGGGAAGAGAGCAGGAGATCTGGGACATTTCTTCTGCTGAGATGCTCAACAATTATTGGGAAACCAAGAGCAGATGGGGCCAAGAACTCTTTGGCAGCCATGGCCAGGCCAGATCAGGCACGCAGATAGACAGACAGAGTGGGATAGAGAAAGCTGAGAAAAATCCAATGAAGTGTGACTCCAGAAGTAAAAGACAAAACAAACAAATCCTACATGGAAAAATAACACACTCTGAGATGAAGAACTAACAGGGATTGCAGTTCTGTAGACAGTTTGTAACATAGCCAGCTGCCTCACATGGGAATCTAAAAAGTGGCTAAAACAGCTTCTGTCAATACTGGACAAAGAGACTACAAAAGCATTAAGCCTCAAGGAAAATCTTAAAAAAAGCCACAGATTTTTTTTTCAATTAGCATGATATCAGGTGCATAACGGTCACTGACTCCTGCTAGCTCTTAGTTAATGCAACAGTGACAGGGGTAGTATTCTTTTACCAGTTAAATGCATGAAGTTCTTTGTCAAACGCGCTCTAGAGTGAGCATGCATTCAAATAAATCTTTAAACAAAGAAACCTGAGATTGTCAAACAGCATTACCAACCGGTTTCCTGGATACAGTCTGGGTCTTGTCACCCTTAGTGGGGATCATCTAAAATCTGTATTCCAACAGATTTTACGTCCAGAACTAGGGGTAAAACCAGGTGTGTATTTTGAGTGTGCGTTAATTAGTGCGTGTACTCACCACTGATGGAGAACAATGTGTAGACGATTTCGCCGTCAGCTGAAGCCACGCACTCCAGGGTGGGGTAATTGCTCTTGGTGATGTTTAGCCGACTCTCCACTGCTCCCTTCCCAAAGGGCGGGTTGTTCATGGTTACTGTGACGACATCCTCCTCCTCTTGGGTGGCGTTCAACAAATTGGAACACCTGAGGTTTCACATGACAAATCCCCATTCAGTGACTTGCTCAGTGATACTCCTGTTTTTTTACACAACATTATTCGGATTTGGCAGTTAAGATTTCCAAAACGTTAAATGGTAACTGAGCATGTTAAGTTAACTTTAGCTTGCTAACATTAGCTAAATGCTAATGCAAGTCAAATTCAGTAATGTGAGATTAAGTGCAGTAATTTGTTGTTTCTGTTTAGTGCAAAATATTAATGATTGATCTGAGGTGATACTGAAATACATAATGAAAGTCCATGCTTTTAGATCCATGCTTTTAGATCAAACTTTCTTCCCTCTGGGCCACAATACAACATTTTGCCTTGTTAAACATGACGTATCAGCCAATTACACTGATAAAGATACTGATAAAGAAAAGGAATTTGTGTTCAATACATATTTTCACATGCTAAATTCAAATATGTAATCATTCTTGATCTATTACTCACAGTTTTGTATGAGGTTTTACCTTTTTAAATATAAAATGTTAAGTAGCAAATCAATATACGTAATCCACCCAAATTTGGACAGATGAAGAATTTCATCAAGGTGATTGACCCAAATGGTGCTGGATTTATATCCAGTGTATCTGAAGAACACATTTTCTCAGATAAATGATGTCAAGATCAAAGAAGGGATTTTTGTAGATCCTCAAATGAGAGAGGTGACACAAAATGTGGAGGTGGAAAATTAATTGAATCTTTCAGCTGCATGGCTGTCATTCAAGAACATTACAAAGATTTTTAGGGACCCGTAATGCAGAAAAAAGCAACAAAATATTGAGTGACCTATTGACATCACACATAAACATCACCATCATCAACAGAGAGATCTTTCAAAAGCAAAATACAACAGAAGATCTTGTTTTTTTTGACATTTTTACATAAAACCAGATACAGATTTGAAAAAGCTATTAGAATTACCCTTTAGTTCATGTGACAAAATATTAATTTTTGTCACCCAGTGTTATTAAAGTCTACCTGAGTTGAATTCAGAGTTTTAAAAGAGGGAAAACACAAACCGGGTGCCCAGAAAAAACCCAGGCTGGACATCCTTGCCTTAACCTTAGATTAGGGGTGCACAACTCCAGTCCTGGGGGGCCAGTGTCCAGCACAGTTTGGTTATTTACTTTCTTCAACACACATGATTACACTCATTGGTTAATTGCTGGGTTGGCTGGGTTTATTTGAGTAGGGGAACTGCTAAACTGTGCTGGACGCCGGCCCTCCAGGACCAGAGATGTGTACCCCTGCCTTGATACTATCATATACAACAACACAGCATGGCAGTCTTAGGGCACAGATCACAGATTTTTTATAGAATCAAAGAATATCCAACTCCTACATACATACCAAGGAACTGCATCACAAAAAACAGGTACGATGTAAATGGAAGATGTTTATGGAAAAAGCTAGATATGTGATAAGGGTCTTGCGCTGCTGTCGTCTGTTGCAGCACAGTCAACAAGCTCATTTTCAATATGGCGCTCTAAATCTAACAATCCTACTCCATCTTTGGTTTAATGAGTTACAAAACTCCACAAAACACTGTTCCATAAACATGACTGCACTTCCGCTCATGATAAAATAGTCAATTCAAAATTCACATTTATGCATCATACAGATTTCAGTCACACAGTAATGATAATAAAGCTTAAAGCGAAGAATTTTCTCATTATAGTCTCATAAGCAACAGAACTATGTTGACTTCATCTGTATAAATGATCAGATTGTCAGTCTGGTGCCAAACACTAGTGTTTTTTGAACCAGCAGGTTCAAAAAAGTATCGGGTTCAAAAAGAGGTATTCGGAAGGCTAGAAGAACGTTTGTGTTTTGAAAAACCAAAATGGTCAGGAAGCTGCATAACAGCCTGAGGCACAACATTCCACACTTGTGGCATACCAAACGACAATGAGCTTTAACGTCAGTCAAGCAACAGCATGTGTCAGTCTCAGCACAGAGGTTTCTGCCAGGCTTTTCTTCTTAAACTGTGCATGAATCTTTATTTGATAAGGAAACGCTTTCTGGCATGCATCTATTTAAAAGTATAAAAGCATGAAAATATGAATCATGCCTAAATCACTCAATGGGATCCAAAAAGATCCAGAGCAGAGATGTGGATGAGTAGGTTATCCTGGATGCACATAATCATGCTTAAGAAGTGATTGGACAATAGTCGATGACTCACTATCTGCTAAGATATGCATAGGTGTTTCCACGGGCACCAGGTGTTCACTCTGTATTGTGTCATCCAAGAATAACCACCCCTTTAAGAACCCACTGTTCCCATGTCATCACATGGCTGTTAGTAACCAATCATAAGTTCACTGCTCCAATCACGATAGAGTCAAATTACTTCATTCCACCAATGGCAGAGTTAATCCGCTCTGCCCAATCGTCAAACATCATGTTAGCCGATTAACTAATCTGAGCAACGTCATGATGTGGCCTCACCACGGCTATATAAAGAACATGTAAAATGTCACTGCTAGTGGACTTACGTTAGGAAGAATATAACTTGACAAAAAGAAATCAAAATATCAAAAAAAGTTACAGCTAACACAGTCAAACTCCACTTTAACTGAAATCAGCATCCACCAAATTCAAAAAAGGATAATAATATTTATGGTGTTTACACTGATGGAAAAAAAACTTTGGGACATCTACAAAATATTTAAACCTGACCTGAGGAAGGGAAACAAAACAAACTGTCTGAAAACACTGTGGAGATTTTTAGATTGTGATCTGGATTTTTAAGATCTAGATTATTCCCATGTTTTGACTTCCATCTTATTTTTTCAAGCTTGAGGATTTTCTACAGAGGAGAAGAGCTGATTATAGTGTTCCAAAGGCTAGAACTGCTGTTGACTCTGGTTTTGGTGCCTACCTGGCATACGGTTGGTCACAGTAATACCATGTGATCTGAGGCGTGGGATAACCCTCGGCCACACACCGCACTTGTCCATCAACCGGTCCTTCATGAGACACAATTGCTGGCTTACCTAGCAATCAAAACCATGTACAATTGTCAGCTGTTTATATCTAGTAAAACCAAGATTTTAAGGTTAACAACTAGTCAAGTCAAGTCAAATTTATTTATATAGCCCCTTTTACAACAGATGTTGTCACAAAGCAGCTTTACAAAGCTTTAACTATTTGGTAGCTTCTGAATTTCCACACGAGTCATAGTCATAGTAACAGTATCAAGTGCCAGATACTTTTATAATACTGACTTTGCCTAATACTCCTCATAATAGTGAATGGTTTGGCAAAAAATCACATGTTTGCCTAAATATTATTCTCTCTCACCTGTCATTGTTTGCTCAGTACTGCATTGTACAATAATGAACAGGCTTACGGTTTGAAAATGACTAAGAACTAATGGGGTTCTTTTAGACAATGCAATGGCAAATAAAGCAACACAATGCTGAGAAATCATTTGACTAACTGAAGCAGAACAAATATGCCCACTGCTTTCTTTCACACAATGGAAAAGTCAAATATTTATTCCTTAGAATAAGTAAACAACTTACTTATGACATGAACTTCAAACATTTGGTGGACTGTTGCGTCGCCATTTGCGGACATAAAGGTGTAGACTCCGCTCTCTGATACTTTTAAACGCACCAGCTTCAATTCACAGCTATAACTGATTAGAAAAAAAACAAAAAAAAAACAGTACAATCACTGTATTCATATTTAAACACTGGTGAATAAAACAAGACAAATACAGCACAATGATGAAATTTAATGAATCAGCATTACTTCACTCTTCTGAACCCAGCATTATTAGCATCAGCTGTTATTGTTCAGGTTTGCTATTGATTCACTAACCCAGACTCAATATGGATAATGTGCATGCGTGTGTGTACCTGTGGTGTGCGTGTGAGTGTGTGGTGATGACGTGGTCAGTTGTGTTGGTAAGACGTTGTCTGTTGTAGCTCCAGGAGAAGGTGTGTGGTTTGGGGTAGGCCTCCATGCCCACACGCAGTGATAGACTCTCTCCTTCTCGCACCCTCCATGTCCCATTTACAACACGGGTCAGGTTAATGAATCCTTTACCTAACACACAAACACACAATTTGAAATGTTTTGTTTTCTAGTGCTGTGTCTCCCAGTTGTGGTCCTGCAGTATTGTGCAGTTTGGTATTCCCAGCTCTTAATTATTTTAATTCACATTTTTTTCTGGCCATAGCAAAAGCATTGTTCAATTCCATGTCAGTTATTTATCAGTCATAGTTTTAAGCATTTCTCGACATCAAAGTAAATGGCAAAAAGTCAAAACCTGTTCGTAGAGGCACTTATAGAAAAGTTACCAGAATTTCACATGTGGTTTTCGCACATTTCTCACGTAAAAATGTGTTACAACACATGAAAAAAATGTGTGATCACATGTGTTTCCTTGCTTGTAACATCTTATCACTTATTATTCAGTAACTACATGTTCTGTGATGCAGACTGGCAAACTAAGTCATTCTTAAGTGGCAGAAGTATGTAATAGAAGTTTCGACCTGCCGGTCTTGGCCATTTAAGGGTTAAATGTGTAATTACATTTGAATAGTGCAGTGAAATGAAAGTAATAATTCTCAACTTTGAAGGGATAAGAAAAAATTGCAGATAGAAATCCTCACACGCATAGTTCCAATATGAACGTAGATTTCCTGAAAGCTCTGAATGCCAGTGACTTGAGATTAGTGCATACACATATTCAGTGAAGTGTAATCTTAAACTCCAGCACTTGCATGAAATTTTAGCAGATGATTAATTGCCATGTTATTGGTCATTTTGCTTCCCAGCTATGTTTACTAGGTAGCTAACACTGGTTGTACTGTCAAACCGGCACACTACCCTGTGCATACACATGCTAACACAAACATCTCCATTACACAGAATCATGTGTAGAGTACGAACAAAGCTTTTTTTCTTAAGAGTGAAAATATAAGCAAATAAACCCGTGTCCTGCTAGCATGCATGATAAACACATTGGAATTAGGTACATTGCTATGACATTAACAAACATTACTTGCACTGCCCTCTAAACATGCTACAGCGCCAAGTTAGAGGTTTTTTTTGAGTTCCATGATGTCTCAATGAATGCATTTACTGCTTCCTTTAGTTTACATTCATTTTCCCAAAGAACCCAATTCATAATATGTTTGTTGCAGCTTAATATTATAGTAGAATCTGACTGCAGAAAACAACTCCAGTGAGATCCAATAATTGTGATCATTTCAAATAATTGTGATCATGTTGTGAGCATGTTATGTGTATATGCTCTAAGGTAGGCAGTCTTACTGAAGACATTGACCCAGACTGTCTCGTTGCTGATCCCCCTGTAGTTTTGAGCTTCACAGCGGTAGCTTCCAGAGTCATGCAATGTCACAGCCCCTATTTGAAGGGTGGCTGTGCGTTCATGTGAGATGGGCTCCGTCAAAAGACGAGACGTTTGCTGCATCAACGGAACCTGGGCAGATACAAAGGCGAAATGCATGTGTCAAAATAGGGCTGGATGATTTGAGGAAAACAGCTAATTCAGATTTTTCAATGTGATTGTTAATGCAATTTAATTGTGATTATTTTCTGTAAATTAAGGTCCTGTCCTTTTTTGTAGTGTGTCAAGGCTGCTGGTTCTCAAGCTCTGCATTGGTAGGTGAAGTTTCTCCACTTAAAACTCCACTAATTTAAACTGCAGTATGAAAACAACGAATCTTTCAGCCCTACGTCAGAGTCAAAATGTGTGTATGTGTGTCCCAGTCTGGCTGCATTGTACAGCTGCCAACATAGGAAAATGCTGGTACTCTATCATGGTCTCTACATCAATGTGGACTTTATAAACAAGCAAATAGAGTGAGTCATACAGAGATATGATTCTGTACTTGCAGATATAAGTGTGTAAATTTCAATAACTAGTACATGAAGTACAAAAGTACATGAGCTATGTTCACTATATATCAGTGGATGCGCTATAATTGACTGTGTTGTAGCAGCTTAAGTCACAATGTATTGCAGAACACAAAGATTTACATGCCTCGGATGAGATCCTGGTCAAATTACTCTATATTTACATACCCAGCCCACAAGAATGTTGAATTATGTTCAAGCTCTTTTAACCACACACTGCTACAAAGAAAAAGTAAATAAAAACCTGTAACTAAGCTCTTTCAAGTCATAATTAAGTATATATTACATTGAGTACAAATGGGTCATTTCATTAAAGATAGGGGTGTGTAAGAGTTTGGACGTTACAGGCGTACAAAGGAGAAAATAAACGGTTCTTACCACTCCGGTTGGCGGGATCCAGCTGATCTTGATGTCACTATTGACGTTGGAGGTGGAGCAGGTGAGGCTGAGTTTCTGGCCCTGGGTCAGAAGCACTCTGCTGGGCTCATGGAGTGTAATATGTGGGGGTGCGTCTGGAACTGACAAGACGAAACAGAGCATTACCATCAAGGCAGAGAAAGGACTGCATAACTACCAGCAGGTCATAATGCCCATAAATATTAATAAATCATGAACTAAGAGCAGGGGTGACCAGTTCCAGTTCTGCAGAGTCAGAGTGCAAACCATTTTGGTGATTTCTCTACTCGAACTGCTCAGAAAGCTTTGCAGAAAGTTGGCAAAAGGCCTATTAAGCCTAAAGGAAGCATGACACAGTTTTAAGTCATTTCAGGTTTTAAAATGATGTTTTGTTGTAGCTAATAAAAACTAGCCAGTTTGACAATAGCACAGAAAATGTACATGAAAACTACCACCATACTAATGTTAGCTTGATTACACAATAAAAAAATACATATAGACATAGGGTATAGATCTATACTAACAGTATGGCTTGCCATAAAAATTATATATGATTGAAGTACTAATCCATTCCAAATGTAGGTATTTTGACAGGCACTGAATTGTGTTTGTAATTCTCATTAGGTTGAACGTTCTGAACAGCGTGTCCAACTTCGGCAGACTTTGTATGAAAGAGGGCACTTGTGGCCAGAACATGCACAGGTCAATTAACTGATTAATTGAAACAGGTGTGTCTGAGCAGGAAAGATCACCAAACTGTGCTCCATTAAGGCCTTCAGGAACAGAACTGCTGACTCCTGTTATAGACAATCTGCTATGTAGAAGAGAGTAAAACTATTGCAAGACTATTAAAGAGGCAAAACTTCTTCACACTCACCCAATCGCACATTAAGTTGATATCTCACAGATCTGACTGCCTCTCCTTTTAGGGATCCTAGGCATACATAGCATCCTTCGTAGGCAGGCTGGACGTCCCTCAGGGTGATGCCCGTCTCAGTGCTGGCAGTGTACCTCATCCCAGCAGGCAGGGGCTTCCCATCACAAGTTTCCAATTTCAAGTCAATCATGCTGGGGTCTGTAGCCAGGCACGGGATGGAAGCGGTGTCACCTGCCCCCGCCATAATGTCTGGTATAATGGACTTCCTGAAGGGGTTGTCAGGATCTGCTGAGAGGAAGGCTAAATCAAAAACCAATGAAACACAACCAGGGGGCTTAGATTAAGAAATGACAGTGCATGAGAAAGAGAGAGAAAAAAGGAAAGGCAAAGAGAGAGACAGATAGAAAGAGAATGTGGACGGAGCACAGGAACACAGGATAGACCAAAAGAGTGAGAGCAGATACCCTCAAACACAATACACAGCATACAGCAGCCTACATGTGATGGCACATACACCTTCCTTTATACACTCCACAATGTGTAAACTATATACCAGCTATTATATTTTCTACTATATGCTCAGCAGAGTCTACTTATGATGTCTACTCAAGGGCCTATTAGGTTGGACCCCTACGTGGAACTACGGCTAACCCTGAGAGAACAATGGGCAAAAAAGGGTCTGTTGAATTCTTTACAGAAATACTGTAGCAAAGTCCAAACTGCAGCACTTTGCTAAAAGATCTGTATGCAGTTCAACAGTGTAGCTCATTTCAGCACTATTTCATGTGATTAAATAAATTTTACTCCATAAGTGGGAGTAGATGTGTGTGTGTGTGAGCTCCAGGTGTGTTTCAGCTCACTGGACTAGGCAGCTGGTCAATGCCTTCAGAGTTTATACATGTTGAGACTCATACTACCTAATGGTGCATACATATAAATAACACACACAGACATACAGACACGCACTCACACATATGGACACATAAGCACTATTCAGAAGGGATTAGTTTCACATGGTGAGATTGGGTAATATAATTATTACTGGTGTTTCTCAGTGATTTTAGTCCCATCTGAATCAGTCAGTATTTTTATAGACTGGTTACTCCCACATCAATAAATACTCTGCTGGATTTTACCTTCTATAAGACAAAAAGCAAAAATCACCCCAATTTACATTAATGTACATTTCCATTTTGGTATATACTCCATCATGTCTTGTTGATAAGACGTTTTCACAGTTTTTCTTAAATATAGATTTGGGGATTTTTTTTCTGACCAATATTGTGACTGCAATTTAAACTGTGATTTTTAAAATAATTTTATAACAGTTCCAGGCCTGTTATTTTGGCCAAGAACACCAGAAAATCAACATTTTTCTGGTTTGAGGTTTGAAAACTGCAATTTACTGCCAATTATTTGTGGTTTTGTTTCACAGCAGACGGGTGTTGCTTCTGATTAGTCTAACTCATCTACAGGCAGCTCATAAGCTCCATGTTATTATGCCTTCTTTTATGCATAGATGGCGATTGCTGGCTGTAAATTTCCAAGCTAATGACAATACTAATGACACACTGCATTTATCCAAGACAAATAGGTCGATTAGTGGTTCCCAACCTACTCTTCAGGGCCCCCCATGGTCCCCATTTTTACTTCATCCCTTCCATCTGTTATTCATACTGAGTTCCTTTCAGACATTGTCTGGTAAAATAACTACCTCCCATTGTAAACGTCATCCAGTCCAAATAGCACTACACACAGGCACAACTTCGGACATAGACTCATAGGCATTAGATGGCATGACTTACTACGCACATTTGAGAATTTCTAATATTTTGCTACAAATATTTTGCTTTCTCTCTCTCTCTCTCTCTCTCTCTCTCTCTCTCTCTCTCACAGACACACACACAAAAATTCAGCCCTCATACACTTCTGAGCTCTACTTACCTTGAACAAACACATAGATGGAGCTCTTCTCTCCTGAATGCTCCTCCTGGCACACATATCTGCCCATGTTGATTAACCTTGCTCTGGTCACATGGATGACTGACATGTTGCCCTCCCTATGCTCCTCTTTCAGAGTCCGTCCTGGACGATCCTCTCGTTGCCACCGCACTGGCCCGTCGCTCTGGCAGCTCAGGTCAAATCTGCCGTTCAACGGCACAGCGAGCTCGGGCCCGTCCGGGAAGATCGTGAGACTGGTACTGCCTGAATGAAAATAATGACAAATTGGACCACCAATCAAGAACCATCGCTAGAAGTTCTGTTTCTGACTATTCCTGTAGAAACAACCTAAACAGTACAAAACAGATCCAGAGTGATTTAAGACAACTTCTGCAAATCACCATGTCAAACCCACGATGATATCCTCTGTGAAATGTTATTAAAGGTTGAAAAGGTGAATTAACTTTTGCAGTACCGGCCCAATTCAACAATGTAACAGGTAAAGCCATTTGCGACCACAGAATGGACAGGTTCAGAGTAACAGACCACGGCAACTCCCCAAAGGCAGACACACCCAAACTGAGTCGAGGAACAGATATATTTGCATATTTGGTTGGTTTTTCCCCCAAGAACTCCCTACAGCACTTCTAATCTAACAATTCTCCCATATCATTCCTCAACCGTTCAACACACAATGACATTCATTTTTTCCTCTTCTTACTTAAGTAAAGATGATAAAAGCTTTTACTTCTAACCACTAATATGGGTAAATGTATGCACTTCTTGCACATTTTAATAAATTTCACTATCACAACTAACACTTGTGGAATAGGTTATCTTACATGTTGAACTCGGTAGCCTACACACAAGGAAAGAAAAAGAGCAACTGAAAGTGTGGTCCTAACACGGATACGAATGTTTGCACAGAAGGATGAGGAAGCACACCGTGCACAGCGCAAGGTAAAAATGTGGAACTTTTTTTTTTTTATATGACACAAAAGCAAACAAAGCCTTTTGCAGCAGCCTTTGCGTACACAGCAAATAGTCTACAGTAGAGAAGCAGTTAAGACTGCACTCTTTTCCTAACACACTTAATGTTCAAAATTCGAGGAAACAAGTCAAACAGGTGACTTTCAAGGAAATCTGAGGCAGCCCCCAGGAGGGCATCTACTCAGAATCTACTGTGCGGTGCACACAGCAGGAGAACAACTAGCCAAAAAAATGACCATTGAAAATTACGAGCTGTCAGGCAACTTCCTTAAACAGTATTTGCGAGAAGATTTAGAAAGCATCAGCCGAAGGCCATGGTACCCTTTCCTTTGCTAAGTCATTGTAGTGTTTACATACTCTTCAAGCACATCATCACTAGTCTGACAGGAAGAGGGAAAAGAGAAGGGTAAGAGGGAAAGGTGAAGCTGTGGGTAAAAGGGACAACTGTCTCTGAGGGAAAAAGTCAACATCAGGTATGTTCAGTGTGTGCATGCACTAGGATTACCTGCTGCTGGCATGTTTACTCTGGTTCACAAGTTCCTGGTTTTCAGTAAATGTTCTATTGTGAGTTTTGACTGGTTCCTGTGGGCTGCTGTTGTTCTAAATGGATATATGGCCCTGTGATGGTTTTCAGTAAACAATGGAGAGTGAAACCCCCTGAAGCTGGGAAAAGCACCTCCACTAGAGGTCCTGCACCATTTACCAGTTCACTTATGGACCACATGCTGCTACTGCTGCTGCCTTTTTGAGGTCAAATGTGCCGACAGCTAAGGTGGATGTAGAACATGGAGTGATAAAAACAACCTCATTATAGAACAGTTATTTATGGTCATGTTAAAAAAAAAAAACTAGCACACACCAGCTGTAACGGAAAGCAATGATGAAACACACTGAAACAAGTAATGTACTGAATTGATTCAAATGTGTACATTATTTCGACATGAATACAATACATCAACACAATCATTGCTTAAAGTAAATTAACTAAAAGACAAAACTGTATTGTGTGATGTATTCTGTAATATATATGTATACCATGTGGTACATTTTATTACTGTGTAAATAGTGTGCACATTTGAATTAAGTCAATTTACTTTTGTCAGTGCAGGTTCACATGATGATTAGGCCTTTTGGCAGTTAAAACCTTAGTAAAACTGTGAGTAACCACTGAAAATAATTCCTGGAAACAATTCCCCATAGTATTTAACCCTGAATTAGGATCTGATAACAGAAATGATTATTGGCTTTGTTCTCTCTGATAATCACTATGATTATGATGATGTGTATTGCTAATGTTAATGGAAATTCTCACAAATTCATTGGGCTGGTCCCAGGCACCTATTTCCCAGGCATTGACTGTTTTCTCTCATTTCTTGTGTGCAAACAAACAAACAAATAAAGGTTTAGTCTTTATCCAAAACATCAACATAAATGATTCCCCCTGCTCAGAATGGATGGATGAACAATGAGACGAGTGTGAAGACCTGCAGAGATCAGCAATCCCTAGAGAAAGAGAGGGAGAAAAAGAGAGAAACAGAAAGCAACAACCCCGAGAGGTGATATTGCTATGAGAGCTCACTCGTCTGCTTTTCCGAAAAAGACTTCAGGCAACCACACTGAACCATGGAGAGTAGGAACACACACAAACACACACAGGTGCAGAGGTTTGTTGGTGTGAGCTCATGTTCTTCTTTCATAATGATGTCCCTTTGACTTTTGGCAGCAAAAACATGTTTGAACAAGACATTCAGTTGCCTGAAGGAAACAAAACAAGATAACATCACGAAAAGTGTGCCGCCTTTTGATGTAGAAAGACTGATAGGGAGCTGGGCCAGGTAGCCATCTCTGAACCTTCATCCAATACAACGATGAAAGGCATTGGCTTCAAAACAACATGACGCAGAACTACAGCTTTCAAAACCAGTGTTTCTGAGCCATAGTCTCGGAGTAGCCCTACCCTGCACATTTTAGAGTACTTCCTGCTGCCAATACACCTGTTCACCTCATCTGCTATAAGAAGCCCATCCTGTAGTATATATGAAGCACAGCTGTAAAGGAAAGACAAAGACAAAATTCCTTGACTGCAGAAGAGAATACAAGTGACCCATGTACACACACTTAAGCACCACACATACACACATATATACACACAAAGATATTCTTAATATTTAAAGCAGGAAGGGAGGGAACAGATCAGACGTTAATTAAACCAGCACATCTAGGGTATCAAATCTTCAAGGTTATCAAAAACCTGTGACATTCGCTGCATCCCAATGCATATAAATGTATATGTAGATAAACTAACTTTCATTGAACAAATGCCATTAAACTTTTTTGCACATGGTAGTTTATTTACTGTTAATTTCACAAAAGAGACACAGGAAGGAAAAGTCCATAAAAAACAGGCGTTAATGAGGAAAAGTCTCACTTTTAAATAGGCCCATTTCATTTTCTTTAAATAACAGGCAATACTCGTTATTTCCCTTTTAACTGAACGAATAAAAAGTCCATCTACTTCCCTCAGCGCCAGCTACGCGGCCTACAACAAGCACGCTGTAGGTAAAGCGGCTCGCGCGTCATTATGCGCAAACACCACGTCTGTATTCCTATCTTTATGGGGTATCTCCATAGACTTCTGTATTACTGAAACTTATGAGGCCCTGCCTCACCTTACCACCTAAACCAAATCCTCCGAAATCGTTTTAAAATAAGCCTTAATTTTACCTCTCCTCCTGCCAAAACTAAAAAAAAACTCGTAGGGACCAGCCAAACAGGCGCGTTTTCCGTCATCCCCCGAGTCCCCACAAAGTTTTAAATACGTGACCACGCACACACAGAAGCGCGCGCCACCCCTCAAAATTTCTGGCAACGGCGCTGCCATTCAGCAGATGCAGCGCAGCTTATTAGCGTCATGTCTGTTATCTTTTGTGTCCGCGAGGACTTCGGCGAAGTCCTTTGGATATGAAAACGCTCCACCGAGTTCCAGACTGAAATGACCGCTGTATGCAAAACCGCGCTCCCGCTCTCATTTGCGTGCTTCCACAGAAACTCTTAAGCTATCGGGAAAATGATTGAGTGTCGACGACCCACGACTTCAAAGACACATTCAGAGCGAAAACGAGCCTCAGGCGTGTCCGTGCGTGTCGAGATACACGAGCTTCAATCCGACCAGGTTAATAATAAATTGTGAGAGCGTTACCTCACAGTTATCCGCTCACCGTCCGGCACCAACGGCTGAGCTCGCTCGGTTAGCTTCACATTACGCCCCACAAAAACTCGGACAATCAGCTCGCTCACACTTATTATAACCAGAATTAAAGGGGGAAATCGCTGTTTTTACGACGTCTGTTTATCCGCTCTGTTTTATGAATTATTGAGAGAGGCGCTCGAGCCTCTCCGTTACCGTCCTCAGCAGCGGCTCCGCGCGCAGATCCGGTTTCTCTCGGCGGCTTCCAGTAACAAGAAAAAAAGCAGCACTAGAGCTCACACACACTCTGACAAGTGGTGCGTTAAATAACAACACACTTATTTGTGTTAGCCGTTTCAACACTTTTTGTGTCATATTAGGCATATTAAGTCTCCAACTAAACACAGAATGTGTTGTTTTTAACACGTCTCGGCGACCCCTTCTCGCTTCGGGGTCAGCGATGAGACTTCCGAAGCAACAAGTTGTTACAAGTTTCCTCTGAGCTAAGTGAGCTAGCCCGGAGACCCCAGTCAGCGCCCACGCGCGCACAAACTCACGAACGTACACACACGCAACAGTTCAACGGCTGAGGAGAGGAAAACAACCTGCCGCTCTGAGCTAAACGAAGACCACCACAGTGTCCCGAGGAGCAGTTTCACAGAGCTCATCACCGCCTCGCACTGCAGGAGGGTGAAAGTCTGTCTAAGATGGGCAAATAAACGGCTAACGCGGACCGACCTGCGCTAACGCGCTGCTAATCACGCACAAGAAGATCGAGCGGGCTAATCTAACGTCTATGAACCCGCAGAACCGGGTCGGAGCGGCTGAGGTTCTCCTGCAGGAACTTAAACGAGCCCGGTTTGGAGAAATGTGTTGGCTCAGCGCTGTGCTGAGGGTAAAGGGGGATCGCAAGTGCAGTCCCACCATCCTCTCTCACTCCTGAAGTTTTCAACAGCCACAGCGGCAGAATCTCTCACTCCCTCACTCACTCTCTCACTCTCTCACCCCTCACTGAACTCACTGAATGAACTCACCTGGTCGGAAGACAA
Source organism: Colossoma macropomum (assembly GCF_904425465.1). Classification (NCBI taxonomy): domain Eukaryota; kingdom Metazoa; phylum Chordata; class Actinopteri; order Characiformes; family Serrasalmidae; genus Colossoma; species Colossoma macropomum. The sequence goes on along the minus strand of NW_023494795.1, from coordinate 12,436,317 downwards.
ACTGCAACAGGACACTCAGCAGTACCCAGCGGTATTCCATAGTCATAATTCCATCTATTTCGCCTGTGTGGGGGTCTGCAGGCGCGCGCGCGCGTATGTGTGTATGTGTGTGTATGTGTAAGACAGTCCACTCGGTAACCTCGCGCTCGCTAATGCAGCTGAAGAGTAAGCAGTGGCGCGAGGCTGCTTCTCCTGATGCAGACGTGCTGGTCTTAAAGGGCCAGCGCTGTTTTTACCCGAATCAGTCATGTGTTAGTGGGCGCAGAGGCAGAGCGTCGATTAAATGGGCGGGGCTTTGGCACTTGTTTTCTTTTCTTTTCTTTTTTTGTAAATTTTATTTATTTATTTATTTAGTTAGTTATTTATTTACTTCGTACTGTACATATTTGACTCCTGACACGCATCACAATTACAAGGTGTCAACAGCGCGACTCGATGAAAGTCGGTTGAGTTGATGATTAAATCCCTATTAAGTCCCTATAATGTGGACTGATAGGACTATGATCCTAGCATAAAAAGCTTTTACTAGAGCCAAATGAAAGTAAGCCTATGGTTTTATAACTGAAAGCGGCTGCAGGATTGTTTTGGCCTTGATAATAAAACCTAGTAATGAGGTTTTAGAAATGCAGTTAAAGTGACTACAGGGTAATAAATCAGAGGTGTCTGCTAAACTACTTTGGTTTTTATTCCAAGCAGGCAGGAGCACACCCGATTCAGCTTGTTCAATTGGTCTCTGTCTGTACTCTCTGAAGACTTTAAACATCTATACTTTTTTGATTTGACATGTATTTAAACCTTTTATATTTGATTTTTTATTCATTTTTTTTAAATTTGCGTATAAAAATGTACAAACCTGTACTGTTCTCCTGAAAAAGTGAATGTTGGGCACCTTTAAAATCCATTTAAAGTACAGAATTGGACCTTGGGGGACAGAAATGTACCTATAAGTGTGCTCCTGCTTTATTGGAATGAAAATCTGCACACTGACCCTTGGCAGATAAGAACAGTACATAACATACCGTATATGTTGTATTTATAGTGATATGTGTATATATACATGAATATATGTCTTCATATATTCATAGATATATTTGAAATTGTGTATATATTGTTCATATAGTTATATATTTCATAGATACATCATATTTATGCTTTTAATTGCACATTTGCACTCTTCGTTTTGCACTATTGCTACTGTTTGCACTTCTGGTAGATGCTAACTGCATTTCATTGCCTTGTACTTGTACTGAGCAATGACAATAAAGTTGAATCCATCTATGTATCTATCTATATTAGACACCCCTATTCTCATTTAAGGCTGAGAAACTGCTTTTAGGACACACAGAAGGATGGCATGGCATTGGAATTTCTAATGCGTAACAAATTCCATCTTTTGTTTATTTTACATAAACATAATCTACAGCAAGCAACAACATCTAACCTTATTCAACATTCATCTTTCTTGGATGTTAGTGTTGGAAAAAGAACTGCCAAAACAAAATATAACAGACCTCTGAGGTTGTCATTCTGTAGTCAGTGTTAGGAACTCTGGGTCTAAGCAGATTTGTCTATAAGGAAAATAAATGGCGTTTTCAAAAATCACTGCTGTCCACATCCTGTTGTAAACAAAAACATTCCAAGGATGAGAGATACAAACGTATGTACACTTTTCCTCTTTATGTTACTCGATCTTCTGAAATGTGAGGTCGGTACAAATATGGCTATATGCAGCTAACATTGCTGCATATTGAACGGACATCATAAGACATCATAAGGCAACCTCACCAAAACCCCCACACTGATCATCAAGCTTTGTCAAATGTGATAATTAGGTTGGTAGCCTATAGTTTGAGTAGCTGGTATTGATATATAATAGTGTTCAAGTGCATCACACATCATTTCAGTGCACAGGAGTACTACCTTATGTGTAGCATGCATGTAGCATTATTCATATTTCGACTACTAAACAACCCTATAATGTATAGGGATTGGGACATTTTTATCACATGGCACTGACTACAGAAAGATGAACCTGATGAATTTCAGAGGTCTGTTGCCCCACAGACACTGAGATTTCCACAAAATCTTAAACTGACTGCTAAAAAAATATGCTGAACATTGCACTGAATATTATAATATATAATAATAATATTATAAAAATATTATAAGTGGGTACTACTGTTGATTTTCTCAGTGAAACTGAAAATAAGTTAATACATCCTTTACAGAGAACACACTTCTGTACGTTTTAATGCAGGCATTTTAATCCCAGTTTATTTGCTGAATTTAACACATTTTAAATAAATAAATAAATAAATAAAATGGGGTCTGTTTAAACATTGTGGCACATTTTACATTTTATTTAATTTTTTCCAATGTATTAAAGTCAGCAAATAAATAGAGTCTGTGTACTAAAAGGTGCAGAAAAAATGCCATATTGTTCCCTATTTCCCAGTTTGTTCCCTATAATGGATGTTAACCTATTTTCACATAGAAAATCAACTAAACGTATCATTTAACTCTGGGTGTTTGAACTTTTGAATACCACTGTATACATAATCAATATGCAAACAAGAGACATCTCATAAACCTCAACTGGGGTACATTTCCTGTAACACATTTGCTTATTGAGTTCAATAGTGATGTCATAAAAATCACAAATCATTTTTCCAAGCTATGTTTATTAACAGTAAGCTATAACACTAAGTTTTTAACAACTTGGTACAGTACAAAGTTCAACAGTTATTTGTGTGTATGTGTATATGTGCGTGTATGTGTTCATTTTATAATTCAGGATTTCGTTAGTGTTTATTTCCAGCAGTATAGATGAATGGTATTCAAGTGTTACACATCAGCTTCAGGCCTCTGTATTGAAGGCTTTTTCAGGACAACAAGGCCTTAGTCAGTTACATGGTCAGATGCTAGAAGGCCCCTGGTTCATTTTACTTCCGATCATGCTTGTCCTAGGCTCCCCCTGAGCTCTGCACTGTCTCATCCTGATTTCCATGACAGCTTGGCCTGATCATTAATCATTTCTGTGTTAAATATAGGACACAAATACAGACATTATCTAGCTAAAAGAAACTCTGCAGTGAAACTCTAAAAGAAACTCTGCAGTGCCAAGGTAAAATCTTATTCACAGTAGAACATAGAACACATATCAGATGTTGAAAGTGAGACATTTTACCATTGTGTAGCATCCCCTTGTCTTTTAACAATGGTCTGTAAACATCTGGGAAGTGAGGAGACCAATTTCTGGAGTTTTGGGAGAGGAATGCTGTCCTATTCTTGTCTGATGTAGGATTCTAGCTATTCAACAGTCCTGGGTTTTCTTTGCTGGATTTTTTTGTTTCATGATGCGGCAAATGTTTTTTATTGGTGAAAGGTCTGGACTGCAGGAAGGCCAGTTCAACACCCGGACTCTTCTTCTGCGAAGCCATGCTATTGTGATGGATGCAGTATGTGGTTTAGCATTATCTTGCTGAAATATGCAAGGCCTTCCCTGAAAGAGACATTGTCTGGATGGGAGCGTATGCTGTTCTAAAACCTCTATATACTGTTCAGCATTGATAGTGCCTTTCCAGATGTGTAAGCTACCCATGCCATAGGTGTTAATGCGAGCCCATGCCATCAGAGATGCAAGCTTTTGAACTGTGAACTGATTACAAGCTGGATGGTCCCTCTCCTCTTGAATCCGCAGGACACGGTGTCCGTGGTTTTCTAAAATAATTTCAAATTTTGATTCACCTGACCACAGAACTGTTTTCCATTTCACCTCAGTCCATTTTAAATAAGCTTTTGGCCCAGTGGCATTTCTGGATCATGTTGACATATGGCTTCTTTTTGCATGACACAGCTTTATCTTGCATTAGTGGATTGCACGGTGAACTGTGTTCAAAGACAGTGATTTCAGGAATTGTTACTGAGCCCATGTAGCGAATTCCAGGACAGAATCATGCCTGTTTTTAAAGCAGTGACGCCTGAGGGCCCGAAGATCACAAGCATCCAATATTGACCGTTGGCCTTGTCCCTTGTGTACAGGGATTTCTCTAGATTCTCTGGATCTTTTGATGAGATTATGTACTGTAAACGGTGGGATATCCAAAGTCTTCGCAATTTTAAGTTGAGGAACATTTTTCTGAGATTGTTCCATAATTTCAGTTTTTTGCAGATTGGTAACCTCTGCCCATCTTTGCTTCTGAGAGACTCTGCCTCTCTAAAATGCTCTTTTTATACCTAGTCATGTAAGTTAGTTGCAAATTACTTCTCCAGCTGTTTATTATTAGTACCGCTTACTTTTCCAGCCTTTTGTTCCCCCTGTCCCAACTTTTTTGAGATGCGTTGCTGCCATCAAGTTCTAAATGAGTTGATGTTTTTCATGAAATGGTAAAATGTCTCACTTTCAACATCTAGTATCTGTTCTATGTTCTATTGTGAACAAAATATGGGTCTATGGAATTTGCAAATCATTGCATGTTTTTATTTACATTCATTTACATTTTACACAGCGTCCCAACTTTTTTGGAATTGGTGTTTTATAATTTCAGTGGATTATGGTACAATTATGTTTCCTGACTAAAGGTACTGAGGGTACTAAAGGTATCCTTGAGGGTACAACCCCAGCGACCTTTTTCTGAGAGTGAAGGATAAAACATGAATCTTTCAAAAGATATTCCCTCAGTTAGTATTTTGATGATGGTGCTAAAGAACATTAGAGTAAAATCTTCCATAGGTGTCTAATTGGATTGAGATCTGGACACTATGAATGCCACAGCGTACGATTTACATTATTTCAAAATCATCTAACCATTCAGTGACCCCTTGTGCTCTGTTGATGAGGGCACTGTCATCCTAGAAGAGACCCCTCCTATCAGAATAGAAATGTTTCAGATAAAAAGGTGATCAGTCAGAATAATGTTCTATTGATTTGCAGTGACCCGAACTATGTCAGCTCTTCTGTGTTCTCTAATATATCACACTAATGAACGAGCAGCACCATTAAATTTTACTTTTTTTCATATTTTAGAATAGCAGTGAAGGCATTGACACTGTGAAACATCCCATGAGGAACTAGATGTTGTAGTTTAGATTCTTCACCTTGCATCAATGCAGTTTTGCATATTCTTGGTTTTCTCTCAAGCAGCTTCATGAAGAGCCGCCTGGGAAGTTTTTCCAACAAATATCAAGCACTTAAGCAAAAGCCTTTAGATCAGTCGGTCCCAATCCAATTTTTGTGTTTTCACTAATCACCTACAACACACATGAACCAGCAAATGAAGGTCTTGTTGAGTAGACACTGTTGAAGTTGAAGCAGCTATGCTCAATGAGGGAAAATGCTTAACTGTGCAGAGCATGAAGTAAGACAGGGAACCAGTAGAACACAATTCCTCTGTGTTCAGCCTTTTCACTGCTTGTCATTACTACTGATATAACTCTACATGAATGTTATAAATGCATTTTTCAATATGCGTCATTTTTCATAAAGGCTACTTAGGTTAACTTTTATTTTTTAGTAATTTTATAACTTTTTTTGTAACCCTTATAGCAAATGACGCCTATTGGAATAAGCATTTACAAACATTTATGTAGGGTTATGTCAGTTGTCATGACAAGATATATTGGTCTCATGTGGCCTTATGAACAGCACCCTACAGTGTTACCTAACCTGTGGTTTCCTAAATGAATGCAAACATAATAAATATTTTATTGGTTACTCTTAATGATTATAAAGATCAAGATATCAAGTTTTAACTGAGTAAAGCAAGGAAGGACGAGGCATCCTTCTTTGTCCAGGGAACTGCCCTTAATGTTTACTTGTTAACCTTCATCAGCAAAGCAGTTTTAATCCAGCCCCAGTGTATGCAACTCTACATATCAAATACATAAAACTATATGATTGGTCACTAATGCTGTCATCAATGACTGATTGATTGATTGGTTCATTGATTGATTGACTGGTTGGTTGTTGATTAGTTGATTGGGTAATTGCAGCTGAATAGGCTTTGTAAAAATGACATGAATCTGAAGTGATCAGGGCAATCAAATCCATGCCCCCCACCCCCCCCACACACACAGTTTGCTGCAGTCTCAACCACTATTCTTTTAAGACGCCTTACGATAGATGCTGGAACATTGCTGGGAAGATTTGATTGTATTCAGCCACACAAACCTTCAGTGAGGTCAGATACTGATGTTGGTGGTTAGTTCTGGATCACAACTGGCACTCCAGCTCATCCATGTTGGATAGAGATCCATCACTCCGGAGAATGCAGTTCCACTGCTCCACACCCCAATGCTCCTATTTAGTTGGCAACATATTTATTTAGAAAACAGTATGTTAAAATAGCTGTATTCACTAATTTGAAAGTGCATCTGGATATATTTGGGCAAAGCAATTCTGGGTGGAAACTTTTTCTCACTGATTAACATTTCACTGGGCATTTTTGGGACATTTCTGTGTACTAAAATGCAACTTACAAAACAGTATAAATGATACAAACGAATACTTACGAATTAAAGCAAACAAGCAAGTAATAACAAGAATAAAAAAGCGAAACAAAAAATACTACAGTAAGAAGAAATAAACAAACAAATAAAAGGGAGAAGTGGGAAACTTTTGCATGCCATATTTTATCTCACATCGGCATATATTAAAGCCTTCTGTAAAGACCTTGAAGGCCTTAACTGATCGCCACTACTTGGAATACTCTAAACTCTTAATTGTACAGGACATGCACACACCAACAGCTCATACAATTTCCCAGATGTTTGTGGAGAGAGCTGATCGATGGCAGGGTCAGGTGGTTAGCTTTAAGAGGAACGTGATCTCGATGTAAATTAAATCAGACCATTTCAAACGATTAACCCTGTCCTCTTACAGCCACATGAATATCCTCTCATAACAACACTCATCGATTCTCAAGCCTGGGCCAGACTAGCCTGTCCTCCAATCTATTACAAGACCTGACATTTAAGCACAACATACATGACCCATGGGAGAGCTTGCTACTGTTGAGGTAACGGAGATCCATCATATCACTATGGAGCCCTCAGGTGCACTTGCGAACACTGAATACATTGTGGATAATGTTCCATGTCTAAACAGTGCCTCCTTAGGGGACCTGTTCAAGACAACATCACAAGATAGCGAATGCTATAAAGAATTTATGAAACCACTTTGGTTCTGTGAACGCATGCGGGTGTGTGCATTTGTATTTATGTCACATTTTCTGTTCTGTTCTGTTCTTTGTGGTCAGACTCAAAACCAACCCAGCTTCGCTTTTGGGACACGGGCGAGTGTGTGCATTCACACACACATAAGGGCCACGCTGGCCGCAGACACAAGGGCCTCTGTGTGCGATTGTGCAGCCACCCAATGAAAGCCTGCAGGCAAAGCAAAGAAAGAAAAACTATTTTTGCACTATTTAATCACCCCCTATCTCAATCACATGACGCATGGCTTTGCTACAAGTGTGTATGCGAGTCCCTGTTGTGAAATGCAATAAAAGCCACAAAAAAGTGTGTATGTGCGTCGCAGCAAGTATGTGTTCTTTGCTGCATCAGTTGGATGCAAGCTAATGCACACACAGCTACACGCACCTACAGGAAGCCTGTTGGTGTGGCCAAGCCACGTATCTAACCTAACACACTACACAAAGAGACATATCTAAAAGAAGTTCATCCAATGAATAGTATTTAGAACTTGCCTATGTTGGTTTATGTTAACCCTTGTAAGGTGTTCAGGTCTGTGGGACCCATTTTCAATGTTTAAAAGTAATGCAATTTATTATTATTTCAACCTCAGATTCCTTTGCCTTTGCTCATTTTCTGTGAAGAACATACGAAATAACACATTTTCAGTGTCTTCACACTGTTCACCCCCCACACATTTATATTACACATGTGGTGTTGGGCTGAACCCGCAGAGAATAAAAGTGTGGAAGTGCTGTGTCCTTCACTCTGTTCTCTTCCTACATGGCCTGCTGTTAGTGTGTGTGTGTGTGTCTGTGTGTGTATGTGTTTGTATGTGTGTGTGTGCATGTGTCTTAGGGTGGACAACATGGACAGGTTGCTGACTGGCTACAGCTGCTAAAGGAGAACCCCATGCTGGCAACTTGTGATATTTTAAACATCTGGTATTTTTACACGAATTGTTATGGCCGTGTTGATTTAAAAACAATAATGCGGTGGGTCCAACAGACCACTGAGTAATTAACATACCAACACCACACAAGGGTTAATTTCAGGTTCATGTCCATAAATGAAGCTCCCACTGGGGATGCAGGGAAACGTTTCAAAATTCAGTTTTTGCCCACCTGCCCTCAGTGTAGAGGTTGTGGAAAATGCTGAAGAGGGTAGGTCAACTCTTTACTCAGCAGCTGTCATGTACCAGACGCAAGTAATTGAAATGATCTTACTATTACATAAGCCTCAATGTATGTGGTGTATCTGTACCACAAATGTGAGGGATGTCATATAAGAACCACTCTGGGGGGAGGGGGGATGAGTGAGGGTGGTGAGGAGTATAATGTTATCATGTCAGGTGGCCAGAGCTTAGTTATAGCTATTAAAAGTCTGAATAATGTAAAGGTTTGATACTGATTTCAGGGTTTTCTCCTAAAACCTTTATGTTGTATGGAGACTCTTATTTACAAAACAGGTTCTCTAAAGAACTATTTATTGGAAGGTTTTATAGGGAACCAAAATTAGTTCTTGCACCTTTTCTGGCATCTTTATTTTCAAGACTATGACAAATGGACCCACAGAGATGGTTGAAAAATTATATTTTGTTCAAATAATTTTCTTTAAACTTTAAGAACACTTTTTCCTTTTTATTATTTTGGAGGTTGTGGTCGAAGAGCGAACGCATGCTAAATCCTAAATAATCCCTGTACATTTGTTCATATCGTTTCTACAGTACTGTGCAAAAGTCAGAGACCACCTTTCATTTATTAAAAATGACTATTAAGTATAAGTTATTCTTTTTTCAGGTGTTACTTCTGAGGACATATAAGATGATCCGCTAGGCAAAAAAATGGAAAATTTGAAAAAAAAAGAGTTAAAAAAATTATTAAAACATAGTGAATGAGACTCCTAACAACTCCGCAAGACCCGGTAGACACCAGAACTGGCATCATCAGATAAACAGCACTTAAAGCTTTAATCTTAGAGATAGAGGAGGAAAACAAGCTTCCCTCTTGCTTTACATCTGAAAATAATTGTCTATTCTTCCACTGTGAGAAGAAAACTCAGCGCTATGGATCTGAAAGGATGTGTAGCTGCCAGCTGTTAGAAAAGCAGAAAAGAAAAAATTTACAAATCAAGCAAAAATGCTGCTGGTGTTCTGAGAACAAAGGGTCTGGACCTCAACATCACTGAATGTGTTTATGATTACTCTTATTGTGAGAAGCAGAGCAACCAACTTCTAAGACTGAACTTTGAAGGTGTGGAAAAACATCCCTGCAGATTTCTTTGAAAAGCTGAAAGTCTCCTGGGAAGAGTGGAAGCTCTAATTAAGGGAAAGGTGGACGCTGTAAATACTAAATACTTCTATATTACATTTAGCTGTTGAAGCTTTTGTTCAATTTTCTGTTAAAGGCATGTTTTCTGTTTTTTTCTGATGCTGAAAAATGAACAACTATTACTTAATGGTCATTTGACTGTTGTATTTCTAGTTCTTCGTTTTCAGTCTCTTACAGTTTTGTGTTTACATTGTATTGTTTACTTAATGTGTTGTGTATTTTATTATGTAAAATGTAGAACATGTAAATTTAACATTATACAAGTTGTTATCGTTGTTGTTATCTGATTGCTGTACAACAACTCCATGTAATAAAATAACTCCACTGGTGTTTTTTAAATGTAGCTCTTCAAACTCTGGGCCTCTCATTTTATACCTGGGATTATAACATCTCAACCAATCTCTCAACCAACCTCCTTCTCCAGTCTGGCCTTAAAGAGACAGTGTCTCGGGGGCGACAAAGTGGGCTTTGAGTTAAAGACCTCTTTTTAGAGAAATGCATGTGATTTTGTGAAGATTGCCTAAAGCTACCAGTGTCCCTTCTCCTAGACCCACGGACCATAAAGACACCCTATTGTTCACATTTGCTGTCCAAACTGTGCCTCTGTCTCTGTGTGTGTGTGTGTGTGTGTTCAGATGTTTGTCTCTCCGTCATGATGGATAGAACAGGGAAAGATGGGTAGAGAGTGAGGGAAAAAAGAGAAAAACAAGAAGACCAAGTGAGTGCTGACATCTCTTTTCAGCTGACCTTGTTTGGAAGCTTCGAGAAATGCAACACTGTGCAAATGTTTAAGAAAGGAGGTTGTTGTGGTTGTAGAGTATGACCGCTACATTTGCATGAAGCAGGCATAACTCAAATATGAGTCAGAGTATATAAGCTTGTTTATGAGCATTAAGAAACATGGACAATTGGACAAATGGACAAATACTCATAGGTCTGAGGGCAGTGTTGTTGCAAAGCGCACTAGTATACTAGTAGCTTTCCTTGTCATGTAGATCTACTCTTCTGAACATATCTTCCTGTTTTTCCCCGTAAGCATTGCAGTGTTAAGGCCATCTTGCCTATTACAATACACGCATCTAATACAATTCATCTGCATCTACAGTTGTATGAAAAAGTGAACGGAAATGTGATATGTGCAAAAGTCATGGCACATTTTATATACATTTTTTATGTTTTATTTTATCTCAGTGTTAAGCAAAAAAATAAAAATGTGCACTAAAATTTGCAGAAAAAACTTTGCTTGTTCCCTGTAGAAAATGTGTGAAATTATTAGTACTGGCAATTCAATTCAGAACCATTGACCAACTGTGTTTTGCACAAAGAGGAATTAGACCTCTGTATTTATCCCATCTGTGCAGTGAAACACCCACATACATGCACACTAGTGAACACACACACACTAGGGGGCAGTGAGCACACCTGCCTGGTGCGGTGGGCAGCCCTATCCACGGCGCCCGGGGAACAGCTGGGGGATAGGTGCCTTGCTCATGGGCACATCAGTCATGACCTGTCGGTGCAGAGGATCAAACCAGCAACCTTCCAGTCACAAGGCTGGTTCTCTAACCTCCAGCCTAATAGTATTAGTCAATAATATTTGTAGCAGTAGTACTAGTGTTTGTAGTGGTGGCAGTAGTAAAGCAATTGTAGGAGCAGTATTAGTTGTGACAGTGGTAGTAGGAGTATTTTTATTATTGTTATTGTTAGTAGTAGTAGTAATAGTAGACATGGTGGTAGTATAAATAGTAGTAGTACTGTAGTTGAGGTAGTAATAGAAGTAGTAGTGATAACAGTAGTATTAGCAAAGGTAGTGGCTGGGGTAGTAGTAGTAGCAGAAGTAGTAGCATTAGTAGTAGAAGTAGTAGAAGTAGTAGTAGTAGTAGTAGCAGTGGAAGTAGGAGTAGTAGTAGTAGTGGAAGTAGTAGGAGTAGCAGAAGTAGTAGCAGTAGTAGAAATAGTAGAAGTAATAATAGAAGTAGTAGTAGTAGGAGTAGTATTTGTAGTAGTAGTAGCAGTAGAAGTAGTAGTGGCAGTAGAAGTAGGAGGTAGCACCAAGGAGTAATAATAGAAAACATACTAGAAGTAGTAGGAGTAGTAGCAGTAGTAGTAGGAGTAGTAGTGGTTGTAGTAGTAGTAGTGGTGGTAGTAGTACTAGTAGTAGTAGAAGTAGTGGGAGTAGTAGTAGTCATAGTAGTAGTATTAGTGGTAGTAGTAGTAGGAGTAGTAGTAGTAGCAGCAGTAGTAGTAGAAATAGTAGAAGTAGTAGTGGTAGTCATAGTAATAGTAGTAGTAGAAGCAGTGGGAGTAGTAGTAGTGGTAGTGATTGTAGTAGCAGTAGTAGTAGAAGTAGTAGGAGTAGTAGTGGTAGTCATAGTAATAGTAGTAGTAGTAGACATAGTGGTAGTAGTAGAAGTAGTAGTAGTAGTAGAAGTAGTGGGAGTAGTAGTAGTCGTAGTGGTGGTAGTAGTAGAAGTAGCGGGAGTAGTAGTAGTCGTAGTAGTCATATTAGTGGTAGTAGTAGTAGGAGTAGTAGAAGTAGTGGGAGTAGTAGTGGTAGTCATTGTAGTAGCAGTAGTAGTAGAAGTAGTAGGAGTAGTAGTGGTAGTCATAGTAATAGTAGTAGTAGAAGCAGTGGGAGTAGTAGTAGTGGTAGTGATTGTAGTAGCAGTAGTAGTAGAAGTAGTAGGAGTAGTAGTGGTAGTCATAGTAATAGTAGTAGTAGTAGACATAGTGGTAGTAGTAGTAGTAGTAGTAGTAGTAGTAGTAGTAGAAGTAGTGGGAGTAGTAGTAGTCGTAGTGGTGGTAGTAGTAGAAGTAGTGGGAGTAGTAGTAGTCGTAGTAGTCATATTAGTGGTAGTAGTAGTAGGAGTAGTAGAAGTAGTGGGAGTAGTAGTAGTAGTCGTATTAGTGGTAGTAGTAGTAGGAGTAATAGTGGTAGTAGTAGCAGTAGTAGTAGAAATAGTAGGAGTAGTAGTGGTAGTCATAGTAATAGTAGTAGTAGAAGTAGTGGGAGTAGTAGTAGTAGTAGTAGTGATTGTAGTAGAAGTAGTAGGAGTAGTAGTGGTAGTCATAGTAATTGTAGTAGTAGTAGTCATAGTGGTAGTAGTAGTGGTAGTAGTAGTAGTAGCAGTAGCAGTGGTAGTATTTGTAGTACTAACAGTAGTGGGGGCATTAGTGGTAATAGTAGTATTAGTTGTAGTAGTGTTATTTTGTTTAATTAGTCTGCTGAAGCATTCATCATTGAACTTAATAATAATTTCAAACGATCAAAAATCTGTCTGAGTGTATTAATTTGTCCTGAGTGCTGCATAAAATCTTTTTTCTTTCTTATCAGTATTTTAATGTCAAACATCAAAATTTCCAGCTTGCCTACATACTTTACCTTATGTGTATTATTTCTCTGACTTTGATTTCTCAGTGTGATCTAAATATGTACTCCATTTGGGATGATTTTGGACTGTTTTGCAGCTGTTTAATGTTACATAGCATTCATTTTTGAAATCTGATTAAATGCAGCCCACAAAATCTGTTTTTTAATTGGACAGTGCTGGGTTGGTCAATAGAGCTGGGCGACACACTGCAAATAAGTAACTGAATTTGGTGTTAGCTGTTGCTGTAATGACACTGCAAGGCACACCAGAATCTTCTCCACTCTACAGTGCTTTCGTACTTGTAAGTGACCTGTGATGTCATGAATAGAACTGTACATCAATGAAACAATGTGAAGCATCTTACCAGTTATTAGCTTTTTGGCAGGACACCTCTAGACTCAACTTTCCAGCTCTCCACCTCTCCGCTACAGTGGCCATCAACAAGGTAAGCCACAAGTGCCTAAAGTTCTTGACCATGGTCTATGGCCTCTCTCTGGGCAAAGAAACTTTTCTTGTACTTTGAAAAAATATCAGGAGGTTTTCTGTTTCAGCTACTGATTAAATACTTTCCTCATTTTCCCACATTTGACTGCCAGATGTAATAAAACTGACTTCACCACAAATCCAGAAATGCAGTCGAAACATATTGTGCAAGTTTGAGGGATTTGAAAAAGTCACAAAGGCAATCAGCAGCATGCAAATAACAGAGGAACTGAAATATTTTTCTCAATTCTCAGGTTGTTTTTGGCGTGTGTGGAGCATTTCCTTCTATTTCATTTCTTTCACAATGCGGTAGCAAACAGGTCGGGTTTATTTTCGGTGAAGTAAAGCTGTCAGTGCGGCCCTAACGAGAGCAGTTAACACGTCTGACCCGGAATGAGTGGGAGAGAGAGCGTGCGCGAGAGAGAGAAACAGAGTCTCACTTTACACATACTAGCTTACCTCATTTGTGCACGCAAGATCACTGGTGTCATTAGTGCCCTATAAAACTCTACGGTTAGGTTATTTGAGCAGAGGTCAGGGTCCAGTTTTTACCCGTGTGAAAACAGAAGCAGAATGTTTGGCAATGTAAAATATTGCTGGTAAAGAGAGGCCTGAACAAGATAGCAGCTTTGAGCTCATATATTTCTCTTGTGCTTGAAGGTGGACTCAATGAGAACAGCTTAGCTGACAGAAAACCTGTATATTTGCCATCAACTGAGACAGGCTGACCTGAAATGAGAGAGCTGAATGACGGCCTAGTTGCTTAGTCCTCTCTCATTTTGGCAATTACATCTTAATCAATCAGCCATCACAGAGAAGTTTCAAGGGCACGACAGTTGCTTCCCAGAAGCAATGGAGTTTTTGAATGTGTGTAACTGCACTCCTATTACACTCCTCCTCTTATTCACACGGATAAAGACATATGAAATGCACTTTTCATGTCAACAAGTTTTCAATACTGAAAACTGACAAATTGCTCAAACGTTTGATCTGTTTTTTCATTGTGAGGCTGCTAAGATTACCCTGTATTTGTATTTATTCACTAACTTTGTAATCTTTCTAAGCTAAACACTGTTAAATTCCTTTCCACATCGATCACAATGCAGACTAGACACTCATATTGTTTCATTACAAATACAATTATGCACTTCCCACTCTCTCTCCTTCACGTCTGCATCTTGCATGCGCTGTATTTCCTGGTACACTAAAAGTATAACTGAACATGTGTGACTTTAGAACTTGTGTTGTTTTTACACATTTAAATATGCCCAAATATCTAATAAAACATAATTTGCGAATTCAAGACACTCATTACCGATACAGATGTTTAATTTCGTGCACACGGCACTGCAAACAGAATGGGACGGTCTGAAGTAGCTGCACATGAGCCTAAGTTCACCATGTCCAATGCCAAGCGTCGTGTAGAGAACCCCCATACTGTAAACCCCAATGTTGAAATTTAATAATTGGACAGAGTGAAGAAAACCTAAAATATATTCACAGTTAAACAGGATGAGTGTGTTCAACAATCTCTTCTTTTTGACTTTGTGAAATAGGTATTTTTTTTATTTATGTATTTATTTAGCCTTTAATTTAAACAGGCAATTCATTAGGAATGTATTCTTATTTAGGACTGAAGAAGAGGGAAAAACAAAATAAGAATAAAATAACTACAAAAAAGCAACAAAACCCAGTGAGAAGATAAAAAATTGACCCCTTGATTTAATGGAGTCCTATCTGCAGCTTTTTAAGTAAAAATAACTGCCCATAATTGACTTTCTGACACTTCAATGATATGAGTTTTACATCTGGTGTTATATTAGTAGACACAAAGTCAGCTGAAAGGTAGAGCTTCCCAGCATAATTAGTGTTTTGGTTTCTGTTAGCTAGCTCTTTTTTCACTTGCACTTGCTTTTTGAGTGCATTTTGCATTATATTATAATTACACAGTCAATAATTAGTAGTGGATACCCTCTGATCAGCTTCTGCTTAGACTGACACATGTACACAAAACTAGTCCAATTAATGAAATGGGTGGTTCTAGCTGTTTTGTAACTTAATGTTTGTTACTTATGGAGTAAGTATCTAAGTAAGTGGAAGAATAATTGTTCTTCATTTTTCTAGGATATAAATGTTAACTTGGTGCTTTTACCAGCCGAGTGTTTGCAGTGAAGCACAGCAGTTAATCTATCTTAAATATTTTCACCATATGCCCATGCAGATTTGAGTAGTCATGCAATTTTGAGTTTGAGTCAACTTTATCAATAATTTAAGTATCATGTAATTAAATAAATGTATGTAACTAACCTTAAACCCGTAAGTTCTACAAATGTTTGCCAACTAATTGCCTTAATTATTTTGAGTTTTACTAAGTGATGGTGATCCAGAATGAATCCTTCAACATCAGTACCTGACCTCACTAATGATCTTGTGGTTGAATGCAATCAAATCCTCACAGCAATGTTCCTACATCTAGTACAAAGCCTTCCAAAAAAGAGTAGAGGATGCTCTATTAATACTCTTGATTTCAGAAGAAAGGTGTCCACAATCTTCCATATAGTGGAGTATATGTGTTTGCATGTTGGTAGTTCAATTGCATCCACAGGCAGCAACCAATAGATCAACCATAGCCTCAAACTGACATACAGTCATCTTCAAAGGGTCAGAAGGTCACTTCCAAATCCACAGTGATGACCATGCTGACCGGAACATGCTGACACTCGTTCTAAGTTGTGAAGCTTGGTCTGAACACAGCTCTGAGATTATGCTAGTGTGGTCAGATGACTGTGTGGTCACAGTTTTGATGAATGGCACCATTACCTGACCTCTCTTGCAATAAGTGTGGCTAATGTGGGGAGGCTGGTCGATCGGTTAAAAGCCTCCATCTCATCAAAACATGGACTTACTGTCCTCACACAAAAGGGTCTATAAACAAGAATCAGCAAGGGTGACCAGAAATGCATCATGCTGTGCCCCAGGAAAACAGCAACAAACAACATATCTCTTTTTGTTTTCTTGATCCAAGCCCAGTGTAAAGCTGTATACAAGCAGGGAGAAATGCAGTGAAGCCCATAAGTAATTGGACAGTGAAACAATTGTTGTTCTCTTAGGTCTGAACTCACTTATACCTCATTGAAAAAAGTGGAGAATTATAAACTTTTAGAAGAGGAGATATTTTATTATGACGTAAAAGTGCTAAAATTTATGACTGCACTGCAAAAAAAATGTTATCTTGCCAAGTAAAATGATCTTAAATATACATTTACATACATACATCATCTAAACCGCTTATCCTTCTGGGTCGCGGTGGGGTGCTGGAGCCTATCCCAGCTGTCATTGGGCGGAAGGCAGGAAACACCCTGGACAGGTCGCCAGTCCATCGCAGGGCATCTTAAATATAGCCAAGAAATCTAATATTTCTCCTGTTGAGATTGTTTTAAGCTTACTTTAGGGTTACTGAACATTTCTAGACATTTTTACTTGTTTTGAATCTCACTATATTAAAAGATAATTGTGCTTGTTTTAGGAAATGTGCTTGAAACCAGCTGAAGTATCTGTCAGTATAGTGAGATAATTGTACTTAATAAATGTCAAGTAAAAAAATTCTGGAAATCAGCTAGATTGTGCACAACCATCTCAAAACGGGTAATGTTAGATGTATCATATGTGTGCTTAGGCAATAATATTGATATTTTACAAAAAGAAAAAATACTTCACATTCTTTTCATTTTTGACACGTGTACATACATGTTAACTGCAAGCAAATATAATTAATTGCATAACTTATTATGTAATTAATCATGTAATTTCATATGATTAGTACTGCAAAATGAGGGTTAAATTGCAAACTGTTGTCTTTAATCTGAGGATATCTACATCTATAGATAAACACAAGAATTGCTGCCTATTTAAAAGATAGCCTTATCATTTTTTGGAAAGCATAAATCATAAGTAATTGGTCAGTTGTTTGTTGTGGCATCATTCTTTCGTATACAAGAAAAATCACAGACTAAAGTGCTGGAGCATAGAGCCAGCAAAAATGGCCTCACTGTCCAGTTACTTAAGGATGTTGTAGTGTAAGAACAGTAGAAAAGAAGAGTGGAAGAGAGGGAAGCTTCACATCAGCGGGTTGTGAGATCTAAACTAGGATTTGAGCGTCGTCCAAAAAAAGCCGGCCAAACAGAATAAAGATGAGAGGATTACATACTTTCTGGTTTTCTCTCTTCCTTTCTCTCACTCCATTTCCTACCACTTCTATCATTCGACTTCAATGGTAGGAAAACAGTTCAGCCAAAAATGCTATCAGTGAGGGGAAGACCCACCAATTTGCATTTCCTTTGTTTAAGTGTCATCTGTGTGTTGACATTATGCTAATTTGTGGACATTGTCTTCTATTCATTGTCAGCTGTGTTAGCATGCATGGTTGACACCTTAAGGTCCATGAAGTCAACATTTATCTTAAGCATTATTCAAATTTACTGGCAGAGCCTTCATAATTACTGTTGAACAAAGCCAATCGGATTTCTTTGCTTTTTCACTTCAAATCGATGTGAAAAAGACACTGTTTGTGTCCTGCTTATCCAATGAGGAAAATGAGTGTGAAAATAGATTTTCCTCAAATCAGAAGGCTTTAACCACTCTGTCACAGGGCCTCAGTGGTCTTCACGCCTTAGAGAAAGCACTGGAAGAAATAAACACTCAAATCAAAAAGGACAGAAACTGCGATCCAAACATTTTCACAAACTGATTGAACTCATCAAATGAATTTAGAATGATTAATTTAACCTGGAGTTTTATTTTAACCACTCTGTTGAATGCAGCATTGAGAAGATAGGAGATGTCAGGCAGATGCAATTGTAAACGTACATTCACATTCACACAATACCACGTTCTCAAGTTTCCCACACACTTCTCTGGTTTATTTAGCCAAAGACTGACAATAATAGTACTGAATGATGAATGTCAACAAAAAGGTTGGGGGGGGGGCATAATATTCCAGAAGTAGAATTAAACACAGCACTGCGTGGGACTGGAAGTGATGCTATAAGAGTGATAGCACAACTGCTGTTTCCTTTAATTGTGTTTCCTTTCCAGTGTGTTAAAAAGCCCCCGTTTCCACAATGATGCCGTGAACACACAGCCCAGTTCTCATACAGCAGGACACGCAAAAGCATTCATTGGCTGTAAAACTGTCACAGTGATGTTTATATGCTTTCACATTTGCTCGGTACAAGTGCAGATTTCTCTCTCTGGTTTGGGGCTGGTGTATGATGCCATGCCAGAACAAGTTTGCAGGCTATTTATGGTAGTCATATCTTTATCACCTGTATCTCACGCAACCTGTAGTATATTTATAGCAGGTCTGCCAGGACTGGAGGTGCTGGCAAAGCTAAAAAATATGAAAAATGTTGGTGTTTTGACAAGTTTCAAGCTAGAATTTCCTTGAAATCTGATTAGGGTTCTAATAAATCTTGGCTAATTGCAGCGTTTCATAAAAACAGGTGCCTTTAAATGGTTAAAAAAATTTGAGTGTAGAAAAGGTCAAGGTTTTTTAGGGCCTTCTGAAAACATTTATCGTAAACAGTGACCACTTTATTGTGGTGATGTCAGTGAGTGTTCTGAAATGCTCATAGCTTATCTTCGATGACTGATTGCTTTGTTGAAGTCATTGCACTTTTACCCCTAACATTAGACTCAGATGGCTAGGAAGATAAAACATGATTAACTTTCTGTTCGAACACCACTACAATACAGCTTTTTGGCCTATCTGTTGTCCTACTTACCCCATTTGACTGCTAGATGTCTTTATTTGTTATGCTTAGGGGTGTTTTGAGGCAGCTATGTTGCTATAGCCTCTTCTGGGCTTTGGTTGGTCTCAAAGTAACCAGGAGGTGAAAGAGAAGAACCATCAGCCTCCAGCACCACAGCCAAACTTCTCCTCCTTAGATATTTACAGCCGCAGTGGAGAGTCTTCTCTGGCTTGTGCGGAGAAAAGTGGAAAAGCGTTCTTTGTGCGGAGGATGAGGAAAAAGAGGATGTGAGGAGATGAAAGCGAGCACCTGTCAGCCAAAAAACAGCTGCGTCATCCCTGCTTTGTCCTAGCAACATGCTAGAAATGCGAGCATTGTGCCTAGAAGACAGACAGTGCTTGGGTCTGTGTTTAAGCACAGAAAATGGCTTAGGAACTTCAGTGGGGTTCGGAAAATACCACGCGTTTCATTGTGAAATGGTGAACTGCTAAAGCTTTAAAAAGCTAAACAGCTAGTGAGCACTGAAGCGCTAAATCTGTTCTATGCTTGGCAGTGGCGTGTGGTGTTTGGAGCCAGCACAAGTAACAAAACAGTTTTTTCCCTTTTCAGTAGAAAGTTCTGGTAAAAGTTAGTTTTCCTGCTGTACAAATAACTTCCTGTTAAGACTGTATGAATGTCCAGATCCATAAGCTCAATTTGCTTGTCCACCATCTTGAAATCCAAAGTGAGGCTGAGGTGGGAAGATTCTTGAGGTATGAAAGGCAGCTGCTGGACAACTGATCTTGAGCTTTTGCCCAATTTTACAATAAATGATGTTCCACTTTAAATGATGCAGCAGTTACATTCTGGCAACTCCAGCAAGCGTAACTATTGAAATAACTGTAGCCGACATAACCACTGTGACTAACAGGACAAAACTGTCCTCCTGCTTCAAGGATGGATTTTTAAACTTGCAAAAAAGGGCTGACATACAATCGCTTTTGTCGTTCTGCATCTTATTTTTATTTTCAGCCCATGTCCAAGCAATAGATCATGAAGCTAGAGCAGTGTAGGCTAAGCTAAGATGTTAACATGCAGAAACAAGTCCTCAAAGCTTTGATGACAAACTGCATTAATTACAGCTCTATACATTCACACAGTCAAATAGGAGCCAAATATGTAATAATATACTTCAGGAAAAATGTTTTTCAGTAGTGAAATAGATATGATGAGGCTGAAATTGGCTTCCTATTCACCAACTTCACGTTCAAATTCTCTCGTTCTACCTTAAATGGTGCAGCAGTTTCATTCTGGATCCTCAGGTGAAAAACAGTTCATATATTTTACTTCACTGATCAGCTCTCAGGATTGGCTAAGTTAGAGAAATATCAGCTGATCACCCAATATTTGGGCTGAAAAACGGCTGATACATAGCCGATTGATCCTTCCATCTCTAGATTTTAGTTTTCGAATACTGTACAGTTTACTATCAATTGGAAATATTTCTTTTTAAACTTACTCTGTCCTTACAATCTGATACCAGAACTTTACCACCTCAGCCTCACTTTGGATTCCAAGATGGCAGTTAAGTGTATGGCCTATGTATTGCTAGCTTACAATTGAGCTATATTAAGTGATATAAATCCACATGATTATGTAGACTCAATCTAGGGTGATATATATGATAAAAATGCACCTGATTATATGTTGATAAGCCAATACCTAAATCATGGTTTTACTCTGATGAATATGCAACATAGGCTAATAGACTTAGGCTGGATTAGGCCTACTTAAAACACCTAGTTTCTACATTTAGTCATCACATCATGTGAAAAGGTTATAGGCTAAGCATGCTGTGTTAATTCCTTGAAAAGGGGAGATTTATGTGCACCCAAGTTGTTAAGACCTGTCAGGGGATCTGAGGAGATTTGGATGTAGTCAGTTGCCTTTTGCGTGTACCAAGAGATATGTGGAACATGCAAAGAGCAAAAATGGATTCTAGATCAGCACTCTTACTTGCTGAAGTATGACCCCTGGTCTTACTTAGCTTTCTTACAGAATAAGACCACAGAAATGCCTTTGGCTTTTCCCCCCACAAAATAGGCATTGTTCTTGGTCGTTTAAGGTTCTTAAAGGAATACTCCAACATTTTTTATAAAAAACAAATGTTTCTGAAATCAGAAACACACAGCTGTAATACTAACAATCAAGATAATGGGCAAATAACAATCTAAAAATCTGATGACATGATGTTGTTAAACTGTTTAGATGCTTGAAGAACAGTTTAAACCTGAATCTGATGCTGTTCTAGTAACTCTTTCTTTTATAGTTTATTGAGTTCTTAAGTACTAACCAAAGTGCTAGGTAATTATGATGGCGAGTTCAAAGACAGCACTGCAATACACTACATTACACTGAAATGCCCAACAGGTTCTAGGTGCGTGGAACAGTCTCCTAAGTGCTGTGTAATTATTATGGGTAAAATGACAATAAGTAACCAAACAGTAAAATCATATTACACTGAAATGTAATGCAAAATATCACATAATTGGATAACCCCTTCAGTAACTATAGGGGCTTCAAAGCAAATTGGCTGAGCTATTCTTAGGTTATAGAAGTCTGTATTAAAACTTTGGGCCCCCTGGTGGTCCCTGGCCATTTAAGGGGTTTAGGAAAATATTGAACTACTAATACAGATACAATGACATTTGCTAATGACAGACCATATCAACCCATACAAATAAACCCAATGTTGCCATGTAACACAAAGCAAATTCTTAGCAAAGATACAATGTAAAGTGAAACTTGAGAAAGATATCTGAAATTCTAACATGATAAACTGAAAAGAATAAAACGGATTAAACACAAATGCAGAAATACAAATATATACACATACACTCACAACTCCATCCCCTCTTATTTGCTCACAAGGGGCAAAAGACTAGCATCTTCAGGCTATAGCTGGAATTGGTGCTCACATGATATTCACACACACCCACACACTATGCATGTGGGGAGGGGAGTGGTGGTGGTGGTGGGGGGTTTCAGGTCAATGTTCCAGAATGCAACAATAAACAGCACTGTTGCTGCCCTTACAGCTGCAGATCTAACTGTAATAGCAGAGGCATCGAGGCTACAGGCCTTATTTCAACTCCCAGGGAACAAGGCTACCTGCCCTCAGTCCCACATATCTCTATAATCACCCTGTGAAGTGCTTACTGTGCTTATTCTGTAAATTACATATCATTTCTTTAACTACAGCTATAACTCCCCTTTACAAAGTATTAATATTTTATGCAAAATGATCCAACAGAAATAATCCAAAATGCAAAGGGTTTTGTTATGACAGCCACAGTATATATACAGTGCCCTCTGGAATTAATGCTAACCTTGGTGAAGATGAGATTTAAGGGGGCTGGGGAAAATGTCTGTTGTTAAAAAATACATTTTTCTTAGAAAGTCTTACAAATACAGTCTAACTGATAAATGAATGAAAAAATGAATACAGTGTAATTTCACCTTTTTCAAGCACGCATTAGTGTTTATAATCCTTTATTAATTGCTGATCCCTGATGGTGATCAATGGCCTCTTGTTTCTCTGGGTTTTAAATATTGTAGCATGTTCAAGAAATGTTTTGGCACGTTAGTTGTGGGTTATGTGTTCTTCAGTATTCAATGCACTTGGTTTGCTTAGCTTTGGACGATTGTAGACGATGGGATTCATCCTGGGGGTCAGGGAAGGTAGTTTGAGTATATGTGTGTGTTTTTGGAGAGAACGTGTGAGCTGGAGACAGAGCAAGCTGTTAGAAAAACTCCCCTTATGTAAGTACTGGCTGTGGCCGACAACAGCTGGAAAATAAAGCACCATGACCTGTGCCAAAGCAGTGTCTCTTTTAACAGCAGCGAACACTACAATATGAAGTGACACCTTTAGTCATCCATCATCTTGAGGAATATCAATGCACAACAAAATGAACAAAAAGTTGTTGACGTTCATAAATCATGGCTATCAACAACTGTTTCACAGCTAAAACTACTCGTTCTGCTTTTGGGATATTGGTGTTTTAAACAACTAGAACCATGACGCACTTGTGTGAATGAGGATGCAAGTGTAGTTAGCCTGCTCAAGTTTACTTTCAATATTACAATAATATGAATAAATACACCAAAACACAAATGAAAATGCACTCACTGAAAATCTGACATATTCAAAATGCCATTTTTCACACTGAACAGTCAAAATCCCAGCTTACCCAGCAACAATAACTGTGGTGTGTCTGCTAAGCATTGTTCCCTCCTGAGCCACCAACACACTCTCAAACACACAGTTACAGTTTTTGGTCCTGAATTTAGGCACATATAATCAGGAGAGGTATGAGTTTATCAACTCTTGCATTAGCAGTGATGATCTCAGAATTTTGGAGATAAATGTGAAGAGGATCATTAGGTGGATTTAAGAACTGAAAGCACATCACCGTGACTTGTTTTAAGCTTGGAAGTAGCCAAGCACACACTATAGGCTTATTTAAATATGGTAAATGCAGTTATCCAAATCTAAATATGGCACAATTATTAACCAGTTTATCAAACCAGAAATCACTAGAATATTGCAGCGACCCTCTACTGATGTTGGCTCTGAGAGGCTCAGGACGCATTGCTATACATACACACCAGGAGCGGAAGCTTATTGTAGGCACATGCCCTCCTAAAAAGGGAATTTAATGTGTTTAGATGTCGTTGTTTGTTAGTGTAAAGATGTGCTATGTGTTTATTATGTTACTCTGTGTCAGGGGGTTTTTTGCATGGGGGGTTGGTTTACCACCAGGGTGAAGCCTGTGACTAGTGGTGACCTCCTCCACGAGATCAATGCTTTGTACGTACCTTTCTGCCCTGGTGTTCCATAAACAGCACTTCTCATGGTGGAATCATGACCTCCCATGTGTCTTACGCTACGCTGACGCTTCAATGTTAAAGTTATGCCGGTCATGTGTTCTGGTCATCTAGAGAGTGAGCTCGTGTTTCCTACTGCAGCGTTTGAATGACACTTAGCAAAATCTCACTCACAGTCATACTCAAGGCTCGATTTGATGCAAGGGTTGGAAAGAAAAACAAAATCGCCTTACTTGTAGAACTGTCATGTCCCCTCAACACCCCCTTTTGAATTCAATCGTTATGTGGTCGATTTTAGCTTCATCTATATTTGAAACTTACACCCCACCCCAAATTGTTAGAACCTGCAGTGTGCATTGTGGAGAATTACATTCTATATATATGTGTGTGTGTGTTTGTGTGTGTTTATGTATTAGGGGTGGGAGTCTCTAGGCACCTCACGATCCGATTACGATTCAGAGGCTGCGATGCGATTATAAAATGATTATCGATGCATCTCGATGCATCTTTTTTTTTTTCTATACAGCGTTTCTATTTTCTCACTGTGTGAGGACTTGGTAGTTTTAAAGCAAAGTATTTGTAATGATCCATAATGAATTTACTTCCAATATCTTTTATTAATAAGTCAAATGGAAGTGATGTGGCAAGTGAACTGGAAGGCTCTCATTCACTGCCTTTGGAGCACATGAGGCGCTGCTGCCACTCATCTGAGATAAAATGCGCAGTTACGGTGAAATAAGATCCAGTGGTGATGGATGACCGCGCAGCGCGTTACTGCCGTCCTGCCTGTTTTTAGTGACTTTATAACTTTGGTTTTGGTCTCGTTGTAGAGAAAGGGGCGGTGATCGCTGTGTCAGTAAAATATCTTTGAGACGTTACGTGTGCAACATTGCGCGAAAGCCCTGTTTCGCAATGACTGAGAATTGCCGTGCAGCCTGCAGGTCACACAGCAGCGATGCGTTATTCGCATTTATAAGCAGCGCAGTTGGTTTCCTGGTACGTTAAATCTACAACGAGAGACTGTCAAACACTAAAAAGTTGCGAAGATGAAGTCGCTTCTCTTCCGAATGTTCTCGTTCCACCTTAAATGGTGCCGCATTTACATTCGGGGCCTCAGCCAGAATTTAAGGTGGAACGGGAAAATTCAAGCAAGAAGCTGGAGAAGAAGCGACTTCAGCCTCGTAAGACAGCCGAATGTTGAGAGACATTTTACAAGAAACTCTTCTAGTTTTTAATAAAGGTTTTCTGGCGGAGATGGGAGGAAAGCGGCTGTAGGCGAAGCTTAAAGCAGAGCAGAGTAAATCTGCGCTCTCGTTTATATTGTTTAGTCTATACTAGGACATCATCACATACTGAGACATACTGGACATTAAATGTTGTGGCTCCCAAGGTGGTTCGCAATGCATCTAAGGATCGATTTTTTCCCGCACCCCTAATATATACATATATATATATATTGTTAGTGTGTGTTGCGCTGGTCTGAGTGGATCAGACACAGCAGTGCCAACAGCGTCCTGTGGTCAGCGTCCTGTGACCATTGATGAAGGACTAGAGGATGACCATCACGAACTGTGCAGCAGCCGATGAGCTATCGTCTCTGACTTTACATCTACAAGGTGGACTGACAAGGTGGGAGTGTCTAATAGAGTGGACAGTGAGTGGACACAGTGTTTAAAAATGCCAGCAGCACTTCTGTGTCTGATCCACTCAGACCAGCCCAACACACACTAACACACCACCACCACGTCAGTGGTACTGCAGTGCTGAGAATGATCCACCACCCAAATAGTACCTGCTCTGTGAGGGTCCATGGGGGTCCTGACCACTAAAGAACAGGGTAAAAGGGGGCTAACAAAGTATGCAGAGAAACAGATGGACTAGAGTCTGTAATTGTAGAACTACAAAGTGCACCTATATAGTAAGTGGAGCTGATAAAATAGACAATGAGTGTAAAAACAAGGAGGTGATCATAATGTTATGCCTGATCGGTGTATATATATTATACTACACGTCTGGTCGTGTTAAGTTAGAGGGAAGCTTTTAAGATCATAAAATTGTGTGTTATAGTGACCTCAATATCATCCAAAACAACCAAAACAAAGGTGTGTAAAATGTTGATATTTCTTAGGTTTTATACAGCTAAAGCAGCGTGTGGTCAAATTGACCCAGTTGTCCCTATTAAATTAGGAAAAGTCATTAAATAAGTGGCAAAAAAGATTGTGTCAATCATTTATTTAGAGACGTTAAACATTGAATAGGGTCAAGAAAGAAAGAGTGATGTGTTTTGTGCTTGCAGTATGTTTTTTTGTGTACAGCTAGTATCGTCTTAATGTGCTTTAATTAATATGTATCAGTGTGTGTTTGAATGTGTGTGAAAGACAGAGCAAAAAAGAAAGAGTAAATATGTAGTGTTTTAAATAATTCCTGTCCCTAGTTTAAGGGTTAAATACAAAGAATAGTGTGGTAAATTGTCAGAGAATAAGGAAATATATCAATAGTTTTGCTAATTCCTCCATAATGCCTAAGAGATAATAAGATTATATGCTGTGCAGTATGTGTCATGCTGAATGCATGTTGTACATTAGCAGTGTAGGTTTTATTTCAGCTTTGGGGGGTGTACACTGCTCATGCCACTTGATCCATCCCATTTTATACAGTGTGTTACAGTAATTAGCATCAAGGATATGTTACTTTTGGAATGTGTCATTTAATGGGGATTCAGTTTGCAAAGCATTCTTACTGTGAACACTTTAAATTACAATGATGTAATATTTAAACAAAGAATTACAATTAATTAATATTTAAACAAACATGCTGAACTGATTTAAGGTGGTAAAAGGCCAGAGGACACTCTATATATTTTTTACATAATACTGGGTTCATCTGGAATTCAACGACAAGACGTTTGGCTTCCCAAAAACACCAATATCCAATTTATTTGACCACTTAAGTAAAACTGTCACTGCAGGCAGTGGCAGAACTTTCTGTCGTGGCTCCATTGAAAACGATGGAATATTATCTTCAGTATCAATATAATCAGTAATGCTTGAGATCTCTGACCTCTAACCCAGATCAATGTAACTGTTAGACAGAAGGCTACTGTGAAAAATCTGCTGCCTTTAGAGTGACTCTCAACCAGACACTTCAACATCATGTGGGCAGTATCAATGGACAAGAGGTAAAAAAAAAAAAAAGGTCTCTGGTCCAAAAAAAAAACAGACACCTAGTAACCCTACACTCTAGAACTATGAACATTCAAAGAACCATTTGCACGCTTAAATAGTTCTTTGCATGGTGAGAATGTTCATCAGATTAATGGAGAATGTTTTGTATATGGTTCTATAGAACCTTTCTGAAAAGGGTTCACCAAAAAGCGTTCTTCTATTGTTACAATGTCAAGCTTGTAACCACAGAAGAACCCTTTTTGGTGCTGTATAGAACCTTACCTTTAGTTAGACATATGCAGTTGTCACACAGAGACAGAAGTACACCTTTAGATGTAGAAGCTTTTTCAAAGTTTATTGAAGTATGTACATCCGCAAGGCCTAATGTTACTGAATTGGAGCAATGGATAGCGCATTGGACTTCTAGACACAGGTTTGAGGCCATTCAAAGGTTGTGGGTTCGCGTTGCACTAAAGTTGGGAGTTTGTGGTAGGTATAGTGTAGTGGGTAACACCACTGCCTCCTACACTGTAGGTTCAATCCCTTCCCTGGACAAGCACCTACCTGTGTGTAAACTGATCAAATTGTAAGTCACTCTGGATAAGAGTGCCTGCCAAATGCAAATTAGCAATAGCTAAAAAACTAGTTTTCAGCATTGGTGTTTTTCATCCAGGGAGGAGCTACAGCCTCCAGTATGACACGTTGGTAGGTGGCCTGCTCACCTCACTGTTCTTCTTGAACATCAGAAAAGTGGAGCTTGAACATCAGTCAGCTACAGTAAAGAAACATGAAAGATGCCGATTGTATACAGACTGCATTTCCCATGAGTCTGTGCGCAGGTGCGCAAAGATGTAAAAACATTGGTTAAACCAAAAATCCTCTTTGTTTAAGCCAGAGTCATTTAACCGCTGAAATGGCCAGGGCCCACTGGCTGGTCCAATGTTTTATTACACACTTTTATAACTTAAGGATTGCTCAGACAGTTTGCACTGAAACCCCTGTAGTTGTAAGCCTGTGAGTTTAAGGGATTAACATTATGTGATTTAAAATGTATAATTTTTGGTCCGATTTAACAATCAAAAGCAATTACAGCACAACCCCCCAACCATAAAGGGCACATGCCCTCCCAGCCCCCCCGCCTCTAAGTCTACACTTATCACTAAATTTCTCGTACTCTTTACTGCGTTGCTCATTCTGTGCGTGCATGTGTCTATGTAACCATCTGTTAACGGCTGCTGGTCGGGTTCATCACCTTTCTGATCTGTTTCACTTCAGTTGTGAAGCCAGCTGGAAGGAGAGGGGACAGATGACAGATAAGAGAGGGAGTAAAGCAGGAAGAAAACATTTGAAGATTACAGATAAGTCACATACAATGGGCTAATGAATTGTCTAAAATCCACATGTGAACACATGTAACATCATGTAAATAATATGTCATCACATGTGGCATGTCATGCACTGAACCGGCACACGATCACACACGTTTTGTCACATGTGACAACATGTATGTGTCTTGATACCACATGTGATTGTTTACATGTGAAATTCATGTCTTTTTTCAGTGAGGCTAAAGAGGTGGATTCCCACATCATCGTAATTCAAACACGTGAAACATTTGTATAATTATGTGCATTTCACCCAAAACCAAAATCTGCAGTCAAAAAGAGTGTGAAAGAAGTGCCCAATCCTTGGAAAGGAGAACAAAGTCGAGACAAGAGAAAAAGGGAGTGAGGACACCAGAAACAAGTCAGAACAATCTTTTCTTTTTTTAAATTGTTACATGTTTTTGCAGGTGATTGTATAGCCTTGACAGCAGGGCCAGACTGGAACACTTGTTCAGGCCTGAGTATCATTGCAGAACTCAGGCCACACACATACTCACAGCTACTGTATGAATGCATGAATAGGTGTTTAGTATGGGTTTTTATATGTATGTTTAAAGTAATACAAAATACCCGCTGTAACCGCCCACTCCTTAATTACCAGGTCAATCACCTAAACCGCTCCAGATTTTTTGCTAAACACACTTCAGGGTGTAAACAATGCTTTTATCATACAGTACTTGAAATACTTGGATATATGATGTTTTAAAGCTCTGTAAGAACCCAACTTTTAACAGGCTGCTGCGTACTGATTGAACTGTACTTTTAATAGTATCTATCTATATTTTATGAATTTGGGTGGCACAATGAAGCATCAAATGAGAATATTTAACTGCTAGTTACAAAGCAAACGTGACTAACGAAATAGTTCTTACATGGCTGACCTTTCGCTCCCTTGCTGAATAAATCAGTAAGTTTTGAACACCTAGCAGCTTCTTCTTCGAGTGCTTTTCTTTTTCTATCCTTTCCCTTTTCCCGCCATCTTTCCTCTTCTCCTCCATTTCTTGGTGAGACGCAATAAATACAAATTTGATAGCTTTATTGCATGTGCGTGAGCAGGTAATGAGTGTTTTTTTACATGCTACGTCATGGCAGAAAGATGTGATCCGTGGAACAGGACTACAGACGCAGTGTGTGTTCACAGGCTGTACTGTGTCGTTTAGTTCATCATATGTAACATCATCTAGCCAGGCTGTCCAGGCCAGCTGACAGGCCAGGCCATCAGGAAGTCTCCCGTTTCTCCTGACGGCCAGTCCGGGCCTGCTTGACAGATGGGTGTATTAAAGAACTCACCACAGTGGAGCGTTTTTTAGTCAGTCACTGAGAAACCCAGTGATTTTTTCTGCCATTCTGTCATTCACAGTGAAAGCGCACTGATACTAAACTCACTTCAGCTTACCGTCTAGACTCTACAGAGATAGAGCTTCAAAAATAACTCCACGACTTTTGACCTGTTTTTTTTGGCACAGGAACTTTTGCAATTAACAGTGATGTGAGACTAGAGTGGAGCTAATCTTGGTGGGGGTTTGCACTCCTTATTGCCTGCTGATGATGATCAGATGATGACCGCAGTATACTGGGGTTACCTAGTGGTAGGCGTATGACCTTTAGCCCCAAAGACAGCAGGTTCTACTTTGAACTTCTCTGCTGTGAACTTCATGGCTGTATGCGAAACAAGAACATCTTCTTATTTGTGAACTAAATGCTCAGGACAGATGTCTACATGTAAGAGGGGAAGGAGGGAAGTCTTGTGCTAGCTATAAATCTTTCTCTTCCACATTTTTTGTGTAACTACCTTCCACAGAAAGCTTCACACTTACAATTCACACTTTCATAGTTGGAAAATACTCCCAGGTTATTTTTTAGACTTTGGTACTTTCAGTTCCTTTACACAACTGTCAGAAAATAACTGAAATTTCACATTCCCTTTGGTCCATATTTTCTCTCAGCTTGCCTAATGAGCATAGACCAGCAGCTTCAGCATATGTTGTGTTTTCGATGCTGGTATGCTGGTCACCCATCATGACCATGCTGGGTGACCACCTAAGTCAGCACAAGACCGAGAAGGGTCTGACAGCAGAGCCGCAGATTTACACCCACAGTTTCATGCCAGCGGTTTCAGGCCAGTGGTATGCATGTGCAGTAGGACAGCACGATTGTGCCATGTAAACAAAATCCTTATAGAAAAGTTGAGCATTACGCCAAAATACTTTATGAAACCATCAGAAACCAAAAGAAACACTTAATGGTTTCTTTCAGCAAGGATACGTTAAAAAAAAAAAGTTTGTTTTAGCGTAAAGCTTAATATTATGCTCAGTTTAAGCCTGCTTAAGGTGGAGTTTATTCCTGTGCATGTAATGTAAGTGTACACATAAAGCCCCCGTATTAAGGTCAACTATAACTGAGCTATATGTGTACATAACCCATTAGTTTATACATCAGCTGTAGTTTTTGTAATATTTACCCCGTGAAGTGTTCAAACCAAAGTTTTTTAGCCTCAACCTTAAAATATAACATTAGCCCAACACAAGTTTATTGGAAACCCACATAAAATGACTGAAATGTTGATTATCCCAAAGTTCGCTAAGTAAAACCACAAGGGTGTTTTTCTTTTCATGCTTAATTTAATTGGTGAACTTGAATAGATTTAACAAAAAAACACACAAAAACATTTCCTCATTTCACATTTCTAAATTAATTGAATGAAAAATACACCCATCAAGTTTGTGATGCTACATATTAAAGAAGAAATATTTCATCCTTTATTTCAATTTATGTGTCTGATGCAATGTATGTGTCTGTCTGTCTGCCCTGTGATGGACTGGCAACCTGTCCAGAGTATTTCCTGCCTTCTGCTCAATGACCGCTGGGATAGGCTCCAGCACCCCCCCCACCGCAACCCAGAAGGATAAGCGGTTTAGATAATGTGTGTGTGTGTGTGTGTTTCCCTCTGCTTGTTGAAACACAACCATGATGAGTATTTATGAGTATAAAATAACACCTTAATTCAGTCCTTGTCTGATTTGTTTTAACCTGACACTTAATCGTCTGTAAAGAAAATGTCATTTTTTGGGTGTTGATTTTGTATATTAATCATCACTGCTCTCACTGCTGTCTCAGTAGAAGGAGTGGGGTAAGGGTTGTGGTCACTGTGCCATGGTGGAGAGCTCAACAATGGCCACAGTAGAGAGAACACTGGCCTACATGTCTGACTTTTTAAACTTGTTCATGCTGAGAAGTCACTAAATTATGGGCATATATCAGCAAAGCGTATCATTACATAGCAATGTTTAATGTAGAAGAGCGGTAAGTAGCTTTTGTTAACCTGTTTTGCCACTGCTAAGATAATACTAATTTAGGCTAGCCTGATAAAGGGGATTTGAATAATAATGTTAGCATCAAGCTAACAGTGGTAAATATTTGCATTTCATAGCAGCTCATTAGACTAAACATAGACATTTGAAGCTCAAGGTAGACATAACATATAACATGTAACATGTTCTTTACTGTGGATGTTACAGGTGTTGACTTCTTCAAGGAGTTCAGTAAAGATATGAATTGAAGCCTGTTAGCTTAGCTATATGCCAAGGGAGTATAGAGTATGTCATTGTCCTGTGTACATGTTTTCACAGCATGGAAAAAAGAGAAAAAAGAGAAAACCAGATTTATTTTCTGTATCATACAAGGCTGAAGTTTCCTTTCTATTCACCGGTTTCTTATTTGAATTTTCTGTTCCGCCTTAAATTGTGCCTCAGTTACCAATTCTGTCAATCATTAACCCACTTCTATGGAATCAGTCAGTGTAATTTGAATGGAAACCTAATGTCTATAAGAAACACAGTGCTGTTTAACGTCTTTTTATGTGGATTAACACAGCATGGGTCAGGGCGAAAAGGGAGTACAGAGATTACCTTATATATAAAGCCATGTTTAAAAGGGGACATAGCACAAAATCTGAGATTAAACCTTTTATCTCATGTGAAGTAAGTTTTTTTTTATTAGTCTTTTCTAAAAAAAGTGTTTCTGTTGTTCAAATATCAACATAAGCCTATCAATGAAAAAACATGCAATTTTTTTAAATAAAGCAATGACTGGGCTTACTGGGAACACAGGTGGGCTTACATTGTACAAGGAACATATCATATATCATATAAGAATATATCATTTTTAAAATAAAGCTTGTAAAACGTACTTGATCATTATACAAGAGATTATTTCTTAATGTCTTGATTGTATTAGAAAACACAGTCTTATGAAAAAGTTTGAATACCCCTGGTCAAACTATGCATGTGATTCTTTTAAGTGAATAAACTTAAATGACATTTTTCTGCCAATTTTAATCATATTTATTTATTTTTATTGTTATTTATATATACACATATGTGTGCATGTATAGAACAGTAATTGTGCAATAAAAAGTGCAGACATAGGTTCGCTGTAGAGAATGTGTTAACTTATTTTACTTAGAAAATCAACAAAACGTGTAATTCAACCAGGGATGCCCAAGCTTTTGCACACAAGTGTTTATCATTAAAACTGAATAATCCATATGAGAATATGTTTACTTAGGTGGGCGTAGGGCTTTTACCTTAATATAAGAACTAAAACCTTCACTGAAATCCCTTAAAACACAAGTATACCATAATAATGTACCAAAGCATTGCTATAATAGTATCATAATATTATTAAGTAGAAAAGCCATGCATGCAAAGTGTTAAACTTAATTAATGTTACACACATACATATTCTCTTAGCCACTTATCCCTCTGGGTCGCAGGAGGAGCTGAAGCCCATCCCAGTGGTCACTGGGCAGAAGGCAGGATACACCCTGGACAGGTCACCAGTCCATCACAGGGCAGACAGACATATACATTCACACCAAGGTGGCAATTTAGCACAGCCATTTGGCTTGACCGCATGTCTTTGGACTGCAGGAAGAAACCCAGAGAGACACAAGGAGAACATGCAAACGCTACACAAAACGGACCCCAGTCACCCAACCGGGGAATCGAACCCAGGCCCTTCTTACTGTGAGACGACAGCGCGACCCACCGCACTGTCCATGAATGTCACAGGGCTTTTTTTTTTTTTTCTTTAACGCAAAGATGACCCTGGGCTGAAAATTCCTAAAGAAAAAGACACACTGTTCACTTCCTAGAGAGAAAAATACACCTATCAGTCCACTTATCTATGGAAATATTACAACGCGCCCAGTGTGTTATCAGTACTGTCTCTTATCTTTATCTCTACTCTCATTCTGTGTGTGTGCGGGTGTGTGAGTATTTCTTTTGGAGACTGTACTCCACCCCAAGCACATCCCCGCATGACAAGAGTGCAAACACTTGATCTCGGTCATAAGACCAAAGGCCTATAAATTATTTATCTACTGTACCTAACTGCCTCTGAGCAAAATCAGTGTCATATATCTGTGAAAGTGTGTGAGAGTGTGAACTCACTAATGTTATGGCTGCTTTGCTTACCACTCAGGGAAAGCGTTATGGGCATTTCCAGGCAGATTGAATGCTCTGTAAATAAAAGTTGAGTCATTATCAAAAAGAGAAGTACTTGGATCAATAGATCAGCTTAGAGTATGACCATTGAACTGTGAGCCAGCCCTTTAAAGTCTGTACTGCTGCCAAAGACTTGTCTCAGTATAAACATACTTTTATTGCAGAATGAAGTAAAGTGGGCTGTATGATGTGTTTAAAGGGATGATGTGGTCAAAAAGAAAATGTTCACAATTTTCCTCTTGCCCCAGATGTGGTCAACCTAATCATAAAAGTCCAGAACATATTCCCACAGTAGGCATTAAAATGTTCATGGTCCATTCATGTCTTACCTTTGATGATGTCAAATATTTGCTTTGACATTTTCACAAAGCTCGTTTCAATCTTTGTAGTAAAAGAGGATTGAACCAAATTGGCAGAAAACTGATGATGATGTTATCAGGCTTTGGACGGGTAGAAGACAACATAGTCTACAGAACTAAATCTCTCTTTAAAATGGCCACAGTTTCATCTTTTAGCTGCAGCCAAAGCTTCAAATTCAAACACTGGCATGCTGATAATGAACTTAGGAGATAGCACTGGTTGCTGTGCATTGATTGGAGGGCTGAGAATAGAAGGTGGAGTTTGGAGGAGAGTGTACAAATCATACAATTTTCAAAGTCAAGACAAAATGTACAACAGAACAATTACATAGAAGCCTCAGCACTCTTTGCCTTTATAATGGCTTCCATTCTTTTTCCAAATTTTATTTATTTATTTATTTATTTATTTTTGCTTTCAAAACACATTGAGTGTTATCGAGCTCTGAGCTCTGGGGTTGCCAAATCCATTATGCTGAGAACACCAGCAGCTTCTGTGTATAATCGCAAATTTTCTTGTTTTTGACCATTTCCTTCGTTGAGTGGTCTTCTCACAGTGGAAGGATGGACAGAAACACCTGGGGATTGTTTCAGATCTGAAGCAAGAGTGGAGCTTGACTTTCCCCTCTCTCTCAAACATGAAAGCTTTCAATGCTGTTTATCTGATGGTGACGATTTTTGTGGTCTACCAGGTCTTGCATTGTTAGGAGTCCCATTTTCTCTATATGAACTGATGAATTTTTTCACTTACTTTCTTCTGACTTTCGCCCTCCTTATACAAGTGTATTATTATAAGTGTATTAATAGCTGTTTTGGCTGAAAGTTAAATAAATGAAGGGTGCTTTCTGACTTTTGCGCAGTACTGTTAGCTTTAGCATGTCTTTGGACGTAGGCTAAGGCGTACACAATCACCTCAGCAGGTCCACTGAGGGAGGACCATTGTTATTGAGTGTTGGAGGATTTCATATTACTGTGGTTGAATCTCCATGATGGAAGTGCAATTCAGAAGGAGGGGCGACTGTTGTGGTGCACTGATGGTGGTCAGTGTTTTCAATACACGTTTAGTGGCGGCAAGGGTTTTTTGTCTAAGTGATAAATCAATTGGAGGTATCGCTTACAGATATGGCGTTTTAATCTGGCCTCGATATCCTACCGAAACAACGGCGGCCTGTGCGGGTAACGAGAGACGGGCTCTGGAGAGGCACGCCGAGAGGCACACCGAGCACAAAGGAGCCGTCCAAAGCCTGAGCCAGGCCGGGCGGAACGGAGAGGCCAGGGAGTCGAGTTACACCTGACAGACTGTAACATATCGAGCAAGGCTGAGAGGTAACTAATCCAATTTGGCCCCACTCGCCTCTGCAATTCAAATACATCATAAATCGGATTCCGTCTCAACTGCTTCTCTGATAAAGCAAAATAAAGCAAGATTGGGTTTCACTTCATAGCTCTCCAAGGGCCTGGATGATTCACATGATCTGAGTTTTTACTGTTGGAGAGGATCAGTGGAGAACTTTGTATTAACACATCAATATCTTAACCTGCATTGTATCATATAATGGTTTCACACAGAAGCTCACCAATGTTGGCTCTTTCACATTGTGTACAGACCCTTATTTTACAGCTTAACTGGAAGCAGTCTTGCCCCTGATAGGCTTCAGGCAAATGCAGTTCTAGTATGACATCCTCCGCCCAAGTTTAGCACTCATTTTAAATAGAGCACCCTGTACTGGTATTTGAACTGTTAGGTTCAAATCCTATTAATGTCATCCATGGCCAGGAGCAATACTGTAACTACTTCAACCACGAGATTGAGCTTGCATTCTGCAAACTGCCATTCCGTGAGCTTTGAGACTTTTATGACTCCACCCTTTCCCACTTGGGATTTTCTCTCACTTTCCTTGAACCCACACAGTTCCACTTGAAAGCTCTGCTTCATTCTGTATATGTGAAATCTAAAATTTTCTTTCTTCTGTATGTTCTCTGAACTTCCTGAGCACATATGAGAATAGTTTTTTTCAAATCAATCAAACTACATGACTAAAAAGTCTGTGTTCATGTTATTTAGCAATAATTTATTAGCATTTAGTTTATATAACTTATCAAAACAAATTAAAGCCAACACAAATCCAAGCTTCAATGTGAATAAACATATGGAAATTAAAATTTAATTTAAAAAATCAAATGGTTACTGCTAGATATTCATCCCAGGCATAACTATGCAAGATACCAACACTTTAAAGTGGCTCTCAGACTGAGGTACCGCAGAGCCCCATCGGTATGTCCAGGGATGAAAATGGTGCGGAACGCACTAGAACCCCATTCCGAAAGTACAATTTGGGACAGTTTGGCATTCCAGCTCAGATCCTGAAAGTCTCTCATATAGTTGTTTTACTCTGTTCTAAATTGTGTGCATGAAATTAAGTGTCTCATAAACGCACTTCAAGTTCAGTCCACAGCACATTCAGTCAATGGGAAGTCACGGCGCTACAACAGGGTCTGCCCACCCAGTCTCCATGGTAAAGCATGGTAATGCATGTGTGTGTTTAGAATGTAAAAGTAGTCACAAAAATCCAGTCGGGAATAAAAGTTGTAATTGCTTTTTTAATTTCCTCTAAATCTTGTCCACTCTAAGCAATTGATATTTTTGGCAATTCATGTGTTTTTTCCTGAAAATTTTCATCGGTGAGCTTTGTTTAAAACATACATGATAAATAAAAGCATTAGCAGATGTGACTTGAGTGGAAGGTAATAACTGATACTGAGCTACCTAGCCTGCCAATGTCATCCATTCATTATAAGCTAGTTATTTAAATACAGAGTGATTAAAAAAAATTAAACCAATTTGAAAGCTCTGTATTTTTACAACCGTGAGGTGCCATAGGAACCAATCACATACCAATTGAAAGAGGGGGTCATAGAGTTTCTGTCACCGGAAGATGGCTCCTTTCAGTCTGTGAGGAGATGCCGACCCCTGAGCAGAAAGCGTTTTGCCTACTCCACTTCAATAAGAGTGAATCCATCATAACTTTGCAACATGATTTTCGTCAGCAGTGAACCTCCAACAGCTCAGAGCGTTCGTCATTGGTTCCACAACACTGGATGATCTCCGAAATCGCATTGAAAGAGCCGTGAGTACAGAGACACCCGACAGGCTCAATAGAGTATGGGATGAATTTGACTATGGCGTTGATGTTGTCCATGCAGCTGGAGGAGGTTCATACTGAGCACTTGTAAAATTACATAATAAACTTTGTAATCACTTAAACCATTTACAGTTTACTGCATTGTTCTGTAATGATTTACAAATGAAATAAATCATTTTGAAATCAGATGAATCTTTTTGAATCACCCTGTATAAAGAGTCTATGTTATCAACTCATCTGTGGTAAAAGTAACTGGACAGACTAGATCACATCATGAAAGAGGTGGTTTAGTATTTTGGTTGCAAAAGTGCTTCTTTTGACAATCATTTGACATTCTGCTGGATCTGTTTTGTTTATACCTTGTTGAAAAACTTTGGATTTTTGCGCGTTACATTGCTAGTTAATAGTAGTTTCATTGAAAGTGCCATTGCTTTCTAAGAGACATGTTTGTATATGCTGCTGTCAGTTTAATTTTAGAAAATGTTTTTCCCTTTTAGTTTATGTTCCCTTTTCCTGATTGTACTTTTCCTGCGGTCCGTGGAAATTTTCTTGCTCTTCATACACTCGCAGAAAAAAATTACTAACCCGTCACTGAGGTGGTATCCTTTTTGCCACTGGGGTGCTACCCACAGTGGCACATCTTCAGTGCCTTTAGTCAGGGAACATAATTGTTCTATGATTACATTTTTTACGTCACACTGCCTCCACACACCCCGTCTCGTCTCCAGGCTTTTTATTTTATTGTTCTGGTTTAAAACCTTAGGTAATGAAAAGGTACTAATATGCCCCTTGCCCCAGGAAAAACTTATTCTAGGTAGACAGATTAGACCTTTAAACCACTGTTGTACCTTTGAGGGAACGTTTGTATTGTTTGTACCTTGATGAATGAAAAACGTACCTGCACAGAACCTTTCTTTCTAACAGTGTACTGTGTACCACACAGTGTAGAAATCATCTGTATTTGAGAAAATTAAATATTTAAGGACTGAGGTTTAAGTTGTAACTGTTTTATCTGAGTGGTGCTTAATCAAAGCATTAATGAAAAGGTCTGTAATGGTGCCAGTCAAAAACACTGTTGGATTAAAAAAAAAACAAATAATGGAAATGTTATTTTTAAGGTATATTTCAATTTGAGGATGCACCAGAAACAAGCATTTTAAGTAAATATCTGGGCTTCCCCTAGTAAAATCATCCATTTCTCCTGGGTGCATCTGACGATTTTGGAGGAAGGCCAAAAAAATTCTGACATTTACACTTTATTTGATCTTCACTTCTGGATAATATTTCTGCATGTTTTTACCCAGGGCATGCATGCATAAGTAATGACTGAGTGTAATGTTTAGAACATCCAGCACAACCCTGTACTATCATAGTTAGGTCTTCTTCTTTTCATGCATTGTTATTTGTTTGAAGACTGTATTGCTGAAGAAGTTCATTAGTTTATCATGTGCCACTGTGTGTGTGTATGAGGCATCTTTAACTGTCATTAAAGCACATATACTCCTTGTTAGTCGAGTACTCGAGTTAGTTTTGCTGTCACACATTCACAGACATAGTTTAGTTTGCAATTGTAGTGAGATATTAGTTGGTAGCTGCTGTGATTAGCTGCTGGTTGTTTGTGGTGCTGTTAAATGGTAAAGGCCGTGCTGTCCCTCAAATTGTTCTGTGCCTTTAAAGTCTTACATCTGGAAATATGAGATTCATTATCTTGTTTTAAAAGATGTTTACTAGTTTCTATTGTTGAATGTATCGTACTGTTTTAAATTGATCATGAATATGACTTATATGCCTCAACTAGTCAGGAGGTCTTCAAATTAAGTCATTTCTTGGTAAAACAAGCTACATTAGAGTACTAATTTGTACCATTCTCTTTCACTAAAAAAAACTTTTAGATTTTAGAACTTTATGATTCAGTGACAAACTCCAATTGCTTGACTTGAGAATCGCACAAAAAGCATGCTTTAAAAAATGCATTTTTATTCAGTGGCAAAGGTTTAACATGCTTCACCTACCTGGAAATGAAAGAACCCTAGCTTCTTAGAAATGTATTTCACTTTATCTTTCTGTTTGTCTTTCTGTCATTTGTTGTCGTGCATCTGTACCTGACTTGGCTACGTAGGACGTCAAGTTTTTCTTCAGTTTCTTCTGCTGAGGTTTTTCATTCCCTGTTAACGGGTTTTGCCTTATTTCAAGTAATTTCATTCGCAGTCCTGGTTGTGATTTCAGTAAAGTCAGTTTCTCGTTTTAATATGTGTGGTCTGAGATGAAGGACTAGTTTTAACCCCTTAAATGTCCAGGGCCTGCCAGTGGGCCCACAGTTTATTACACACTTCTATAATCTAGGAATAGCTCAGTCAGTTTCAGCCAGTTTGCACTGAGGTCCTGTAGTTACTGAATAATAAGCCTTAGTATGTAATAAGCTGGGGATTTTAAAGGGTTAAATTAAATATGTGTTTAGGCCTGCCTAAAGATGAGTCAATGTGTTTCAACTAGTATCATAATCACACTTCACTGGTATTTCCAGTTAAATTAATCATTTGTTTTCTCATTCTTTGGTCTGAATTTTTTCAGTGTGCTAAGAATTATTTGCTAATATTCAGTGTATTTCACTTACTGTGCCACAGCAGAGTCTGATCTCAAGTACTTTAATCTAAAACAGCATTTTCTCATCAAGTAAAATGATTTTGCTGTATGGACAGATCGTAATGACTGAGTAGTATTCAGTCATTTCCTCCACAAATTTAGTGTTTATTTCTTGTATTTTAGCTATTTGCAGTGCATGTTATCTGTGGCACATGTCCATGAACATGTTGTCATTTGTTGTTCATTTTACCCTCAAACACACACATATTGACCACTACTGCCTGTGCTGCTGCCTTTGTATTTAGAAATGAAGAAGGTTCATTCTTCTGTCTTCTGCTCTGACCAGCACTCCAGAGTGAATCACATCTATAATACACACCTTACAATCCTCTCTAATGTTCTGTTTATTAAAATGTATTCAGTACATCTGCTGTGTTGTGTCATGTTTGATTTATTAAAAGGGACTATTTTTCTAAAAGGCCAAAAGTTACAATTTTACAATTTCATAATGGCAATATGCGCATACATATGTGTGTAAGAAGCAAAAGGGGGCACACAGCTGAAGGTGTAATGTCTGCTTTAGACCAAACAGAACACATTCTATGGCATTTTTCTATAATTCTGTATTAAAGTAAGTGAAAATGAAATTTATTGTCAAATCCAAGCTTAGTTACTAGAATCTGTGGTGCAACACAACAATACAAAACTGCACTGCAACACAATGACAAACAGTGCAAGACTGGTGCTGATTGTACACTGCAGATAGCGCATCAGAACATCATGTGCAAAAGCAATGTACCGACAGGAAATGTAAAAGGCAGAAGTAATACACCTGCCTTATTAACACGTCTGCATGTTCTGTTATGAAGTTTTCAGGCTCAGATATACCAGTCCATCTCAGAGATGTGTTCTTTTGGCCTAAATCCAGCACAACCAGTTCAAAAAATAGGTACACTCAATTCATTTACATTAGCATTCAAATGGTTGGAATCACTTCTATAAGCTTTTACAGAACTTACAATATTCAGGATTCTTGTTATTAGGTTTGATAATAATCAATAATGGCTTATACAGTGTAGGTTGAAATGCTATAAGCTATAGTACTATGAGATGGAATGTTTTGATGTTTACTATAATATTTCATTTTGGGGAGGGCAAAAAAATATTAAACAATAAATACCACACACACACACACACACACACACACACACACACACACACACACACATTTTCTAAACCGCTTATCCTTTTGGGCTGCAGGGGGTGCTGGAGCCTATCCCAGCTGTCATTGGGCGGATAAATAAATAATATACGTTAATTATCTATTTACTGTCATTTCTTTATAAGTTAACTGCCTCATGATTTGACCACCATTTTTCAAATATGAGACATTATTTTAATCACAATTAAATTCTCAATGTTATGCACTGTGCCTAAAGCTTAGCCTATTTCTGCTTACAAAATCAACAAAACATATTTGACTGGAGGTGTTCAAACTTTTGCATACAATTGTAAACACCCCCAGCATTGAGCTGTGGAGCAGTGGAACTGTGTTCTCTGGATTGATGGAGCTCCATCCAAAACCTTTGGGATGAGTTGAAGTGGCATTTTTGATCCAGTGCTAACCATTCAACATAAGTACCTGACCTCACTAATGCTCTTGTGGCTGAATGCAATCAAATCGTGACAGCAATCTAATGCAAAGCATTCCCAGAAGAGCAGAGGCAGTAAAGTAGGGACTTCCTCTTAATACCCTTGATTCAGAAGAAGCATTGGATCAGGAGGTGTATACAAACTTTACAGATGCATAGTGTAAATAATCAAAAGTACATACACTGTGTTTTAAGGATAAATGCCTTACATTTTTATAACGACAATATGTGCATACATGTGTATAAGGGGTCAGAGGGGGTACACAGCTGGAAGTTCAATGTCTGAGGGGATACTGGACTGTAAAACATTTGAGAACCACTGCTTTCGATCAAACAGATCAAATTCTGTAGCATTTTTTTTAAATTTACTTGCTGGATATGAAAGGGTTCATTAAATCAAAGTAAGTTAAAGTGAACGTTAAGGGCATTAAAACAATACAGTATGAAAACAAGGTTACGTGTTAGAATCTGTGGTGTAACACAACAGCACAAAAGGTCAAGACGAGCAATGTAGACACAGCCCCCGTTGTAGACACAATATCATCTTGCAACGTAGTGACAAGCGGTGCACGACAGTAGACGGCGCCGATCGGACACTGCAGATAGCTGTCAGTATCAGAGCATCATGTGTGAAAGTGTGTTACTGCCAGGAAATACGTATGTATTTCAGAAAAGTATAAAAGGCAGAGGTAAAATTTAGAGGTAAACAGTTTACAGACATCTAGTGTATATTATCAAGAATGTTACAAGTGTGTCAAACATTTGTGTCAGAAGTTACATTTTCTCATGAACAAATTTAATTGTAATGATGTTACATAATAATGGTGGGCATGAATGGCAATCTTTACTTACAAGCTGGGCCATTTTCAGTCACTCTGACTGTCGCCTTCCAGTGAGACACCTGCATGGTCACGTGGTGGAGTTGAGTACTCGATACGGTCAATTGCAATGCATATCAACCTATTCCAAACAGCAGCGGCAGGCTTCACGTCCGTTAGAGGAGGCATGTGCACTAGCTTTCGTCTTCACAGAAAGGACTACCTTCTGACATGCTAGAGGCCTACCACTGCATCGGGAGTATTGTTTACCATAGGTCTGTTGTTTCAAGGAAGCCTCGATAACACTTACCCATCAAGACCAAAAAAGCTTTCGTTCACTCAACCGCTACATGTTTTTAGAGCAACCTGCACACGAAATACAACATTTCAGCACAAACAGGATTGTGGTGATGATATCTAGGCTTTCAGCTGGGACCACCTTGGAGAGGTCTGTTAGTTGGGACTTTTATGTGGAAAGATGGATTTGGTGAGTAAAAATTTCTCTTTAGTTTGAGATACAAAATACTCTCTTTACACAGTTCAGTTCAACAATAGATCTAAATTAGCTGCAAGAAACTTTCCTTAAAATATCGGCTGCCAGAGATTTCATTTAGAATCTGTACATGGACTGTGTTAAAAGTGTGGGGACACCTTGCTCTGCAACATGCTTTTAGTATGAATGAGCATAAGTGTCTAGTTTAATGGTAATGATGATAATAATAATTCATTATTTCACTTATATAGCGCCTTTCTTACACTCAATGTCACGTTACAATAATATAAGAGAGAGGGAATACTTGGAAGAAGAGAGGTTAAAGTGTTGGGAGAAAAGGTAAATTCAGAGAAATAAGGCGAGGCCATGCAGTGCTTTAAATATGAGGAGCAGAACTTTATATTTAACTTTAAAGAATTTTATATTTTATTTTATTCATATATATATGAGTATGAGTAGAGTAAATTTTGAATACATTGCAATTGAAATGGCACTTTGGCACAAATGTTTTTCAGTATCTTTCAGTCTAAATAAGGGTCAAAGGGTTTAATAGTGGCACTATTTATGTAAGCTGAAAATTCAGGCCAAAACCTTCGTAAGTAAAATTTAATTTGGAGTACATCCATAACTTTAGATCATTTTTTGCATGCTTTAAGTATGCTTTAAATCTGCATATCATCTGCATAACCCTGGGGACTAATACCATATATAAACCATGTATATATATATATATATATATATATATATATATATATATGTATAGCATATAAGACAGGTTAGTTGTTTTTTACATGAGAGCAGGTATTGCACTGTGGTATGAGGTAGTTTAACACAACGAGTATAAACATTAATAGGAGTAACAGCAGTATTTATAGTCTAAAGTGAGCAGTGAGAATATCATTACAGTAGCTGTTATAATATATTGCATAGTGTGTATTAACAAGAGAGGTGATACACCGATCAGGCATAACATTATGACCCAGCAGTGCTGCTGGAATTTTTTAAACACTGTGTGCACTCACTGTTCACTCCCACCTTCTCAGTCCACCTTGTAGATGTAAAGTCAGAGATGATAGCTCATCGGCTGCTGCACAGTTTGTGTTGGTCATCCTCCAGTCCTTCATCAGTGGTCACAGGACACTGACCACAGGACGCTGTTGGCTGGATATTTTTGGTTGGTGGACTATTCTCAGTCCAGCAGTGACACTGAGGTGTTGAAAAACTCCAGCAGCACTGCTGTGTCTGATCCACTCAGA
Source organism: Colossoma macropomum (assembly GCF_904425465.1). Lineage (NCBI taxonomy): Eukaryota > Metazoa > Chordata > Actinopteri > Characiformes > Serrasalmidae > Colossoma > Colossoma macropomum. The sequence goes on along the minus strand of NW_023494795.1, from coordinate 12,391,966 downwards.
CCAGCGCAACACACACTAACACACCACCACCACGTCAGTGGTACTGCAGTGCTGAGAATGATCCACCACCCAAATAGTACCTGCTCTGTGAGGGTCCATGGGGGTCCTGACCACTGAAGAACAAGGTAAAAGGGGGCTAACAAAGTATGCAGAGAAACAGATGGACTACAGTCTGTAATTGTAGAACTACAAAGTGGGTAAGAAAGACATTAGCAGGGGGCCAAGAACTGATCCTTGAGGGACACCGTATGTGACAGGGATGGTAGAGGATTTATGTTTACCAATAGATTTAAATTGCCATCTACCAGAACGATAAGACGCAAATCAAAAGGAAAATCCAATGGAGAGAATTCTGAAAAGAAAAATGTTGTGATTACCTGTGTCAAAAGCTGCTGTGAGATCTAGGAGAACAAGAATGCTTAGAGCAGAAGTGTCAGCTGAAAGGAGTCATTAGTGACCTCTAATAGAGCCCTCTCCGTGTAATGGATGGACACCTGACTGTAAAGGGTCACAGAGATTGATGATAGTAAGATAGTAAGAGTTCTGTGTTTAAAGACTGAAGGCCAAAAAGAAGAAAAAAACTAAGCTGGTGAGGAGTGGCAGCACACGAGCAGCAGGCGTTATCTGGAGTTTATAGTAACATATTAAAAACAAATCAAGCTTATTTTGAAGAACATAATATCACATGTAAATATTCATGTATGTATTTGTGGCAGTACCATGTTGTGTATTGTGCCAAAACCTACACATTCCACCCCACTTTGTTGTGATGTCAGCACTCATTTCAGCTGTTTAGTCCCAAAGATTAACCCCTTAACATTCCAGGCTTATTACATACTAAGGCTTATTATTCATTAACTACAGGGACTTCAGTGCAAACTAATGGAGCTTTTCTTAGGTTATAAAAGCGTATAATGAAACTTTGGGCCTGCCGGTGGGTTAATATACATTTTCAACAGTGATTTTGGAAAGAAAGCTGTCAAATTATTATTCAGGCAAAATCTGAAAAAAAATGTGTGTGAAATATATACATGGTATTTGAAAACAGCTGTTTAAGATTAGCAAACCTTTCTTACTTAAAGGACAAGTAGGAGCAAGAATGCTCAATTTTCAAAAGAAGTTTCCTCAAACTTTTGATGGCCTCTCTCTCTCTCTCTCTCTCTCTCTCTCTCTCTCTCTCTCTTCCTATCAGCCTGTTTTGAGTCGATGGTTGGACCTCAGGGCTCTAAATAATAGCTTCTTGGCTTGGTGACAAATCATGTGACAGTTTTGACAGTAAAGAGAACAACTTGAAGTCTAACAGACAACGTCAACAGATAGAGTCAACTGTGGAACATGTGCATTATGTTTCACCTCACCACACACACACACACACACACACACACACACACACACACACACACACACATACACACACACACAAACATAAATATATGAACACACATAAAAAGCTTGTGTATATTCAATACATTTCCATTTGCAGATGCAGCTCATAGACTCATAGACTTAAAAAAAAAACTTTAGAAAATCAAAACAAATGCATTTCATAATTGCAATTCATTCATAATATTTTCTCTATCTTTCTCTATATTTGATAGGTCTCAATGCTCTTCCATGCACTTGTCATATTCTATACCTATTATAGTGTCTGATAAGCAAACTTGACCACCAGCCATCACTGATCATTTGGCAGATGCTGTTATCCAGAGTGACTAACAAGAATACACTAAAAAAAGAATGTACTTGACTGAAATGTTTACATCATTATTACATGCATAAAATATAGTACATCAACAAAACTGTGTTAATGCAATACATTTTATTCATCTAGTAGAGTCATTACATCAGGGGCGTGCCTGAACGCCATATCGATAGGCTACTAGATTAGCCAGTCTAGCCACCACACCACTAATATACAAGTCTTTCAACTTTTTCTGTTATGATAAATTATAATATTTGAAGTTAAATCCTGTCTATGAATATTTTTGACCTGGTAGTGTCTTAGCATGCTAGTAATAAAGAGACATTATAGTCCAGTTACAGAGATATAAAGAGAGTCTGTTAACCCCTGTTATTGTTTTGCTTTCAGATCCTAAACTCTGCTTCTCTGTGAAGTTTTGTACATTTGGCTTTTGATTGACGCCCCCATGCTTATGCTGGCTGTAGCCGTGTGTTTAGTGCTGTGTCATTTGCGAATGATTTGGCTCTTTTAGTCTCTTTTAGATGAACGCTGTGAGCTGACTCACACCTAACAGAGTTTTCTAAATTAAGACAAATGAATGAGTAGATTTTAACTGTAACTGAAAATCCATCATTATTGTTTTGGTTTGGATCTCCGGCCCCCTTGAAGTGATAGATGATACTCCAGACAGGTCTTCTATGTGAGCTGAGATTAATTTTACTCATTGAAAAGAGCCAGAATGCCCATTACCATCTGTATTCATAGAGAATCAGTGTGATACTACTCGAAAATGGATCAGTTGTAACGAACATTTGATTCATCCATGTGTTATTCATTATGTATCATCTGCTATCTGGCATCAACCAGAGGAGGATAGGTTCCTGTGTTAAGCCTTAGATCCCTTCAAGGTTTTTTCTTTTGCTCATAGTGAGTTAAGCTGCTTTGTGGCAACGCCCTGAATTTGACTTTGAAATCTTAAATGAAACTAACAGTTCAGAAGAACAAGTTCGGTCAAATGAATTGAACTCCACTAATTCATTGGCAATTAAGGTATATTGGCCATGTGTTTGTAGATAATTCTCATCATTCTACAGTTTGAAATGATTCTATATCTTTAAATACAGATGGACATAAGTCCATTTTTTTTCAATAGGGTTGGATGGCTAGGCACCTGTATGTGACCCTATAGTGACCTTTATTACATTTGTCATATTATTCTGTTGTTTTGTGTAATTTTAGGGGATTTATTGACTGAGAAAACAAGAATGACAGAACATTATTTTGTCTTGTTACAGTTCATAGCTTACTGTAACTTGTTCTTGCATTTTATTTTATGATACACAAGCTCCTTGAAGTTGTTTGCAGTACTGAACACACAGTAGATTTATTTTTTTCTGAATGCTACAATACTGAATGTTTCACTAATAGAGCAAAGCCCCTAATCTGATTTACAACAACATTTCAAAGAATGACATCTTGTCTCAGGCTGAGCCCCGGGTGTTTGCACAGACTAGGCGCACCCATGCATTGCATCATCTTCATCCAGTGTACTTTTTTTTAAGTTACTCTGGAGAAGTGTACTTAATACTGTACCTTTTTGCAGACAAAGTGCTAAAAATGCTCACAGAGAATTCAAAAAGATTTATAACCTAAAAGATCAGACACAATCGTAACTACTGAACAGCTAAATATTATAGTGACAAACTGCTTTTACTCTTCAATGCATTTCATTTTTCCAGCCATTGTTCACCTGAGATAAAAAAGTCCTAATATTGGCCCAACATGTATGCATATATATGTGTACCATTACATACAGAACATTCAAATTCCTCTGAATGCATTTGTATTGGCCTGCTCTGTCTGTCGTTGACACTCGCCTTGAACCACTTTTCATGAGTTGCACTTTAACTGCTTCTCATTTGCATGGAAGTGCTGACAGATGCCACAGTGCCTTGACTGCAGCTTGACACTTTGCATACACACACACTCACATGCATGCGCACACAAACACACACACACACACACACACACACACCACACACACACACACACACACACACACACACACATACATGTTGATTGCATAAACATAATATCATCTAGTCTGCCTTCCAATTCCCTGGAAGGTAAGGCCTGTGGCCTTCTTTTCATATTAACCTAGATAAAGAGAGAACTCGTCTCTCCCCTAACGGACAAGCAAGTCTGTCTTAGCCCCAGTATAAACCAACAAACATCAAAGAAAAGGGCTCTAGGTCTTTCACATTGCTGGTGTAGTCAAATACTCAAAAATGGATAACATTTTGCTGTAGGTCAAATTCATAAAGCTACGTGACAATTACATATGCCTTTCATGACAGCTGACATCAGCCTACATAAGCATTTATACAGGATTATTCCAATAAGTGGTAGTTTTCATAAGGGCTGCTTTTGTCAACTTCAATGTCAAGTTGACATAACACCTATGTCAAGTGTCGAAGGTTTTTGCTGACATTAGGTTGTGCCGTAACACTTTCTGGGATGAAATGACATAGTGCTGCTTAAAGGGTTTGTTAACCCTTCATCATTTTGTGAATTTCTACATAAATGTTGACCTAAAATATGAGATCTTCATCACAATAGATAAAAAGAACTAAATTAAATAAATGACACACAAAAGTATGTTGTTTTTCAATCATGTAGTGAACTAAATAATCTAACATTAATAGACTTTGTTGGCAAAAGTATGTGAACTTGGAATTGGTGTGACCCTGTGAGCATCAATGACTTCAACCAAATAGTTCCTATAACTGTTGATCAGCCCTGAACATTGATTTGGAGGAATCTTTGATCATTCTTCCTTACAGACCTGCTTCAACTGTGTAATGCTCTGTCTTCTGTTGAGATTGGTACCCAAATGTTCTCCTACAGAATTTCTTGATACAGTCCAGAATCCATAGCTACATCAAATGAGGGCAAGCTATTCTGGTCCAATAGCAGCTAAACAGGCCCAAACCATGATACTGCCACCACCATGTTTCACAGTTGGGATGAGGTTCTTATGCTGGAATGCAGTGCTTGGTTTTGCCAAACATAACATCATTTTTGTTTCCTTTTCTGTCCACATAACATTATTTCAGTAGTCTTCTGGCTCATCCAAGTGGTCTTTAGGAAACTTTAAACATGCAGCAATGTTCTTCCTGGAGAGCGGGTTCTTTCTCGATGCTATCATTCCATACATACTGTTCTTGTTTATTGTGCCTGACTGTGGATAAGAGAGGCCTTCATATCTTTAGATGCTACTCTGAGGTTCTTTGTGATCCTCCAGAATATTCTATGCATTCATTTTGGAGTAATTTTTGTTGGATGCCCTGCCCCCCCGACGACTATTCCGAGGTATTCCGAAATCTCATTTAACTGAGACGTGGCATGCACTAACAAATATGTGTGGTGAAGATCAGACTTTGATGGTGAAGATTCTTGTTGATGCTTTTTTTTTTTAATAGGGTGGGGTCAGCCACACTCATACCTGACTGTTATCCAATTGATTGAACCTCCCAACCCTAATCACCGATACCAAACTGATAATTCTAGAGGTTCACATACTTTCGCCGACAAAGACAATTAATGTTGGATCACTTTGTTCAATAAATTGATGGAAACCTATATAATTGTTTGTGTTATTTGTTTAACTGGATTCTCTTTATCTTGTAACTTAAATGAAGATCTCATCATATTTCAAGTCACATATATGTAGAAATTCACAAAATGATTAAGGGTTCAAAAACTTTCAAGCAGCAATGTAGCATGTTATGACAACTGACTTTGTAGCTCAGTGTATTTTTGGCATATCAAGTACATAATGGAGATAATGTTACATAACTTGACGAAGGAGAGTGCAATAACAGACTGTGTTTGTTTTCTCTGGCCCTTAAGAAAAGTGAGTTTTGATTAGATGATTTCCTAACAGTAACGCCAAAATATGGAAATGAGTAATGAGTATTTTATTTGGCTCCTAAGTAAAATGAGGAGTTGCTGAATGTTCTGGCATTCAAAACACCTGCTTCATGGAGTCATTTCCCTTTCTGTATTGGTGATGATGCCATAAGAAATAGCTTTTCCATGCAAAATCTTCAGCTCTCATTGAAAAGCTACCTTGATGCAGGATCATGTCAGACAATTTTGTCTTTAGAAATGAATTAGGTAAGATATTTTGTCATGATCAAAATGTCCAGTATAGTATTTTAAGAATTGTAGGTGGAATGAATGCTATTAGAAACAGGAGACAAACTGTGAAATGGACACAATTTCACTGAATTTGCTGTCATAATGTGCTATGTCATTTCACCCATGCAAATGTTATGACAACACCAAATGTCAGCACTAAATGTCAGTTTACACTGAGGGGAATTCTTCTTATCAGAGCAGCCAAGTGTCATGGGGGAGTAAACATAATATAAACAGATTAAGAATAGACTTGTATGGCAGTAAAATCCAGCAATAGACATAAAACACTAAGAAAATAAAACAAGAAGACACTAAAATAGTAAAATAAGCCTTGAAATAAAATAATAATAAAATAGAAATAACTTAAAACAACTAAAAGAAAACAATTAAAGCAAACTAAAACAAAAACAATAACCATAATAAAAGTAATTAACTAGAACAATTATAAACAGAGCAAAAACCCTAGGAGAAACAAGTGAGCTTCAGTGTGTCCTGTTCCATGACCCAGCTTACTGCTCCACCATAGTTAAAAGCAGATTTATCCAGCTCAGTGAAAGTGTGAGGGACCTGAAGTGATAAAATCACTTGATCAGGTTCGGTGGAGTCTATTATTCACAGTGATCATGAAGGTAATATACAGTGGCATCTGACCAATGGGAGCCTTATAAATAAAAAGTCAGCAGTAAATTTCCTTTCATATAGACAGAGAAGGCCAACCAAGTCTATCATACAGCACACAATGATGAGTACTGTGAGTACTGTACGACTCTCCCATAATAAAGTGATCCCCGCAATAAAGAGAGTCCAGAGACTCAAAAGTGCTAGCTCTGCCGTTTCTGTACAGCAATGCATTTAATGCATTATCTATGGTTATGAAAAACAACTTATATGGCATCAACAAAGCTTTGCAATTGTTTCCACAGCTGTATTCTCAGAGTTTGCAGAGCAGTATAAAATTGTCATCAGCATATAACATATAAATGTACATTACAATCTGTTACCATTGTGACAATATCAGTAATATCAATTCAAAATAAAATCGGACCCAAAATGAACCCTTGTGGCCCACCTGGTTATTGAAAGAAAATTCAGATTTACAGCTCCCTAAGGCCACATGCTGTCTTCTGTCAAAGAGGCATTTAATAGCATTCCGATCAAAGTCAACACTGCATATCCTTTTCAACAGCAAGTGGCGATCGACTGCATCAAAAGACTTTGACAATTCTATAATGAGGGCTGCATAACATACATAAGAGTATCCAAGCCTCCTTTCTCATTAATGAATGCAGATGATTTAGTGTATGTAAAAGAGGACAAACTTCATATTAATACCCTTGATTTCAGAAGAAACATTGATGGCTACAAACCGTCTACAAACTTTTGGACATTATAAGCTATTTTTTCAGTTTACTTACTTTTATGCAAAGGAAATATATTTACACATGTTTTCGACAGATGTGACACTATTACATATGTTTAATTTGCATATGTGCATATATTTCAATATATTGACATATATGAGAATATATTGGCATATATTAAAATGTTTAAAAATGTCACGTTTAAATATAATTAACCTATTTACTTTTAAGGTTGCATATCACTGAAAAACAAATTTTCCTCACTTTCTGAAATAAAAGATGCAGTATGTAAACATTGTTAAAGTTTCAACTTTAACCATTCACTGCCCAGTTCATGCAGTCCATGTATGGAAACTAAACTACAAAAACATCCTGCTTGGAACTGTTTTTATGATGTCTGATAACCAACAAGATCAACAAGTCTGTCTAATTAGCCTACAGCCTGTTAGCTCCGCCCACTCACATACTGAAGTTAAAAGAACTTTTTAAGCTCTGAGAGCTTTTTGAATGAGGCCAATACAGGTAGTCAATCAGAACAGAGCTCATTTATGTATATCAGTCTTAAAGGCACAGAAACAAAAAACTGCCTTTTTAATTCTGATGCTATGTGCACACTACTGGCCATACAATTGCTCATTGTTGCTTGGACAGCTTTCGACTGGTCACTCTATGCATTTTGAAGCGAGAGCAGACAGAAAGTTTGAATAGATTGTGTGACAAACTACATTTATGAAAGCATGGGAGCCTGTATCACCCTAAGCTAAGCCAGTGATAACAACTAACATCACGTGAAACAAACATATTTGATGTTGATATCAAAATTGCAATAACAAATTCAATGCTTCATGTAATTTTTCAAGCTTTTTCCTCCACTTTATACTTAAAATGAGCAGAAATGCTTAATATGCTGTTGAAATAAAACGTTGTAGCTCCATTTTTGTCATTTTTTTAAACATAATTTGAAAATGCTTTGCAATATGTTAGAATTTCATGATGCACAGACCAATAGAAATAATCAAAAATCTTTTTTCATTAATTTCTGCTCAAAGTTAATTCCTTCTCCTGTTCAGTTACCACTTTGGAGATAATATCTTGTCCCAACAGCAGTGATATTCTACATTTTTGTACTATCCATTGAACAGTTGACTTAGCCTATAAACTCAGTTCACAATAAGGCCATCCTGAGCTATCAAGCTTCTTTGCCATGGTCATCGTTATAAAGTAAGAAGACACTTTCAGACTCTACCACAGCTCGGTTTTTATTGCGATCACAGTATATAAATCATAAATTCAATGGACAATAAAAATAAAAACAAGAAATATGGGCCCTTTAAGACATCATACACATAACACATTTACATTATTGTGTTTATGTAGTATATTTATTCATTCGGGAATGATGTACCCATTTGAATGAAGCAAACTAAATAGGTGACCTTTTTAACGGAATATCAGGAAATTTCATAGAGCCTCATCTCACTCATCTCCACCATGCAATTAATAATGAGAAGGTCAGAAAAATGTTTTAAAAAGTGGTTATTTCTTCACACAACACTTTCAGTGCTCTTTCAAAATGTACCACACCCCTAACACCACACGCAAGCAACACAGACACACGCACACTGTCAATCCTTCCACGGCCCATTGTAGAAATTTGCATGTTCGGTTTCAGTGGCAAGGCTGTTTAACATTTGGAACTTGTTTGACATCCTACAAACATGGACTACTGTAGCTCAGCTCACACAGGACAAATATTTGGATGCCCCTCTTCTTTGGCAGTGCATACATGCATATATTCCTTTATAAGTGGTAGCTTTAGACAGCTGTGGTTAGAAGCAACAAGTTTAGTTCTGTAATTCAGAACATGGATTTGCTGCATTTTGAATGAATCGCTAACAAAGCAAACAAACAAACAAAGTTCTGAACACATTAAGCACATTAGGAAAACAAATGAACATCAGCCACCGCAAGTTTTCCTCTGCAGATTAGATGGTGTATTGCGCCCTCTTGTGGGCACTGTTCATATTACATTCTCATTAAGTAGGCCAGGGCGTTTTTGTTTTTCCATGGAATGTGCTGTAGTGGGACCTTCTTGGGAAAAGTTTGTCAGACAGATGATGACCTCTTGATAGAGTTCTGCCAGTGTAGAGAGGAAATGATTTCCAATGAACTGTAAAAGGTGCTTAAGATCAGTGTGTTTTCCAACTGCAAGCTATTAAGACACACAATTGTACACAATGTTGTTCCCTAACAACAGGACACACAATAACATATTAGCGCTTAAAAAGGATGCCGTCTTTCTGGAGCATTATAAAGGTTCATTTGGAAATAGTTGGAAATAGTTTTAACATTCTTTTACAAATTTAGGGTGTCAAATTCATCATGTTAAAAAAATGTATTGAGTTACGAAGGAGCAATAGCACATTTGTATTATTATGTATTTTTTATATGTTAATGAGACATAACAGCTCTTATTTAGGAAAGTTTTTTTGAAAAACAGGGTGAAAAAAAAGCCTCTAACAATACATTTTAGTTATAAAGTTGTAAAAATCTAAATTTCCTAAAAAATAGTTTTACTGAGCTGAATGAATAAATTTCAAAAAATGAAATTACACAATCTGACATAAAAAATTGCACCCCCAGGTCATTACCCTGATGTATATATGAATGTGAAACCAGTTAATTTAAAGCAGCACAAGATAAGTAAGATTTTTTGTTGAGACTGAAACAAGTAGTATTACTGACTCAGGAGAAAAAACACGCAAAAATATGTTGTGTCTGTGCTGTGAGTCGCCCTGTAAAGCCTAAAATCATAATTTCAAAGTCAGAGGTTTCAGGATGGATTTTCTGGGAGTTTTTTGGACCACATTATACGTCTTTATACATTAATATCACATGCACAGGCTCTGAAAGAAGGCACGGTTCGATATTTAGGCCTCAAATGTGAATTCAACACGATACTGATGAAGATACGATGATGATAGTAGATAACACAACTACATCCTCGGAAAATATGTTTTTCACCAGTTATCTTTAAATACTCTATTAATGACCGTGCAAATATCAGACACTACAAAATGTTCTTCCACACCTTTGCATGTAATTACTCATTTCCACCAGAGAGGTCTCCAAATCCCCAAATCTTACTTAGCACAGCTTTAAGATACAATTTAGACCCAAATAGGGTGAACTTTAGAGTTCATAACTAAAACTACTGAGCTAATTAAATTAAAGTTTTTGCTTTTTTTTCATGCAGATCTATGAAGTGACTGGCCAGGCCTGAGGTGAGTTGGCATGGAATGTTTGGTTTTGTTTTTGTTTGTTTGAATTATGTTATTTTACCTAATTTTATAACATTTGTTTTTAGCTTTTTTTGTGGTTTTGCCTCTTTAAACTTACTGTTTCATTGTAAAGCACTTTGAGCCGCTACATGTATGAAGTGCTCTCTAAATAAACAATTAAAATTGAAGCAAACAAAAACAAACACACACACACAAAGCTGTGTATACAAAGATACAATACAAAGTCCACAAGTTACATTATTAAATCTCATTTATTGAAATATAAATCATCTGAATGTACATAATGCATAATAAAACAGGAGGATAACATCTGGTATTGGGAGTAACTACCTATTATTACACATACTTACTGTACCATGGAGTATAATTCATACTTATATTCAGCTCTCCATCTCTTTCCGTTAATCATTTAGTCTACTGTTCTTCACAAACCGGATGCATTTTACAGCCAAATATAAAACTCTTAAAACAACTTCCCTCATCGCAGACGCTCTCAAAACAAACACAAAACGACAGAGATAAAAGCAACAACAGATAAGATGTAACAAAGTGCAATAGTTTATAGTTTCTCATCGTGCCCATAGAGTAGATCACAGTGGAGGGATACACACTCAAAGGGAGGCAGTGAAGTCGCTGGATGATAAGCTATACAATGATAACCCATTTACTATGCACAGTGATGTATAACATCAAACTAGCTACATAGAGTCTCTCTACGCTGCTTCAAGACTACTGTACAGGACATTAGGTGAGATGCAGATTAGGCTCGGCTTTACATGTGTGTACCTTTTGACGCTATGACTTTCAATAGTGTTTGTATGCCTGTGATGCAGTTTACATAAACTTTTATGTAGATCCATATTAAACCACGAGAATCCATGTTGAATCATACAAATCCAAGTGAAACTATACGATTGTGGAAGCATTTCTGACAGATGTCAAATCTTTCCATAGTGGAAATTCTGGCCTAGCGTCTACATCAAGTCAAACTCAAGGAAGACCATCAAATAAATGTAAAAACAGACTCATACAGGAGCAGATGAAGACAAAGACATTAAACACATGAAACAGGAGACGTGTCTCTAATCCGCTACAATATGGCTGCCTTTCCTGGTGCTCATGGCTAACAAACAGGGGTCTTAGTTTGGTTCTCTACTCTTCTACTGCATGTCCCCAATCCAAACCTTGAGGAACCTCAGCCAGTTCACTGTTTTGTTTTATTCCAACACACCTGAGCTAGGCAATCAGCCTTTAATTACTTGAATCAGACATGCATAGGAATTAGAACAGAGCCAAAACATGGACTGGCTGTTGTTCCTTAAGGACTGTATTAGGTGGGAGTTGTTCTTTGCCTTCTTCACAAGAACAAGAACCTGGACTCAGAAGCTCAAACTGAAACAGAATTACGTTGCTGTCGAAGGAAAAACATCTATCTTCAAAACTTTCTAACATCTGTTAAAATAACTTATAAAGACTTGAATGGGTTGCTTTTCACAGTCTCTAGTGGCCTATTTGTGATTTAATGTTCATCCAATGTAAAGGGCAGCTAGCAATTCTAAATGGTGAAAAAATAAAACCTGAATTGCGTTATGAGGTGTTTTTCTCACTCATGACAGTGACAAAAAAGTAACCGGCATAGTTCTGTCACAGTTTGATAAACATCATCAGGGACTAAACAGCAGCTGATCTTTTGCATACAGGTAATGTTACCTGAATACCACAAACCTGCAGTGCATCTCTAAGCAACAGTATTACTACTGTTAGTGTGGTACAGGTTCAAAGTTTTGGAAGAACACATTTGCATACAACAGCTAAACCAGTCGATGTAATATTTTGTTTGGTTCAGAATTCTGAAAGTATATAGATGAATTGGCCTATTTTACATTATGTTACATACAGCATCAAAACATTCCAGCTTATTGTCAACAAATGATCGTAAAAGGTAACTTTCATGCTTCGTATCAAGCTACAAGTAGATTTGTCCTCGCTAGAGTGTCACAGGCTAAAACGTTCCTGTGTGTACTAAAACACTGGCATAAATTTTGGAGTCTTAAAATGCCTCTGACTGACACCTTTCTTAGAAGAACAGAATGTTTTGAACTTCATATCATTTTTCCAATTTCGTCAAAACTTTGTTTAGCGACGTGTCAGCACTGGGATGGTATCATGCTCTTTTAGTTAAGTCACAAAGGTGCATGCGACCTATAAGTCAAAGCATTATTGCTGTTTTCTTCATTTAGGACCATAAAACTTTTCCCAACCCCCCAAATATTCACAAATAATACATATTTATACTCACTAAAAAGTAAAAAAATAAAATTCAAATTGCTGCACTTATTGAGTCATCGACAATATATGATCAGATACAGGAACTATGTATGTATCCATGTATGTTGTGCTTTTCAATGGACGAGCTGCTCGCTTGCAAGAGCAAAACAATGGAATTTTTTTCAAAGAGTAGACGTGAACTGTGACACAGTTGCTCAATCTTGCACAATTTTTTTGGTTAGATGTTTTGTAGTGGTTCTTGGAAGCGCAGATGGATTTATTTGGAAGGTAGGCGGTTGTGGAGTTTCAAAAGTGTCTTTGATACGCTCAGATGTTTGGTTCGTTCCTGCTTATTTCGCTATTCAGAATGCCCATCAAGATAAAGTCCTATAAACACAAAAACATCGATATACTTTTGAAAGGAGACAAGAAAACCGAAAACTCCTCCATTCTGTTTCCTCATCAGTCTCAGATGCCTAGAGTCAAGGCCAAATGTAGTGATGTCTGTCAGAAAACCTCATAAATGAGTCTGTAGTTTGAGTGTTGGCAGTCCTTTACCAGCCCGTCCTCCAACCCAGTAGAGGGCGCTGTCTGTAACACAAGCTGACCAACAAGAACTTCACAGGACGTCCAGGCAGTGAAGTGGTTTTTCTCTGGGAGTTTCTATAAGCAGGTGAACGGAGCAGGGAGAGGAAGAGTTCAGAGAAAGTCTGGGATGAAGAGAGAGCGCATTTAGAGACGATGCTTGGATTTTTCCTTCTGCTCCGTTTGGTCTCTCTCTCTCTCTCTCTCTCTCGCTCCCTTACTCTCTGTCTCTATGTCCCATGCTCTCTCTCTCACAGGAAACTGTCCTCCACCAGGTCTCCTGAGTCCAGGCACATCTCATCCAGCAGCGTGACGTCCTCCAGAGTCTCTCCCTCCCGCTTTGGCAATGTGGAGCTGCTCGAACCCGTCTCTATAGCGCTCTCCTCAGACGTCTGGGAGCTACACACGCACACACAGACATAGACACACATTAGTTTAGAGTTCTGGTCGTACTGCTTAGTTATCAACATGAAATCACCCAAAAACTTCACTAATAAAAGCAGCAGAGTAGGCCTGGTACAAGTAAAAGTACAAGTTTGGCCTGGACTAAATTTCATTAAGCCTTTAAATGAAAAAAAAAAATAACATCAAATAAATAAGCAAAATATTGAAAATGTTTATTATGCCATATTTTGACAACTTCTAAAAACATCTCATGTTAATTTAGCACAAGTTTAAACTTAAAATGTCTACATGAGCATTTGTGTCCCTTTACAATATTCAAATGTTTAAACGTTGATTAGTTTTATGCTACTAAAATAACAGGGCAGTTTTAACCATATAAATAAGTCTGAAGGGCAACTCCATTGACCTTTCAAAATTTCTGGAAAGTTCAATCATGTAAACAAAGAAGTTCTCTGTAGTTTAATGTGAAGTGCTCCATTATAGAGAAACCTACCAAGGCTCCCTCGCGTAAACTACACGAAATGGTTACAATCATGCTGCTTAAAGTTTGAAACATGATTTTATGATAGTTTTGAGGTAAGCTTTTGACTTAATGTACTTTAAAAAATACATTAAAGGTGTAGAGGTACATGCAGGGTGCTGTAAGGCAAAATAGTCCCCAAAGAAAAAACCTACTTTTTCTGATTTACCACTATTTTACCATTTTCAACATGAAACATAAAAGCTATATAGAAGACACATGTGGGTTCACTGTTTTTTTTTTTTTTATAATAAGTAAATGACTATAGTTGTGTTGTAGACATTATGACCCCTGGTTCCTATCATGAACAGTGTCATATCATGGGAATTTTACATTGTTTACATCTCAGTGATTAAATTCTGCAGAAATATTGAAATATCATCAGAATTCACCTTTAAACAAGTTTTACAGTTATGGTCGATGCTATAGTACATACTATACTTGTAACTGATGCTACATTGGTGGGACAGAGCTGCGTACCTGTGACGGTTCCGTTTGATGTACTCCTCGTCGGAAAGTGGGTCGAGGTCAGGCAGGGGGATGATGTAGCCGCTGTCCGAGCTCAGCCTCTGCTCATCAAAGCCGCTTTCACGCTCCCTCAGCTTGCCTTGGTTCTTATAGGCCACGCCCAGGTAAGCATCATCACTCACATGTACACACTGCATGCGCGTCACTGCTGGGTGGTCGCTCTTCAGGAAGTTGTTGTTCACGCGCTCGTAGCTCTGCATACACACATACACTTGCTATTAGAATTGATCACCCATATATTTTCAGTCAATTCAAAAACCTAAATGCTCAGTTCAAAGAGAAGGACGGACATTTGCTTTAGAAAGTTTTAGACCTGTGTTCTGAGGACAACTCTCTTATAAAGTGAAGCAAAAGAGTAATGAATCTGGCTGAAAGGTGTTTCATTAAGTGTAGGCCATGGTTGCTTTTTGAGGTCTAATGACAGGTTCTCCAAACCCTCTTCTCAGGGGTAAAAATGACATCTGTCATTAAGACACTGGAGCATTAAAATATACTCCTGTCTTTCAAAATGCATGATTGAAACAAGAAGGAAAGTCGATCATCTCTAGCGGTTTCAAAAAGCACTTATATTCCTCTTATATTCCCTTCAGCACTGCCATAAACACGGCTCACTCAAACGTTCTGCCCCATTTCTGCAACCGTTCTGTGGTTCCGCAAGGGCTTGGAAAACCTATAAAGAACCGCATTTCCCACCACACCCCAAGCCAAGGTGCTATTAGACTAGCTATTACAGGAGCTAGTTAGCTCCTGTGCCATGTGACGCTTTGGGAAACAGAGTTTTGAAGTGCCATGTGTGGTGTCTGTTTAATAATGTCATTATGGCTAACAGGCGGACGCTAACTGTTAGCTCAGGGTGATTAGTGCGGCTAGATTCGGGCTTGCTGGGCGTTAGCCAGCTGGAGCAGTAGTGCACTAATCTGTGTTAGCGGTTTGGTACTGTAGGCATGAGGGACGCACACGTAGCCTGTGTGCTCAGCCTCATACACTGCATTACAACCACAGGAAGCAGGAAGCTATCTTGTGAATGTGGGTAAAGGGCATTACTATTTACCAGGGCATACAAACCCATGGCTTAGATGCTTGGGAACAGAGGGAAACAGAGACAGCATCAGAGGCTGAAGCAGAGCTTCTGTGAGTGCTGTGGGTGGAAACAAGTCTCAAGAACTCTGTAATGTTATTTATAATATAAAAACATATTTTTTTCATTGAATAAAAATCTTTTCTGGGCATCTTCTTCTACCACAGCTTGTATAATCTCCATAGCAAAGCACTGTCAATAGAACAGACGCTCTGGAGCAGCCACATCTGCTAGATGGGTATAAATAGGGTCGCCACAGGTCCGCTTTTCAAGATATATGTCCGGGCGTTGGGTGTTCTGGGTTCTGCAGTGTTCTTCCAAATTGTGTGGGGGAAAAAAACAACCAATAAAATCACATTGGTCAGTTTTTATCACTCTCTGTACTTCACCCCTCCCACTGGCCAATTGTGTCATTTACCACAATTGACATCTTTCTTAACGCAAGGGCTAATCATAAAGAGAGCTACCAGAAGTTACAGTGTCTGTATAAAATGAAAAAGTTCAAAAATGACCATGAAAGAAATCTTTATAAAATGCCTTCAAAATGAGGACATTTCATGGTGTGGATTACTAAACATCCAAACGATTCAACATCTGCAAAGTGCAGAATACATCATTTCTCCCTCACTATTAAACTTGATGGCACTTCTTCCGTGAAAGCCCACCAAACTTCAGACTGACATAAATGGAACTGGCATTCTCAACAATGTAATGTTGGTCAAAATTCCTACCAAAAAAAAAACAACCGAAGAAGTCTGCACCACAGCTGCTAAACTATCATTAGTTTATCACAGAAATAACCACCACAACTTCTCATCTCAGGTATGGTTGATAAACGACTTTCAGTTCACTAAAACCTCTACAAGTTTGAAGAACAAGCCACTGCTGACAGCGACAAGGTTAAATACAAAGTGCAGCTGAAAGAGACATTAGGGGTGAGTCTAGTGGAATGTTGACATTAAATGCATATCTTGGGGCCGAGGAGTGTCTGGTTCTGGCTTATTGAAAAGGTAGCAACCATGCGTGAAAAGCCCCCTGGTGTTGGGCTGGGAGGCAGTGGAATGTAAAGGATGAGGCCAATACAAAAGGCAAAATGATGAAAGTCAGAAGAGACAGAATGGTCCAGAAAAGAAGACCAGTAATAAAGTAAAAGTTCTGAGGTTTACCCTCTTGTATCCAGAAGGCAGCAGGGTGGTCACACTCTCACTCAGGCTGTGGAAGGAGGGTCTCTTCTCTGGCTCATTGTTCCAGCACTTCACCATCAGCTCATATCTACGGAAACAAAACCACATTGCTCTATCAGCCACTCTGAAAACACAAACTTGACTGCTCTCCCAGTGATACTGTGGGGGAGAAGATGAAGTACTGTAA
This sequence comes from Colossoma macropomum, assembly GCF_904425465.1. Classification (NCBI taxonomy): domain Eukaryota; kingdom Metazoa; phylum Chordata; class Actinopteri; order Characiformes; family Serrasalmidae; genus Colossoma; species Colossoma macropomum. Next base: position 12,374,664 of record NW_023494795.1, on the reverse strand, counting down.
TCTAATTGTATTAGCCTGAGTGCAAATGTAATAGCCATAACCTGGTATGTTTCCAAAAACCAGATTGGCAACTGACTGATTTAACTTAGGAAAAGGCCCATACTGCGATTTTAATCATTATTGTTATTATCAAGTATGCAAAAGTTTGGGCGAACCTCGGAAAATTACATGTTTTGCTGATTTTCTAAGCGAAAATAAGTTACCACATCCTCTACAGAGAACACACTTCTGCATATTTTAATGCACAATTACTGTTTATTTGCTGCATTTTAATTGGAAAAAATAAAACATCAAGGTTTGTTTTTTTACCCAATATTAAACTCTCCTGATAAATAGAAATTGTGCACTGAAATTTGCAGAAAAATGTCATATTTAAGTTTACTCTCTGCAGAGTGTGTGTTAACTCATTTTCACTTAGAAAATCAACAAACCGTAATTTGATCAGCAGTGTTCAATATTTTCATAAGACTTTACACAACGAGAACACAATAGATGAGCTGTTATGTGCTGTTGTGCTGAACATACACATCGTTGGAGGCGTGCTCTGGTTTAGCCATCCTGTAGCCACTCTTGATCTTGTTATAGAAGCTGGAGTCCACAACCATGCCAGGATAAGGAGTACCTCCTGCGGGAAATTCAAGATCAAACATTAAATATATATTTTAAATGATCGGTTATTACACAAACAACATTTCTCAGACTGTTTTTCTGGAACACAGTCAAAAACTCCTGACGTACCCAGAGAGAAGATCTCCCACAGTAAGATTCCATACGACCACACGTCACTCAAAGAGGTGTACAGGTTATCGAAGATGCTCTCAGGGGCCATCCATTTCACTGGCAGGAAAGTCTATACGCAGAAATGCAGGAAAGAGAAACATTACTCAAAACACATCTTAAATACTCCAACTACAGTTCACAAGTACATTAAAGCGTCTCTTTCTGCCTTTTAAAGGGATAATCAAATTTACACAATATTCCTGTAATCGCTAACATAGTTGATTGCCCAAGATCTGTTTGGTTTCCAGATGTGGTCCTTCAGTTTTGCAGTGCAGCTATATGATAAGGCTAATAGACACTAGTCTCCCAAAAGACTGTGACACAAACTTCTATTAATCATAGCTATATATATTATATAAAAAGCAAGCTTTGGACACCACCCATGACCCGGATGATTGATTACATTTGTGATAAGGGAACAATTGTGGACTTCTGATTAGGGAACCACTTCTTTAATCTACTCTCTACCTTAAAGAACATGATTTTTAAGAGCTAATGTCACATTAAGTTTTATACGTAAAGGAAATGATCTAACAAAGCTGAGCTTAGAGCCATACTTTATTGTTATTGTTACTGTATCAGTGATAAGCCCTTAGTTAATTCTGTTCTAAATGTGTGCGCACACTCGCTCAGAAACTATTGCAATATATTAATAAAGACAACATTGTGCGGCTTTTAAATAGTCATAGAAAACAAGGCAACACAAAGACAGCTCAACATGGACACACATGTGCCCCATCTGCTATGGCTGAAAGGGGAAAAAACAGGTACTCACGCTTCCTTTGGACACATAGTTGTTGTCGTGCATGATGTCTCTGGCCAGTCCGAAGTCACAGATCTTCACAATCTTACCCTGGGACAGCAGGACATTACGTGCTGCCAGATCTCTGTGCACGCACTGCAGAGAGCGAGAGAGGGGTGGAAAAGACATCCATTACATTCAATCTCTGTTTCATTTACATGATTATAATCATTTCTTCAGTTCTTCGCCCATTATTTTACTTGTCATTCTCTACTACCTAATGAAAAACATCTGACATTCTAATATCTTTTTCCATCTATACCCATCTATCTTCATCCTACAGCTCCTTCTCTTTCAGGGTGGTCTGACAATATCCAGTTCTGCTCACTGACCTTAGACCCCCTCTATGGAACCAGCATTTAAAAGCCCCTGATGCTTAATTAATACCTGGTCCATGCCCCTGTAATAACATGTTTTAATAACATGCAATAATACACAGTAACCTCCTCTCTCCTGCTCTATTTTGAGTGCTTGGGCTTTTCTCAGAGTGGCTTGAGCCCACGCAAACCAGGCTAGCGCTCAAGCCACTGTAAACCCTCAATTTAGACTGGTCAGCTGGGAGACATGGCGGCTACTTTCTTAAACACAGAGAAGATTGTAGCGCTGGCTGCAGCAGCAGCCACACTCTGAGCAGGGCATACATAGTACTTAGAGAATCTTAGGAAAGGCATATACTTGAAGAAATGCATGTTTCTTTGTTTAGTCTCAATTGAGGATGGTGAAGATGTTGTGTGGGTTCAACATGCAACAAGCTGATATTTCCAACTAGTATTTAATTTTGAGGGCCATTTGAAGGGCTACTACATAGTATTTCAATCTATTTTTATCTGCCTAGACAATAATTCTATGGATAATAATTTCAAAGTGTTTTTCTAAGGAACTCAAAACACTCTTATAGTAGAAGTCAATGAGCAGCTGCTTCAGTACCAGTTCATTGTCATCTATTATAAAAGCATTTTGAGATGTCAAAATTAATCTTCATAATGCTAGTTTGTCCCGTCAGACTATGTATTGCTCTAGGGTGAAGCCCAGCTGCTTGCGTGCTGTGTTTTGCTATTACTGACTCCATGACTGATGGCCTCTTGTTCACATATGGATGTTAAATGCAAATTTTATTAACGGCTCTCTTAAAGCTGCACTTCATACGTTTTGGGGAACTGGAGACCTCCCTGGTGGTAATTGCACGCAATATGGGGAAGAACGTTTTGTATGGCAAGTTGTGCTTTGGTCTCCTTCCCCAGATTATGTAATAAACTATGTGCTATAGATGTGGCAGATAGAGATTAGGGTTAAAATGCTGAAGCATTTCTTTAAATGAATATTTCAGCTAAAAATGCTAACATTGTGAACAACGAAAGGTGTTGGGAGAAAGGTCAGACTCACATTTTTGGAGGCTAGAAACTCCATCCCTCTGGCCACTTGATAGGTGAAGCTAAGAAGATCCATCGTGGTCAGCCCCTCTGTGTCATCGGACAGAAGTTTCTCCACCTCACTCTCTGTTGGTCATAGACACACAGCCTAAATTAGCACTGCCAGCATCTAGAATGCACCTCTGAGTGTGTGTGTGTGTGTGTGTGTGTGTGTGTTGTGTGCACAACACGTGTTGCTCTGTTTATGTACATAAGCTGTGAGTGTATTTTTAAAGGACTGCTCTTACATGTCTTAGTGATGGCAAGGGGAAGACTGCATTAAGCCCCGTGAGCTACAATTACCTTCTGTAAGTGCAGGGTGCACAGAGTGCAATGCCCCACTTAGTCAGAGACAAGGGTGGACCCCTCCACTATCGCTGGCAAAACAGCAGTGTGTATGTAAGAGTATGGGTGTGTGTGTGTGTGTGTGTGTGTGTGTGTGTGTGTGCTTTAGAGGATGTTATGCCCAGCCAAACCACACAGAAGTAAGCCAAACTGACCAGGGTGAGCACAGAGAAGGAAGCAGAGGAAAACAGAGGAGAGAGTGGGTGAGGGAGAGAGAAAAAAGGAAAGAGGAAGAAGACTAAACACTCCAAAACAACTAACTAACATTGAAGGGGAAAGAACAGAAGAATTGAAAGTGTTGTGTCAGTTTTAGTATATCTCACACGATTGAGGCATAAATGGGTGTATATTGTGGCATAGATGAGGCAGAGAATTTCTGCTAGAGAAATGCTTATTTTATTGAACAAGGCAGAAAAGGCCACTGAAATACAGCCGGAATAACGGAAAAGTTTACGTCTGACCATGTAACTTCACTCCATTGTGAATAACATACAATAAACACACACCAACACCTTAACCCAACAAACAACAACAACAGCAACAATAACAACAACCACACCTCTAAAGTCCCCTTCTGCAACATGGAGCAAGTGGCAGCCGCCACAATATGTACTGCACTGTGCAAATGTCAGAGACCGTCCTTCTGTTTTATTCCGTTGTTTTGTTTAATTTCCAGTCAAATTGGACAATAAGTACAACTGCAGTACTACAGTGCTAAGCAAATATGACCTATCATCATTCATAGCACTACCACTGGTAGATAATCCACTGGTTCATGAAGCTGAACAGCTCGCTGGTGTGGTCATCAGCTGTGATGTTCCCACAAGTGGTTGGAAAAAATTCTCAACTGCTGACTTCTTTGCTGTTCTTCAGTTTTCACTGTTTGCTCCTCTTCATAAGCCTTTTTGACGCAGACTTGTTAATATTTCCAATGTCAAATTTCTACAGTTCATGCGGTAATGGCATCCCACCACATCACTGTTGTCGGAAGAAAACCTTGTATCTCCATTTTTGACATTTTTCAGTTTTTGATTAATTTAAAAAATACCTGTTACACTTTACATTCCATGTAATTTCATGATGAATAGACTAAAAGAAATGTCCCCAAAATGACTTGTAAAAAATTCTGGTTCCTTTGACTTACATTAAAAGTAAACAGTTTTTTTCCTTCTCCTATAAAGTTACCATTTTGGAGATACGAGGTTTTGGTCCGACAACAGCGATATGCTTATTTTGCTTTGCCTTGTTGAAGCCAGTCCTTATAGCTGTTACTTTCCAGCCAATTTTAGGCTGTTTTTTGATTTTATTATTGTTTTATTATTATTATTATTATTATTATTATTATTATTATTATTAGTTTTTTATAATCAGGACAATTCTGTACTGGATTTTAGCATGTTTATTTTCCCTGACTTTCTAGGTTTGCCAGGACCCAAATGAACCCTGAAAATGTAAAGACGCTCTGGGCACTGTTTATCTGGTGGTGACAGTTTTGGTGGTCTACCATGTCTGCAAGAATATTAGGAGTCTTATTTTCTCTTTTTCCCTCCTTATGCAGGTGAATTATCTTATTATGTAATCTCATCAGAAATGCCTCCTGAAAAATAACTAACTTACTTAATAACTGTGTTGACTGAATATTAAATAAACAAAGGGTGGTCTCTGCGATTTACAAAGTAATGTAGGTGTGTGTTTGTGAGAGGGTGTATGAGTGTGTTTCTTACCGTTGGTGTGTGTGTGTGAGGGGGGGTGATCGTAATCATCTCTCTGCAGGTGAGAGTATTTGGAGGCTTCGCTCCTCTCCAGCATGGGGACATACTGCATAGTGTCTGCCTGCTTCATATCCATGTAGTCTCCTTTCTCCTCGAAGGACAGGATCACGTAACTGCACACAAGCACACATTAACGTTAATGTCGCAATCCACTGTTTATGTGCTTCCTACATAATCGATCATCATTGCAACAGCATTGTTTTTCCAAAATACTGAAATCTGTGCACAAAAAATAAAAAAATTAAAGGTACCATGCCATAAGCGATGTATTATGTAAACATTTTTACAGGGTGGGGAACTCATTCCTGCAGTTTTGTGATTTTCATGCTCAAGCAGACCTGATTCAATTCATCAATTAATTAGCAGGTTTAGGTGATATGCTAGAGCAAGGAACTCACTTATTTGTGCTGGATTCCAGCTCTCAGTTCTCCACCCTGATATAGACTGATATAGTAAACTAAGCTATGAAAACAAAAGTTCGGGATTCATCATGTTTGCAATATCACAACCACAAATATATTTACATATGACTATCCATTCTATAGCAGTTTGCTCTGGGCATTCACTTTGCAGCAAAAGGAGTGCACATTTCAGCTCATAAACTAGGAACAATATCATTATTAGCCAATCAGACCAGCATGCATTTACATATGTCAGTCTTAAATGCACATGAACAAAAGCAGTGTTAACTCTAAGGCTAAAAAATGGTCAAGTAAAAATGAAGTATAAAATTAATTATTTGGTTTTTGGTGCACAAAACCACATTAATGGAAGACTTCACACTAAAAAGTAAAACAAAAGAAAAGTGTATAATATAGGTCCTTTAATGTACATGTTTTGATGTAAGGGGAACAGTAAAGGAGTAACTTGTGTGCTAACTCTATGTGAGATCATCTCTGGTGCACTGTATTCTCCGTGGTACACTTTTGCCCGGAAATGATCAAATCCATTTATAATTTAGGCTTGTCTACAGCAGGTGGTTGGGGCTGCTGAGGTTACATCAGCATGATTTCACTGCAAAGTATGATTTCATACTCTTTCGCTACTCTTTACCTCTCTTTCTCTTCCTCTCTCCACCCCCTCACCTCCTCCTATATTCTGTCTCTCTCCTCCTGGCTCCCCTAAATCCTCACTCTACATCCATCTCTGTATCACTCTTTGCAGTCACTCTATCTCACCATCCTCTGAAAAATGATTGTACCCCTACACTCATCCAATTAGAAGGAAACCCAAACCCCCTCACCCTTCTCTCTCACTGAAAAGGAAGCGGAATTTGATTAAGAGAAGACACCAGAGCACTTATTCAGCTCACACATAATGCCATGTACCTTCTGAAATAAAGGTTTTCTTTTTTTAGAGGCAGCACAGCTTCATTTGAACAGCTAATAACGTGGTGATACAGATACTTGGCACTGTTTCTGTGTGTGTATCGGTTTAGTGCTTGAAATATCTGTAATGACTGTGTGTCACTGATGATGCTTGGGATGTTTTAACAAGGAAATGTTATACTGAAATTATACTGTGGTCAATAAATCTATAGAATAAAAGCACATTTCTTTCAGCGACTAGTTCACTCAACCAGACTGAGCTAGCAACTTATGCTGGTTATATCCATGTAGTATAAATTGGACATGTTTAATTCATTAGTTCAAACAACAGAAAGGTAAATGTCTGAAAAGCTGGTGTTTCCTACTACATGCATTGCATAACATTTTGCAGGCTTTAATGAATTTCAGTCCAGTTGTTTGAATCAGCCTTATTTTGGAGATGATACGGGAATAATAATAAGATAATAAGGCTATGTTTAATTCTGGTTAGCAAGACAGAGATCTGGCTAGCACCATTTTGCAGTATATTCTGTGTTATACCTGTATCTGTCTCTGTTTTGAACATATTATCTGTTTATTAAAAAAAAAAATGCATTTGTTTTCTCTCACGTTCAAGAAAATGTGTTAACTCTAGATATGTGTGTGTGCTGCTGACCTCCGACTGCTCTCATCAGCTGGGTTTATGCCAAAGATGTCCAGGTCTTTCTTGGCCTTTTCTGGGTGCCGGCTCAAAAAGCCATCTCTGTTCTTATGCAGATAGTTCACTAGGTCTCCATAGAAACAGTACTCAGTGATTATGTAGATAGGACCTGAAAGAGTGAGAGAGAGAGAGAGAGAGAGAGAGAGAGAGAGAGAGATGATGAGAAGGCTGTTAGGCTACAGTCTAATCTTATCAGAGGCTTGTAAAGTGCATATAATCAGACAGAAGAAAGCAATAAACTCAGCCTGTTAAAATACCACAGCCACAGAGGCCAGAAGAGACACCGCCCTGAACACAATAACAGCTCCACATCTGAATCAACACATTTGCCCACTTGGGTATGTACAATTTGTGTGTTCACAATGTGAATAACATGTAATAAGAGGTGTAGTAATGTGCATCAGTCCACTGTGATCAATTTAAAGTGGTGACCCTGCATTGATTTTGGCATGTCAGAATCTATTCGACCTAATTATGTTAATAATCAATAAAGTATGAACTCATTTTTGGCCAAAACAGTCTATTTTCAAAAACAAAAACAAACAAACAAACAAACATACAACAAAATAAAAGCTTGATGTATTGTTTTTATTGCCTATTCACTTCTGTGTATGTAATTTCTAAAGTCATGTGTTTTTTTCTGAATTTTTCTGAATCGTACAGAATAAGTACCATGCAATAAGTCATTTCCTAAATTACCACAATCTAATCTTTATGAGATTAGAGATTTTTCAAATCTTGGAGAATCACTTCCTTAGTACAGATTTGGTGTGTACCTGATTTGGTGCATGCTCCCAGCAGATTGACGATGTTGAGGTGAGGGCCCAGGTGGGTCATGATCTTCAGCTCTGACATCAGCGCTTGCTTCTCACTGGAGCGTGCTGTCGCTGAGGAAACAATCAAATCATATCATCTCAATTAACCAATCATGCATAAGCCACGTCAGATCGTTTGAGGATGACAGATCATACAGTTTATACTGTATGGGTGAATTTACTGTGTTTCTTCTATACGGAGCTGTTATGTGCAGATGATCCATTGACTCACGTTTGAGCATCTTCACCGCCACCTTCATGACCGGTTGAGAGCGACTTAGTCCATATGCGGTGCCCTCCACCACCTTACCAAAGGCGCCCGAACCCAGGATACGGCCTGTAACACATACACACATGCGTATTACATGAATACCCCTACAACACAGAATGAAGTCCTGTAGACGAGTATGTTTTTACTGTTATATCAAAAATATGTAACTTCTTTTTACATTGGTTTTTACTTTTTTACACCATTTAAAAACACCAGCTGCATTTTAAATTAAAAAGTGTAAACATTTCATGAAGCATGTACTAATAAAGATGGTCCAAAATAACCTAGAACCCAAAACTTCATATTAATGTACTTCAACTTCTCTCTGCAGGCCCCCTAGTGGCCATTCCACAGTGGAATGGAAATCATCTCACAACTTTTTAATGAATATTATCAGATTAACTAAGACACTTGGCTGTGAATTGCTGTGACTGTGTTGAGCTGCTAGTGAGCAACGAGGGGTGAAAGGTGAAGGGATACTGAGAAAACAATTCACATCTCTCCACAAAGACGGCTGTGCTGAGATAAAATGAACAGCACCACTGTAGCTTTCTAGATTTTAAAAAATCATGTACAACTACTAAAAATTAGCAAGAAGAAGACACTTTTATATTTATTTATGTTGACTTGCTTGACTTGAGAAAAATTCAGTTCACTTCTGGCTTTATAAATCATACACATTTCCATCATACATGTATATTCTATAAAGGTTGTTGATGGAAAAAAAAGTATAGAGAGTATAAAGAGACCTCCAAAACAAGGTGACACTGCGTTTTATAGCAAAGGGTGAAAAAAAGTTAAAAGTTAAGCAGATTTTTTCTAGCTTCTCCTATTAAGTCATAAAAGAAGATATCGTTGCTGTCAAAACCAAAGCTTGTATCTCCATTTTATCTCTATGTGCCAAAATGTCACGATGAACGCAGCAGTAGAAATGCATGAAAATGACTTGGAATAAAATCTTATTGCATTAACTTACACAAAAGCTAAGAAAACTTTTTTCCTTCTTCTGTAAACTTATTAATCTGGTGTCGTTCTGACAGGGACAATATGTCTCAAACATTGGTCCACGGACCACCTAACACATCTCCTTTGGGTCGTCTTAAATTCATCTTTGGTACAGCAATTGCGACTGGGTTATTGAAACCCAATGACACAGATCCCCTTCCTGCATTTTAAATGGATGGCTCTACAGAAAAAAGCCTCTGTGGCGCAGTTGCCAAATGGGGTTAACGTATGGCGACCCAAGAGAGCCGTCTGTGGTCTTTCAGCTTCACTGCTATGGCTTTATGTTAGAGAAAAACTCTTTGATCACTGAGTCACGACCACTCCTAATCCTCCCAGGGACCGCTAGACACACAACACACATGCCACATCTTGGCGCTGCTGGTATCACAAGGCAGTGCCCACATCTGATTGGAAACAACCAAGGACAAGACCACAGTCCAATTGATTACATGACCACAAGCAGCTGTAACGTAACATAACATAAACACTGTTGAGGGAAAGGCCCACAGTGCAAGGAGGGCTGCTTGACCATGGTTATGTGTGTGTGTGTGTGACTCACCCAGAACGAGGCCGTCACGTGGGAACTCCCAGCGCGAGTCGTAGGGCAGCTGCATGGGGTCCACATAGATGTACTCGTGTCCATCTGGACTCACTGACTCTATGACCCGCCATCTGATTTCATAGCGTGGCTTCTGCAACACACACAGTGAAAGGCAGACATTAAGCTCATTCCAGAGCAGAGGTTATTACCACATTGAGTAAAATTGCTTAACTGGACTGTAAAAAGGAATGCATTGAACTGACTTGATTCAAATTTGTACATAATTCCCAAATGAATAAAATATCATCAGTGCACAAAAAAGCAGGAATCTCCAAAATAGTAACTTTACAGGAGAGAGCAAAAATGCTCCGAACTATTAACGTAAGGTAAAGTTAAGAAGTTTTATTCTGAGTAATTTTTGAGCATTTAAATTGTTCTATTCATCATGACATTTCACACAATAAGAACAGCCATTGTGCTTAAATGATAATGAAAAATAAAGTCAGTAATAAGATGCATGTTGATGATGATATATAACATCAACACAGTTTTGTCTTTCAGTTTGCATACTTTTGTGTTGATGTACTGAATGTGGAAATTATGCATACATTTCAATGTGATTCTCATAACACTCTCGCACTTTTTTCAGTCTGACTTGACATTGATTAATACATTTGCATTACATATACTAGAATGCACCCAGCTAATGGGAGAGCACAGGTTAAAGTCATGTGAAAATAATAGAAAACCTTATTTGGGTTCTTCAGAATCAAGCAGATTGTGTCATATACACCACAAACACTGAGAAAGGTTGGGAGCTTGAGTGAGTGAGTAAACAAGAATGAATGAATAAATGAGAGCAAACTACAGGAAGAATGAGTGAGTGGGTGAATTGAATGGAAGCATGGTAAACTTAAGAATCCATAAAAGAGAATCAGGGTGAGTGAATGAATGAGTGAGTACCTGTTTCCAGATAATGACCAGCACAATGAGTGAGATGATGACAATGACCAACAGCACCAGAACGGCAGCCGCCACAGTGAGCTCCGAGTGCGGACCTGAACACATCATCATCACCAGATTAGCCTCTGACATTCCTGTCTGATACAGGTAATAGAAGGAGTGGGCAATATGATAATATTTATTATTACCGTTCTACACTATGTCACATTATGTCACGATATGCTTTCCTGAGCAAACTGTGGATATAATCAGTGCTTAAAGAACACTGACCAGCTACATGTTTCATTACAAAGAGAGCTTAATCAGTCCTGTTTAATTTGATTTAGTGCAGTGCAAAAAACTGTTGAATAAAACTCACTGGATTCATGGTTTTTAAATGCAGTGTATTGTGATATATTTTAGCAGCATTGCCGGCTGATACTTAAAGGCTGTAGGTATATGTACTTTTACAAATATCATTAAAATGGAAATGTAAACCATAGCAGGCAAGTCTGACAAACAATGTGTGCAAAATCAATTTATTTTAGTGGATATAATAATATTTTTGGCCACTGACTGTGACTGAATACAACCTTGTATGGTAATTCAATTAAAGCTACACTCCATAAGTTGTGGGGATCTCTTTTGGAAATGTATAACATTTTGTGATGTCGGTTGTACTTCGTTTTTTTCTCCTGAGGCTACTTCCTTCAATTAATATTAATAAGCCACATTAATTTAATCTTTTTGCTGCTCATTCCAGTCTTTGGTTGTGACCCTCTTACCAACCTGGGTAAAATGATTTACCTTGTAACTCAGCTATTTGAAAAATGGCCAACAGCAACTGCATGGATAAACAAGCAAAGCATATGGCGTTTGGATTTCCTTTTGAGAAGTGCAGCATCAGGCCACATGAGGAATCTATCAGTGGTTCACTACATGGAGAGCCTGACAGGACAGAAGGAGCCTGACAGAATAAAGCTAACAGCTGTAAGGGCTATCAGTGAAGAGTAGCTTTCGGTAGGCTCGAGTTTCTCTCGACCAAACACACACAGGACCTGAACCAAAAGGTACGTGATGAGCATTGGGTGAAGATGTGACAAATGGAGCGGCTGTGTATGTAAAACAGTGAGGAAGAGTGAAGAAGGTGTTAATGCTAATGCTTGTGGCTGGAAGGCTGTCATTTATAGGTGAAGCTCTACTGATCTCAACGCATAACTGCACTCTATTAAAAACTAAAGAGGAGTTGCACAGATAAGCTATTCCTAAATTACCCCCCTAGCAATGGAAAGTGTATGTTTAGAGGGGGGCATTGAGGCAGTAGCTTAATATTTTGGTTAACTTCGATAACTAGGGCTGCATGATATGTATGAAATATCACATTGTGTTTATGTTGCTACATATTCTGACTGCAACCATCTATTAAAACACACTGTTGAACCTCTAATGAGATGCATTATTGTGAAACTCATCTGCAATGTCTGAGGTTGGTCATGATGCTCATGGCACACAATTAAAAACATGTTTTAGCTAAATCCATAAGTCCTTGGCTTGAGTCGTGAAGAGAGTTGAGAGAGTTGTTAATAATGTATAATGAATGTTTCATGACATGAGAGCCAGAGAGATGTTCTCACCGCTGGACACTAGTTTGACCTCCCGGGAGACAGCAGCCATGTCATTGCGGGCCAGGCAACGGATGGCCAGCGTGTTCTCCAGATGGCCGAAGATCACCTCACTCTCCAGCTGGTTGTCCTGGTTGATGTGTGTATCCACTTTGATCCCTGTGGTGTTGGTCTGAAGTGGTGACCACTGAGTTGAGTCATTAGCACAGCTGAGAAAGTGCAAATATGATTATGTCACTATTATGTCATCACTGTAGTTGCTGCAGTTGAGTTCTAGAAAATATGAGATATGATTTATTGTGCTTTGCTTTGACCCTTAGAAGTCACAGCTTTGGTAAAAGCATAGTATAATCTGTTGATAATGATTTTTCAGTCATAGCTCACTGAAAAAAAGCAGAGAAATTATACTGAAAGTGCAGATTCTAAAATTTCAGTTTGCCTGTAAGTAGAAGAGGAGATGCTTTATTGTGATTTGAATTTAGTCAAAAGTTTTTTGTTGTGTGTACTGCCTTGTGTCTTTTGTCACTTGAAAAAGTTTAGTTTGGTAAGTGTAGACTCAAACTTCGTGATACAGAATCTAAATCAAGTACAAATTTAATTTACTATGTAAAGTGCATTTATTATTATGTAAGTATATAATTATGTAAATCAAATGTAGAGACAAATAATATTTGTAAGTAGAAGTTTGTGATACGGCACTACTACTGCTACTACTACTACTACTACTACTACTGCTAATAATAATAATAATAATAATAATAATATAAATAAATCGCTGCTGTTGGAACAAAACCTTTTTCAGTTTTTGACCAAATTTGAAAGTGCCTGTTGTCCCTTGTGTGTGAATTTCATGATGAATGGATCAAGAGACCCCAAATTATGTGGAAAAACGTCTGGTTCCATTGACCTGCATTAAAGGTAAAGTAAGTTTTTTTCTTTCTCCTGTAAAGTTACCATTTTGGAGATACGAGGTCTTGATCTGACAGCAGCGAAATGAAACTTCAAGATTTATCAAATAATATGTCACAATGTTAATTATTCTGGTGTTTCATCGGTTGAAATGGATATGGAATATATTTGATAAAATAATATGAAAACTATGAGTGCAAGTGATTTGTTTTAAACATTAAACATGCTATACTGCACTAAATCCAATTAACCAGGCCTCATTATGCTTTCTTTGCAATGAAGCATGAACTTGGTCAGTGTTCTTAAAGTACCGACAAAATCCATGATGCGCTCAGAAAAGCATATTGTGACATATTATGATGTAAATTATCACAATAGCAATGTTTTTATATTGTTCAGCCATACTTCTGAGGGTTAATAGAAAAGAAAGCATTAGACAAAGGTGAGTGAATCATTGCGTGTGTAAAAAAAAAACTCCAACAAAATAAGAAAATGGTGGGCAGCAAATAAGCCAGACAAAGCAAGAAGAAGACTCTTTTGCTGTCCTGGTCTTCTTGTGAATGAGAGCAAAAACAAAAGGTGACAAACGAAATGATAGAGAAAGTAAAATAACACAGATGCGAAGAGAGGAGACAGTCCAAATCTTCTTACTGTTTGATGTTTTTACAGATGTACCACTCCACATCAGGGACAGGAGACCCTCCAGCGACACACACTGCAGCCTGGCCTGCTGCTGAGCCATGGTGGAGGTCCATAAGGTCCACGATCACTGCAGGAACTGCAGCACATGCACAGATACAAAGCAACGTATGGATTATTAGACATAGGTTAATTAGCTAAATGGGACAAATGCGCACAGACCAACTTCAGCAAAAACGGGTCCGTACAGATTGTAATGGTGATAAGATATTAATATACATGGAAATGCGAATAAAAAAAGAAAAGGTCTGATAAACAAAGAGGTAAACATAGGCAAAGAAGGCCCAGAGGGATGAATACATGCAAACGCAGGTAAATGAAGTCGTGATGGGAACACTCGTGAGTTCAACTACAGAACGAGTGAAGACAGAGGGAGAGGGGGAAAATGACAGGGCTTCACACATTCCTGAACTTCACCTTTAACCTGCAGGCTGAAGGAATGGCTGGCACTCTGGTTGCCTATCTCAGCTCTCACTGTGTAGTTGCCGCTGTCTTCGGCCTTAGCTCTAATCAGAGTGAGAGTGCTCTGGTACCTATACAGACACAAAGTAGCTGCAGTTAGCATCCACGTTTCTCATGTTGATGCACATAGGGCCTAATATATATATACAGTTATATATATATATATATTATATATTATATATATATAATATTTTTATATATATAATATATATACAGTATCAGTCACGCTAACCCGATCACCATTTTTTCCCTTTTACTACATCTGGTGAAATATGAAAGGACATGACACTCTGAAAAATACATATGGAGTTATGCAGTCACCAAAAAGTGTTAAATGAATCAAAACTTTATATGTTTTACAGTTATTAAAAACAGTCATGCTTTGCCTTGATGCAGCTTTGCACACTCTTAGAATTCTATTAAGCAACTTTATTAACAGCTGCCAGGAATGCTTTTCCAGCAGGTTTAACAAAGTTCCACATTTCATCACTGTCCAAAAAACACAAATATCTCCAAAATGGTAACTTTTCAGGAGAAGGCAAAAACATCCTTTACTTTAGATGCAAGATAATGTGAAGAGGTTTTATTCCATGCAGTTTTGGAGCATTTCTATTGGTCATTCTTTATGAAAATTCAACACAATGCAAAAGCTGTTCAAATGAAAAGAAAAAAATAAATAAAATGGAGATAATTGTTTTTTTTTTTGGACAGCAATGATATGCTGAAAGCTTAATAATAATAGAATAAAGATGTAACGATACATCGAAACATGGTGATAATGCAATGTGCAGAGATGTGACAGTGCATTGAGGAGAGTTCCATTATTTCTGATATCTAATGCAACTGCAATGTTTAAACACCAAAGTTTGAATCAATCAACAACTCACTCCAGCTTGTTCATGTCATGTCACACTCCTGCTACCTCTAG
Source organism: Colossoma macropomum (assembly GCF_904425465.1). Classification (NCBI taxonomy): domain Eukaryota; kingdom Metazoa; phylum Chordata; class Actinopteri; order Characiformes; family Serrasalmidae; genus Colossoma; species Colossoma macropomum. Next base: position 12,359,334 of record NW_023494795.1, on the reverse strand, counting down.
TCTTATTAGTGGATTAAGCACCAACATGATTATAGTCATGATTATATATGATTGAGACATACATGAGATACACATTGCTGTTGTTGGGTCAAAACCTCATATCTCCAAAATGGTAACTTTACAGGAGAAGGAAAAAACCTACTTTACTTTTAATGTAAGTCAATGGAACCAGACATTTTTCCAAGTCATTCTGGGATGTTTCTTTTGGTCCGTTCATCATAAAATTTACAAACAATGTAAAGGGCAACAGGCATTTTCAAATTATGTTAAAAACTGAATATCGACAAAAACGGAGATAAGAGGTTTTGTTCCAACAACAGTGATATTATGTACATGACTACTTGTTAGTTTACTTAGTTTACTTATTAGAATGTCTTCGTCCTAATGATATTGAACACATAAGACATAAGACATTCAACAGCTAGGTTTTTGTTGTTGTTTCAGCAGAATCTTTTTGCAATAGTGATGCTGAATCTCTGCTCCAAATCCGCAAATCTAACATAAAGATGTCTCAGGCCATCTAACCTGGTTTCACTGATCGTACGGAGGGAGGTGGCAATCTCGGCAGAAACGTCGCCCAGGACGACTCCGTCCTTCAGCCACGTGACCTTGGGGGTGGGGAGAGCATCGATGTCCACCCTGAACTCACGAACGTCGTCCAGCTTGGCCGTCTCCATGGAGTCAAACGCAGGAGACACAGACACAAACTCCCTCTCTGGAGAGGCACAAGAGCGCAGATGATAGCAGAGCACAGTTTATTTTACTAAACACAACCAACTTAATCAGTTCAGAAGGATTTTGTTTAAGTCTGCTGTGGAAACACTGGTCCCCAGTCATGCTGCTTTCTAGCCTGAGGCAAGTCTTCAGGGAACTGAATGTTCATTTAAAAACATGCGCAAGTCATTAATTGTTTAACAATTAATATTTGTCTTTTTCTATCCTAAACTAATCCTAAACTGGTTCAACACAAAGAATAACTTTATCCAGTCAGTATAACAGAATCAACATTTTATAAACTGTACATCCAATGCAGTGCATATATTATCTCCATAGAAAAGCACTGCCAATGAAACGTCATGCATTGAACTTCGTGCCAACCTAATACCATTGGGATGAGTTGGAGTGGAAGTTGTGATCTAGAACTAATCGTCCAACATCAGTACCTGAACTCATAAATGCAGCAAAGGGGAACAAACTCCCTGTTAATAAACCTGATTTTAGAAGAAAGGTTGGACGAGCAGGTGTCTACAGACTTTTGGACATGTAGTACGCACAGCTGCACTTGCAAAAGTTTGAACACCTCTCCACATTTGCTACAAGGAACTTAAATAAGGCATTTATCCTGAAACTTTTAGTGCATAATTTTCATTTATTTGCTGAGTTTAACATGTTGGAAAAAAGAAAACATAAAATATAACTGTTCCAAAACTTTTGCATGAGTCACATTTTATGTTCTATTTTTTCCAATATGTTAAATTCAGCAAATAAACAGTAACTATGTATTAAAATGTGCAGAAATGTGAGTCTTTTTACAGTAATGTTTTTACTTTGAAAATCAACTATGTAATTTGACTAAGAACTTTTGCGTATAACAATATAAACTTTTGCATATGACAAGATTGATGAATTTGTTTGTGTCTGTTAAAATTGACATCACACTCTACTGTGCATATTGTGTGCTTCGTACCGTAGACAGTAATGGTGAGCTCTTTAGTCTGGCTCTCATTGCTGATAATGTCAGTTATAGTGCAGGAGTAGATTCCACTGTCTTTAGCTGTGGCTCTAGACACAGTCAGAGTATACTGAATCTCCTGATCCCTCTTATTCTCCTTTACTGTCTTCACTCCACGACCAGCCTGAGAGAGAGAGAGAGAGAGAGAGAGAGAGAGAGAGAGAGAAAGTTGATCTTCATTTATTCATATAACAAAAACATACAATAATGCCACTAATCCTAACTTAATAGTAATACTATCTCAAACAACACGAGTGTGAAGTGATTCATCTTGATGCACAGTTATTTCATATTAAACCTATTGCATATAAAACCTAGTTTTACTACATTTGAACCTACGAGCAATCTCTTAAAGGGCCCATATCCTATTTTTTCTTGAATTTTATTATTTTCCTGAGGTCCACCTACTATGTTTGTGTATGTACCAAAAGCAGTCATAATACATGGCCACTTTCAACCTCTCTGTATCCCTTAAGTTGAACGGGATCTTTTGTTACTGTTCAGTTACTGTTACTGATGCAAATTATCTCTGTTCTGATTGGTTATCGTGTATTGTGCTTAATTCAAAAAGCAGTCTGGGCTGAAGGCTGAATAGGCTGTAGGCCGAATAGGTGGATATGTGTAAATTTGTCAGTTTTTATACCATCAAAAAAACAACACATTTTAAATTTTGTTTTTGCAAATTACTTTAAATACATGGACTGTATGGACTGGGGACTGAATGTTCTGATAACTTTAACCATGTTTACATCTTTTATTAAAAAAAAGCATGGAAATCAATGTTTTTTTTTAATGATATGGGCCCCTAAATTTAACACGTGCCACAAAGATATGGTACAACCTAATCTCTACCTATGCCATCCTCAGCACACAGTCAGTTATTATAGACAATCATTTTGAGACTTTTTTCTGTAGTTAGTAAAAGAATAGAAAACCCTTTGACTCAAAAACACTTCTATAGAGGAATTACTGTCCCTGACACTTGAACATATCCTGCAGATGCACTAGACTGAAATCAGTGCAGTATTCCTTCAATAAGGCTTTGTTCTGTGCATGTTTTTGGAATATGTGATATTTGAATAATATTCCGTTTGTCTCTCACATGACTGCCAGGATATTTCCAGCGGTCTTCCAGCATCTCGCTGCCTTTTGCCACGCAGTTCACTGTGAGGGTCTCTCCGACCAAGAGAGCCTTTTTCTCAGCCTTCAGCTCAATTTGCAACTCTGGGCCTCCAGTGGAAAAGAGAGAGAGGAGAGATAAAGAGTGTTAGACTTTCATAGAGATGATGCACCAACAAAAGTGCTGCACTGAACATTTCCACATGAATAAAATATATCACATCAATACTAAAGATACAACTTTTTTCTTTTGATGCTAATACAGATGATGAAACCTTGAGTACTGACAGATACTGAACTCATATTTCAATTTTAAAAAACTACTTTAATGTTGGCACATCCTTCCACTAAAGCAGTAGTACCCTACTGCGTAATAGATACAGCCATTAAACTGCCATAATATTGTGTTCAACTCAGCTTTTTCAATATTTGCCATATTAAAATGAATGTCGATTTGCTCTGTCTGCAAAGCATTTCACAGCCCATCTTGTTTGATTAATTGTGTTCTGTTTGTTTTTGGCTCCATTGTGTTTACTTGTTCAGTTGTCACAGACGCCATCTGGAATTCTTGCTGGAGGGCAATGAGATGTTTGGAATTTGATGTAATAATTTGTCTTAAAATATTGCATCTAAAGTATCAATTTCTTTATTTTAACATTTTTTGTTAATTTTGTATGTAAAGTACAAACTTAAGGGCAGCATAAATCAAGATGATACTTTCTAACTAGTGATTAGCAAAATAAAACAATTATTGTGAAAATACTGTGCTTTTATCACAAGTAACAAAATGTGTTGAACGCTTCTCAACCAATCAGATTGTGTCGTCAGAACAAACTGTTGTATAATTGTAATTAAAGCACATAACTTAAGGTGAGCACCTAAAAGTTGGCTATCAAGCTCAGACTTAAACCCTCCACTACCCCACAGATGTACAATTATTTGGAAAATCTTTCAGTTTACTAACTTTTGGGAATTATTGTGTTGATGCAATCATGTGGAAAATATTTACATATTTGAATCACCTTTTTGCAGTATGGCATGTTATTATATCATGTGGATTTTGTTAAAACCACTATATGTACCCACATGTATATTCACACAAACACAAATATGGCCTCACCTGCCCAGCCATGGACGATGTACTCCTCACTCTCGTGCTCCTCACCGTTCACCAGGGCTCGGCACACGTATGTTCCAGCAGTGAAGAAGCCCAGAAAGCCCCTCTTGCTGTCATAGGCAGCAGGTACAGGCTGCTGGGTCTCCAAATGGATCAGAGTCACATTAGCACTGGGGTCAGACACGCGGCACGGGACCTCGGTCTCCTCATGACTCGTCAGCATATGGTTAATGAACGGCACCAGAGAGGGCACAAATGGCACTTTTGGGTCTGAAAGGAGCAATAATGTATGAGAAAAACAGACATTTTCGCAAAACAACACTGCACCACTGGTGCCATTAAAACATATAAAAAGTAGGCAAATAAAAAATAAATAAAAAATAGGCAAAAGTCAAGCTTTGGATGGCTATGCAACATTTGCAACACATTGTTCATTTTCTTTTGAAAAAAGTATGTCATACAGTGTTGGAAAACACATAAGCAAGTCTATTTGAGCCAATGTAAAGCTGCACTATGTAAGATTTGGGGATTTGGAAATGTGTAATTGCACGCAACATATGGAAGAACAGTTTGTAATACTGTTTGTGCTTCGAATCCCTTCCTGGAGCAGATGAATCTGGTGATGGTGGCTGTGATAAAAGAGTATTCAACAGGAACTCAGACAAAACCTAGTGAGGGACGTGTCTTCTGAGGATGTGAGTGAATGATCTACTATCATCATATCTTCATTGGTGTAATGTTGATTTTCCATTTACTTAAACCTAAACATCTTTTTGAGTTGTGTGGCATTAATATGTTAAGACATACGATGTGGGCCAAAAAACTCATGCAAAATCCAACCTGACACCTCTGACTTTTAAAATATTGTTTCAAGATTTACAGTGTGACTCGTAACAGCGCTCGTACATCATATTTTGTCTTGTTTTTATTGCTTTTAACTCAGTAATGCTACTTCAAAACATCTAACATGGTGCAGCTTTCACAACTCAAGGGAATTTGAAGCAAGTGCATGATGATTTAGGCATGTAGTTTGCACAATGTTAACTCGGGAGATTTAGGCTTCAGTTATTTAGCTAAATTATCCCTGTAGCTCAAGTGCAAAACAAAAATAGCAAACTTTAAATGCCAAATATGTTTGAATGCAACTTAGCTACAACAAAAAATTATCATTTGGCTTGAACCATCACTTTAACATCATCACAAAAGAAAGAGTGTTTCAAAGTCATACTGGCTCTAGCATTTTATTCCATGATCTTTGTGCTTTGACATGTTTGGGAAACTCCCCTTAGACTTGTTCAAAGAACACATTCAGGTTACCTTTGAAGAAAATTCTGTGGTTTTCGTAATAAGTAAAGTAAAATATATTCAAATGTGCAATAAACAAATGGGGTGAAACACAAGCTCACATAACATTGTGAGTATCAGGGCCCTTCCTGTTTTCCTGGCATACCTGGCACATAAACATAGATGTTGGCCTCTTCAGTATAATTTCCGTCCTGGTAGTAGCAGGTGTAATCCCCCGTATGTATTGCTGTAGCATTGTTTATGGTCACCGTGGAGACAAAGACAGCCCTCTTATCTTCAAGCGTTGGTTCGTTGTTGAAGACGGGGCAGCTCCAGGCCAGCTCTGCCAGACCGCGACACGTCAGTTTGAACGTGGAGTGAAGGGACACCACCAGAACTTCCTTCCTGGGCCAGATAACTGGAGCCAGTATGGACTGCAGCAACTGTGGTTCAGCAGCTGAAGTGGACATGCACATACACACCGTCACTATACAGTCAAGACAGGCAACAACATCATCCAGCCCTTAGAGGTCTAGTGATGTTATTGGCCATTGTGATACGATTTGAATACAATTATGAAATGATATAGGTAATAACAGTTAATCACATAATGAAATATATGTTCATGCAGTTTATTTTCTTTTTGGACTTTTTTCAATTTGGTTCTCTGTCATACAATAACTAAAACATGGTAAAATACTAAACAGGTGTTTGTGCACAACAATGAACTTCATAAAATGTACATCATAATAAAATAACTTCTACTTATGTGCATACAGGGGGTATAAATAAAAATGTAAAAATCCACAGAATTTCTCATTTTCTTTCTTTAAACTATGAGTGAAAAATACAAACATTTTGTATTTTTCACTCAAAATAAATAAAATATATAATGTAAACATTGATAAAGTTTCATATGGTCTATATATGTGAACTAAGCTGCAAGAACAGCCTGTTCTAATATTTTGTGATGTCATGAATCCTACACTCCTGTATATTTGCCTGTTTGGCCTACAGCAGTTGAGCCCCATCCATTCGTGCCGAAGTTATTATGAGTATTTCAGCACAGACTACTTTTTCATCTAGGTGCAATATGGGGCAGCCAATCAGAACAGAGATCTTATACATATAACACATTGAAATGCTCAGCCTGTTTAATTCTAAGGGATAAAGAGAGGCTGGAAAATGGTTTTGTAAAAATGAATTGATGTTTTTTTTGGCATAAAACCACATGAACATCATGAGTGGATCTCAGGGAAAAAATAAAATATGAGAAAATAGAGTAAAACATGTTCTAATACATTTTTTCACCCAAAGGAAAGCACCTGAGAGAAATGCTAATCCAAGAAATCAACAGTGGGCTGGATGACATTTTACCTTTGACATTAATCTTGAAGGAGAACTCGGCGCTCTGTGATCCAGCTGATGCTACGATTTTGTATGTGCCGCTGTCATCTTCTTGAGGATGCCGCAAGACCAAAACACTCTCGTACCTTGATGGGACAGAGATGAGCTTTGAGCTATAGCTGCTATTCACCCAAGTTGTTCCTGGACTGGGATATGACACTTGTCTAATATAATAATATCAGACTGCCACATTTCAGTAAACACATCAGGAATCCCATATTAGTGACTTTGACAAGGTTTGAATTAATGCAGTGCTTACAGTACGAGTGATTACAGTTAAGCCTACTAGTTAAGCTTAAATGTTCAACCAATATCTCGGAACAACACATGGCCAACTAAATGAGCATCAATCTGTCTGTTTTCACCAATACGTCCTACTATATAGTTTGTACCTTTTGTCTTCTAAAAGAGTGGTCTTAGTGGTCACAAAGATGCCGTCAACCACAAGATCATCTTTGAACCACGTAACCTTTGGCGTAGTGTCAGATATAATATAGATGGTGAACTCTGTCTCCTCCAAGAGAGCGGCACTTTCCACTGCTCCAATCCCACTGTGATCCAGAACCACGAAAGAAGTCGCTGTAAACCAGGGAAAAAGAAAGAGTAGGACAAAATGAGAGAGAAATCCCCTGAGCATCAGCTAATCTGTTTTAAAGAATAGCCAACTGTGCCAAGAATAAGAGAAACAAATAAACACTGGGCAATGAAATGATGTTAACTGGTTATTATTAGCTTTGTACTTAGCCGCATTAGCATGTGTGGTCAAGCTAATCCTTTAACCCTTGAAGTCTTTCTCTTGGACAGTAAATTTAGGGGTATTTTGTGATGGAGTGAGAGGGATATTGTTACCATGGACAGTGACGGTCACACTGGAGGACTTGGTCTGGCCACCGAACTGCTCAGTGACAGAGCACTCGTAGTAGCCAGAGTCAGCTACCGAGGCATGCGGGATACTGAGGATGTACAAAACCTTGTCTGGAAACGTCTGCTTCATCTGGACAGCACCTACAGCCTGGGGAGCAGAGAGAGAGAGAGAGAGAGAGAGAGAGAGAGAGAGAGAGAGAGAGAGAGAGGTTACACCAAAACAAATCACATTGTCAAAAATGTGGGGACACCTTGCCTTCTTTTGAAATTTTATTGCTTTCACAATTATTTTTCAGTTAAGTGAGAAATGCTGTAACCCCTTAAAATCCCAGGATTACGAATAAGGCGTATTAATCAGTAACTACAGGGACTTTAATACAAACTGACTGAGCTAGTCTTAGGTTATAGAAGTGTGTAATAAAACTTTGGGCCTGCTGGTGGGCGCTGGCCATTTAAAATGGCTGGTGGGCGCTGGCCATTTAAAATCCACATAATTCAAATATTTAGAAGTAAACAAAGTAATATAGAGTGGTTTAATGTGAAATGGTGAATTGCTATCTTTCCTTAGAAAGCCCATGCATGTACCTCTCCGCCATGAATAGATTACAAAATAAGGTTTAAGCCAAAACATTAATTAAAATCTGCAGTAAAACAATGTCTCAGGCACTAGGCGGTGTATGTATAACCATTTCCTGTAATAGCGTTCTGTGAGCCTAGCTTTTAGAGGCATTAAATGCTTCAGGTGTCTGGTTCCGATCACCACTGCTGTGAACAATGCTGACTTCACAAGTTTCTCCAGAAGGTTGCATTTCACATTAAATCACTGTATATGACATGGTTTACACCTTAATGATTTGATTATATTGACATTTTAAGAAAAGCCCCCATTTTAAATAAACAGCTCTTTAGTAATTCTTTGGTATATGGGTTCTGTCAAGATAATAATTTGAGCTTTTTTTTTACAAACTATTGTCAAAAGCACATATTCAATGACTTTTGGCCCAAAGGTGGGTTAATCTGTAAGGTATGAGTGCTGATGAGTGCTGACGTGCGGAAAATGACATTACTCCCAAGGTACAACTTGTTTAAAACCTTGTTTGTCTTCAATATGTGACAACAAAAATTTGATCATCTGTACTCAAACACATTGAAAAGCTAGGTGTCCACAGACTTTTGATAGGAAGTGTACAACTGTGCCTATGGACTGAACATATCCTTTATTGCTCCCTCTCTTTATCGTGCGCCTCTTTCTTTGCAAAATATTCAGCCCAAAAGATCTGCTTTAGTTCTTCTCTCTGTCTATCTTCTCCAGATCTGGCTCTGGCTTCAGCATATGGCATTTGGTAGAGCATTTATCTTTCAGCAGAGATAAATTCTTCTTTATAGGAGGCTGGAAAGAAGCTGCAAATCTCAGCAGAGAGTTGAGAGCATCCAAAGGACCCTGTTTTAGATCGATCCTAGAAGAAAAGGCCTCCATACCATTTTAAATCTTTATATTTAAGCATATAGATGCCATGAGTAGTGACAACAAAATAAATCCAACTGGACATGAGAGCATGGAGAAGTGACGCTTCTGATACTATATTGTTCAAAAAGCTGCACTGGTTTGTGGACACACATTAAACCCTGCACACCGGCAAAGCCACTCGTAAACACTCTTGAGCAAATGGTCAGCAGTAACAACTCTCCTTTGATCTTTCAGAGACATACAGCCACGCACTTTTTGGCCTTGCACATGCATACACACCAGAAAAACGCACACTGTAAGACATAGATCACCCTGGGAATGCACCCGCATGCTTTCTTATCTTTTCTACGCAAACATCGCTTAGTTTCCCACTCACAACATCTGTCTTGGACATCCACACGTCAGAGAGGTCAAAAAGATCAAACTGCGCCGTCGTTAAGCATCTTTCTTGTTTCAAGGGTCACCCTCCATTTTAAACATTTGTAAAATGGACACATACTGTCGCTTCCCACGTTATTCAGAGAGATCATAAGTCATGGCATCAGAAGGCACTTCTGCTTCAGTCAATCCAATGAGAGCTTTGGTTTGGCAACCAATATGCATGCAGTAGATTAATGAAGGAGAAAGCATAGAGTCATGAGACTGAATCTTAAAAATAAACGTTACAAAAGAGTTATTGAATGAATGCAATGGAAGAACCACTTTTGGATTTTGCATTCATTTTGTACTGTTTTCCATGTAATAAGCCTTACAGTGGAATACCCCTGGGAATTTAAGGGGTTAAACAACCTCTACGTATGTAAAGGTTCTATACACAGTTAAAATAATGGTTCCTTAATGGTTCTTGGCTTGGATATGTAGTTCTATGAAAAATATTTCACTAAAAGAAACATTAAACGTTTCTTTTTCACATTTCATTTGCAAGAATGGTTCTTTAAGGAACCATAACTTAAAAAGATATTTTCCACTGAAAGGCAACATAAAGTGGTTCATCTATAGCATCACTCCATAAACCCTTTTGACACCTTCATTTATAAGCGTGAGACAGATACAAAGCGAGGTCTTCACCTGTTTGCTGGTGTGCAGCCACTGCTGGACAAACTTAGCCCCAGGTGGGGTCTCGCAGGTGAGGTTGAAAGCGCCTCCTTCTTTTACTTCCTGCTGACTGACTCTCAGTTCCACACTGAACTTCATACCTGCAAGGAGCAAACACAGGCACAGTTGGATTCTGTCAAATGAGCATTTAAACCAACTGTTCATCACTTATTTGACATGGAATTAGGCTTACCAGACTCATCTGCCACCGAGTACACTGCACTCTGGACTGTCTCGCCATTCACAACAGTCTCACACACATACAGTCCAGGAGAAAAGAGGCCATTGAAACCATGACTGGGCTCATAAAAGGCCTGGATCTCGTGTCCACTCGGCTGGGTCCGGAGAAGCACGCTGGACTCTGGGTCCGTAACACGACACGGAATGAGGGACTGCCAGGCTTCAGCATGATGAGTGTAAGGCTCCTCTGGCACGAATGGAACCTCAGGATCTGAGGGGTGAAGGAGACGGGACATTACACTCAAGCACACATAGGTTAAACAGCAGGGTTAACATATTAATCAGGGTCTATTTCACATGTGACTTAAATAAAAGACCACCACTTTATGTGAAAGCTTATCATCACTGTGCAAAGAAAAATATACATCTCCAAAGTAGTAACAAGAGGAGTTAAAAAACATTCTTAATTTGTAACGTTAATTAACGTAAAGAGGTTGTATTTCAAGCTATTTTGGAGCCTTTTTATTGGCCCATTAACCTAAAATTTTCACACAGTGTAAAGTACAGTGACTATGTCCAAATGACTATAGAAGTGGCAATATTTTTTTCCAGCTTTAAGAAATTTTAGTGGCTTTTTTTGGTCGAATATCTGCTTCAAAATGAAGACACAAAACAGAAATAACCTCCCATTGGCTTCCATTGGGTTAGATTTCAGGCTCAAAATTCCCTCCTACAACCACAAGCATAAAAAACACTAATACACTTGAACAACGTGACAAACCTGGGTCATTATATGAATTATGAATGTTCAAAGCAGGCCTACTAACCAAAAATGTTCAGCATAAAATTATTGCTTAGCCTAACCATTAGCCTCATAGCTTAGCCTCATGCTGTACTGAATTAAATGTACTGTCTTCCTACTCCAGAGAGGCAGGAAAGTGGGAGGTGATGACATTCAAACGAGCGCGGAGCAGTAAAATAGACCCTGGCGACTTACAGGAACACAGTGCTGCACTCTTAATCAGGTCTTACTGTAAAAGACAAGAGGCCTAATAGCACAACTGCTCAGAGAGTACTGTGTGGCATTGGTGGTACTAATGAAAATACAAGGGGAAACACACTAAATTACCTGATTTAAACTCTTTGCTGAAGATGATTAGTACAATATTCGCTGGTGTACTTGCCTGGTACAAAGATGTAGATGCTGGCGGGGTCGCTCTCCTCTTCCTCATAGACACATAGGTAAGGTCCGGTGTGGAAAGCCGCGGCGTCCTCTATCAGCAGCGTTGCCGTGTAGTATCCCGGCAGCACGTGCGTGTTCTTCGGTAACGGCTCTTCCCAAAACACGCTCTGCTTCCCCGTACAGCTAATATTGAAGACCGAGTGCAGCTCTAACAAGAACTGAGTTTGATCAGAAACGATGGTCGGTGGAGGAAGACCACCCACGACCCTCCACGCATCTGCACACAGAGCACACACAGCGTTCAGCTGAGCGCTTTGTCGGGCAATAGAAAAGAATATTGACTGCAAATAAACCAGCATTCTTTCATTCTTTTTTTTCTTTCTTTCTTTCTTTCTTTACTTCTTTCTTTATTTCTTTATTTTGTTGTTATTCGTTCATTTCATTTATTTTAACTTTCTTTTCACATTCATTTTCTTTCCCTTTTCCTTTTTTCATTTTTGTTTTTTTTTTCTTTTATTCTTCATTTTATTTTCCTTCCTTTTAAATAGGTTTTTGAAGGGGAATTCCACCCATTTTCAAACTTTCTTCACAATCCAGACGTTGAGATGTAAGCAACGTCATTCAGAGTGGTTTGATGTGAAACGGTTCATTGTAGAGAAGAGATTTCTTTAGAGTGGTGATGATGGGAACCAGGAGTCCTGATGTGTACAGTACACACACCCTATTTATTTCCTAATGAAAACCACCAGTGAACCTACACGCGTCTTCTGAGTTTGTGAATGTATTTTTAAAATATGTTTTAAGCCAAAACTTTATCTCAGGACTATCGTAAAACATTGACATTGGTGTACTAACTTTCTGTGAGGGAGCTTTAAGAGGCGCTACACTCTTCAGACGTCTGGTTTTTATCACAGTTCTGACTCAAGTTTCTCAAGAACGGAGCATTTCCCATCAAACCTATTTATTATTTAATTAGGCAGAAATTTAGAAAAAAAGGGTGGAATTCCCCTTGAGATGTCGTCTTTTGTATTCTTTATTTATTTATTTGTTTCTTTCTTACGTTCGCTCGTTCTTTTTTCTTTTCCTTTTCTTTTCTTTCTTTCTTTCTTTCTTTCTTTTTTCTTTTTTAGCCTTCCTTTGTGCTTCTTTCTTTCTTTCTTTCTTTCTTTCTTTACCTGCCAATATGCCTACTGAGACAACCCCCAGATGTCTTCACAGTCCCTCAGCTCGGGTTCTTTCTTTTTTTCGTTCTTCTTTCTTTCTTTCTTTCTTTCTTTCTTTCTTTCTTTCTTTCTTTCGTTTCCTTACCTGCCAATATGCCTACTAAGACAACCCCCAGAAGGAGATGTGTCTTCACAGTCCCCATGGTCCGTCAGCTCGAGTTCAGCTGAAATGAAAAAGGAAAGCTGTGTTATGCTTCTGCAAATTTCGACTGAGCTGTTTGTTTCGCCAGGACAGATGAGTCTGTCTAACACATGCAGTCCGCTGTGTTTATTCTACTCCCTTCACACAGAACACCTGGTCCTCTCTCTGAGTGAGCCGGGATTCCCTGTATTATTAGATCAGCTGTAGTAAAAGCTGCACTGAATCATCGGCAGCAAAGTTCACGTTTGGACGAGCTCTGTCCTCAGGCATGTCCATAAACACGCTGGACGCGGCAGAATCAGTAACCCGAAGCCAATTCGCCAAAGAGCGGAGGTGAGCTCAGATAATCCTGCTGCGGCCACTAGGGGGCGACACAGTACAGGGTTTAACAGAGCGGCCAGCTCACCGCCGCCGTGTCTGAGGACAATAGGCCGGAGTTTGGAGCGGTCCAAAAGTTTTATTGTTTGCTTTCTGACTTACTCAGACTTTTCAAAGAAGTCCACACATTCACAGCTGTGGTTTCAACAGTTTTCTGCAGTTTCGTCAGCGATGTTTGAGGTCAGTTTCCCATGCAATGAAATATAACGCGGAGAAATTCCATTTTCATGAAGTTTTCTCTTCGGAAACATTTCTTGCTCTGCGGGGTTTTTGAATGTGGAGTCTCTGAGGATGGTTTAGCAGAGCACATGAGGAAAATGAGAGATAGCAATGTTTCCAAAAGCGTTCGGTCGCCTCTATCTCTCCTCTCGTTATCTAAACAGCTCCTGCAGACAGACCCGTCTGTGCTGCGGTGTGTGACGGGGCGCGCGCTCCTTATCTGGGCTCCTGAGATGAAACACAGCCCCGCGGTGCTCCACAAGCGTCCACGACTGTCTTATGGCATTAAGTCGCCGTACAGCTGAAGAGAGCGCTCTGTACTCTGCTGTACCGCACAGGCACCGCGGGGCTCGCCGTTTTGCGCTGGACCTAAATTCTTCGTCAACTTCAAAGTTTTGGGGTAAAGCAGTAAAGAGACTTGGAGGGGGCGCGGGGGTCCACCTCCTCTTTTTCTTTACTGCCTCCAGACGCCACTGTGCCGTTTGCTCGAGCTCTCCTGTGTGCGCGCGGACGGGGGGTAATCACCCCTGGCCAATTACCCCTGCAGAGAGGGGCTGTAATTATGCCCTCTCTGCTGCTGCAGCGTCCCGCCTGGGAACCCAAAGAGAGCTTTCCGTTTCACACACTCTTCAAAACGATGGTTCTTCAAGGGTTCTTTATAAACGGGAATGGCTCTGTTTAGAACTATGAGTCCTATATAGAACCATTCCAAGCTTAAATGGTTCTTTGCATGGACTGATAGAAATGGGTTCTGCATAGAACCATACATGGTTCTTCTATTGTTACGATGTCAAGCTTGTATCTTGTATTTTTTGTGCCACATACAAAACATTCTATATCAATCTGAAGAACCTTTTTAATCCTGCAAAGAACCATTTAAGCATGCAAATGGCTCTTCGAGTGTTCATGGTCCTATAAGGAACCATTCCCTTTACTAAAGAACCCTTGAAAAACCAACATTTTTTTTAAATGTACACCACATTCTCCATCAATCTGTAGAACCATTTCACCCTGCAAAGAACCAAGCGTGAAATGGTTCTATAGAGAACTCATGGATCTAAGCAGAACCATTTCTTTTACTGAAAAACCTAAAGAACCATCTTTTTTAAGAGTGCATCTCTCTCTCTCTCTCTCTCTCTCTCTCTCTCTCTCTCTCTCTCACACACACACACACACACACACACACACACACACACTCCTAACCAGCTCAGGAGAGGTGCGCAGGTTGGGGTTGAACCCCCAACCCTCTCTCTCTCTCTCTCTCTCTCTCTCTCTCTCGCTCGCTCTCCTCCCACACACAGCACACAGATGCGCTCCCGCGCGCCAAACGCTGCGGATGTGCCACCGTTGGGGCAACAGCTGAGCGCGCAGGGGCTCGCTGCGTCACCCGTCCCGCTCCAGTCGCGTCCCACGCGCGCACAAATGAATTTCCATGGGAATAGAAAACAGGAGAAAGTCGCGCAGCCGCACCCCCCGAGTGCTCCAGCGCTGCGGTGACTTTGCGCATCCAAAACGCGCTTCTGCGCCGATGCGCTCTGTTTTCCCTTTAGGTGAAAACAACACACAATTAATCCAGATGCTCGATATTCCGCTTGGTTTTCCTCCTCAGCGCGAGAAAGCGACCCTGTGCAGGAATCCGCTCTGAGGAAAATGTGTTTGTCATTAGTTCGGACTGCAGGCCATATGGTGGAGCTCCGAGCAGCCGTGTAATCCGCTCTGCGCTGCACAAAGTTTTGCGCGCAAATCAAACTGCGAGATGGGGCAAAAATCCTCCGGTCCGTGGGTCAAAGCGATCGAGCCGCCGCAGAGGAGTGAAAAAAGCACGAAGTCGCCTTGAATTGAATCTAATGATGGGCTTTGGTCGAGGAAATGCTCAGTAATCCCGAGGGTCCTGTTTTTCCTTACTAATTAGCCTGATTAAAACGGCCTTATCCTGTCTGCAATGCAAAAAGGGAAAAAAAATCCAGTACTGTATCCTATCTGTAATGTGAAAAAAAGTAAAAAGAGGATAAAAAGGGAAAAGAAAAGAAACGCTCATATCGTATCTGTAATGTAAAAAAGAAAAAAAAAACTCTCTACAGTAGAATAAACTCAGTTAATCTGTGTTCAGAGTGAAAAGCTGAATGAAACCAGCTGATTTGTGTTTATAAAAACACAAAAAAGCTATTATCTAGACCAAAAAACAGAAAGAGGATGTTGTCCTTAATAACTAATTAGCCTAATTAAAATGTTTCTATCCTGTCTGCTCTTGAAAAGAAGCCAATTAGTCTCACTAAACCAATTTACTCACACAATACCTTTTCAAAATCCCTTTGTTGTTCCCACTTGACAAAAGAAAAAAGACCGAGTTGAATAGCTCCAGTAAAGTAGTCCAGTGAGTGTCCTCAGTCGTCCAGCTCCACTCCTGCGTGTGTGTGTGTCTAAGTGTGTGTGTGTGTTAGTGTCCTCTCTGAGTCTCCTCCACTCCGCGCTCCTCCTCTGCTGTTCTCCTCAGCGCTCCTGCAGCGCAGCGCTCTAACTCTGCCTCACTCTTACACTCCATCCATCCCCGACCAATAATCATCTGGCTCTGAGTAAATAGCTCTGAGGAAGCGCCCCCCCCTCCTTTCAAAATAAAAGTCCCAGTGTTCAGATCCTTCTCAACTCGGTTTCCCATAGAAAAGGGAAGAAAAGAGACTCGTATGATTTTTTCTGGAAGCATTTTGCATAAAATGAGTTTCGGGAGAGTCATATTAGAAATGTTTTTGTAATGTGAAAGACATTAAAGAAAGTTACATCTACATCAGACATTAAAGAAGTTCTCTTTTCCAGGGATGGAAATATTATTTACAGCTGCTACGTTTACTTCTACTACAGATTAGGTCTTAGGCAGTATCCACGAAGTGTTTATCATACTAGGTTTATCTGCAAAGCGTTACTGTCTGTGTCAGTAGCAAGTACAGCAGATCTGCTGCGCGTGCTGTAAGCTGAAGTTTGTTTTTAATGAAGCTAATTTGTGTAATAATGTAGTGAAAGGGGATTAATTAGTGCTGGAGTTACTGCAGGACTGTACAGAACTGAGTAACCAGAATGAACATCTGCACTTCATTTTCCACACAGAGGGCGCTCTAACACCACAAACGGCCTCACGGTGTCCCCTTCTGACTCAGCCTTCCCTCTCTCTCTCTCTCTCTCTCACACACACACACACACACACACACACATTTTTTTCTTTTTTCTCTTCTCCTCCTCTCCTGTCTCTTTATGTCTAATATATTCTTTCCTTCATCTACTCCGTCTCTTTCTTTCTGTGTCTCTCGAAATTTCTCTCGTTCTCTCCCATTCTGTTTCCCTCTTCCTCACCTTTTCTCACCTTTACTCTCTCTCCTTTCTCTTTTGTCTAATAGATCATTTCCTTCATATACTCTTTCTCTGTTTCTCTCTCACTTTCACTCGTTCTCTCATATTCTGTTATTCTCTCATTCCCTCTTTATCATTATTTATTCTCTTTTTTTATCTCTCTGTCCTTCTCTCGTCTATTCTATGACTCCTTCCCCTTCTCCTTCTCCTCTCTCTCTCTCTTTGCCCACGTCTGTCTAATACATTTTTCCTACAAAAAATCTCGTTTTACCCCATTCTGTCTCTCTCTAATACCACTGTTTCTTTCTTTTTTCTTTGCCGTTCTATCCTCCTTTTCTTACCCCACCCCTCCAGTTTTGTCTCATAAGCTCTTCACATAATACGATTGTTATAATAACACAGCCGCAGCTCAGTTGTCTCTTCTTTCAGCTGGATGACCTCTAAAGTTGTAGAAGTTCCAAAGTCACCCCCCTCCAGAGCCCCTCAGACACCTCTCCCCCGACTCCTCTCCGCTGAGCCCTCATTGCCCAGCTGACTGACCCAGACCCCCGGGGCCAGACTCCAACCCCCGTCATGTTTCCCCCTCTAACACCCACCCCCTCAACTCGCCTCACTGAAGGAATCCGCCCTGCAGCGCCCCCTCGCTCAGCCCGCTCGTCCACAATGACTTCCACATGTTGCTTGCAGCACGAGCGCGCAAAAAGAACAGAGTGCCTTGTTCTCCGACACAAAAGGAGCCTAATCTGGGAGCCTCGATCTGCTCCGCCATCCTCTCCACCTTGATCCCGCGGAGCAGCTTGGAGCAATTTGACCGCGCCGGAGTGAGCGGCGCTGCGGCCAGCAACGGTTCTGCGGGCTTAGTTCGTCTGGCTCTGCTTTTAGCTCCACAAGAACTTCACATTACATGCCTTTCCGAGCAAAATACTCTGAACAATAGGCTCAGGAATAGAGTCTCATCATTATTAAACTGGTCTTGAGTAGCTGATTCTTTGCCATAGAGGAAAAAATGTTTCCTTAAAGAACCTTTGAATGGATGGTTCTTTAAAGAGCCTTTTGTAGGAAGTTTTGTAATAAAAAGATGGTTCTTTAAGGGTTCTTTAGTAAAGACAATGGTTCTACACAGATCCATGAACTCTGGAGGAACCATTTGCATGGTGAAATGGTTTTTCAGATTGATGGAGAACGTGTTGAAGATGGTTCTATATAGAACCTTTTTTTAAAATGGGTTCAATTGAGCACCAACAAGGGTTTTTCTATTGTTACAAGCTTGACATCATAACAATGGAAGAACCCTTTTTAGTGCTATATAGAACCATTTTAAAACACTTGAAGAATCTGCAGATGGTTCTTTGAGGGTTCATGACTGTGTAGAGAACCATTGTCTTTACCAAAGAACTCTTGAAGCACCATCATTTTAATAGTGCATTTAGAAACCTTTATTTTTAGGAGTTTAGGGCCTAAACAATGAGTTTTCAATGTTTAAGGCGGTTTTCTAGTGTAGTTCACCGGCTAAGCTCTACTTTCCTGCTGAATTAGCACTTAACGATGCCAACAATGCTCTAAAATCTAACACATCAACATCCAGTCAGTGTTGTAATCTGACTAATCAGTGCTTTAACTGCTGTAGCTTTTTCCCATGTCTGCAGCCTCACCTGTTCTGGTTCAACGTTGCTCTTCAGCCTTGCTTGCTTTGATTTGTGCAAGTTATGAACTGATAACTCAAGACCATAAACTGATTTTGTTCACGCTGCCACAGTGTAAAGGAGAACAGCATTTAATGTCATTCAGTATGACTCATTAGAAGCGCTTGTTCACCTTTAAGTAGGGAGGAATGTGTGCTATGGGACGAATGTGCACGCTGGAGGGGCCAAGTGGACTCCAGCTGTGGGATCCCAGCGTCTCCGAGTTTCTGACACCAGATTACACACACACAAACATACAGACACACACAGTGTTTGTATTCCTATCCTTGTGGGTTATTTCCATTATGCATTACTGTAGCTCAGAGGTTCTCAGGCCTGGCTCTGTAGAGTATCACTGGCTTACAGACTGTAGTATTTTTTTCAGCTCTACCACAGTCAGTTCACCTCAGCAGGGGCTTGTTATAGTACTGGGAAAACGTTCAATTTAAATTTGTTGGCCTATATAACAATTGTTTGTTACAAAGAATAAAAAAGTTTGAGTTAAAATGTTAACTTAGTCCAAGATAACTGTACAGATCAAAAACTCAAACTGACAATATAAAACACTTCTTAAATATCCATTTTTGCCATTTAATTTATTTTTTGCTGATCTAAAAGAGAGTTAATTAAACATAATGACAGAACAACAACGTGTGCTACAATGTCTTGTGTAAAAAAAAAAAATAAAAAACTTTTTTTGACTTTTTAAAGATGAAACAACAAACTTAAGTAACTTTAAGGGCCCATGAGTGGAGCAAATGCCCAAGCTTTCACCCCAAGCAAAGCCCAAGGGGTAGAAAATGTCTGTTGGGATTGGGTTATGAAGAGCTAGTGAAATGAACTAAACATTATATTTTTGATTGTTTAACTGAAATGCTATTCTAAATATGAGTTATGAGAACTTGCAAACCGTTGACTAAACTAAGGTGAATTCTAGTGAACTCTAATGTCGAGTTACCTAAAAAAAAGCTGTGTAATAAGTTAACCTCATATTTTAAGTGGAGTTGACCTTTCACTGTTTACAGTGGGATCAAGGCATATGTCATACACTGAAGTGTATCCACTGCTTTGTCACTGCTGTGTCAAACTTTCCTAAAGTTTTTAAGAAGACTTTAGAAATGGAGCAGCTTCTTTCACATTTACTTCTGTCCACAGACCATTCATAGTGGTTGGATGTGTCTTCTCCACACGTTTCCCAACACAGCCCCACAAAATCTCAGAGGATTTTAAGTTGCGCTCAAACGTCACTTCATGAACAATGTCTATCTTGCATTGTCTTGTTGGATTATCTGTCATTTGTGGTGGATTTCCTCCTTTAAGTGAACTGTTACTAACAGTTATGACGTGTATGCATGTGAGCAGTTCTTTTTGACTGTCAGTGTAGTTCATTAGCTGCATCAACTTTGTTGAGAGCAGAGATGGAAAAAGTAAAGTAATTGAGTACTTTGGCAAAATCTTTCTTAGTTTGAACTGGCAATATGGAGCCAAAAACATAGAGTGAAAGTTGAAATGTATCTACATATAATCACACAAGTATATTAAAGTAAAAATAAACGATAAGGATCTCAAGTGCAGAAGAAATTGGACTCATTGGTGAGAGAAAAAATGTCCTGTCCTTTGAGATTATTAACAAGTACATTGAAGATCTAAATGAAAATGTAAGGATTAAAAAGTTGTTTTCTTCTTCTGGAAATGTAATTGAGTAAGAGTCCAAATATTCACTTTTAATAATACTTCAGTAAAGTACAACTCTTCCAAAATAATACTAAACAAAAAAAATATATATATATATATATTTTTGACGTTTTAAACTTGTGTTTAAAAGTGTTTAATTATTTACTATATTGGTGGATCCATTTTGTTTTAAGAAATAATACTTGAAAAAAGCAAATCTTTCTGCCAGTATAGAGAGATAATTCGGTACAGAGTAATGTAATGTAAAATTAAAGTAATGAGCAGTTAGATTTTCAACATGTAATTCCATTACATGGTGAGAGATGTAACTATTACCCTGTAATGAATATATTTTTTCTTTTGTATCTCATCAACAGTGGAGCTGTCTATAGTAACAGAACTATTAGCATTATGTGCAGTGTGCTGAGCCTGTGCAGCACTCTGTTTTCCTTGATTTTGCATTCTATTCTGCACTTGAATAACTGTAAGTTTTCCCCTCAACATTCAGAAAATCATACCAAAGAACCTCCTCTCTCCTCTCTACCCTCTATAACATTGCTTAATTGTTTTGTTCATACCAGTCAGCCTTACAGTTATGTCACCACATAAAAACTATGACTGGGGGGAGCTGCACTGACATTCTTACTTTATTAATAATATATCTCTGCTGTCGGAACGAAGCCTTGTATCTCCATTTTTAGCGCTTTCAGTTTTTGACATAATTTGAAAACACCTGTTATCCTTTATATTGTATGTAAATTTCAAGACGAATGGACCAAAAGAAACGGCCTAAAATGACTTGGAAAAATGTCCGGTTCCACTGACTTACATTAAAAGTAAAGTGTGTTTTTTCCTTCTTCTGTAAAGTTATCATATTGGAGATATAATGTTTTGTTCTGACAAACATATATATATATTTGTACAAGTTATTTAACAACTATATCTAATTAGTCATGGGGGCCATAAGTGGCTGCCTACATTTGCCTGGTATGAAGAAGTAAGTGGTGCTCCAGGAGCAGGATTGGGAGTCATGTCACCATCCATTGAAAGATTTTCAGGGTAGGTTAAAAAAAAAAAAACTAATATTTTGTTAAAAAGCCAGATGTCTCCACAACATTGAAATGTTCATGTTTTCCATCAACTTGGAGATATTTGCTTCCCACAAAAGGCTAAACACACGCACACATACACATGCACACACCTCTGACGTGGAGTGTGTGTTTACATGTGGCTAGAAAGGCTCAAAGTGCTGCTCTGTTTTACCAGTCACTGTAACTTGAGCCTGCATTCTCCAGTACAAATCTGCAACCCACCACATGGTGGCGTACACATGCATTTAAACACACAGAGAGAGAGAGAGAGAGAGAGAGAGAGAGAGAGAGAGAGAGACATAAAAGCTCTTGAAAGTCATTAAAACAGGCTCAAGATAAAGTTAATATAATAACAAAGCCATTAACCCTTATTAAATCCACCAGTACAACCTCCAACACTGCAGCACCACTACCATTTTCACTGATTGTGAGCTAATCATGGTATAGGCTGCTGAAGGTTTGCTGACAGGTCATTATTACTCCACCAGTCTTCACAGAGGCCAGAGTGAAATAAACACAGACTATGAGTAGACGGGTCAGAGAGAGAAATTTAGACTTGTATACATTAGCGGTCCACTAACTCTAATAACCATGGTGGCAATCTGAAAATGCAGAAATGACTAAATCAGTACGTAAGTAAAAGAAAACATGAACAAATCCATTAATAGCCAAACATGCATGCATCAGTAAGTAGTTGCAAATGTTCTTAATAATTCATAAAAGTAATAATTATAAACTA